>NC_066377.1:8127821-8773142 GCF_013377495.2 Cygnus atratus | reverse complement strand
TTGGCCAAAAAGAGCTCAAATGAAACCATTTTCACTTGAATGGCATCAACCTGCTCTTTGAGCTTATACGTTGTTCCCAGTTCTTGGACATAGCCCATGTAGTTCAGAATCTGCCTTACATCATCTTCAGTTAGAGCAGACTTCACATAATAAACAAAGGGTCCAGTGTAGGTCTAAGGAGGTGGGGGGGGGGAGAATAAAAGGAACACTAGGTTACAAATTCTGCGGACGAGATGTTCAGATAGTTCAGTGACAGATACTACAGAATTAAACAGAACGATGACAGAGAACACATGCATCTCCCATGGCAAGGCGAACTCCGTTTCTGCATCCCTCCTGTTCAGCAGATGGAAATTCTGCATGAGGCAAATTCAGAGTAGGAGAACTTTCGTTCAAGCTGAAAGCCTGATTAGCATAATGTCCTCCTTGCCGATTTAATTCGCTATCCTGTACATTAACTCTTATACGTACCAGGAAGCTCTCTGTTTAGAAGTCTAGCATAAAAGCCAAAAGGCAGAGATTTAATGTATTCCCCCTGGGCAGGCGACAGCTGAAGATAACAAGAGCTCGGCATTCCTGCAAGAGCACCGCAGCCCTCTTCGATCCAGGTTTAAATATACTCAGATGCACTTTTCTGCGTGGGGGTGTCTGCGGGTGTATAATTACTATGCAACTCCAGTGCCTGTTTTCTTTAATCTAGTATCAGGTCAAGAGTTTCCACTAAAAAAGCCCAAAAACGGAGAGGAGTTTGCACAAGCCGAAGTTCCCTTAGCACCTGCCACACCTGAGGTACGCCGTTAACAGCTGGAGTTGGTTTGGGTCACAGGGAGGAATAGCCTGGCCATCGTGTCTTTGCAAAGAACAGCTACCGGATCCATAAAGCACAACCGAAGCCAGCAGCAGCAGTGCGTCAAGACATACCCTGGCTGGACCAGCCAGCACCAAAAAGGCCAGAACTTAAGCACAGCGACACGGATACAGCGAAGAAAGGAACAGCCTTCTCTTGGGAGAGAGACGACTCTCAAACATCCCTGCCCACTGCAGGGGTTGGAACCAGAGAGTCTTTAACGTCCCTTCCAACCCAAACCATTCTATGGATCTATGAAATGCACCACTAACGTTCAAATCCTCTGCCAAATTGCAAAAGCGTCTTAAGAAAAAAGCAAAAATACCCATCACTGGTGCACACAACCTGCAAAAGACTAAAATAAACCAAAAATGTTTTTATCCAACTTTCAAGCCTCAAACGTTCAAGTCACCTGCAGCATCCGTCATGGAAATGCTGCAGCAGCTTTGAGTAAGAATGTAAGGACAGGCAGAAGATAAAACAGAAAATCGTCAGCAGAGAACTCGTAGCTGACTTCCAGCCGTTGAGCCGAGCAACGCACGAGTTCCTACGCTTCACTGTGAGGTCCTGGCATAGATGAATGATTTGACAGCGCATTAAAATCAAAATTTCCTTAATTGAGAACTGACAGGCAACACACAGGAACCCCAGCAAAGCGTCCACTTGAAAGCCTGCACTGATTGTTAGTGCTTATGGTACATTAATAGCTGCTGCAACACCGAACCAAAACTATGGGTGAGCTTAAACACAACTTAACCACTCACCCCAGCAAAAGCATCTCTGAGTAGATGTTAGGGACAGTAACAGGACAGGTGAGCAAAAACCTTAAAATAAGCTCCTCTTCTGTTTTATAATTACTTTAAAAATGCAGACAGAGCTCGTACTTTGCTGTCGGGACAGCCTCACCAGTACAAACTTTGCATTTTACCTTTCTTACAGCTCCTGTTTACCAGCTCTACGTATGGTCACATACTTACATCAGCCTAACGTGCAGGAAAGAGTCATCTTAAGGGAAACGCATGAAATGTTTTAAAAAAGAAAAATAAATCGTGTTCTCACTACTGCCACAAAAAAAAAAAGTCTTACCTTAATGTTTTTGAACTCCTTTTTCCAGGGATAAAGAAAGAGATTGATTCCAACTGTCTCGAGCATGCTGAACGCATTATGGAGAGAATGTAAACTTGAGGATTTCAGAGCTCTCAGTGAGTTTTCAGCCATCTCATAAAATTTTATCAACCGGAATCTATAAAAGGGATCAATTTTGGGAAGGCAAAATAAGGCGGACGCTGCCACTCGCAAATACTCATCGTTAATAGGACGCTGCTTGTTGTCAGAGACACTCAGTTTGCACTCATGGAACTGTACATACTTCCTAAATAAATCGTCTTTATATTTTGTATCCATTGAAATCAGTTTTTGTCTCACGCCCGGGAAGCTACCTCGTCTCTCTCATGGTTGTTCGGCAGTGGGCTGGTTATCTGGCATTAAGAATCCTCAGTAACAGCAACTCCTCTGGAACAGAAATTGAAAACAAAGACAAGTCATCACCGTTGCATAAATCCCAGATGTCCCCAGCATCTATTTGCTTCACAGGACTCTATAAAACGGTTTGCAGAGCAGGAGCTCCCGAAACAGCCTCTCCAGGTCTCTGAAAAAGCGCAGGCACCTACAGGAAGGCTGATGTCCTGCTTCTCCCTGGCATTCGCTACTGCTTTTTCCAGTCATCTGCCTAAAACAGAGCACAATAAACCTAAATCAACGTCTGATGAAAGGAAGTCCGTGTAGGCGCGTGTCCGGCTTGAAGATTCCTTGGGCTAGGGAGACAAGGCAAAAGTAACTCACAGCAAAGGACTGAGAGGAAAAAACGAGGGTTTTCTGTTGGTTCGTTTGTTTTAGGACTTCTCTCGTTTGACCTCACCCTTTCACAGTTCAAACAACTTACGCAAACCTGATTTTAATCAGTTTGGTTTTTTTTTTTGCCCTGCACAGCAATAGAGAGATTAAAAAATCCCACAAAGTTTCATTTTGCTCATATTGGGAAAGCATCTGTTTGTTTTTTTTTTCCCCTAGTAGCGCAGGACAGCCCACAGACCGAGCAGATTAATACACTTCGCCTTTTTATTTCTACCATTTTCTAGGCTTTTGACTGCTGCTCATCCACCTGATGGCACGCCCGGGCCATCCCTGCGCCGAGTGCTTTGTGGCCACCCTACAGAACGCGCTGCCCCGAGCACTGAAGTGCAGCCGAAGCTTCAGCTGGGCGCTAGCAGGTGCAAAGTTTGCAGTCTTTTCAACAAAGAGCTACAACTGCTGTTTTCAGCTGTTTTATCACAACAGAGCAAAGCCATTCCTGCTTCAACACCACACAGGCTTCTGTTTGCAGGTCCAGTTGCTTCTTCACCTTACTGGGCTCCCGTACTACACAGAAGAAGCTGGCGCCCAAACGAGCCTCTCCGCACTGCCGTCCCAAAGGCAGGTAAGGGGCAGGCCAGCAGACTCTCAACTACCCGAAAACCCTGAGGTTAAAAAGCAGACCACAGGCTTTCACTGTTAAACAAGCACAACCTAGCACTTCCCGACCGTGAACCAAGAGGGAGAGCACAAGGGACAGAAGTTGAAGTTAGTTCAGCGCTCTCCACGAGCAGTTCTCTCTCTCTCTCTCCTAGCTCTTTCCTCCTGAGATCGTACAAGATGAGGTCTGTGGACAAAACCAACCACATTTCTGCTACTTAGCAAGAAGAGCTCTACGAGAGAGCTTCAGGGAAAAAGCCTCGTCCGGCACACCGCTAACACACCCCGAGGGTAAGCAGGGATCTGGTGCTGGCAAGGAGCTAGATTCAACGTTACAATTCTGCCATCTCCAACGTTAACGACTACTCGGCGGCAGCGCCTGCTCGTGCGCCGGAGACCTCAGGGCGAGGAAAGTCCCCGCGGGGAAGGAAGGGACTTAGCGAGACCCCGTGAACCGTGACCTTCAGCGGCGCTGCCAGCCCCAGCCCTGCCGCGCTCGCTGCACGCGTGCCAGAGCTCACGCGGCCGAGAGGCGAGGCACGGCGGCCCAGGCGGCGAGCGTCCGCAGGCAGCGTCACACGCTCGGCCGAGGCGGCCCGCGCGCGGTTACGGGGCCGCCAGGGACCAACGCAGCGCTCCCAAGGCGGCGGCTGGCGGAGCGGGTACAGCAACGGGCGCTTCGCTGGGAATTCCTGACGGAAAGCCTCAGCGCCAGCGGCGACCTGCTCGGGGCCTGGGACGGGCGCGACGGGGCCGCCGCGCTGCCGGGTCCGAGCCCCCCCCCCCCCCCCCCCCCGAGAGGAGCGGCAGCGGGGCCCGGGCTGCGCGGCCCCGCCTCAGCGCTGCGCGCGGGAGGGGGCGCAGGGCAGGCCCTTGTCCCCCGCACACCGGCACGCGGCGGGCCCTCGCCAAACGGCTGAGGAGGAATTCAGCTCACCGGGACCCGAGAACCCCAACCGCTCGGACCCCGCGCGGCACAGAGGCCCGGAGCAGCGCCCAGCGGGGCCCCGGCCGCCCTCACCGCCGCGACGCCGCCCCCGCCCCTCAGCGCGGCCCCCTCAGGGCCAGGCCCGCCCCCGCCGCCCCCTCACGCACCGCGCCGGGCCCGTCCCTCGCCGCTCCGCTCCGCTCCGCCGCCGCTCTGCCGGAAGCGCGCCGTGACCCGGAAGCAGACGCGGGGCCGCCCCCGGCGGCTTCCGGCGCCGTGCGGCTGCGGGCGGCGGCTGGGGCAGCCCAGGCACGGCCCGGCCCGGCCCGGCCCACGGCGGGGGAGCGCCCCGGAAGCGGATGGCGGGGGAGGGAAGCCCCGCCTCCCGCTGTGAGGGGACTTCCGGCGGGTGACGTCATGCGGCGGGGCGGGCGGGGAGGCGGGAGGCGGGGCGGGCCCCTAGCAACGGGCCCCGCCCCTAGCAACAGGCCACACCCGTAGCGACCGACCTCGCCCCTGGCAACTGCCCGCGCCCACGTGGTTAGACCACGCCCCCTGGCAACCGGCCACGCCCCTAGCAACCGACCGCCTCCTCGCCTAACCCCGCCCGTCTCGGCCCCGCCCCCCGGTGGGCGTGGCCTCGGGAGGCGGAAGGGGCGTGGCCGTGCCGCGGCCGCCGGCAAGATGGCGGTGGCGGGGGGCGGCGGCGGCTCCTCGGCGTCCTGCGCGCCCTCCGCCCGCGGCCCCGAGCGGCCCGACCCGCTGGCACGGCTCACCTGCCCCGTGTGCCTCGAGGTGTTCGAGAGCCCCGTGCGCGTCCCCTGCGGACACGTGTGAGCGGCGGGGGGCGGGACCGGGGGGCTGCGGCCGGGCTGAGGCCTAGGGGATAGGGGCCGGGGGCCGGGCCCAGACCCAGGCCCGGTGTCGGTTGGGGCCCTCCCGGCCGGGCCCTCAGCGCCTCGCCTCGGCCTGGGGGGCCGTGGGGGTTGAGGCAGGCGCGGCTCGCTCATCCGCAGCTCACCCCACCTGTGGCTGCGCTAAGGCCTCCGTGAGAGACCACGCCACCACCAAAGTCTACTATTATTTAACGTTTTCCATAGTTTCCTCTCCTGGAGGACGCGGAGGCTGAGCGTAACCGGCTGTGGTGCTGCCCCTCCCCGGGGCTGGGTGCCAGCAGGGCCTGGGCTGCCAGGAGCGCTCCTCCTGCCGCCTCTCATCTTGGTTTCTCTTTCCCTTTTCCCACCCTAGGTTCTGCACGCCGTGCCTGCAGGAGTGCCTCAAGCCCAAAAAGCCGGTCTGTGGCGTCTGCCGCAGCACCCTGGCGCCCGGCAGCAGGGCTCTGGACTTGGAAAAGCAGATCGAAGCGACGGAAACCACTTGTAATGGCTGCAACAAAAAGGTACGGGAGGGCTTCAGAATGAGGTGCGTGTGGTGTGCCTGTACAGCACTGCTGCTTCCAGGGAGGTGAATTGCTTTCTGCTTTCTATGGAATTGGGTCAAATTGTTTGTTTTGCGAAGTGCTGCTGGTATTTTATATTGGCAGCACCCAAATGTTGATGTTGTTTCAGCAGTTTTTTATGTTCATTATTACCTGCCGAGGAAGTGGATTTCAAATGAGAGATATTGATATAAAAATAATAGTAAAGTACAGCTTCTGAAGTTGGTACTATGAGCTTGTGGGAGGACCATCACAGTGAAATAGTGGATGTGATTTTAGATAGTGATCACTTAAGCTGTTAAACAGAAGCTTATTTGTTTCGTTTAAAACAGTTGAGAGACCAGCTTCACTTATTTGGGCAGTTATGTTCTGTAGGGGTGCTGTTGGTGCCCTGCACGTCAAATAACTGCACGGCATCTTCCTGTTGGTTCCTTCCCCTTTCTAAAATTAGGCTACTTAGCACTAACTGAGTCTAAAACAGAGCATCTTAACTGATGGCAAAGCAACAAGAAAAGGATAACTAGACATCAAGATGAGAGCAGCACTGTTTGGTTGACTTCACTTTTAATTTCTGGGCAGTGTTCTTTTCATCGTTGCAGCCAATAGAAAACCGTGGTGTGTTGATTACCAGTTGTTCAACCTGTAATTAAATCTATGCTACAATCTGTGCTAAAAGCAAAATTATTTTTCATTTATTGTCTCTTCTCCTCAGCAATGAGGTAAACAGGCTTTTTATGAAGTACATTTTCTCACGTTACAGCATGGGTTAAGTCAAGTAAGCTGTCCTAAACAGTACTGTATTTGTAGACTATTACAGGCAGCAAAGTTATAGGTTAACTAATCTGGAATCTTAAAGCTTTCCACCTTATCAGCTGAAATGTCATTTTTTTTCCTGCTTTAGCACTGTCTGCAGAAAGCTGCTTTATGTGTTTTTTTTTTTTTACTTCTGCTTAGAATTGTAGAAGTAAGTGCAAGTAATTTAAACTAACGCTGCTGTGTAATTGTTACCTCCACAGATGTATCTCTCAAAGATGCGCAGCCATGCAGCTTCTTGTTCAAAGTACCAGAACTATATCATGGAGGGTGTGAAAGCTGTGACTAAAGAACCACTCCACAACACCAGGTAACCTGCTCTTCTCTGGAAACGCTCGCCCTTAAGGTCACAAAAAGAGGGCTGTTGCTGAAAAATCGTTATAAAGTCTCAAATTTGATCCCCTCTTCCGAGAAGAGACCTTTTAGCTTTTTTCTTTTGTTGTTTTAAACTGCATTACGGTCTTTCATGCAAACTGTCGAGTTTTGCAGTAAAAGCAGACTTTACCTCTTCACGCAGTTTGTTCGTTAATTGTTAATCCTTTCGCAAAAAAAACCCACTTTAATCCTGTAATTGGCTGTGCATAAGCAAACTCTTCGCCTTTTCTATGTAGTCTGTGCACAAGACAAGATCAGGGTACCTGGTAGAAACATTTCTTTAATAATAACTGTCTTTCTGTCTCTTAACGCTACTAACTTACAACGGAGGGAATCTGGAGCTGACTGCAGTTTGCTTATCTCCGTTTTAGCATGCTGGGTGGTACCCCGTGCATTTAAAAAGTAAAAAATAAAAGAAGGTGATACGTGTCGCTTGTAGGCTTTGTAGAAGAAATGTTTTTATGTAAAAATGCATGATATTAAGAGTTCCTTAAGGTATCATTAGGGATTAAAAGGCTGATTCTTAAAATTTGCTTGTCTTAATTGCATAGAATAATTTTTATTTTTAGTAGCTAGTAAGATAACTTCAGAGTAGTGAATCCCAAATCTTTCAACTTTGCTAAAATGATAGATTGTTTTGTACATCGAACTCTATGGAAATAATAAATCACTTCTTTTTTATTCTCCCTCAACTAGGAACTTCCCCAATCGCTTTACCTTTCCTTGTCCGTATTGCAGCGAGAAAAACTTTGATCAAGAAGGACTAGTTGAACACTGCAAAACATTGCACAGCATGGATGCAAAACAAGTGGTAATAAAAAGTCTTGGTGCAGGAATTGCAATGAAGTCTAGTCTTAAATCCCTTTGAAACAATGAATTAGAGACTTACTGCTTGAAGTTAAGTACATGTTTATAATTGCTTCTGTTAAAGTCAAATGTGGGTATGCTGTTCATGCATTTTCAGTTCTACGTAACTTTAATTTTCCTTTTCGGTACATTCTCTGAAGGTGACTAGTCTCAATTCTTATTGCATCTACTTTACATATTCGTCTCATATTTGGAAAATGGTAGGCTTTCAAAGTAAACTAGGTGCAATAACAAACATGCAATTAATGCAGTGTAATTAAAAAATTATTTTCTCTCTGCTGTCTTTAGTAATAAGGTATTAAAAACTACTGTGGAAAAAATGATTGAAAAAAGTATATCTAGTTCTAGTAGTCTTTATCTGGTGATACTGTATCTCCTATAAAAGTAGTTACAAAACTTGGAATTGAATTTGAAGCTTTCATTTGTCTTTAAAGTTCTTTGAAATTCCAAATTTATTTAGGGAAAAAAATGATTGGAGAGAGGTGATCTTTGCAAAGGTGACCAAGGAAACTTCTCTGTCACTGAGAAATGAAGCCTGAAATCTTCTAAAGCAAACAGCTGTGATCGATTCTAATTTCCAGTATGTAGAGAGAAGACTAAACTGTTCCTGTTCAGCGGTCTAAGACCTGAATTCAAATAATTCAGGGTTATCAGAGGCTTTTGTGAATGACCCAGCAAAGTAACTGACATCACTTTGCGTTCAGAACAGTGATAGTTATGAATCTCACTCTTCGGTTTTCCACACTGTCTTTGTCCTACCCTTTCTAGTATAAATGTTGAAGCACTTAACTGTTGGGGCTTAATTGTTGTTTTTTTTTATTTATTCTCGAAGGTTTGCCCAATTTGTGCCTCAATGCCGTGGGGAGATCCAAATTACAGGAGTGCTAACTTCATGGAGCACCTTCAGAGACGACACCGGTTTTCATATGATACTTTTGTGGTACGTGTTTCCTCACCCTTGGAATACGTCAGCCTGACGACTCTTAAAACCCAGCTTTTTTTATGTAGCCACTACTGTAAAATGTAATCCATGCAGATGGTATCGTGAGAGAAGTTGGATTACTGGCAAGTCAGAGGAGGCAGCTGTTCTTGTGTTGTGTTAACCAATATGGCTCATGCAGTAAAAGAATTTCTGTACCCTTTGTTCATAGGATTATGATGCTGACGAAGATGATATGATGGCACAGGTTTTGATGCGTTCTTTGCGGGATAAATAAAAAAAGAAGGCTAATTGTCAAACCAAGCTTCCATGAGAGGGAAATGGCCAGCATCCTTGCACTTCTCCCTGTCCATGCCAAGATGAACTCAGGCATCCAGAAATATGGAAGACTTTAATCTTAGTTTTGAATCCCCATCGGATCTTTCTGTATCATTCTTGGTTTTTTAGTAACATGACTATGCTGTTCAACCACGTAAGGCTAATTTTCTTATTTGCTTCACACAAAACTTAATTGTAGGTCAGTGCGGAGGAGACAGGTCTGTTTTTGTTCACATCTGCCTGTTTTCCGATTGCTTTTTTCCAGTTGTGTTCGTTTGACTAAAGCCAGAAATACTGCAAGCTGACTGGCATAAAGTAGCTGGTAAATCTCTTCTTCCCTGATCTTGTTTACATTTCTTAAATGATAGTAAAAGAGGTGTATTTGTGGCTGTTTTCCTTTAGTGAGACCCCTAGGTGCTAACTCATCATCAGATCAGTTCCCATTTAAAGTGGCCTGTGATTTCATAATGTTTACCAGTGTTTGAATTCTTACAGGCAGCCTCTCAGTTATATGGAAAACATGTCTCCAGTATGTGTCTTCAAACTACAACCTTCCGTAGCAAAACTGTTTGCAGCTGTGTAAGAAACTAGTTCAAAACATTTTAGTTCTACACCTGATTATGGTTTTGTTCCATACTTTGACCATAATTTCTAGCCTGGAGAATAGAACTTTGGTGTTAGCTAAAATGCATAACTTTCAACTGGTACAGCAAATATTAATCGTACTTGTTGGCCCTATTATTAAATCGGTGTTTAAAAAATTGGTTTGCTAGGAATCTTAAGCCTTACGCTTATAGGGGAATTCAGAAGCTTTCTCAATATCAGTCTTCTATTTAAACTAAAAATTTCATATATATATATTCCTAGTTGTTCCATCCCTCAAGGCAAGCTGGTAGCAAAACTTATAATCCGTAGCACTTGCACAGCACTGCCTTCTGCATTACAGATTCTAACGAGTATTTTGAATTCCTGTTTTCATTTAAATGTCACTAAGGTAGCTGAAGCTGTACTTAGATTGTTTTCCATATATGGAGTATGGAGGTATGGCTTTCAAAGAAAAAGTAAAATATAAACAAAAGTTCAAATTCATAGAAAATGGATACTTGATGCTCAGTTACACACTTTTACTGTAGAGCTTCCTTTGTAGTTTAACACTAATTGCACGATCAAGATGCTGAGATCGAGCAATCTGAGAGACCTGAACAGAACTTGCAAATCGGAGTAGTGGTGTTGAGATGTCTGGTCTAATGTAACTTGGCATGCCTGATTGGAGCAGCGGACCTGCATCACCACAGAGCTGAGTACTAATTAATTTATTTGACCAGTACACTTAATATCTTCACACTCTGCAGACTGCAGCATAGCCTTACCCTTAAGAAATGAAACGCACCCCAGCTAAAACATCTTGATTAAACTTTGTGTCCAGCAAGTTTGTGTCTTCTAATATATTTAACTTGGTTTTGGTGTGCTTTTCCCCAGCGTGGTAAGGCTGGTATAGACTCACACTGAGGTATCTGCTTGGTGACTGGAATCTTAGTCTTAGGAAAAAAGTACATCAGTGTGGGAAAAGTACTGTGTTTTGGGGTTGGTTACTTCTAACGCTTGGTCTGTGAAGAGATTACAATGTGCTAGTGGTTGGGTAGGGATTTCTGGGTTCTGGCTAAAACAAAGTTTTGTGATAAAGATTGGCCTGAGTCTGGATTTCTGCTACTGTTCTAAGTGCACTTCCACGCAATTCTGACAAAATGTTTAAGGAGCAGTTTGAAGCTTCTGAGCAATTACTTTTGTCATGTTTTTGACTTTTGAAGACAAGTTATAAATAAAGTTCATTTAACTTATAAAACCCTACCTTCATGTCAGCTTTTGCCATTTCTTCCTCCTGGTCCATACACTTCATTTTAGCACCTCCCTAAAAGCAGTTCCTGCTGGCTGTGTAAAGCTGCACGGAGCACGCTAGGAACTGGGAAACGTTGCAGAGACTTCACCTTTATCTCAACGGGCTGTTTTGTACGGGTTCATTGTTAGTAGCAGCTTCTTCTGTAATCTTCCAAACAATGGACCAGATGGGTTATGAAAACCAGTAACCCATCCGAAAATGAGCTCACGTGATTCTAATCTCTCTGAGAGCAAGCGCTGCTGGAGCTGGGCAGAACGCTGCAGGTGGAGTCTGGTAGGCTAACGTTCGTGTAAGCCAGAGCAACAAACCCCTGGATTGTCTTGGTGAGTCGGGAAAGGTCGGCTGTCCAGGAGGGCTTTGCTTTCAGTGGAAATCTTTCCAACTCCTCTGCCTGTCAGGTTTGTGATGTTCATATTCTTGTGTTGTGACAAGGAGGTGAGAATTGGCTTGCGCCACCCCTGGGTGAGATCGCTCTAGTTGCTCAGGCAGAGCGGTTGTGCCCTGTCTGTACAGAGCTGTTACTGACTACACGGGTTTGATTTCCTTCCCCTTACTGCTTGGAAATTATTTCACGTGGTACAAACGAAAACGATTGGCTGGAAAATGCACAGTAATTCTACTTTGATTAAATTTGTGTGCGAAAAAGAAGCAATGTTTTGGCACCTCCTAGCTTGATAGCAGCGGAATTTGTAGCGCTGCTTTTTCTGCTGTGATGAGCATCACACAACCACTCAGGGAAAGCGAGCTGTAGATCTCCACTTAACTGCTGAGGAGCTTTGTGTCTGTGCTGCTGACTTCATCAGCCTAACAAATACAAACTTGTTTACACGCAGGGATATCTTAGTGGTATTTGCTGATTGATTTTTTTAAAAGCCATTCTGGTGAGAGGCATGTGTGTTGTTCCACCTTGATTCATCTCTTTGGTGTGCAGGAACTCAATTTTAAAGGCCTTATTGCGGAAGGGGCTAGTTTGGGCTCCTAAATCCCGTGAAGTATGACTGCAGAAGAGCCGAGTGCTCTGCCAGAGGAGCTGCTTTCACCTCGTCAGCAGCTGATCTTGTGGCCGGGGAAGGCCCATTGTTGGCGGTAATGCAATCGGGCTGCCTTGGCCTGTGAAATGCCCAGCGTCTGGCACAGGGAGCCAGCGAAATTAGCACGTAGGGAGAGGGACAAGAGGGGAGGAGACGAGCATGCATTTGAGCTTTTTTTTTTTTTTTTTTTATCGAATCTGTCTCTGGCCAAACAGTGGCCTTAAGCTGCTGATAAATTGATGCCGGTATTAATTGCCTAACGATCAGCATCACTTCATCTGGCATACCAGCGCTAAATCCCTCTGGGCTCCTTACCCTGGGGAACAGCAGCCTGTGAAGGCCCCTGCCTGTAGTCGGGCACTAACGGCGGGGCCTGGGTTCTGGTGCCCGTGTGACAAAGGCACAGCAAACTCGACGGAGGTACGCGGTCACTGGTGAGACCGGCACGGGAAGGATTAGCCTCGCTCGGTCAGGACTTCCAAACTCGGGCACTGCTTTGCCAGCTCCCCCCTGCCCCAGCAAGGCTGACGGTCTGCCGAAGCTTTGTGCCCCGGGGACTTTTCTTTAGGGCTCTGGCGGGGGCGCGCCGCCAGCAGGGGGAGCCCCGGGCGCGCCGCCGGGACCCCGCTCCCGGGGCTGCTCCCCCTCGGCCGGGGGGCGCAGGGGGCGGCTGCCGCTCGTTCTCCGGGATCCGGATTTTCCCTCCGGTAAAAGTGTTTTTGTTTGTTTGTTTGTCTGGTTTTGGTGTGCTTTTTTTTTTTTACCTTTGTCTTTTTTTTTCCTTTTTTTTCTTTTTTTTTTCTTTTTTTTTCCCCCACGTGCAGCTCTGGGGAGGGCTCCCACCATCCGTCCACCACCCTGCAGGACGAAGGGTTTTCCCACAGAGAAAACCCCGCGTCTTGGAGTGGCCCCAGCCCCATCGCCGCACCCACAGGGGGGCTGCGGCCCCGGCCCCCCACCTCTTGATCCTCCGGGGGCGAACACCCGCGGGAAGCCGAGGGCAGCCCTGCAGCAGAGGAGGGAGGGATGCAGCACAGGAGAGAGGGATGCGGCTCCAAGCAATGGGGCGGGGGGTGCTGCAGCTGTGCCCCCTCCCAGAGCCTCGCTTCCACTTCTGCATTTGGGGCGGGTTGCGGCCAAACAGCGCCCAGCAGGTGCCGGGCCCCGGGGGGGGGCCGAGCTGGGGCTGGGCAGTGGGGAGGGGAGGGAGGGGAAGGGAAAATGGGAAAGGAAGAAGGGATGGGAAGGGAAGAAGAGAAGGGAAGAGCAGGGAAGGGACAGGACGGGACGCAGGGGTCTGATGCCCGGCTTCCCCGGGGAGCATCCCCAGGGATCCTGGGCTGGGCTTCGCACGGAGGACCCCAAAACCCCCTCACCGCGGGCACCAGCGGCGTGTCCCAGGTCCCCAGTCCCGGTCCCGGCGCCCGCGGCCCCTCCGCTCCCCCCGGCCCGGCCCCGGGGCTGGGGCCGGCACCTGCCGGGCTCCCTCCCCGCCCGCCCCATTGGCTCCGGGAGCCGGGGGCGGCCCCGCACCGCCCTCCCCGGCCCCGCACCGCCCCCCGGCCCCGATCCCATATTAACGGGCGCGGCGGCCCCGCGGCGGGCGGCGGTACTGGGGGCTGCAAGATGCCGCGCTCCTTCCTGGTGAAGAAGCACTTCTCGGCCAGCAAGAAGCCCAACTACAGCGAGCTGGAGAGCCAGACCGGTGCGTGCCGAGCCGAGCCGAGCCGAGCCGAGCCGCCCCCGAGGGCTTCGGGCTGTAGCACGGCGCGGGGGCGCCTCCTGTCCCCGCGGGGGAGCGGCCGGGAGGCTTTTTGCCTGCCTCTGGGGGGTTACTTTGCTAATTGCCACGGGTGGGATGGGCTCTGGGGTCTGCCGTGCTTCTTGCCCCAGGGGAGTTCTCTGTGGGGTGGGTGGGGGAGCGGGGACAGGACCCCGGGGGCTCCCCCCATGGGGTGGGTGCGGTGAGGTCCCCGCGATGTGGGGTGGGGTGGGATGGGCAGGGACCCTTCTGCCACCCCCCTTGCCATGGGGTGCTGAGCTCCCGTGGGGTGGGTCTGTGTTCCCCAGGGTGGGCTGGTGTGCCCCGCCGCGTGGGTTGGGGGCCCTCTGGTTCCTTTGGCTTTGGGGTGATTGGGGCGTGGGGGTGCCCGTGGGATGTGGTTGGGTCCCGTTGCCCCAGGGGGGTTTGCACAGCCCCGTAGCGCGGCTCAGGCACCACGTTCTGCTGGGTGCGGAGCCCCCCGTGGGGTGAGTTGGGGTCCCCTTGCCCCGCTCAGGGGCTGGGCACCCCGCTGAGCGCTGCCTGTCCCCACAGTGCTGGCCGCCCCGCTGCTGTACGAGACGTGCCCGCTGTCCGTCATCCCCCCGCCCGAGGTGCTCGGCCCCGGTGCCTACTACCCGCCGCTGGTGTGGGACGCGGGGCTGCTCTCCAGCCTCTTCCCGGCCGGCCCGGGCACCGAGGCGGAGGCAGCGGGCGGCGCGGCGCCGGCCCTGGACCTGACGGCGCTCTCCAGCGAGGAGGACGAGGGCAAGAGCTCGGGGCCGCCCAGCCCAGCCTCGGCCCCCGCTGCCGCCGAGCGGTTCCGCTGCGCCCAGTGCGCCAAGGCCTACTCCACCTTCGCCGGGCTCTCCAAGCACAAGCAATTGCACTGCGACGCCCAGACCAGGAAATCCTTCAGCTGCAAGTACTGCGAGAAGGAGTACGTGAGCCTGGGGGCTCTCAAGATGCACATCCGGAGCCACACGCTGCCCTGCGTCTGCAAGATGTGTGGCAAGGCCTTCTCCCGGCCCTGGCTGCTGCAGGGCCACATCCGGACGCACACCGGTAATGCTGGCTCTCGCCCCTCTCCCTCCCTCCCTTATCGCCCCCGGCTTCCCCGCTCCGCAGCCCGAAGCGAATCAGCGGTTGGGGTGTTATCTCGGAAGATAAGGGCTTCCCAAACCCCCTCGGCACATCTCTAAAACGTCCTTTAAATATCCTCCCGGCTGGAACCGAGCGTGGGGTCAAGGCTCAGCCCGTAAATCCGTGCCGTGCCAGCCAGCCCTGAGCTGACGGCACGTGCTCACCCTGAATTTCACGAACCGGGGCTGTGACACACCACTGGGGTGCTCCCCACCGTGCCAGAAGCATCCCTGCCTGCACACCCAGCCCGCCACCGTGGGCTCCGTGCGCTCCCCGGGGCACCAGGAGGTTTGCGGGGCGCGAGGTGCGTGGGGCAGGTGCTGGCGGCCGCCCCCTGCACCTGTTGTGCGGGGCCGCAGCTGCAGCCCGCCCCGCGCCTACAATGCATCTCCCGAGCATCCTTTGTGGCGCTACCGGGACAGTTTAATTGTCGCTTGGCACTGATTTCACACCCTCTCAGCGTACTAAAGATGACGGCTGAAGGAAGCCGGGAAGACTCGATTGTGCTTTCCAAATTGAGCATACGCGTTTGTTTCCTCCAAAAGAGCCTTTGAGGGGAATTCACCCTGGCCGGGCTTTTCAATGCGAGCCGGGAAGGAGAAGGGGGAGCGCGGGCGCGGAGGAAATAGCTGCACTCACCCTGGAGCCGGCGGCTTTCAGCCGCTATGATATAATTAACAGAGCTCCGCTTCCCTGCCGCCCCGCAGACGGCTCCCTTAGCTCAGGGCCGGAGCTCAATGTGGCTGCATTTGTAAGCCGAACTGCCTCGCCGCTCGCAGATGTTCCTGGCGTCGTTTTTCTGGGGTTGCGACCAGAGGTTTTTCTCTGAGCAGGAAATTCCCAAGTCCGAGGCTTTCCTCTGAGTGAATGCAGGCCGGGCAGCGCTGGCTCTCGGGCGAATAATAACAGCCTGCATTCCTTTTCACGCTGCTCCTCGCAAACTTTGGCTAATGAATGCCCTGGTCTTTGATATTCTCCATGTGTTGATGCACTGGTTAATTGGGAACGTTTCTCTTTGTCTCACAGGTGAAAAGCCCTTTTCCTGTACACACTGCAACCGGGCCTTCGCTGACCGCTCTAATCTGCGCGCCCACCTGCAGACCCATTCAGATGTAAAGAAGTACCAGTGCAAAACCTGCTCCCGGACTTTCTCCCGTATGTCACTGCTGCACAAGCACGAGGAGACGGGCTGCTCTGGGACGCGCTGAGGCCCCGGCGCCCTGCTAACACACGACTCGTATATTGTAACTAGTGTCTGTAGGAGTTAGTTGCCTCCTTTCGCCATTGCCCGCTGCCTCGGGCCGCGCGCAGCCCCGCCGGGCCCTAAGGGACTCGCACTCCTCCGTTGGTGCCTCCTGTGCAATCCTAAGGCCTGATCCTTCTCCCACCTTGGACGTCCGAGGGCACGGGACCGGACTCGTGCTTGGGTGGCAAACGAGAGCCCGAAGCCGTGCGCAGCCGCAGCCCCCGGTGCGGGCGCTGCCGGACCCTGCGCTGGGTGCCCAGTGCTGCAGGCGCTCAGCACCGTGCAGGGCCAGCCCCGAGCCCCGGCCGTGCCACCGGTGTGGAGCATTGCGACTGGGAAGCCTTGAGGGTTGGGTTGGTTTTGTGGTTTTTTTTGTTTGTTTGTTTGTTTTGGTTTGTTTTTTTTGTTTGTTTGTTTGTTTTTTACCATAACCACTCGGTAACTTTTAAGACCCAATATTTTTGTAATGAAGAACAAGGAGCGTTAACGCACCCCCCCCCCCACCCCGATTGTATATATGCCGCCTATAGAAGGTGTAACTATGCAATAATACAGTATCACATTAGTTGTGAAGCAGCTGCTTCTCCCCAGCACAATGACAATTTGCAATGCCTACAAGATTAACGGTGTCCATAAAAGGCATTGGTAGCCATTTCAAACAAGAATCCTGTTTACAGAGCAGCTATGCACTCAAGCACCTGTTAATATGACTCTTAACAACTGCTTTTCAAGAGAACTGTGACTAATAGCAGGCACTTGTCAGCTGATACAATGGTGGCCTGTCCAAAGGCTGCCCATCGACAGGTGTGTGCCAAAAGTGCTATTTATGGTTATTGACAGGTGCCTCCTGAATGCATCTTTCTTTGGACCTTGTTTTCACCGAATCATAACAAAGAGGATGTTTACATTTCAAAGGTACACTGGTATTTATATTTTTGTGCCACGATTTTGTACTGATGAAACTTTTTATATAATTATATACAGTTTATTGATATTCAATAAAACGGTTAATTTATAATCTGGTTTTCGTGGGCGTTTTGGGTGGACGCACAGCTGGAGCTGAGCAGGGTGCAAGGGGGGATTGCTCCATCTCCATCCCGGGCTGGGGTCGCATTTTGGGGAGCGGGGTGCTGAGCTCCAGCGGGGTGCTGGCAGCCCTCCTGCTCCCACACCGCGCTCCTGCCGCCGGCTGCAGGTGAACCACAACGCTGTTTGCACGGCGGGGTCTGCAGAGCGGTTGCCTCCTGGGGAAGGAAAAGGTAGGCTGAGTCAGTTCCTGCCAAATGTGCCGGGGCTGGGGGAAGGCGGCAGCTGTGCTGAGACACGGGCTGACGGAGGGGGAGGCGAGGGGGGGCCGTGATGCGTCCCGTAGGCTCCACGTGGGACGGCGCAAGGGTGGCCGGGTGGGTACCTGCTGTCCGTTGGTGCTCGCCAACGCCGCCGCCGTGGGGACGAGCAGGGCACGAGGCGCCGCGGTGAGCCGGTGTGGGCGGTGTGGCGGCGGAGGTGGCGCATCCTGTTGTCACCGCAGAGCCCGTCGGCGTGCACCGTGGGGCTGTCCCCCTGCACTGCCCGCAGCCATGGGGACAGGTGCTCCAAGGCCACCCCAGGAGCCTGTCTGTGGGATTTTCACTTAACGAAGCTGTGCCACCGCCCCAAACCTTGCACCCGCCCAGCCACGGCTGGATTTGGGGCACGTGGCGCAGCGCGGCCGCTCTTTCCTCCTGCCTCCCCGCAGGGCTGCGAGTTTGTCCTTTTGCCCTGCGCTTCCTCGGTGCCATCCCCAGGGCGTTCTGTTCCAGCAGGATAAAGGAGCCACCCCCAGCTCTCGTCCCCCCAGCTCTGCGCACTGGAGGCCTGGCCCTGGCACTTGCGTCCGGCTCCCCCCATCTCCCAGGGGCTGTTAGGGAGCAGGAAGATGTGTGTGGCTGTAAAACGGAGCAGAGCTGCTGCTTGGCCCTTCTTTAATTAAGAGCTCTCCCGGTATAAACTGACTTTCCCAGCCGTGTTCGATTCATTACTTTATTATTAAGCAGGACAGGAAGTTTTGGGTTTTGTTCTCGTGTGTGCTTTTTTCTTCCTTTTCCCAACAGGAAGCGGGGGAAGGGCACTAATTACTTTCAGCTTTCCATCCATAAAATCCTGGCTTCGCAAAAGCAGCTAAACAGTTAAAAAAAAAAAAAAAAAAAAGCCCAATTTTGAGCAAGGACCACCTGCGGGAGCTGGGAAGGAGGGTCAGGGGGCTGATAACCAGGGAGCAAAGCCTGCGGAGCCCTTCTTGCCGGGGAAGCGGCGCGGGCACCGGGCTAGGATCACAGCGCTGTTGGCTTTGCGCCTCTCTCAGCATGCAGCAGCCCTGGGTTGCTGCTTTTGGGCATCGAGGACCCGCAGTGTGCACCTAGCCACGTGCACAGGCTGTGCCACCCTCCTTTCCCCTCCTTCACTGCTGCCACTGACTCGGAGAAGGGATTTGGGCAGGGCAGCACCTCATGGGATGCTGCGGCCCTGCTCGGATGCTCCCTGTTCAGGCTGCTGCCTCTTCCCCACGCTGGCGCCGACCCGGGGAATCCTGCCAGCTCCGTTTCAATGGGGTTCGATTAATATTTGTCGGGCAGGCAATGAGAGTTGTGAAAAAAACTCTTTTAGCAAGCTTTGCTGTTCCCAGTTGTGCTCCTGGCTTTGTCCAGAGGCTGGCTGGGCCGCAAAGCTTTCAGAGAGAAGGTACAAAACGGGTGGAGGACAGCCGAGGCTCCCACTGACAAATCCCGCTGGCTTTCAAACACAAATGCAGCCTTAAAACATGGGGAAAAAAGAAATGCTGCCTGCTCTGAATCACAAAGGAGCAGCCCACTGGCACTTGTGCTGCTGCTGCTGCATCTGCTCCATTCGCCCTGCCCGGGTGGCAGCCTGGCCCCCGCGCCCTGGGGACCCCCAGTGGCTCCCTGGTGTGCCCGGGTCTGGACGGGCTGCGGCACCGACAGGGTGATGGTCGTGGCTCTGAGTCCCTCCTCTCCTGACCAGCTGCTCCTTTTTCTACTGCTGAGATGTTTCTGAGCTCTGCACTGAGGTGTGTTGGGGTGCATGGGGAGCACAGGGCTGGGACCATGACGAGGATGCGCTCAGCTCCATCCCAAACCCCTGCAGACGTGGACAAGTCCCCTCTGCCCTTCCCACAAAACCAGGCTAACCGCGCTCTGCTACCTGCATACCGTCGGGCTGGTGAAGGATTGCACCCAGGAGCTGGTGTTACAATGAGTTGCAGTGGTTTTCCCATTTCATTTTCATGTGAAAATCCCCAGAGCAGCAGCCCTGGCTGCAAGGGGGCACAGAAGCAGCTGCGGCATGGTCCCCTGCCCTTGTCCCCTTGTCCCTTGCCCTCGGTCCCTGCCTGGTGCCGCATGGCGAAGCCAGAGGGTTCATGGCAAAGCCCCAGCAGTTTTTCCCTGTTATTTCCCCTTCTATTTTAATGCCACAGGAAATAAACACCCCGTAAAGCTGCTGCCCGGAGCCTGGGCGTTTCATCCAGGTAGATCCGCTGCAGTTTTGGTGGCGGGGAGCTGGGGGGGCGGGGGAGGGAGAAGCCTGCTCGTAGCGGGAGGAACCATTTGGTGGCCACCTTGTGTGACCATCTGTAACAGATTACGGTGTCAGCGCTCATAAAAGCCGGGATTCAATCAGCCTCCCCCAGGTACCGGGGGGGCCCTGCCGGCGGGGCGCGGCGCGGGGCACGGGCTGTGCTGGCTCCGCACGCCCGGCGGGGCGGCACGCTGCCGACGTCGAGCTTTGAACTCCTCCTTTTCATTTCCACGGGCCTCCGCAGGACCTTTAAGCGAGCACGTACGGCCCCCCGGCTGCTGGAGCCCATTCAAAGGTTCAAGGGGAAACCGCAACGTTCGTTCTCTTCCCAGAGAGGATGGGATTTTTATTCCCCCACCACCACCACTCTGACCTGATGCTGAGTTAAGGGGTTGGGGAAGGGAGGGCAGCAAGGTCCGGAGAGCTGGGGCAGACCCAGTGGAGATACTGGGCTGACCAGAGCTTCAGCCTTTCCATGCCACTGTTTCACTGTTTGAAATGTTCCCGGCTCTCTGAGCAACCGGAGCGACCCGGGGCACTCTCGTGCAGGGGACAGGCAGGACAAGAAGGGCAGGGGGCTGTGGTGACCTCTGCAAAAGCCAGGCTTCATCGGCTCGGGGGATGCCGTTACCAAAACCACCTTTCAGCCCTTTCTATTCCCAGCTCAGGGACGTGCACGATGCTGAATAAACAGAGACGGGGCAGGAGCCAGGGAAAGACCCGCTGTTAAAATCGATCGCTGGGAGACTGGCTTTGAGTTGGGGAAGGGAACAACAGGAGTTTTGCAGAAGAAGCTGAGGCAGAACAAGGGGCGAGCAACAGCAAACACGGCCCATGGGTTTCCCAGCCGAGATACCTGTAGATTCCTGGGGGCTTTGGGGGATTTGTGTGTTCATCCCCGGGCTGCGGGAAGGGCAGCAGGTGCAGGGCCAGGCTGGGGCTCAGCGAGCCCGTGTCAACACGCGGGCCCAGTAAAAGCCTCCATCCATTAACAGCTCGCCATAAGGAGTCGGGTTCACAAACAAGCTGCAGGTGTAGCTATTGTTTTTCTGGCTCTGGGCTATTGACACGAGCAATAATCTCAAATTAATCTTTAATCGGATGATAAACTGATAACGTGGGGCTGGGGAGGTGCGGGTCTTCCCGGGGAAACAACGAGCAGGGCAAACGTGAAGAAAGGGAGCGAGAGAGACCTGGAAAAGGGGAGCGAGGCTGAAGGACTGGAAGAAAATTGATTTATCCTCGTGAGTGCAGGCAGTCTGCACTGTGGCATCACCATGGCTTGGCCACAGGCTGTGCTTGTGTCTTCATGGGCACCAGCTCCATGCCCTGTGCATGTAGGTGAGGGGCGATCTGTCTGTAAATCCTCCCTGCAGCAGCGGCCGGTTAAAAACAAGCCCCGTTAGGTTATGTCTAATTTCTCCATCCGAGAATTAACAGCTCAGCACGAGGGAGAAAAGCGCGCACAAGAAACCCCTCGTCCTCCTGCGAGGGTAAGTGCAGGCTCTACCAGCCTGGGACCGCAGCTTTACAATAGCGATGCTGTGCTGTAACTTATTGGAGATCTGCCTAGAAAATCATCAGAAAGTATTTTAAACCCGGCATAACATACATATTTATGGATCACCTTCTGTTTTACTGGGCTCGCTGAGAGCAATGTGAGGCCTGTTTTACTTTTCCCAATAAAAAGGCTCACGTTTCACATGCGAAGAGATTGGCGTCTCCCGAGCTAATTAATACGGGTTCCCCTCCACCTCCGCATTTTCCACGCAGGGTTATGCTGGCGACACGTTGTCTGTTGCCCCCATAAAGCCCACGGTGTTGCACATTAGCCTCGCCCGCCGACAATGCGCCGGAGGCCCAACGGGGCACGGCGAGGAAGTGGTGGTGCGCGGCGGCCCGGAGTCACGGCCCGTACAAAGAGCTCCGCGGGCCTGCATTATGTCATTACTCAATTAGCCTGGCGGTAACAGCACTTCATTAGAGAGACGGGCCCTATTCACCAGCCCTAATCCACTTTCTAAAGAAGGGCTGCGGCCATTGAGCACTTTTCCCGCTTTCCTGGAGGGGCAGAAAGGGGTTTTTGGAAGCGTCCCCGTGGCACGCAGGAGGAAGCGCCCTGTGCCATAGCAATGCTGACACAGGGGAGGCAGCCCCGGGACCCTCTGAACCCCCCCAGCAGCTCGGCCTGCAGGGGAGCAGAGCACCTGCTGCTGTCCCAAATCAGGCCGCCGCCCTGCAGGCCGCGGCACTTCGGTGTCAAACCAGAGGCAACCGCAGCTGGGGAGGTGACACCGCCTCGGCCGAATCGAAGCAAGAGGTAGAACAGCGCCAAGGATGTTATCAGCCCCCAGGGATGCATGCAGAGGGGCTGCAGACACCCTGCCTTGCCCCACGATGTTCCCAAGGGTCCCTGCCAGTGGCAGTGCCCCTCACCGTGGTGCCTGGGCATCCCTGGGAGCTGCCAGCTGCCAGAGTGACCTTAAAGAAAAACCTGCTTTCTTTCTCTTTATTTTTACTTTTTACCCCCCAAACAAACCTCACTGTAGAAATTAACGCAGGGGTAGGAGGCGGGGTGAGAGCGGTGCGCAGGAAACCAATGTGTGTCAGGAAAGGGTGTCAGAGCCGGGCGGCGGGGCCAAGGGGCGAGCACCCCGCGGGAGCTCCCCTCCCCTCCCCTCGCCTCGCACCGATCCTCAGATTAGAGAGGCAGGAAGCGAAGCGGAGCCTCCGCCGTCTATAAAGAGAGGCGTCTGCTTTGATTCATGCTGGTCACGGAGCCAGTGCGGGGGCGCAGAGCTCCCGGCTGCTGCAGCGGCCCCGGGGCTGGGGGAGCACCCCACGGCCTGCCTCCCTCGCCCTCAAAGCCAGCGGGGCCCTGAGCCCCATGGACACAGTTGTTTTAGGTCAAGAAAAGTACCTCGAGAGAAAATCTGACCGCCCTGGTTCTGGCGGCTGCTGTCTGTGGTTGGTAACATCCAAAATTTCCAAAAAGAGCTCGCGTTACAGGAATAGCTTTCCACCTCCTCATCCACAGGACTGCAGGACAGCAACACGGGGCTTCCATTTGCTGGGAAAATACTGGTTATTGGCACGTGTGACAGCACGGGCCAGGTTTCAAGTGGCACCAGGGCAAACAACAGCATCCTGAAAGTGCCCCAACCCTGTCCCAGAGCCAACGGCACCTCCTCTCCCTGCTCTGCTCACCCCGGGAAAGTCCAGATCTCCCTGGGCTAAGGAAAGGCCGGGTGTTCATCCAACCCCTTTAGCCATTTCACAACGCTGGCTGCTGCTCTCTGGAAGGAAATAGCTGTCCCATAAATACAGGCAGGTGGGGCGGGAGCGGCGGGGAGCTGGGAACGCAGATGCAGGGCGTTTTCCCGACATGCTCCAGCAGGAAGAAGCGGCGAGGGGCCACGGCGTGCACGTGCGGCAGGGATGTGCTCTCCACGGCCACGCGCAGAGGTGGACCCACCTGGAGCACGAGCAAGGGCAGCTCAGCCTCGTAGGGACAGCTCAGGCACAGGTGTGGGTATTGCATCCCGGCTCTGCCCCTGCCTGTATCCCCAGGCACTCACATCACCGCCACCTTTACCCTTTGCCGTGCACACTGGGGATAAAATACTGCATAACACAGTCTAACTAACTAACGCAGCCTGGTGGCAGGGGAGAAGATGCCCAGAGGACAGGCCGGGGATGGGGGACCCGCGGTGTCCCCTCTGCCTGGGTTGTCCCCACATTCCCACAGGTCAGGGCTGCATCAGTCGCACATTTATCTGCTGCCCTCAGTGCAGAGCCTGCAATAACCAGCTCTACTCGTCTCCAAAACCCCACTGCGATGGAGATGAATTATCTCTCTTCATTTTCATTTTCCCTCTGTCTCTGCTGCTGGCAAATTAACAGCTTCCCTTTATGCCAAATGCTCTGCAGTTCATCTCCCAGAGCACAAGCTTCACTCCCGATCTGTGCTGAGGAAACTCAAAGTAATTGCAGAAAACTATTCTGAAAGGGATCCAGCGGCAGAGAAGCCCAGTAAATAGGGACCATATGCACCACGAGAGCTGCACGAAGACGCTCTCAGCCCAAGTGCTGCCGCCTGAGCTTCGCCGATAGAACCCCCCCGAGCTATTCCTGGGAGGGTTTTATGGTGGGAACACCTTCGCCACGTGCAGTTGGCAGTGCCGGGACCCCACCACCTTCACAGCCTCCGTTTTGCATGCCCACCCGCTGGGTGCCTTGTCACGAAGGGTTTAGCTGGCTTTTGGTGGAGGAAAGCAAACCCATGGACCTAAGGGTTGGATGTGGTGCTTAGGGACATGGTTTAGTGGGTGCTGTTGGTGGGAGGGGATGGTTGGGCCAGATGATCTTGGAGGGCTTTTCCAACCTTAGTGATCCTGCGACTTTATGGCCTGCCACGCCTGCTATCTCAGCCAGGTGCAGGGCTGCGGGGAGAATTCCCAGTGCAGTAAGGACGTTTTGTAGGGTTCCCATCTGCTGTTACATTGCACGGGGTTCAGCCAAAACGGGGTCACTTAGCCAAGACAGGGACTCAAGCTTTCTTAGCTCTGGCAGGCTTGGTTGCTTTTGCTCTCCCTCAAGCACCCGGCCCCACTCATACAAGTGACATGGGAAAGGCAACGTACATTTCTGGTCCCCCCTCAGTCCCCTCCGGTGCTGGACACTGCTAGGGCAGGGGGTCTTGCCTCACCCCACCAGCAGGGGGGCAGCCGAAGGCCTCATCCCGCCCCCCCCCTCTGCCCGGTACCTGCTTTCCATCAAGATCAAAGCGCTCGGAGGTTTCCCCACAGCCCCGAGTGCTCCCGGCCGGCGACGTGCTGCTGTCAGCGGCCCCCTCGTGCCATGCACGGGGTTATCCCCTCCACATCACAGCCACCTCCTTATCTCCTGCGGGATGCAGGGAGACATTCAGACGGGTCCTGAGCCCTACAGGAGCAGGACAGGCAGCAGGTTCCTGCTCGCCCCTCTCTGGAGCCAGCAGGATGGGAGGTAAAACCCAGGGGATGGGCATGGGGCTCAGGCACACCACGGTGTCCCCAGAGCTGCTTGCAGAGCCCCCATGGTGGCTGCCCCGGTGCCTCTGTGTCCCCCACACCTGGGGGCAGCAGGATGGGGCTGCTTCACACAGCAGCTCCTGGGCAGGTCGGACCTGGATAAGAAACTCTAAGCCAGGGGAGCTGCTTCCCTGCTCATCAGCCACCAGCCCCACGGGGAGAAACCCGCGGTACTGTCCTCCCGTCTGGGCACAAAGCAAAACTTTCTGCTCTGGGGTGTTGGGGAGACTGGGGGGGCAGCACGAGGTGCTCGGTGCTGCTGTCAGTAAGCGTGGAGGGAAAGTGAATGCTGTGATTAGAAAGAGAAGGGAAATAATCATGGTTAATGCTCCCAGAAGTGATGTGGGGAGGCTCCAATTAGAAAGCCAAAACTGAGGTCCCTCGAAGAAGCTGCTTGCCAGAGGTTTCTCTGAAAAGCCTGTCCGTGTCCCCCACAGCCCCATCCCAAGGAGGTGTCTGCAGTTCGGCACCAGGATTGTTTGCCATCAAGTTTGCCATCAGACCAAGGACGGGAACTGCTATTTAAGACGTGTGCTGGGGCTGCCAAGCGAGCGCCAGTGGCTGAGCCCCAAGGGGCTGCATGCCTGTGTCACCAGTGAGGGGTCTGCGCTTCTCCAGCCTTGGGATATTACCACGAGTCTGAAAATAGCCCCTGGCACCCATCCACACTGCCTGCCCGCGCCAGACAGCTTTGGGACGTGCTTCCAGCTGCTCACACAGTGCCTTGGGAGGAGAGGAGCCTCGCTCCCTTCCTCATCCCTCCTCTTCGCTGCCTTCAATGCCCTTGCCCCGCTGTGCCTGCCCGGAGAGCCTCCAGCCCCGCAGCCCTGTGGGCGCACCGGGCAGCCTGGGTATATAAAATTAGCAGCCTGGCAGGGGGCGGCAGGAGGAGCCCAGCCCTGGGGGCTGCAGTGGGAAGCAGATGCTCTCTGATTGAGCCCACATGTGATGGCAGCACTGTCCTCATGGCAGTGCCCAGCCAGGGACAGGGATGTTTCGCTCAGTGGGGTTGGGGCGGGTGGAGGTGCTGGATGTGGCCCTGGGCAGGGGAGGATGGAGCTGCCTCTGTCCCCCTGTGTGTCTGTGAGTGGTGTTCAGGTGAGAACGGTTTTATCTGCAAGTGCGCAGCGGTGCCCTGTGCTAGGGGAGCCAAGATGAACTTTCAGGCTCCACCAGGCCAAGAGGAAGGTGCACGGACAGGTCCAGGTGAAACTGGCTGGGAGCCACATCCTGATGGGACCAAGCCCTGGCGTACAGCAGGGTGCAGGGAGAGTTTCCCCTTGCAGACCACGCGCAGAGCTCCCGGCACAAACACCCTTCCCAGCCCACCGAGAGGGAGAAGCATGCAGCCCCCACAGCATCTCCCACCCCCAAACCTCCCCCTCCACATGCCCACGGGGACACCGCGCAGCCCTCCACCACCTCCCCGCTGATATGGGTGCTGCCACGTCCCAAACCCCGGGGGCTGGGGAGCTCCAAGCCCCTGCTGAGCAGCAGCAAAACCCAGAAGTGATCACCCCGGCCAGACACAGAGGTGAGTGTGTGGGGCCGGGCTGCTGCCCCCCGAGCCCCAGCACAGGACCCCAGCGCCAGCTGGGCGAGGGGAGATGCTTGCTGCCTTCGCCTCTTCTCCTTTTCTTCCCTTTCATGGTTTTGCCTTTGAAGGGGGGAAGTCCCCACTTATCTCCTGCCCCCTCCAGTCCCACAAATGTGGTTTCTTCGGCTTCACAATAAGGGATGGCCATTTCTGTTTCTTCTCAAGACGTTTTTCCACCCACCCGCTCTGGCCCTGGTGGGAATTGTCAGCTTTGAGATAACGAGAAGGATGAATTGTTAGTACAGGATGTTGCATGAAGCCCGAGTGCTATTTGCAGGAAATTTTAATAAGTAATAATAAGGAGAGAGAACTCCAAAGGAAGTAACCTGGTACAGCAGACAAGTCAGATTTATCAAGGCAGAGAGGAAATACTCCCCAGAAATGAATCTGGCATGAGTTCCTGCACACCAGTCCCACGATCCTGTCTGCCACCACAGGCAGCTCTTATCTGAAACAGTCCAGTGTTTAAAATAGACTGGAAAATAAATAGTCTTCCAGCACGACTGATCCTCCAGAGCCTGCAGTTCATCCCAGCAGCATTTACAGTTTTCTCTGGAGTGTTTCCGACACGCACTTCAAGGCCTTCCAGCTCTTCTCTCCTCCCCTGCTTGTGACATTAATGAACCTTAAGGGATTCTTAAAGCACAGTTTATGTGGATGTACTTTTAAGCTGGAGAGGGAGAGCGAAGTTCCCAGCCCTCGGTGGCGGGGCTGGACGGAGAGGCGCTCTGTGAGGCGTGCTCCAGCCGGGAATCAATCACAGGCCGGGCCGAGCGCTGCTGCGGCAGCTCCGCTCGCCGTGAGCTTGTTTAATGTCCGCCGTTCGCGGCCATGTCACCCTAACAGGCCGTTTTATTGTTTTTCCAGTGGTACTTACAACTACCATCCGTTATCCTGCCCGCAGTGAGTGCCTCGCCTCTAATTGATGACACCAGACGAGGCCTGCTCAGAGTTTCCAGCGTCCCTGCCCCGCCGGGGCCTGGCTCCCCGCCACCGGCACGAGGCCACCGCTCGAGGTGACAGCGCCCGGGGCCATGGCGGGGACAGGCCAGCCGGGCTGTCCGGTGGCAGCAAGGCCTGGGGACATCAGGGCTGTCCCCGCCTGGCCGGGACGGGGCTGCTGGTGGCAGTCATCATGCTCTGGTTGTACCTGAGGGGCTCTCACCCACCGTGCAATGTCACGCCACGGGTGAGAGCGTCCTGCAGCTGCAGCACGCCGCCACCCAGACAAAGCAGGGGAGCATCTGGGGGTGTCTTGCTGGAGATAGCAGCCCCAAACCTAGATTTTTTAGGGCCATTTTCCTGCATTGCTCCACATGCTGAGATGGCTCTGCAGGGTCGCATCCCATATCCCAGGTCCTGTGTCATATGTCCCATGTCCTGTGTGTGTCCCACATCCCATGTCCTGTGTGTGCCCCGTGTCCCCGTCCCACCCCCGCCAGCCAGGACCCCACCGACCCGCAGGCTCAGCAGCCTTCAGCAGCCTCTGACATTTGCAGATGACAGCAATTTTTTGCTGGAAAAAGGCCCTTTTCGTGGGCGGGGAAGTCTCTCCTGGTCTGTGTAAGTCCTGACAGACTCTCTACAGTAGTTGAAAGGAATGGCATTAAGGAAAAAGAACTTAAACAACCCCAAAGTGAAGGGCCTGTAATTTATTTACTCCCCCCAATGAATGCTGGTTGCAAATCACTCTGTATAAAAATAACTCCTTTCTCCAACTTTTGATCTCTGATATTCCTGTATTTCCCTGGGGAAAATGTAAATCTATGAACTTATTACTAATGTTTCCTGTCCCTGACAGTGGAGCCAGTTGATATTTTACTTGAGAAGCCGGAGAGAAAAAAAAAAAAAAAAAGGCAGCATAAACTTAATGACTGCGGACTGTTTCCAATCTTAGTTTCACTTTTCGGATGGAGAGTTTCCATCTTACAAAAGGGAGAGGGAGATTTTTAAATAAAACATGATTTAACTTTAGCCAAACTTCCTCCTAGTGTTTATGCTTTTGGCTCGGGGCTTGATCCATTTAAAGCTGGTTCCTTTTGAAGCGGCCCCGGCTCATCGCCGCACACCGGCGGCTTGTAAATTGTCTGTTCCCCTTCTGCACTGCCCGCCCCGCTGTCCCCTGCCTCATCCCCTGCCTTGTCCCACCTCAGGGACCTGCTCCCCCATGCTTTTCATTGTTTTTGGCAAAGCTTTCCCAAATTCGGGCTGGGTGACGGCATCAGGAGGCACCTTGCTGGGCATCTCCATGGCTTTGCTCTGGGTCCCCGTCGTGGCCACCCAAGTGTCCCCTGGTCACTGCCACCCCCTGTCGCTGTGTTTTGTAGCTGTGGGGCTGTGGCAGGGAGCTGTGCTCGGGGGTTTTGCTCCAGCACTGCTGGGAAAGCCGCCGTTCCCAGCCCGCGAGGCTCCACCGCCGCACGGGTTGGGGAAAAAAAGCTTGGAATGTCTCACAATTGTCTCATTCTGGCACGTTCGCCCCCAAACTAAACATGTTGCTGGTTCACAGCAGTCTTTTCCTTAGAAATGTAGGTTCTTCAGAGCCTGGAAAGCTAAGCGACATCGAAAGGAAATGTTTCGGAGTGATGAAATCGGGAGGTTTTGCTCAGCCTGCAATATTCCTGCCCGGAGTTGCACAGATCGGGTAGCGCAGCACACAATCCGTGCAGGTTTTTTCAAATTTTCTTCTATTCCAGAATAGAAAAAATAAATAAAGAAATAAAATTGGAAGCCTGGGCAGGTGCCTGCCCCTGCAAATGCTTCCTCTTGATTCAAACATGGGGCACAGCTCATCCTCCGTGTTCTTCATCCCCTCCAGCTTCGTGGCAGGATGCTCACCCCCGTGGGGCTCTGGGTCCCCATCCCCGCATCTCCAAAGCGGGACGGGGGTGGCCTGGGGGGGGACCTGGGGGCGCAGGGGGTGGGAGAACCAGGGGCAGCTCAGCCCCGGCCCCGGCCCCGCAGCGAGCAGCGGACCTGACGCCAGGCGGGGAAGCCGGCTCCCGCAGGAGCAATTCAGTCGCTGTTTTAACGCCAGCCAAAACGCAGGGAATAAAAGGAACTTTAATGGGGTCTAAGTTGAGCTCCACACCCTGGAGGATTCCTGGCTGCCTCTGTTTGTGTCAGATAAATATCCCTGTGAAGGCAGTAATGTTTAACATCCCCTCTCATTATCTTGCTGGCATCCCTGGGCTCCTGGAGGGATCGCGGCCAGGCCTCAGCCACATCTTCCCCTTCATTCCTCGGCCCGCTAACAGGGCTGCAGCAGCACTTGAGAGCATTTTTGAAATGTAGCCTGACCTGGGTCCTGGGACATGCGGCCGAGTGCTGAGCTCAGCTCTGCTGCCCTGCAGGTGAGCGGGGCTGGGGCTGCTTCTGCCATGGGGCTTGGCAGGGGCACCCCCCGGCCGCTCCCAGAGCTGCCAAAAAAAATGTCAGCAAAAACGCCTTCCTGGGCTGCCAGGAGGGGGGTGATGCCAGCGAGCATCGTCAGCCATCCCCCCATCCCTAAGGGGCTGTGGGAAGGAAGGGTCCTTGTGTCCCATGTCCCGTGTCCCTGCCCCAGCCAGTGCCATCGGCCGTCCCCTCCAGCAAGCTCCTGCCCAGCATCTCCCCTTCTGCTGGGAAGGTTTGGATGTTTCTTGGAGGGAGGGCTGTAAGGGATGGGGACGGGGATGGGGATGAGGACAGTCGGGCAAAGTGCAGGTCTGGGGAGAGCACCCAGGTGGTCGCCCCAGCTCCCTCGCACCCCAAGGTGCACGCAGGGGCTCTGCTCTCTGCTTTCCGTCTAATTTCCCCAGGTTCCTGCCGGCTGTCAGGGGAAACAACACGGTCCCAAACAGCGTTCCCATCCAGGTTGTTGTCCAAAGCGCACGGCTCCCTGGATCTTCCAGGGCTGTTGCAAAAGTGCTTAGCATTGCCATCCAGCTACAAAAGGCACTTTATTAACGTGCATCTTGCACAACAGATGTGTCTGCTGGCACTCCGACACTCCTCAGCAAGCCAAATACTGGCGGCTCCTCTTCCACATCTGTCCCACTTCCCAGCAAAGCGTTGCTCCAACTGGCACCCCCTGCTCTGCTGGCTGGAGCAGAGCATCCCAGGTCGGATGCTCGTCGTAGCCCCGATTTGGTCCAGTAGGAGCCCCGACGTGTGTCAGCCCCTCAGCAGCCCCCTTCCTTGCAGGGCTCAGTGCCTGGGTGAAGCGATGCTGCAGCTGGCTGGGAAACCTCGTGGTGCATGGGGAGCATCCCCTGCGTCCCAGTACCTGAGCTCTCCTCGTGCCTCTCTCCCTGCCCCGCTCCATCCCCGTGCCATTCCCACCCCTCTCCCTGCCCGGGCTGAGCTCAGTGCGGGCAGGCTCCATGGGCATGCTGGCCACGGCAGCCATCCCACCAGATTCTCAGCCACATTAGGAGCCGGTTGGAAATACCGCACTTTTATTTTCGTTTCCCATATTCGTAACTGCAGACTGACACAAAGCCACTTCCCAGCTGCTCTCAGCCTGCGGTGTGCCCAGGCAGGGCAGTGCCCAGCCCCGTCCCCAGTCCCGGGGATCACACTTTTCCCGTGCTGCACCACTTCCCCCAGTCACACACATTTTACAGGGTGCCCATCCCTGTTTCCCATAACGGCGGCTCCAGCCCCACGCGGTTTTGCCGCTCAGCCGCGACACTTTCATTTTCTTGCAGGCTCTGGAGAAGCGCCCGCTGCTCACCAAAGGGCGTCCCTTCCCCGCAGAGCCCCGCTGGAGTGTCCCTGCCTGCTGCCTGTCTGGGGCCCGGCTGTGGCACCGCTGCTGAAGGACAGCCCGGCAGCGGGCAGGATCCTGCCCAAACCCACAGCCACGGGGACAGCCACCCCTGTCCCGGCTTGTGACAGGGACACATCCCATCCTGGCTGCTGGATCCCGGCTCAGTGATGGCTGCAGATGTTAAAGCAGGGACCGACAGGGGGGCCTGGCACTGGGGGGGGACAGGACCGGGTCTCAGCACACCCCGACCGCCACTTGTCCTGCTTGTTCCCGCGGCGGGGACACGGGGACGTGGGACACGGGGCTGCCTGCCCCCACGTCTGCTCCAGCGCCGCCCGCTTCTCCTTCTGGGCACTCGCACCGTCTGGAAGAAGCATCGGGGGGAGCGGAGGAGACAAACAGATGGACGGGATCGCTGTGATGTAAAGCAGAGACGGGGGAGCGGGAGGAGAGCCCGAGAGCGGCACGGTTAGCGGCGCAGCGCGGGGACAGGCCGGGAGGCACGTTTATGTCATTACTCATGGAGAACCTGGCAGAGAGGCGTGCGGAGAGGGCCAGGCTCCCCGCTGGTGACACCCTGCTGGCTGCGCACAGGCGTGGCGGGGGGAGCTCAGCCCCGCCGCCGCGCCAGGATCCGGCCCCTTCCCGGCGGGGAGCGCAGCGCCAGGGCCGAGCGCGGAGCCTGGGGGCTCGGTGCGGGGATGCTGCAGGGAGGCACCGCGGCACCTCGCACCCGAGGGAGATGGAAAGGGGCAGCGTGCCCTGGGGGATCTCGGGCTCTGCGTGGCCCCTGCATCGGTGCTGGTGGCTGGGGATGGATGGGGTGGACCCCCAGCCACCCCGTGCTGCCTGCGGGCGCCACGCGGCCAAGCGTTTCCACCAGCGGTTCTGGGAGGACAAAACAAGGCAAAAAAAAAAAGAAAAAGGCCAGGGGAGGAAATAACCCACCCCCAGCAGCCCTCAGCACAGATTTCCTCTGCTGGGCCAGGGTGGATGGCGGGGCTGCTGTCCTCACTCCATCCCTCTGCCCCTGCTCAGAGCCACGTTTGCCTTTGCGGGTGGTGCGGGGCGAAGCACGCCAGCTCCCGGTGCTGCCAGCACCCCTTTCAGCCCCCCTGGGTCTGCGGACCCCCCCCCCCCGGCTTCCAAGGACGCAGGGCTGTGATGCAACCTCCTGTGGGCTCATCCCCGCAGCCCTTTGTAGCCTGACGTTTCCTTTGCAGCCATAAAGCGAGCTGGGAGCCGGATTGCATCAGCGCGAGGTGGCGGCGCTTTGCTGGTGGGTGCCTGCGTGCTCAGCTGGAGGCTGCAAGCCCTCGTCCCACGTCTTGCTCCTTCCTGCTCAGCACCGAGAGCTGTGGGGCAGGCTGCTGTCTGCCCGCAGGTCCGTAAGGCTGGCTGGGTGCTTCAGTGGGAAAAAGGCAAAGAAAATGCTGGGGACGGGAAGGGTAGAGCGATGGGCATCGCCCAGCACAGGCGGGGAGTGGCTCTGGCTGCACGGGGCAGCACATGTCCCCAGGCATGCGGCACGCCGTGCCTCGGAGGGGAAGTCACATCTGGGGAGGAACAAGTCCAGAAAATCCCCTCCGGCCCCCCTGGATGCTCAGTGCCAGGCTGGCTGGAAACGGCCCAAAGCTCTGCTTTCACACCTGTCTGCATCACGGGCAGGGGTAAGCCCAGGACTGAAAACCAGAACTTGGAGAATGCCCGGGGAGGAGTCTCTGTGCGGGCCTTGCAGCCCAGTCCCGCCTGCAAAGGCCACCTTGGCCACTGCCACCAGCCTGGGCATCCCTACCTGCATCGCCGGGCTCAGGCACGGGTGAGCGCTGCAGCCCTGCCAAGCAACGTCCATCTCCCTGTGCTGGATGGACGTTGCTTGCCGCAGCCCTGGAGGCACAGAGCAGAGAAGGCAAAGTGTCACCGCAGTGCTGGTGATGTTGGGGTGCCCCAGCAGAGCCCCCCCGGTGCTGTGCGCCCAGACAGGACAGCAGTGCTTCCCTTGCACCGCGTCCCTGCGGGCACCAGGCTCCGGGGGTGTCACAGCAGTGCCCCCGCCACCTCCCCCGGCTGCCGCACAGCCGCTGCTCGCGCTGGCACAAAGGGAGCGATTTGTGAATGAGCCCGAGCTCAGGCTTGGCAGCGGGACGGAACCGCTCGTGAGTCAGCCGAGGGCTGCGCCAAGGCGGTGCTGGGCAGGGAGCCGCTGGGTGCCCGTGGGAAGCAGCCTTCTCTCCTGCCATAACATCACCGTAACGCGCCCCTGGAGCGGCGGGAGCAGGGCTCAGCCTGCAGGTTTGGGTACGTGCTGGCAAAGTGGCTGGCACCCTCCCGAGTGACCCTGTTGGGGTGCAGGAAGCCCTCGGTGATGTCCGGGCTGCCCGAGGGGCCGGCCCCTCTCAAGCCCCTCTGCAAGGCCGTGCCAGGGCCAGCAGCAGCAGGGCACTGCCGTCCCCCCTGCTGGGGCTGACCGTGCCCTGGGAGCCAGGTCAGGGGCTTCACAGATGGGGCTTGGAGCAAGCCAAGGCTTTCTGGCGTTAATTACTTGGATAGGCTAAGTGCTTCATGGGCATCCCCTCATCACACCCCACGGGTACCCAGGGAACCTCACAAAACCACCAGATTTGCATTTCCCCCCAAAATAAAACACGGCACATTCAGCCTGGGACGGGAGCAGCGTGTGAGCACAGGACAGCCCCCTGCCCTTGGGCTCATGCCCCCGGCACCCCATCCCCCCCATCCCCTGTCGGTGTGCCCCAACCCTCGCCCCGGGGGCAGCCCGCGGCCCCACAGACCTGACTCGGGCGTTAGTCAGAGCCCTGGAAAGTTTCCTACATACCAGCGTTAGCAGGAATGTTATTTACTGAGCGAGGGAGAGGTCTGACAGGGGAGCAAGCCTCTCGCCCAGCTCTTCCCCATGTATGGATGTGCGCGGCGTTACTCAGCAGGATATGGCACAGACGAGGAACCGGCGCCGCGGCCGCGCTCCGGGACCTCTCCGCTCGGAGGAAGCCGGGTGGGAACAGCCCCGGGCAGGCAGCACCCCCCAGCCACCCCCCGCACGGCAAAGATAAGGGATTCCGCACCGAACCGAGCAGACGTGGCAGGGATTTTGTGTGTCGGCGTTTGGAGAAGCTGGGGGGCGAGGGGAGGGGAGCGGGGAGGAGCGGGGAGCGGGGCCTTCAGTAACAGCGATTCCCTTAAAAAGCCTCCCTACAGGTCAGGGCGAGTGTTTTTATAAATGCGTGATTTCACTTCCCATTTGTACCCCCGATGTCTTATAAAGGCTGACATGGAGAAAATTGTCCAAGACAGGCAGTATTTCCCAAACCTGTGGGCTTTTCGCAGGTCTGTGGCGGGGAAGCCCACCGCTCCCAGCCACGTGGGGCTGCTGCCGCCCGCTGCCTCCTGGGGGGGGATAGCTGCTCCTGGGGGGATTTTCCTGAGTCACAGGCACATCCTCCGGCCCTGCTCCTCTCCCTGAGGACTTCAAAAGCTCCGCAAACAGAAATAGCTGAAGCACGGGGCTGAGTCAAGGGAGCTGTTGGTGCCGAGGGGAACTTGGGGCCGCGTGTGGGTGGGGGGCTGCTGGGTGGGCACGGGCCCCGCTGCGGGTGGTCCAGGGGATGCTTTGGGGCTGCAGACCCACGGCGGTGCTGGTCCCCACTGCACGTGCCCACAGTGGGCAAGAGGTAAGGTACAGGGGCTTTTCTTCATCCAGACCCCGCTCCAGTTCACCCCGAACTTTGTAGGGAGCCCCTGGGCTGCACCGTCCCCCAGGGGCAGCCCGATCCCGCACGGCTGGAGGGTGTCACGGCCCCGGGGCAGAGCTGGAGCCCCTGCGAGAGCCCGGAGAGAGGCAGCGGGGATTGTTCCCGAGCAAGAGGAATTTTTAGCGTGGCTTAGCACATGCAAGTGTGTTTTACAGTTCTGACTCGTCAGGGGAAATTCGCAGCGTGACTCATGGAGCCGTGCTGGAGTTCCTGAATTGGAGCATTGTGCCGAGAAGTTATCAACGTGCAGCGGCCGTCCTGGGCACGGCAACATCCCCTCCGTGTGTCAGCGAGTGGGGCCAGCGCCACGACATCCTCCCCAAGCCCCCACAGCACCGGGATGAAGGGCGGCCAGGTCTGTGCTGGGGTGAACCCAGGCGTGGGTCGGGGCTGGGCTCTGGTACGCTTTGGCAGGTGAGAGGCCCCAGAGCTCTCCAACAGCTACTTTAAAATGCCTCTGTTTTCCTTGGCATCCTGCGAAGCAAACAAATTATACATGAGGGCATGCATACGTGTGCTCCCTCAGCAAACAAGTCCAAAAAAAAAAAAAAAAAGGCATCAAGAGGAGCTTTTTCCCCGCGCCCCTCCGCCAGCACCACACCTCTCCCCGAACGCCGCCGAGTACACAGTTTATTTTCCTTCCCATTAAAGTCTCCCCACCGGCCTGGCTCTGGGAAACTCAATTTGAGCTCAGAGCCCTCGGTATATTACTCCTCGCAGGAACAGAGCAGGGCAGTCAGCGCGGAGCGGCCCCGGCAGCCAAACAAGCCCGCCTTTGGTTCCTCGGCGCGGCGCAGCGCGGGGACAGGAAGTCCCCGTGCAGACAGAAAGTCTGCAGCACCGCCGTGCCACCGCCGCCGCCTGCCCGCCGCCCGGGCGCTGGGAGGCTGCGGGGTTTGGGGGGGGAAACGCGGGCTCCGGGGGGCTGGGGGAGGTAAATGGGGCTGGGGGGGCCGGGGGAGATGCGCCCTGCTGAGCCGTGCAGCCAGAGCAGGGCCCAGGGGTGGGGGTGCACCCTAGGGTGCCACCTCCCTGCTGCTGCGGTGACGGAGGGGGGACAGGGGTGTGGGAAAGGTTTCCGTGCCCCGATCCCTCGTGCTGCTGCGTGGAGGTGCTGGGATGTTGGCCAAGTGGCCGTGCTGGGCAGACGGACGGAGCGGTGCCACACTGGGGCCAGATCAGAGCGTGGCCGCATCCTGCACCTCCAAACACCGAGGGCTGACCAAGTCCCATTGCTCGCCCCTGGTCCTGGTCCCCGACAGCCCCCTGCTTGGTGTCTGCGCCCAGGGGCAGGCACAACGCAGCCCCCGTGGCACAAAGACACACCCAGCGCCGCACCAGGTGTTTTCCAGCTGTTTGTCTTCACCTGAGCAGGCTGTGCCCATACGGAAAGCCGTGCCGTGCCGTGCCGTGCCGTGCCGTGCCGTGCCCCTGCCCGCTCTCCAGAGGTTCCAGCTCACCCCAGTCCCCGAGGTCCTGGTCCTGAGGGGCCCCGCATCCCTCCCTGCTCCTCTTCCCCACTCCCCTCCAACACCTGCGGCTCGTCCCGGGAGGTGTGAGCAGGCGGGGACCTGCCAGGCCCCACAGCTGGCTTTGCGGGGTTACAATGGCTCCTTGTTCCCCCTCGCCCCGCTATCACATCCTACACCGCCGCTTCGCAGTGACCTCATCTTTCTTTTTTCCCTGCCTCCCGATGAAGCCAGGGGCACACCACCACCCCCAGCCCCTGCCCTGTGCTCCGCACGGGCACCGCAGGGGGGGTCCCTGAGCCCCCCGCCCCGGCCTTCGGGGACTCCCACAAGCCGAGCGTGCAACCTGCAGAGGCTCGCAGGCAGTCGTGGTGACAGGGCCAGCTGTGAAATCCATTTGCAGCTTTTTTTCCAGGATTTTTAACCCCTGTATCCCCGCGTAGCCTCGGTTTTCCCTCAGTCCCGAGCAGCCCCACCAGCTCCTGCCCTTCCTTTGGGGCACGTGGTGCCTCTGTAGGGTGTATCCCTGGGGGACCTACCCCCCACACCCCAGCTGTGTTCAGTATCAGACACTTCTGCTTCCCACGAAGTTTCCTACCCAAATGTGCCTTGGCCGGGACCCACCAGGCTGCTCTCAGGGGCCCAGAGCCCGGCGCAGGGCTGCCCAGATGTCTGCTCCCACTGGGTGGGGAGAACCCCGTGGAAAAGCACACAGTTTGCAAAAATCAGGGCACTTTGAGCCTTAGGAACAGGAGGCTGGGGAATGCTCAGGGCAGCCACGTCCACCGGCCTGGTCCCCATGCTGGCAAGCCACCAGATCCCCCATAAAAGACCTAACGGCCCTTATTCCCTAAGGATGCTGAGCCTGGGTGCAAAGCTTTTTTCTTCCTGGGACCTTTCTTGTGCCCCTCCTCCTCCCAGCCCTCTGATCCAGAGCTCGGAGGAGCGGGGCAGTGGCCCTGGGACATCCCCGGCTGCTTTGAGCCCCAGCTGTGAGCATCGCTGCCGTGCCCCCAGCATCCAGCACGGCATCCAGCCTGCACAGCCGCAGCAGGAAATCCCCGCAGGTTCTCATGCCCGTGGCCTGAGCCCTTTGCACATGCCGGGGCTGTGGTTAGCCAGAAAAAAACACTTGTGGTAGCCCAGGACTGACAACAAACCAGGCGAGCCGCCCGCTCCTCCTCGCCCCACATTGCACATGGGGTGCCGGGGGACCCACGCTGGCTCCTGCTGGGGGCCTGGCATCACCCCAGGGCTGGGAGCCTCCATCAAGCCTCCCCTGGGGTGCCTCCCACCCAATTTCTGCCTCTCCTTGGGACGGCGCCCGCCGTGCTGCAGGGGAGCTGCAGGAGATGTTTTGCTGCGGGCGTAAGGGTTGGAACGGGGCGGCACATGCCCGCGAGTCAGCATGAGCTCACGTCTGCCGGGAGCGGCCTGAAGGGCCTTAAGTAGGTGTTGAAAATGCCGAGTTCCTTTCAAGAAGGTCTCCGTGCGGGGAGGCACTGCGCAGCCCAGGGGTGATGGATAACGTGTGGATAACTCCCGGCTGGGCATCCCTGGCTGCCACGACCCCAACGGCGGCAGCGCAGCGGGGACAGGGGCTCTGGGGGTACGGCTGAGCCCCCCGGCACGCTGCGGGGCCGGGCTCATGGTGCTCAGAGGGCTCCTCAGCTCTCTCCTCCTGTGCACAGTGACAGTGGGAAGCAGAGCTGAGTCTCCTCGGGGCACCCGCCGCTGCCGAGCAGGGTCACACGCTGCACGGCCCCAAAAACCTCAGGCATCAGCACTCCTCCCTTAGCTCTGTCAGTGTGCCCTCGGGAGGCTCTGTTGCTGTATTTTCCTCTGCTGCTGCAGTCATTAGGAGTTCGTAGGTGAGGTTTGGAAGCTAAAGCCCTGCCTTCTCCTACAGTTGAACCGGGGAACCCCCAGCGGTGGCTGCATCTGAGCAGGGGCATGGGGCTGGCCACGGTGCTGGGGGGAAGGAAGGAGCAAGCACGGCCCCAGTGAGCCGGGGGGCTCTGCCCACAGCCCCGAACCATGCCTGGGCGCAGAGGGGGCACTTGGCTCTGTGACCGTCACAGCAACTCCCTGGAGCTCCATTTTGATCTCATTTTGGTGTGCAGCTTCCCTGCACATAGGACAATTCTCCCCAAATGGCCAGACGTCCTACAGCGGAGCCCTGCGGCGTGTCCTGGCAGCACAGCGCCTGCGATCTCGTGGCAGGGACGCGGCCACCCCGGGGCGAGAGGGCCGGCCGAGCCACGTGCCTGGCACAGCGGGGCAGGGATGGGGAAGAAAGGCTCCGGGAGCATCCCTGGGCAGGGGAAGGCAGCGGGCTGCAGCTTGCCGCGTGGCGCTGGGAGGCCGGCAGGCTGCGCGCACGTGCCCTGGCAGAGAACCAGGCACTGGTTCCTTAGCCTTAGCGTGCCGTTACGCTGCAGCCACAACCAGAGAGTGCAGTTTGCCCTGATAAAATTAATAACGCAGCGAGGCGACACGTGCCAGCGGCTCGGATCGTGCCAGAGCCCGTCCTCTAGGAGCAGCTCCAGGCGAGTCCCCGTAGCCACCCTGAACACGGAGTGCCGAAGGACAGCCATCAGGACGCGCGCCTGGAGCACTGCAGGGGTGTCTCCTGCCGAGGTGTCTCCTGCCGGGGGGCTGCCTCTCCTGGGGACGCCGTGGTTAAGGCTCTGGGTGCCCCGGGAGCACCGCCGGGGCCGCGAACCTTGCCCCGTGGCTCGGGTGGCGTCCAGGCGGGGCGGGAAGCAAAGGGCGAGACGAGCGTGGTGCAATGCTTGCACGAGACCTGGTGCGGGGCAGGGCCGGGCCATCCCCGGGAGGTTTCCCAGGGTTATCCCCACATGCATCCTGCTCAGTGGCAGCCCGGCTGCTGGCAGTGCTGCTTCTGCCACCGCTGCTGAAACACAGCAATGTGCTCGGGGGGGCCACAGGCAATGCCGGCAGGAGGCAGAGCCAAGAGGGGCTCACCCAGGGCGAGCCTCCCTTCACTGCCTGGCCAAGCCCTGGCGCATCGCTGGGTCTTTCCCCACCCACCTCCAGCCTCGGAGATGCCGTGCTGCAGCCGAGAGCACCTGAAAGCCCCACAAGACCACTGCAGTCCCTCGCTGCTCAGCCCCGAAGCACACCGGTTTGCTCAAGATGCCGCTTGGCTGGGCAGCCCTGTCCCCAGCCCTGTCCCCAGCCCCTCGAGCAGGTGCCAGAGCTTTCCTGCAGTGACACAGCCCCAGCACAGCGCAGGGGCTCCCAGGGCTGGTGGTCGTCCCCTGCCTCCTTCACCCTGCTTCAGTCCTGGCCTCAGGAGGGGCTCGTGGCCGGGAGCCCCCCCACTTCTGTGTGTGCTGCTTTAAATCCGAATTTCAGGTGTTATCGACTGTCTCCTTCTGTGCGATGAGAGATATGAGGCGAGTGTTGCTGCCAGAATAGTTTAAAGAAATGCCTTTGAGTGGAAGTTATCAATGAGCTGCAGTCACTGCTGGGGAAAAGGGCTGATTTGGGATAATTTTGAAAATACGCCCCCACCACTGCAGCTCTGTTAAAGATCCCATTTTCCCAATCCCAAATGACTTTTTTTCCCATGAAAAGTAAACTGATTAAGTGCAGTTAAAAACATTTTTTTGTGATCAAAGTGAAAACGAAATGTTTCAGAAGTGACAGAAGAAGTGTCTGAGGCCGCTCTAACTCAAGACTTTCTGTTGGGAATAGAAATGCCACACCTTCCCACCCTGTCTTGGGGGCAGATTTTTTTGGGGCCAGCACCCAAACCTGGCACCCAAGGCCACCTTAGCAGGGGCAGAGGGAGGCAGGGGGGCTGCGGGGGCCCCGTGGGGCAGCCGGTGTGACTGCTCTGGGTACACAGTGGTGGCTCTCGTGTCACCGGAGGGAAGCCTGGTTGACAGGGTTTGGAGGGCAGGCCTGGGTAAAAGATGTCTGTAAGCACAGCGTGGACTCAGTGTTGTTTATTAACAGACCCGCTTTATTGCGACATCTTGGGCCCTGTCCAGGCATGGAAAACTGCATGGGACTGAGTCTGGACAAACCCTCTGGTGCTGGGAAAGCTGGCACCCAAGGGTGGGCACCCGTGGGTGGTGCAGGACAGCAAGCAGCTGCTCCTGGCACAACCTTGCCCATCTCTTGGCTGTCCTCGGGGGGAAAGGAGGTGCCAGAACCCCCAGGGAGATCGTGGCTGCAGGCGCCTGGCACCCAGAGGTGACACCGCTGGAGCCGGAGCCGTGCCAGGCTCATGGTGTGAAGGCGACAACCCGCTGCTCGCAGCTGGCTCACGTCCCCAGGGGGCTCAGCATCCCTCCTGCCCCCCAGCACCGCAGCCTTCCCCTCCGCCGGTGCCTGGTGTGCTGGAAAACAAATGAAATGTCTCAGCTTTCCAAAGGCAAAGCACGTAGGCTGCCTCTCGTGCAGCAGAGCCGCCCAGCAGCTCCTCCATGCGAGACCAGGAGAAGGGGCTGGGTCCCGGTCCCCCCACCACCGGCGGTGTCAGGGCCGGGCTGTGCCGGAGCCACGGGTCAGAAGGAGCTCACTCCTGCAGGCAGCGGCCGGATCCGGCCTCTGAGCACCCCCCAGTCACCGCTGGCCTAAATAAACATCCCAATAAGCACGGGCTGATGCAATTAGCACACGGGGGGGGGACACCGGCCCGTCTCCCTCACACCTGATGCGGTGTCACGGGGGGGGGGGGGGGGGGGGGGCTGTGGGGACCTCCCCGGCACCCTCCCCGCCGGCCCCTTAATATCCAAAGTGGCTGTGATAAGAAGCAGTTGCTGGGGCCGCAGGTGGGAAGGTGTCAAGTCGTACGCACGGAGCTATAAACAGTGCGTGCCCATAAACCAGATCAAAGCAGGGGGAGTTTATTTTCAGAAGGTCTGTTTCCTCCGCGGAGCCGAGAGACAAAGAGCTTCGGGGGGAAGGGGGGAAAGAGAGGGAGAAGAAAAGGGGGGAGAGAGAAACGAGCGTCGGGGCTTGCAGCGGCCGGGCGAGAGGCGGCCCGGAGGGATGCTGCGGGGCTTCAGGCCACGGTAGGAGCAGACAGGCTGGGAGTCCCAGTGGGATATGGGGCCCCAGCCCCCCCAGCAGCACTGCCAGGGCTTCTCCTGGGGGTCTGGAGCACAGCAGCGTTGGGCAGCCCTTAAGCAAACGTTGTGGAAGCCCCGCAGGTTCGCAGAGGCCATCCCCAGCCTCCAGCCCCAAATCCCAGCGGCCCAGCTGGGGCAGGCCCCATGGCCCCACTGCTCCTGCCTGCTCCAGGGCTCCGGGCGGGGGGGAGGAGGAGGAGGAGGAGGAAATCCCAACAGGGAAGGCGGTCGCAGCAGGTTTGCCGGCAATCGGAGCTCAGGAGGTCAGAGAGCAGATGTCAGGGTTGTAAAGGGTGCGTGTTAGCTCAGCAATGCCTGTATCCTGTGCCTCCCCGGCTCCGCTCGCCCTGCTGCTTCAGATAGAACATTCCCATTTCTCTCCCACTGCGTGGCTGTGAAATGACTCAGAGGAAGCTCTTCGGGGTCCCGGGTTTGTTCAGGCTCAATTCTAACCAAAGCTCGCTCTCTGAGCCCACCCACCCGCCACCAGAAACGGGTGCCGCAGCTGCAGGCTGCATCCGCACCATGCTCCTATTGACACCAGCAGGCCAAATCCTGACCACCTTTCTCCAACCAAACCCCCCTGGTGTGGGACCTCCCAGCCCCAGGGGCTCATCCTTCCCCCCACCGCCTCGGGGGGCACCAGCCCTGTGCCCTGGCTGCCCCCAGCCTCCGCACGGAGCTCCCCTGGCAGGAAATAGGCAGCGTGTGGCCCCGCGGTGCTGGCACCTGCTTCCTGGCACCCAGCGCCCCCGAGCTGGTGCTGGGGGGGTGCTGGCACCGTGCTCGCCCTGTGGCTGGGCTGCTCCAGGATGGAGGAGGATCGGGTCCCGTGGCACCCTGCAGCACCTGCCGGGCTCTGCACAGCACCTTCCCATCCCTCACCACTGCCGGGGAAACACATGGCGCCTTCTGCGAGGGAAATTTGGCCGTTTTGCACAAATATTTACCGCACCTGTTTCCTGCCTGGGGCGGCTCAGCCCCAAGGGCTCGGCGGGTCGCCGGCAGCAGGGCACGGGAAGCAGCAGGAACCAGCTCCTTTCCGCACAGACCTGCGGCCTGCAGCGGGTTCGCAGTGCCCCTGTTTCTCTCTCACATGCTTCCACCCACGGCCTGCTAAAGGCTTTGTATCTGCTGCAGTGTCTGGCCGGTTTTAAGGGAAGGGCAAGGTGTGTGCTCCAGCACAGCCTGTGCCTGTGTGCCGGGGAAGTAAAAGCCGCTCACACTCTGCTCATGGGCTTTGGTCTGTCCCCAACCCTGCCGGACCCCGAGCTGCCTCCACGAGGTATCGACCCTTGTTCACTGAGTCCTGAGAAGGGCCTGAGCCAAGCGAGATGAGCACGGCCCTGTGGTGTCCGTGGTGCTCTGGAGCCTCAAATCCCTCTGGGGGTGCTGCAGCCCCCAGCAAGGTTCAGAGGAGGCCTGCACCCCATTACAGACTCAGCTGGGCCGCGTTTCAGGCGAGCACTGCTCCTGGAACAAGCCTCCTGTGCTGTAGCTGCGGGGGCCAGGTGGGATTTACCACTCGCTTCCCATCCTCGTCCCTGCAGATTGAGCCAGGAGCTGTCCCTGCCCCGTCTGGTGGCTGCAAAGGGCCCTGTAGGTGCCGTGGTGTCCCCAGCCCTGTGGCAGAGGACGTCAGCCCCAGCAGTGCGTGGCACTGTAGGGCTCGGCCTGCCCACCTGCCTGCACCGGGTCAGCCTTTCCCAGCTTTTGCCTCGGTTTCCCAAGGAGCCCCCTCACCCCCTGCAGGAGGCTGAATGTTCCCCAATGGGGCCTCAAGCCTGAAGAGCCTTCTGCGGTATGTGAAAGCCAGCCCAGCCTGCAGGGAGGGTTATTTCACACTCAGACTCACTTCAGATCCCTTTTGTCTTACCCCATGTGCCAGGCATCCACACGTGCCATGGCACCAGGGCTACCCCTGGGTGGGTGGCTGTGTCCCACCAAGGGGATCACAGATGACACTGCCAGCACACAGCGGGCAGCCAGCGGCGGCTCCCGGCAGAGCCCCGGGCACAGGGCACGCTTCCTGCTGAGGCAGCACATTCCCCGGGGAGGAAAGGTCGAGCCAAGGGGCTGGGGCTGCCCCGGCTTCCTTCCCCGCTCCCAGCCACCGCTTATCAGCAGCCGCGGTTTCCTCCGGTTCCTGTCCAGCCTTCGCAAGGTGCAAAGCAAACCCCGGTGTTCACCTGCTCCCCTCGTGCTGCAGCTTTTGGCTTCCCTCGCCAAAACGTGGTTTGGCTGATAGGGGCCTTGTTCCTGTCTGCTTAGCAGAAAGCCAGCCTCGAAGATGTGCTCCTTCCCTGCTCCGGAGAGAGGCGGCCACTCCAGAAATCCCAGGCTGATGTGGGCAGTGCCTTCCCAAAGCTGCCTGCCCTGTGGCACCCTGCTGCCCAGAGCCTGGTGCACCCTGCCTCTGTTTGCCCACCTGGGGAATGGGCACAGCCCAGCCAGCAGCTCCTCTGTGCCACCGAGGTGTCCCTGTGCGGTCACCTTGGTCTGTGCCAGCTCTGGGGGCAAGGAGCAGGGAGCAGGGGCTGCCCCGGGGGGCGCGCAGCCTGCTCAGGAAGGCGCGCTGCCCGGCACCCCTGGCGTCACGCGGACAGCTTTTCCTGTTTATATCCTGTCCTGAGGCTTCGGCCCGGCTGGAAGCGAGTTCCTGGCGGCCGGCAAGCGGAGATAATCCCGCAGGAAGCGGGAGCAGCGGGACGGGGTGAGCGCGGCACCGCCGGCCTTGCAGGGCCCGGACGTGAATGGCTTCCCTCCTGCCGCCCGCAGGCAGCACGGCGCTGACACAGCCGGAGCCGCTTTCCTTCAAGCCCCTTTCTGTCAGCGCTGAATCACCGCCACCACCTTTGTTTCCTTCAGCAGGGCCGGATGCTGGGGAGCAGCCGCGAGCAGAGGTGGAGGGAAGGAGGTCTCGTGGCACCACGGGATGGATCTCGTGTGGCACAGACAAGGCTTGCTGGAGCCAACAGGGGCCTGGGACGGGGAGGACAGGGCATGGGGCTGGGGGTGGCGGGGAATGTTGTGGTCCTGTCCCCAACCCTGTCCCCAGCCACCTGCGAGCCGTGCAAGGCTCCCCATGGGTTTGTTGGGAGCTCTCCCCAAGGCACCAGGTGCAGTTGGGGATGGGGCTCAGCATCCTCTGGGAATGGGGTGCAGCATCCCGTGAGCACAGGGCAATGCTCAAGGCACGGCCATGGGGACATTTTGATGTCAGGAGATGCCGTCATCTTCTTGGGGTTTCATCATTTCAGGTTATATTCTTTACTCCTTCTCATTCCTGTACTGCTTTGTATGTAAAAATAAATTCTGTACCACCTGAATGGACATCTCCATATAATATATTGCATTCACAGAGTATTTAGCACACTATTTAATACAAAAGTTAATGCAAAAGTGTTTAGCACAGTGATTAACATAAAAACTGAACCAAAATTATCCAAGACAAGCATGTGGAAATGAAACTTTTAAAACTTATTAAAAAAATCAGACGTGGGCATCATCACAGCAAAAATCCCCCACCTCCATGAGCCACGCAGACTTTCGCCCAGGGAAAAAAGCACCAAAGTGCTCGTGTCCCAGCCGAGGGTTTTGTTCTGACCGTGCTGGGCAAGCGGCTCCCCAGCGGCACCTGCAGCACCAGCCAAAGGAGAGGGCTGCAGGGAAGCCAGCCGGGGGCACGCCGAGAGGGATTTTTCCCCACAGCAGGGATGAGCACCGAGGGCAAGGCCATTGCGATGCCCCCAGCATGTTCCGAGCCATTTTGGGGTGAGGTTTGGGGTCAGAGTTGGGTGCCCATAGGCAATGCTTGCAGCCCGGCTGCTGACACCTCCCGCACCTCCCTCTGCTGCCGGGGCTGAGCTGCTCATTGTCCATCGGCAGTAACTCAATCACCCACAGGTATTGTCAACGTCTTCGAGCATTTAACTGCCACTAAGCGCCATTTTCTTTCATCATCCATCTTTATAACAAGTTCTGACAATAATATACATTTAAAATAACAATTGGCAGGTTGTAATCTAGCACAGGGCTCATCATCCCTCGCGGGGACGCTGCAGCCCCCACGAGCGCCCGTTCCCAACCTGCAGCAGGAGCATTTACCTGGTGCTACCTGCTCTTATCACCCAGGGTTTATCAGCCTGGGCGGCCCTTCCCTTGGCAAACGGCGGGGTTTCTAATTTAACAATCTGGCCGAGCCGAGCGTGCCGACAGCGGCGTGGCGCCTTCCTCGTGCCCTCGGCACGCAGCGGCACAAGCGCGGCTTCCTGCGCACGGGGTCCCGTGCCCCCCCGGGGCTGGGGAGCAGCTTGCTGCTGCCTGCAGGGCCAAAATCAGCCAGAGACCGCTTGGCCCCTGCCCAGGGCTTTTGCTTCAGCTTCCCAAGAGGGAGAAAAAGACTTCTGTGGACTTCTTCAGCACTCGCTCTGTGTTTGCTTTGGCTCTGGGTTAATATGTATCGGTTTGCTCATCTGATAGAGAGATCAATGAGCAGAGCTGGCCCCAGACAAAAGATGTGACAGCTCTATTTTCTGCCCCTTTCAAAGCCTTCAGCCCTGGCAGCAGTGCAGGGCTCCCCCTCCTTATCAGCAGCCGACTAAAGCATCTGAAATTCAGGATGAAAGTTTTAGCGTGCCCTTCCCTCGCAGGTCCTCCCCGTGGAGGGGACGGTGGCAGCTCCAGGGATGGGTCCCTGAGTCTCTGGGTGAGATTTTGGGGGCACCAGAGTAGGACAAGCTCAAGGCCAGGGCAGGATGGCCAGAGGCAGGAGCGCAGGGCAGGATGAAAGCCATCTTCCCCCTGTCCTTCCAGCGAGCAGAGGGCACAGCCCCTGCGCATCGCCCCAGGCAGGGGTGAAAAGCTGGCGGTGAAAGCCAGAGCCTTGCCCTGAGCATCCTGGGCCAGCTCTGCCCGGGGACACCCACGTCAAGTTCAAGCTCCCCGTTGTCCCAGCCAGGCTCCTGGCAGCCCAGCCATCCCCTCCAGCTCCCTGTCCCTGTCCTTGTCATCTGCTCATCCTCCCCCGATAACACCGGGAACAATAGTGGCGACAGCGAACCCAGGGCCAGAGCTCAGTGCGGCTGGGCAGGTAAAGCAGAGCAGTGAAGAAGGCAAACACAGCAAAGACGGCTCCTCCCGGCCCAAGGCCAGGGCCCTTTCAAGGATTAAGGCCCCTTGTGCCGGGTGAAGCAAGTGTTTACCCAAGCCGCGGCTATAAATCCCGGTAGCCTCGCTTGCAAAAGGGTTTGCGCCCACCCCACACGCACTGCGGGGCCGTGCCTCGGGGTGCCAGCACCGCCGGCAGCTCCCGGCCATGGGGGCTGCACCCCCTGAGCATCCACAAATCGCAGGGGAAATACCCAGCCCCTTCTTCGTGCCAAAAAATAAAAATTACTAGAAATGGCCCGAGCCACGGGTGGGGAGCGCATCCAAGGCTCCCACGGCCCTGCCAGCTCCCTCCCAGCGCCGAAGCCGTGCCGGAGCTCACGCATGGCAGCTCCAGCCCCAGTGACCACACTGAGGGGACTCCTGTGCACCCAACAAGGTCGGGGCTGCACCATGCAGCATCCCTCTGGCCACAGCACCATCCCTCCGGCCACAGCACCGCCGCGGGAGCGCTGCTCGGTCCCCACCGCGGCACAGCCTGGCTCCTTTCCGTCCCCCCTTCCCCTTGGCAGACAGCTCGCTGACGTCTCGTAAACGAAAAGCAGGTTGATTTGAATTTTCCGTAGATGGCTCGGAGTCGCGGATAATTCATTATTCACACCTCTCTAATTAAACCGCTGCCCAGCAGGCTGGGCAGGGCTGGAACTGGCCAAATGTCCCCTGCCCGGCGCAGGTTGGCGAGGTGACGTGGCTGGGATTTTGGCCTGGGTTTTGGACAGGCATCGCTCGCTCCCTGCCAGGGCACAGAGGTGCTGTGATAAGCGACGTCTCATGTGTGGATGACGCCAGGTCGCTGTGCCGTGGGGAAGGGTAGCTGCTCAGGGAGGGTTTTTCCAAAGCTGGGGCCCAGTCCAAGGTGCTGTCAGAGCCTTTCTGCTCCCAGGGAAAGGCTGGACGCTCCCCCGATCCCACAGCAGCGACTTGGAGCCTCGCAGTGCATTCATCTAAATATACACTCGCAGGAGGAGCTCACCCGCGCTTCCAGCCAGTTTTTCGGTGGTTAGCACTCTGCCTTTGGCGCCAGGGCTCAGTTTCTAATTCCCACTGAAATCAGACTCACCGGTTTTATTTCACTTTTTAGCTCCAGCTAGCTAGAAAACCAGAGGCTTGCTGTCTACAAAGCAGTGGATTTTTAGGGGCAGGGAGGGACCCGCTGGGTGCCCCGGGGCTTCCCTGCATGGGGTGCAGGCACCGGGGCTTCGGGCTCCCGGTGAGTGGGGTGGGCAGCGAGGCAGCTCCGGGGGACACGCACCCAAAGCACACGCTTTGCCAGCCGGACCCAGCTCAGAGCCTGCACGCTGCTCCTCTCCGACATCCTCCCACATCTCCCAGCACCAGCCCTGCCCCAGAAGTGCTCCCCCAGCGCTGCCCGATGCCATTTCTGCTCTCGGCTCCGCTTTTCGGCGGGCTCTGCGTGCTGCCCGGGAAGGGCAGGGGCGCCCGGGAGGCCGGCGCTGCCTTTCCAGCCCGCTAATGAGAACTCCAAATGTCTTCGGTGGGCTGCTCTCCGCAGGCAGCGCTCAGCAGCGAAGACAGCCAGGGCCATTTTAATCATTTCCAGATTTGTGTGGGAGGTCAGGGCCCTGGGGTGCTGCTCCATGTCAGTTTTATAAACACGGCAGTTTTTCCAGATGGTCTCTGGCTCCAGCCTGGCTAGCAGGTTGATTGGGCCAGACCAAAATAACAACAGGTGGAGAACAGGCCATGACTGCCTGACGCTATCTCCTTTTTCCATCTATTCCCCAAATGATTTTTTTTTTTTCCTTCGCAGAAAACAATTAACTTGTGCCGGGGCAGGGGAGGGTGCAGCCGCAGGGCTGCGGGCTGAGGCCCCACACCTTCACCGCACGCAGCAGAGCGGCATCCGCCGCGGCACGCCGCGATGGGCCCGCACCCTGCTCTCCAACGGGCTCTGCGGCTCCTGCCGAGGATCCAGAGCCTGGAGCGGGGCTGGGGAGCAGGACCCGGCTCCCTCTCGCTAATCCCCCCTCTGCAGGCACCAGCACCCAGGTGCTGTCTCTGCATCCAGCGCACTGCCACGCGAGCAGCCGTCCTCCGGCCACACAGCCGGGGCACTACGCCGGCTGCACCCCGATGGCTCATTTTATTGTCCCCCTCTTTCGTTCCTCTGAGCCGTGCAGAGACCAGCCCCTTACCCTTAGCAGTAACTTGCAGGGAGACGCGGTGCCCACCCGGCAGCACGCCGCCGGCCCCGCTCCCTTCCACGGCTGAGGGCACCCAGCGGCACGGCCGGGCCCCCCGGGTGGCCGGGCTGTGCTTGGGGCTGCTGCTTGCTCCTGCTGCCTTCCCCAGGTGGAGCCGGGCTGACCACAACCCCACAGCCAAACGGCACAATCCCAGCCTTGCTCTGGCCCCAGGACACAGCCCTGGCTCCTCCGTGCTTCCACGGTGCCCCAGTGGAACTGGGAAGGAGCCTCGGGTACCCGGCCATGGAAGAGGAGCAAACCCCGTCGGGCAGGACGGGGACGGGGACGGGGATGGGGATGGGGACAGGGATGGGGACGGGGATGGGGATGGGGACGGGGATGGGGATGGGAATGGGGATGAGGATGGGGCCGGGGCCAACCTCGCTGTGCGGCAGCAGCAGGGCTCCGTGCTGCCGGGTCAGAGCAGCGCCGGTCCCACCGCAGCCGCCGGCCGCAGGCAGAGCTGGCGGCCCGGGGACGTCTCCCAGCAGAGACCCAGGGGGACGGAAAAACCACAGCGCTGTGCCGGAGGCGAGCTGAATCGCTTCCCACATAGAGGGCCCTTTCATATTTCCCATTCGCCTTCGAGTTGAAATCCCTCTGCGGGCCAAATCTTCACATCCAGGAGATGAAGTCTTGGCCAGAGATTATAAACTGATTGTGGGTGTAAATAAAAAATTGCATATTTAGCATTGCTGCAAGCCAAGGGCAGCACATGTTGCTCCATGCATCTGCTCATCCCGCGCCGCGCAGAGAGAGCAATTCGCCCAGCAAGGGCCTGCGTCAGTGCACATGCACCAGGACGGGTGCAAGGAACAAGAAAAAAAAAAAAAAAAAGAAAAAAAAAGAAAAAAAGGGGAGAAAAGAAACACGAGCTTGCCCAGCACTGCTCATACACCTTAGCCCCATGTCCTGCTTGCGCCAGGGCTCGCCCTCGTGGTGACACCGGGGTGCCCCGCGTGGGGCCGCCTGCTCCGGGTGGCTCTGGACATTTGGTGGCATGAGCAGAGGCCAGGGGGCCTCCAAGGACCTCAGAGGGAGGGCTCCAAGGACCAAGGGAGGCGGATGGGTACAGAAGTACCAGGGGACGGTGGGAACATAACCCCCCCCCCCCAAGCCGTGGTGGTGGCAGCACCACCGCCCCCTGCCCTGGCGCAGCCTCCTGGTCTCAGCCCCCCCAGGAGTCCCACATCCAAAATCCCCCGCAGCATCCCTTCCTCGCTCTGTAGGGGCAAGCTGGCATCACGCTTCTTTGTTTCCTAAACTTGGGCCAAAGCTTAATTAGCCCAGACATGCCGCGGTTCCCAGCCCAAACACTACCGTCTTTCTTCAGCCCGCACCGATTTCCTCCGTAGGAAACGGCCCCTCGTGCTCCGAGCATGCTGACTTTCAGAGAATTGCACGTCCCCCGCTGTTAATTACACAATCCCGAGGCAAATATATCGCTGTCCCTGCCTGTAATTTGTAGAAATTGCTCGCGATGCTGCAATTTAGCATTTAAGTCCAATTTATTTTGTGTCGATTAATGGAAAAGGGTCTTCCCCCTGTGACCAGCAAAAGGCACTGGCAGGCAAGGAGCCCCTGTCCTGGAAGGCTGTGCAGGCTGGCCACGCCACGTACAGCACCGTGCCCAGCACCACGCCCAGCACCACGCCCAGCAGTGCACCACGCCCCGTGCCCAGCACCACGCACAGCACCGTGCCGGCCACAGGCAGGTCCGGGGCGAGCAGCAGATGCCGGCCAGCAGCAGGCGTGCAGCCCCCGAGCCCACCTTGCCTGCGAGAGGGGAGCAGGCAGCCGCAGCGCCTGCCCCTGTTTGCACAACCTCCTAAAATGGAAATTGTGAATCCTGGGCGCCGGGGTCTGGACAGCTTTACCCGCACAGGCAGGTAGGAGAGCAAATCTGGAAACGCTCTCAGGTCTGGGAAACGGCGTGTGCTGCGCCGAGGCGCTCCTTCCCCCGGCCCTTTGTTTAGGAATCCCATTTGTGCCATGTCTAAATATGCCCTAATCCTACAAACACTTCCTCTCCAGGAAAAGGAACAGGCCTTTAACTTATTTTTCTGTGCGGCGCTGCGCGCACACCTGAAACCTCCTGATAATAGAGAATGGCTTGGCTCCAGTACAGCGCCTTTTCACCCTGAATCTTATCACCCTTTTATAGCTTGGAAGTATTATCGTCCCTAGCTCACAGGTGGAATAGCTGAGTTATGGTTCAGTGCTAGAGGAAATCTGGTTCCAGTGCTTCTGAAGCGCTGTCGCCACACGATGCGAAGTGCTGATCCCGTGCAAACGCGTTCTGCCGGAGCGTGTACATCCCACGGGTTTTGACAGGTTCATTTTGGCCGGCCGGCGCGTTGCCAGCTCACGTCTCCTCTGTCTGTGCCACAGCGGGGTTAGGGCTTGGCCGAGGCAGGCGGTGCCAGAGCTCCCGTAGCAGCAGTGGGGCCGGGACTGACCGTCAGAGCAAACCCCAGGCTCGTGGTGGAAGGAGGCATGGGCTGGGGTTTGGTGCGCACCCCGAGGCGCACGCAGCACCTGCCAGGTTGCAGGAGCCCGTAAGGATTTCTTCTCCTGTTGGCACTAACGACGCTCTAACAACTCTCACTAACAACTCTCTGGATCTTAACACACCGAAAACGCTCTGGCACGCGTTCTGCTTTCAGGCATTAAGGAGTTGTTCCTGTAAAATCACGGAGCTCCTCTGGAGGGTTCAGGAGATCGATAAATCATGTAACCACGCGGGCTGCAGCCAACGCTACACGGATGAGTATCAGAAGCGACACGCCGCAGATCTTCCTCCAGAACAGTGCCGGGTGGAAATCGCTTCACTTGTAGAAAAAAAATGGACAGACACAAAACGTGAATTTTTATGGGGATACTGGATAGAAAAGGACCTAAAACCTAAGCACATTTCTATGGGAGGTGCCTCCAGCACCCCTCCACGTGCACGCTCGCGGGTGGCTGGAAGCACGGACCAAAGCCAGCAGCACAGCACCGCCGGCCCTGCCGAACCACGCAGTTAAATCCCCCTGAACTCCTTGGATGGGCACCTGGCCTCCGTGCCCAGCAGCAAGGATGTGATATCCGTGAGCAGGATATGGTGTGCCTGCGAGGTCGGAGGGCTGTGGGAGCCCCCAAAAGAGCCACTCACCCTTGGGTGCTCGGAGGGACGCCGCTGGACATGGAGCTCAACAAGAGGAGGCGCTCCATCGCCGCTGACGTGCTGGTAAGTCCTGTTCCTGGGGGCCAGAGCCCAGCTACCCGTGGGAGCGAGGGGCTCAGGCCCAGCTTGGATCCCCTACGGAGATGCTGGTGTTTAACCCACGTTCTCTGCTTTTGGGGAGTCCAGGGACTGAGCTCGTCACCCGGAGGTGACACCAGGGTAGGACAGGCGCGTGGGCAGAGCACAGCTCCGGCAACTCCAGCTGGCACCGACCAGCAGTGCTGCTCCGGGCACTGGTGTGAGGATGGTGAAGGAGGACCACCGAGCCTCTTGCTGCGTCCTGGCTCAGAATTGGGCCCATGTGGTTAACTTTCTGGCTTCAGGAGAAGTCGAGCCCATGCTCCGTGCTTTGCTGATGCTGCAGGCACAGAGCGTGCTCCAGGTGAGCCATGTCTTCAGGTTGCTTCTGGACACTCTCCCTCCCTGGCGTCAATTTTTTCTCATCATCTACGAAGGCAGCATGTTTCTAAAAATGCCATAAAACTCCACGTACACATACTGGGGATGGAAATGGGCTTAAGCACCAGCAGACACAGTTGGAAGTGTGAGGACGGAAAAATGTCTGAGTGCGACGTGCCCGCAGCTGTGCGAGCGCTGGGAGAGCTGCTGAACCTGCGGCGCCGTGGGGAGGGCAGGCTCGTCCGGCTGCAGGGCGCACGGCGATCCCTGCACCTGCGTGCACAGAACCTGCCTGTTACACACCCAATCACCTACGTGTGTCACGACACACACACGTGCCCGTTTTTTTCACACGCACCCCAGCACAAGCTGCCTTGCGGCCGGGTCCACGCGGGCACACAGAGGCGCGCAGGCGCTCCCCTCGCTCTCGCCGAGCGCGGAGGGGAGGAAACGAAGGCTGCGAGCGCTGAGATGAAAGCGGGAGCAGAGGAAGGGCGCGAGCAGCCCACACACCGAGCCGCCTCTCGGACGATCCCACCACGCAGCGTTCCCATGCTGCTTCCAGAGGCGCGGGCGAGCGTCCCTTATTGGCTGCACCTGGCTGCTATTAAGCATTCAATCAAAAAGGGATCACGAGCCAGATACGGCTAATTCGGAGGAACTTTTTTACACAACAAGCCCCTCTCGGTTTGCTTGTTTTGTTTAATATCTAAAGCTAACTCCGGCTGGTTTGAAATTGAGCAGGGCTCTTGGCTGCTGCAGATACCGGGAGGGGACAGAGACATATTTCTAGCAGACCGAGGGGAGCTCTCCTTTGGTGTTTTAAAAATAGCACTACAAAGGGAGGCTGCCTGGGACGCTGGCGGTGCGCGGCGCGGGGGCTGACGCAGCGGGGCCGTGCCCTGGGAACAGCCCGGTCCTGCAGACCTGGATGGAGCCCCCAGAAGACGTCTCCTGCCTCCTCAGTGCTCGTTTCCCGTGTCTGTGCGGGCTCCTTGCTGAGCGAAGCATCGTGCGGCAGCAGGGGGAACCTCGCAGGGTGCTCGGGGATGAGGACGGAGCCCCCCAAAACCCCAGGGCAGCCCCAGGCCCCAGAGGGCAGCAGGCAGATGGCAGAGCCGGCCCCAAACATTTTCCACCCGCTGGTTTTGCCCATGTCTCAAGAAGGAGCCTGGAACATCACAGGTATCTGTGACACCTCCTTCCCCTGCGACTGAGGGTCCACGTCAAACCATGTAAAATCCACATTAAAAACGACTTTTATTCCATCCTCATGGGGACCCAGCAGCACCCACAACCTCTTCTAAAGCCCTTTCTGAGGGCAGCCACTTGGTGAACCCCCCCCAAAAAAAAACAAAAATGGTGATGTGCGTCCTTTGGCTGCTGCCTGCAAAGCCCCCATGGGTGCAAACGGCCTGACGCTTGCGTGGCCACCTCAGGACCCCTGGCACTATGAGGGGCTGAGGTTCCGCTCAGCGCTGGGGACACGTCCTGGCGGTGGGACCCGTCCTCCTGCCCCGATAAGAGCATGGTCACACTGCCCCGGCGGTGGCGGCACAGTTCCTGCGGCCCTCGACGTCGTGCCACCTGAGCGCCTTCAGGCACCGCTCTCCTCCTCGTCTCCCCCCCCAGAAGACACCAGCAGGAGAAGCTCACGTGGCGGGTGGGTGTCCTCGGGGTGACGCAAACGGCAGGCAGAAACCAAAGGCTTCTTGCAAATTAGTCGCTTCCCCTCGTGTCAGCCCGGAGGAATTTTTCAAGCACTTGCTTACAGGGACTGCAAGCGGCGCCTGCCGGCACGCGGGCACTCGCCGATGTTTGCCGGAACACGGCGGCTTTTAAGAAGGCTCTGAGGAGGTTTTAATTTAATGTTGGTAACTATGCCGGGAAGAGTTTCCCAGGTAGGTAGAGATTTGTGATCGCAGTCAGCACAGGGAGAAACGAGGAGCGGGGAGCAGGCTCCTACGTTAATGTTCCTCCTTTTGGGGATGGTTTCAGGTATTTATTCCCCAAACGCTGACACTCTTCCTTCCCAGGAACTTCAGCTGTTTTCAACACTTTGGCCAGCACTCACGTTATTCACACCGACTTTTGCATTCTCATACTGCCTGGCTCATGATGATAAAGGGACCCAGAGGAACGGGGAAGCTTTTTGGGGCCATGGGGCTGCAGCCCAGCCACGGCCCCAGCACGCAGCCCGGGGACCTGTCGGTGGGTTTGCTGGAGGCTTCCCCCCAAAAGGGTGGGCAGCAGCTTCTCAGCAGCTCCCCTCGCTTGGTGGCCCAGGGGAAGGGGGCTTCCTGGCTCCCTGCACTGCCCACACCATCCCTCTCGCTGGCCCCAGCCCCCGATGGAGGGAATTAGAGAGCGGATCTGGCTGGGAACAGCCCCAGGTTGCTCTCCCAGGGGAAGGGGGGAGGCAAAGGTAAAGCTTTGTCCTAGGAAGGACATTAAAAATCTCGCCTGTGGAAGCACCACGTCTTTGGGTGATGGCCAGCGTGACTAAGCCTCTTCTTCCCCTCTCCTCGCCCCTCTGTCTGCCATGTCAAGACTTTTCAAAATGTACCTTTAGTTTTGCAATGCTTTTGCGCAGGCCATTATTCAGGCTGAGCTGGCCCTGTTTCCTCGCCAAGCGCTCTATTCCCTGCCTGATAAGATAAGCTCCCTGAAGAAAGGTTTTTGGGACCCTGACTCACTGGAGAAACTTCTTCTGTGGGGCAGCCATACCGCCTGTAACACACTTAACTATTTGATGGGCTTATCGCTGAAATTCAAGCGTCCACCCTTCTCGTCCCACTGGAGGACAGCCCCTTATCTAGGAGCAAGGTCATCCCAATCAGGTGCTAAGCGTGGAGAATCTCCCTATCTCCACGCCTTCGGCCTCGCTGCATATTCACGGCCACCCTTGGTCCTGCCCCAAGCCCCCGGCTCCCCCAGCTCGGGGGAAGAAGAAGCGAGCCCAGCCCGGCGGCAGGCTCCTCGCCCAGCCCGAGCCACCGCCAGCGTCCCCAGCCCAGGGGGGGTCCCGGTGCCGCAGCCCCCGGCACAGGGCTCAGCCCAGGGCTCGGTGCACGGAGCCAGGGTTTCACGGCTCTGCTGCAGGAGACCCCCGGTGCTTCGCCCGTGGAAGATGCAATCAGAAAAGCCTCTTATGTAATTAGTGCCGCTTCCCCTCTCCCGTATGTTTCCAGTTAGAGCCCCTCGCCCAGTATCAGTGGTGCTGGATGCCGTGCTCAGCTCGGGCCGGACGAGTGTTAAATCCCTGCAGGTGGCCAGACCCCCCCGCCATGGCCCCCAGCAGCAGCAAGGCAAGGATTAGTGCCGGGAAGGGCGGGAGGGGACAGGGATGGGTCTGGCTGCCGCTCCGCTGCCATCCCCAGGAGTTCCTGCCAGTGAGTCCCAACTTACACCTCTGCTACCACGGGCAGGATCCGGCCCTAGTTTCAGCTCCTGACATTTCTGCCCACTTGCACCCGGCCTCGCCCCTGGGCAATGCATGCAGCAAGAAGCAGCAGTGGCAGGACACCCTCCAGCTGCTTGCAGGGACCCAAAGCAACTCCAAATCCTACACGGGCACTGCTTGCCCCCCTCAAAGGCACCGGTGCTTCCCTTTTTCCAGGCATGTGAGGACCGAACCCCGAGCGGTGCCCACACTGGCACCTCTGGCTACACCAGCTCCACCAGGGTCTATTCCTTGGGCACGGCTAGGACAGGAGGGGCTTCAGGGATGCTTTCCAGCAGCACCTAAACACGGCAGCTGCCAGCCCTGGCTCTGTGCTGGGTTCTCCCTGCCCCAGCCCCCCGGCTGCCCTAGCACCCCCAGCCCCAGCCCGGGCTCCCCGGCACGGGGAGCGTAGGGGCTCTGCGCCCACCCCGCTGCCCCACGCAGCACGGGGGCCCAGCAGGTTAACGGGCTCGGGAAGCTCCCGACAACTGCAAACGATCAACCCCGGGGGGATTTTTTTTTCCTCCTTTCGGCTCTGGAGTCAATTGTCAGCCCTGCTTTTAAAGACACCCTTGTAGGCAGCCCGGCTATGCTTTTCTGCTTCGGAGGAATTCCTCTAAAACAATAATAGTGACATTGTTCCTCACTTTGCTGGCGGTTTTATAGGGCTCACGTTGGAGAAAGGTGACCATGGCTGCCTTTTGGCCACATGTGTTTACACAAGGAAATGCATGTGGGTTTTGGGGTGGCGCCTGGAGTCAGCAGCCGCTCTCTGTACTCCTGACCCTTACAGAGCTGCTTTCTTGCTTCTGGGTACGTTTACTGCACTCCAGATGTGAGCTGGCTCCAGCAAGGCTGCGGAGCGCCAGGGATCTGGCATCCCCAGACTCATCAGTCCGTGGGGTAGAATGCCATGGTGGTTGTTTTAAAAGCTGTAATGCGTCTTGGTAACACATCATGATTTATTCAGTCCTTGTTTGACAGGGTGCCTTTATCAAAAGCTCATGCGAAGCCGGGCTGCGCGGCATGCTTGGGCTGCGGCGTGGCTTGCTCGCAGCCGCGGCTCGCTGCAGGTCCTGCCCTACAGCTCAGCACCGGCTCTGCGCGGTGTGGGGTGGTATGGGGTGGTGTGGGGTCCCCCCCCCCTGCTGCAAGCCCCAGGCATCTGCATCCCAGGCTGAGACGATGGAGACTGGAGACTTTGCCAGGAAGAGCAGTGAAGGTTGCTGTGAAAAAAACAAACCTGAAACACCAGCGGTGTCACCCAGGTGCCCTGGATGATGGGGTGAGCGGGGTGACAGCTCCACACACCACTGTGATGCCTCATGGAGCTGGGCTCACTCGCACACTGCTGGCCTGGCTCCAGCTTGCAACAGAGTCAGTTAAAATGTAGGGAGAGAATCAAACCCCGAGTGCGACTGGGGAAAAATAGGGCATGGTTGGGGCTGAGCATGGGTGCCGGGGCAGGCAGGGAGGCGGCAGGGCCGGGGAGCCCCTGCTTGCAGGCGGCTGACATCGTCCCACGAGCTGCCCTTTTGCTAGAAACCACACTCCGTTCCACTTTTATGCCCTTTACCCGAATAAACCACAAAGCACGGTTACGGGGAAGCGGCGCCTGGGACGCACCCGGCAAATTTCCGCGTGCGCAGCTCCGGCAGGGTGCTGCCGGGCAGGGGGCCGGGAGCTGCCCCTGTGGGGACCCCCAGCCCGTGCCGCTGCCTTTGCAGGGCTGTTCTCATGGGCACGGACGGACACAGGAAACTTTAGCCCTGGATTAGGAATGAGCCTTTGGTTTAGAGATATTTATTTGCCTTTTATCATAATGGGAAAAAAATGAAACAGCAGATAGGAGAGGAAGAAAAAAAAATCCAATCTGGGTCAGGATCTCACACTGGCTAGTTCACTTCACAGTTTAAGTAAATAGTTCTCATCCCAAAACCCTTCAGGGTCATATAAATGTGCCTCTTTGCATGGAAGAGACTATTTTGATAGTAGCTGGGTGCCTGATGAATTTGCAACTTTCCCAAACTGTCGGTGTCTAGAATGTGACTTGGTTTTTCACAGTGAGATATAAAATCCTATCAATTAATCTAACTTTTATTGCACCTCTGGGGCATGAACGTGATGTTATTTAAACAAATGGTTCCCATTACCTTCAATTATTTTATAAATGTTTTTCAGTGATTTATAGGCTTCTATTAAACGGACAATATACTTCTGTGCTCCTCGAGGGGGTAAACAGTAATCTAAGGACTGGGGCTTGCTGGTCTTTTTTTCTTTCCCTCCTTCCTTTTCCACAGGCACAGGGGGCTGCGGCTTCACATGGGGGGGCGTGGGGCAGAGCCTGGCCAGACCCCTGCTGGTGGCTGCTTCTGCAATGCCCATCCCTGGGGGTGATGCCCCGGGCCCCCAGCCCCACAACACCCTCATTCTGGTGAAGGACCCTCATGCCCTTGCTGGGACCCCCTCTCATTTCTACCCCAAAAACACCCCCGCGCTGTGACAGCTCCGAGCAGGCCTCTGGTTGTTTTTTTCCCAGCTCAGCCCGGTGCCGTGGCACTCCAGCTGTGCCGACTTCCCCAGCGTCCCAAAGCGACACATCTGGTCCTCGCAGGGCCATTCATCTGCCTGGGATTACCTGGGATTTGCGGGATTATTCTGTAATACACAAATGATACAGTTCTCCGTGCGTTTGGGAAGGGAAGGGGGGATTCATATTTTGTTCCTCCCAAATATGACTGAAGGAATTTCTCCTGCCTGCAGCATCTCCGGCCTGGCAGAGAAACCCCTGTGGTGCCAACCCATCCGGGACAGTCCCCAACACCAGGCCACCATGGGGACCCGCAGCCCTGAGCCCCGACGGGGCCATGCCGGTGCAGGAGGGCGCACTGTCCTGTGGTCGGGGCGAACCACGGGCCCTCCTGGCAGCAGGGAGCACTTACCTCCGCAGGGGTCACCCGGGGACTTGGTTTGAGGAGCGGTGACCCCGGCTGCCACCCCAGCCTGGACCTCATCCATCTCCCGCGCCCCAGCGCTCCCCTGCTAACCCTCAGCACCGCACGCTGACAGACAGGACGGCAATTAAGCCCTCGCTCAACTAATTCACTTGAGCCTGTCTACATCTCAAGCAGCTTTGGAGATAGGCTGTGTTTACAGAGCCTGCCGCCGTTTATTATTTTTCGGGGGCGTTGCAAGGAGCGGGGAGAGGGGGGCACGCCGCTGTGGGAAGATAAACCCGGCAGAAGGCCCCGCAGAGACAGGCGGCCGTGCGCGGCCACGCAGCCTACCCGCGGCCCTGGGTGCACAAAGCCGGGTGCCTGCACCAAGGACGGCACTCCCTGGGTATACACAGGGCCCTGCGTGTCCCTCCCCATGTCTGACACCCTGCACGCTGCTCCAACCCTGCCCGGCAGTGCTGGAGGGGAGCCTGAGCCCTCCAGGCCCCGTGGCCTCCCTCAGGCCGAGCCCCGTCCTGTGGCGGCGTGGCCGCGGCCACCACCCACCATGAGCCCCCTCACAGGGCCGCCACAAGCAGGGACGGAGCCCTGCAAGGCGGCGAGGGCTGAGCTGGTGCAGAAGCAGGCAACAAATACTTGTTTTCCTGACAGACAGACCCACGGCGTCAGGCGCAGGGTAACATTTTTCTAACAGCCAGCCCTGGATTCCTGCCTTGAACTGCAGCCACGAGCCTGCTTAGGATGCCGGGAGACCCGCAGGATTATTTTTCTTGGCAAGCAATGACTCCCTCCAAGTTGTTACACCATTGAAAACAGCTAATAACATTTTACTTAATTAAACAGTGTGAGGCCTAACAATGTAGACCGTCACTTTTTCCCTTGCATTGTATCGCTGCAGCATCCCTGATGGGAATTACGTATCCCCCGGTCGGGATTGTGTGTGCTCATGAGGGCTGCGAGCACAAAGCCGTGGCCCCCCGTGTTACGTCGGCCACAGTTCTGTGTGTCCCCACCCGCAAAGCCGACGAAGCACCAGCTGTGCCACTTGTGGCGCAGGCATTTCCCATTAAAAAGGTCTGCAGAGCCGCAGCCTAGAGCTTCTCACCTACCTTCAGCCCTCTGAAGCTTCCATCTCTGCTTGCTCTCTGCCGTTTCCAGATTTTTTGGCTTTTCTCTGATTTAAACCTAGCATATTAATAAAATATCTTTACCTGCCACCTTGGCTTTTCTTCGCTTAAATCGGGTTATGTCTGGAAGACAAAAGCACTGCGTGGAAGTCAGCTCGGAGTGACACAAAGGGGAGTCTTGTCTGAAGCGGCTGGCTGGGAGTCAAAGCAGTGAAACGATAGCTATCTTGGGCTGTTTGCACAGCAGCGACTTTGAAATCATATTTCACTGTGGCAGGAGAGAGTCTTCATCGTGTTTCTTCAGATTTAGGCTTGGGTCTATTTCTTGCTCCAAGGTTATTAAAAACACTCCAACCTGAAACGGTTTCATTGTGTCCACACGTTTGCTGTTTATTATTATAAACAATGGTGTCAGGGCCATTAAAAATAAATTGGAATGGGTAAAAACTGAGTGAGAAGTACGAGGAAACTGAATGATTGAAAACACCCATCTCAGCATCCTGGGCAGAAAGCTCCCTCTTGGAGCAATGCCTTCCTTGCTAGACAGAGGGGAAAAAAATTCTCCGTTTTCTTCTCAGCCACACTGCATCCTCCTCCACCCGGGGACGCAGGGAATGGAAACAGACGGGAGGCCACGTCCCAACCCGTGGCTGAGCAGGTCCGTGCCTGCAGGCACTCGCTCCCGCCAGAGGAACGGGATCTTCCAGGATTTTCCACATGGACATTGCCAGTTACAAGTTGGTCCGACAGACACCGACCAAAAGCCAACACATCTCATGCGAGATGCCTGACTGTCACAAAAGGGTTCGAGCGGTCTCAGAGCACTGCACCTAACCCCAGCAGCAGGCAGCTTTGCTGACAAGCCTGGGGGCAGCTCTTGTCCCCCAGGGGAGAGGGCACTGAGCGCTGTGTCTCCCAGGCACTGCCTAGGCCCCAGCAGCAGCTCCACCGCAGATGTTTGCCTTCACTCACCTCCCTCCTGCTCTAAAATCCCAAACCAGATCTCACCAGAGGCTGGGGAGTGCCTCCTGCACCAAAGCCACACGGTGGGAATTAGGCTGAGCAACAAAAGCTGCGTACAGACCCCACGGCCGTCCTTCAAAGGGTTACCGGCACCACAGGGCTGCGGCATCGGGGATTAGGAGCAGCCCCAGGAGCAGGCTCCAGGGCTCGGGTTTTGCTTTTCCTCCCGGCAGGAGGCAGAGCCGGGGCGCACAGCGGCCAACAGCACGGGGCTGTGGGATTACCGGGGGCGTGGGGAAGGGCTTTCAAGAATGAAGCCCAAAACCCCACAGTTACGACTGTCAATTAGTGGGGGGCCAGCAGCACACACTTGGGAGTTAAATGGTTGGGAACGAGCTGCTTCCTCACATCCCTCTGTTAAGAGCATCTCAATTACTCGACATTCCTAAAATCTTAGAGAAACAAAACAAGAAAACAGCCAGAGAAGCTACCTTCTGGTCTCATTCACACCAGGACACATCAAAGACACAGGTGTTATTCTACAGAAAAGCTAAAAATTGTTCCAGTGAAGTTAAAAGTTAGAATTAAACCCAAAAGCATGGCTGACTACTCCACGAGAAGACGTGAAAGTGTGCATTACAGTGAGGCATGCTGATAAATTCAGGTTTGCCTGTGCATGTGGGTGGGCACACGGGTAAGCGCTGTGAATGCAGCCAACACAGGGACAGAGAGCTGACATTACTTTGGAACAGGCACTGGGTGCACGGCGTGGACCTTGCAAGGGTCGGTTTTTCTCCCGCACCTAAGAGCGGTCCCTCTGGGATTTATTGGTCTGATCTTGGCAGGCTCCTCCTCTCCTCGCCCCTACCAAGGTCAGCGCTGTAAGTACAGGCAAAAAAACGTCCTTTAAGAGTTTGCTGTGCAAGGAGATGAGACAGAAAAGCAGCCAGGGGGCAGAACCTGAAGCCCAGAGAGGAGCAGGGCATGTTGCTGCTGCCGAGGGGCCCTGGGCATGGAGCAGCAGTCGGGCCGGGAGTGCTTCATCCCGCTCAGCTGCGCTGCCCGTGCCTCTGGGACAAGTCCATCACCCGATCTCAAGGGAGGAATCCTACCTGGACTGACCCAGGTGTGCCAGACAGAGCCACAAGGCCTCTCATGATGTTTTACACAAGCTGGTAAATATGTTTGAAAATCGTTTTTCAGTACTGTCAGGTTTTTGGAGCCCCCTCGGTGCCTCCTGCAGCCTAAGGGCTGCCAGGCACTTGGTGGCTGCCGGCAGCGCTGGGTCAAACAGGGCACCCAGGGACAATGCTGTCCCCAGGCTGAAAGTGAACAACGGGGACAAGCCACCGGCCTTCCCCCCACATCTCCTACAGAAAAGACAGCACCACTCTGGAGAAAAGCTTTCCTTCTCGTTAAAGGAGAGGAAGCCGTATCTGCAAGGATGGAGCACTCGGCTCCACCGCCAGCAGTGCCTGCAGTCAGCCAGCACACCTGTGTGCGCCTTCCCCCTGCTCACAGGGTGCGTGGGGTCCATAGGAGCAGCCCCTGCTCCCCACACTGCACGCTGAGCCTCGCGCCCTCCTCACCCTCGTGCCCCCACAGCAGCACGTGGATGCTGCCCCCAGGCAGGCTCCTGTTGCCCCCAGGCCCCAGCCCTTCGCCAAAGCCCCCTCTGACTTCACCCTTCCTAAAGCAGGAACACTGAAACAGCTTTGGAGCAGTTAATCGGCATGTCATCCGCTCCTTCCACTTCTTTGACAAGACCATCAATGCACCAGAGGGCAGAGGAACCGCCAGGGACCCCCAAACCAAAGCCTCCCCCGCTAGGAGGGGCTGGGGCTGCCCCTGAGCCAGGTGTCAAGCTGCCTGCTGGCACGGGCAAGAAGCTGCACGCGTGGCGGCACATTGTATCAGCACCGCTGCTCTCACCAGCTGAGCTGGTAATCTCATTAAAAACTCGGCTCGGCAATTTCTCCCCGCCATAAATCCACGTCAGTTCACACCCCCTGCAACAGCCGGCTTCAGCCCTTATTAATGAACTCCCACAGCCGCCTCCTCTTCCCAGATCGACACCGGCCCCCAGTCCGTGCCGTGGAGCCCGGGTCAAGCTTGGTGGTTCTCAAGCCCACGACGTTCGGGGGTGTTAGGAGCAGGGTGCAGCAGCCGAACCTCCCGGCAGCAGTGCGGGGCATGCACGGCACCATGTGCTCAGCAGGACCTCAGCCCCACGAAGCCAGCTGAAGATGTGCTGAGGAGCAGCAGGTCGATTTGTCCAGGCCGTATGTCCTGCAGGTGGTCTCCGTGATGAAAACGGGGATGTTCTTTGCAAGGGATAAATCCACGCTTTGATGTTAGCTGAATACTCGTTAATGGAAAGTAGGTGTTAAAACCCACCGCAGCATCGCTGCTTCTCAGGATGTAGGAGAAACCTCCGTTTTCACCTAGGCAACAGCAGGAATTGTTGTTTTGTGCGGGTTAATCTCATAATTTTGCAAGTTTCCTCCAATACATGACTCCCCAGTCCCTCACTCTGTTCCCCTTCCAACTGGCCCACCCAACTTCCAGAGCCGCACCGCACCAAACCAGCACAGCCGCGCAGCAAAGCCGTCCTGCAAGATATGCTCAGAAAGGGGATGGCGAAAGAAATCGTGCTGCGGCGGTCTGCAGCTCCAGAGCTCTCCTTGTCCCCATCTGCACACGTCTCCTGCCACTCAGGGAGCAGTGACAGGCTCACCGAGTCCCCCGAGTGCCACCAGAGGCCCTGCTCTGTGGAAATGAGGCCTGCAGTACCGAGTGCCTGGAGCCCCTCACGCACGCAGCCCCGCTCGCTCAGACCTCGATGGAAGAGCAGGGAAGGGCAGCAGGACGGAGCCGCAGGGCTTTGGTGCCTGGGGAGGCAGCCCGAGCAAGGCAGGGGCCAAACAACCCCACAGCACAGGGCCCCTCTGCACCTCTGGCAGCAGCGCCTGCCCAGCAGGGAAGGTGGCAGTAGCACATTTCTGCCCTACACAATTCCACTGCTCACAGAGATAACCGATTAACCCGCAGCGTGCGAACTGATTGGATGCAACCGTACTGAGAAACTTGTTTAAAACTTCTATTCCCAACCCTTTTTTCTATTATTATTATTACAGGTAATTAAACAGGAAGCGTTCGCCCCATGTAAGAGTGTCAGGGGCTATCAAACTGATGGATTCAACCTGCGGGCCAGGCACAGCCTATGTAAACAACGCCAGACCCTGTCGGAACACACAGAGTTACACCTCCTGCCCAAGCAGGGAATGAAGAAAGCAGAGACCACTTCACAGAGAAGCTGACTGGCAGCGCGACCTGCCTGGGGGCACACCGCCTTCGGTAGGAATCCCTCTCCCTGCTGCTCTGCACAGTGCGCCGCCATGACGGGACAGCAGAGCAGGGTTTGAACGACTCGAGAGCAGGGGCTTGGCCTCCTCAGGTTGGGTTTGCTGATGTGCTGGTTTTTTTTTCTGCTTTTCTGTTTGCCCCAACTTCAGGGGCTCCTGCTCAGTGCCCAGTACAGCAAACATCTCCCATGGGTTCTGCAACCCAGTTACAGACACACGAAGTGCTCTGGGGTTCATTAGCTCAGCGAGTAGTTGTCTCTGTCAAATAATTGTCTTCCCCCAGCGAAGCTGCCAGGAGCTGCACAAGAAGCCTAACGTGAACCATTCTGGTGTAAGTATCCAAGTCATTTCTGTTAAACCTCCCTCTTCACACACGCCCGTACCACCAGTGACTTTCAAACCTTGTGTAAGAGAAGCCACCTCCAGTGGGGATCTGAGCTCCCACCGCAGCCCACGGCGAGGAGCTCCGGCAGCAGCCCCAGATCACGGCGACTGCCCAGCACCTCGGGCAGGCACAGGGCGTCTGCCACCTGGGCACAGAGCAGCTTCAAGGCAAGAAGCCAGGAGACCAGGGGCAACTGTCATACACGCTGCAGAAACAGAGCCTGAGGCACAAACTCACCCCCAGCTCCAGCCTGCGATGCACTCCCCAGTGAGAAGAGCAGAGGCTGCCTATACAGCCACGCAGCCCTCAGCTCCGGTGGGACCCGGGTTTGGATCAAAATGCTCCTCGCTTTAGGACTAGAGCAGTCCAGGTGCTGCAGAAAAGGCACTGAGACCGGACAGAAGCAGCAGTGACCTGCGAGGGATGTTCCTTTCACATCGACAGGAGTTCACAAGTGGAACTGGGAATATTTCAGGAGAAGAACCACACATTAAAAACTCATTTTTTTAATATATGCAGTAATTAAAAACATGACCGTACATGCTGGATTTGATCAAATCCTCCCCTCCTGGCAGGCCTATGCAAGGCACAGATGAGCTTAAACCTAGTGGACAGTGACCCTGCAAAGGAGGCAAGCTGAAAGCGGTTTTGTTGTACTGGCGGGGTGAGGGGAAGGGAAGGGACACAGGACCCGGGATTGTGTTTTGCTGGGAAGCATGACGACATCCAGAGAAGGAAGGGAACACTCTAAGCCTTCTGGCCTAAATTATCTGCTAACACAAATAATCAAATTCCAGGGACCACACTGCTCTGGCGCCACCGAAGCGAGGGGGAGGCGCGGCTCCAGCGCTGCGTTAGCAGGTGGCAGCCCGCGTCTGACCCGCGCGGGGTGCTCGAGTGTGATCTACAAAACGCTGATGCTCTCTGAGGAAGCCAGCAGCACTCTCAGTATCGTGGGAAGTTTTTAATGGCTTGCTCAAGGCAAGGCCTCTAAAATGTTTATATTAATGCTTGCATGTTGGATAGCCACTCGCTCGCTCTCAGCTGGAAAGCAGTCCAAGCAGCTGAGAAACATCTGGCCGCTAACCTTGGACAACATTTAATCTGGTAGCCCAGGGATTTAAGAGGTCTCTTTGGAGGGAAAGAAGCTTGGCAAATATCTTACTGCGATCTCTGTTCTGCTCAGTTGTTTCCCAAGCCCAGTCACTGCCCCAGCACTACACACACAGGCGCTCTTTATCACGACCCTATTTACATTTGCACAGCGGCCGAGCCCCAGCGATTACAAAAAGCTGTAATTAAGCATTACCCCCAATTTCCAGGAATACTCCTGAAGGTGTGGGCCTGTGTGTGCGTCCTGCTGACACGTGCTCCCCCCTGCTCCGAGGGAAGAGAAAGCAGCTGGTTGTCAATTCACAGCCCCCCTGCTCGCCCCGACACCCTGCCCCAACCCCAGCGCGCTCAGGACCCGCACTGCCAGCCCCGCTGCCTCAACCCCAACCCGCACTAAATCTGCCAGCACTCACACACCCCACAAATCAGCGCCTATCTGCCCCGCAGCCTGCAGCACAAGGCACACAACTCCGCTGTTCTCTGCAGCGTGTATCAGGCAAATTCTGGACAAGGGGGGTTAAAGCAGACGTGTAAAAAGAGAAGGGAAAATGGACTCATTTCTGAGAAAGACAGCTCAGAAGTCTGCTTCCCTTCGCTTTCCAGAACTCTTGGCTGTTCCTCCCCACCCCAAGAAATTTTGTCTTTGGCTATCCTGACGCTTTCTTTGACGAGTGGAGAGCTAATGAAATAAGACAACATAAAAACATTGAGCAACTGAGAGAGAAAGGGACTTTTAGACAGAATCTGACATTTATTCTCCCCTCTCATTACCCATCACCGTACCGCAAGGCTTTCTAGACAAGTCAGGGCAAAGCCGCCAACAACCTAGCTTGAGAGGCAGAAAATTAGGACAGGACCCACATTTCTGAAAACCCTTTGTAGGCTTTATTTAAAAGGAGATAAGGCTGAAAAAGGCGACAAGATGCTTGACAGATATAAAGTGATGAGAATCTATCTTATCTCCTTATCTTCCAGGTTGTCTTCTGCTCTTTGCTTTTTTGTCACAACAAATGGGGGAGACATGGGCAAAACATAAAGGCACGAATGCAGGGGACATAGCACCCAGAAAGGATGGCTAGGGAGAAGACACTCAATAAAGGCTAAAAAAGTCTCTTTCCTAGCAGAGGCTGAGCATGCTGGCTCTGCTCCAACAAAGCACTTAAGCATGTGCCTAACTTCTATTTGACTTCACTTGGGCCCTTCACAGGCTTAAAAGTTAAGCACCTTCCCCTGCAATCTGCTGCAGCAGGACCAGAGAAAACGAGATGCTGTTAAGGGACCTGACTCTTAGTCAACAGCAAAGTTAACGGGCTGTTGGATAGCATCCGAGCCAAAGATTAATGCAAGATGGCAATTTCCACTGACTTAGGAAAACTCTAAGCCATCAGAGAAAACTTCTTAAATTTGAATTAGTAAGTTAAAAAAAAAAGATATTAAGAATATCATCACATTTCTTCACCGTCTTTGAGCTTGAGGTAGGTAGGGCTTGAAGCAGGCACATATTTACAGGTACGTGTAGAACTGGAACTCCCTTGTTTCAGTGCAAGCAAATGCCAGCTTAAAAAAAAACACAAACTGAATTCCCTGTGTTGTTCCTTGGTGTAGGAAACACTGTCCTGGAGGTTAAGCACCAACCTCAAACGCCTAACGGCCAATTACTGCAAACAGCACGGTAAGCCACAAACAGCACCTACAACTCTAGGCAAGACACTACAAAGACTGATATTTGGAAAGGGAGTGAGAGCACATCTCAACGCTTCTTACACTGTCAAGGACTCCTGAAAAAGTCTCTGGCTTCTGTTTCCCTTGCTAAAATTGGCATAACTTAACGCTGCATCTGCCTGGTACTTCCAGAGGGAGCTCTGGTATCGCAGCTCTTAAGTACAGCTAAGATAAAGCATTCAGGCTAGCCTGTTCTTTGGTCAGGCTGTTTGCCCAAGAATTAGGGGCACGACTACATTCAGCTCTGCGTGCACTGGCTGCTTTTCCTGCTGTGCTGCTGTTTGTCCCTGTATGAATTCCCCAGGTCGAAACTCAGACAGCACTGGCATCGTACAGAGCAGCTGCTGACACTTTTTGGCTTAAAAGTTGTTACTCTAAATGACGATGAAAGAAACCTAAAATTTAAGTACAAAACACTATAGGCTAAGAGTTCAGAAAAGGCATATTTAAGCACATGCTCCCAAAAAACACAAAGAGTTTAACTGTAGCAAAGCAAGAAGCAAGCACCAGTCAGTCTTTATTAACAAGTAAAACCTCACTGCACTGCTGGTCTTCCCCTAATGCCTGTGCAGTAAGAAAGTCATGTTAAACAGGCTTTTAAAACTGAAATTGATTCAGGATAAGTATGAAAAGCGGTTCCCACAAGAGGAGTTACCATTTAAACGAAGCAGCCCTTGCACCTTGCTTGGACCAAAGCGTTGCAAAGCCTGCTAGCTCCCTCTACCGTCCCCACACCAGCAGCCGAGCCAAACACCCTCGCGACCGCCGCCAGCACTGCGGGTGAGGTTTTATGGACGCGTCCGGGGCGTTTGCTACCACGACGCCTTGTGCAACCCCTCCGAGGCAGCAGCAGGAGCAGTCAGGTGGCAAGGTCCCGCTCAAACCACAGCCTCTTCCCTGAGCAACGCTTCAGTCACTTCCAGCAGTACCGGCTCCAGGGAACAGCACCTATTTTATGGCCGGTGCACTTACTTATTACCTCTTTGTATCTTTTCCTTCAGACACACCAGTTCAGGACATAAACCGAGGATCAGCAAGGATCAGCAAAGAACCTGTCTTTACACTGCCACAGGTGGAATAAATACAGCGAAGAGGTGGGTTCATTCCCCGCCTTCATTTCTGAAGCATGAGCCAGCACCCAGAATCCCATGGTGGCTGCAGGATGACTGGTCCCTTCCACTATGCAAGGTGTAGGCCACACACACTGACAAAGCTACAACATGTGGACTCAATGGCAGCTGACCCTTAGTGTGTTATTTTTCCAAACTGTCCCTACTTAGAGTGGAATATCAGTGCACTGGAGTACCGGCGTGTTCAAAGAGTACAGTTCCTAGGTAAGAAAATGTACAGCGAACCATTCTTTTTTTTTTTTTTTTTTTTTTTTTTTTTAAGTACAGCTCAAGTTTGTACGACAAATTGTGTTAACACAGGACTCTTGCTAGCACAGATCCCAGAGAAGTGTGGTTCGGGTCAAACTTGCAGCCTGCAAAGCAAATCAGATGGTTTCAAGGCTTTAGAACCATTACTTGAAGTACAAAGGTTGGGGAAGCACCCAACATGCACCAACCATGTCCTCCTGAACAGGACAGGGGTGTTCTTACAACAGCTCTGTACAACAGAGACACCCAATAACCACACTGTAATGATCGAGCATTGTTCCAGTTCCCATTTAACATCTTTCGATACCAAGCTATTTCAAAGAAACACACGCACACGATGCTGACAAATATTAGTCTCATTGTCTTCACAGATACCCTCTGAGCTACCACACGTCTGGTTAGTATTCCAGGCTAGAAGACAGCAGCAAGTTTCACATATACAGCTTGTTCCCTTGTCATTCCTACACCCAGAAAGAAGAAGGTTTCACCACAACATCAAAGTGAACGCACAACCAGTACCTTCTGGCAATCTTCTTTAGTGGAGACACTTTACACCCAAAAAGGGCAAAATCTTGCAGCCCCGTTTTTAATTGAGATTTACAGAGGAGATCTGCTTTTTACAGTTCACTATTTGAGGAAAAACAGGTAAAATTTCAGGTTGTGAAGTTCTTCTTTAACTTGACAGACAGTGTAGCATGCAACTGTACGTGGATTTGATTTCCTCGGGACTACAGCACACAAAGGTCATCGCAGTAACAGAGCACCTTCAGATAGTACATGTCTAGAAAGTCGTTCCTGCGGTTCCTTATTATCACATAACATTACCAACTGCCAAGTCTGTCTGAGGTTTCAACTAAAAATAAAGGTTCTCCTTGGCACAGCAGCAGCAGCTAGATAAAGACAATTGCCTTTCACCACCAGTTTACATACTGTTAACTACGTGTGATCTGTAGGAAGATACTTCCAACAAATCCAAAATTCCATAAGGGATCAAAGTTCTAAACATAAATACAATTAAAGCCTTCTAATATTAATGCACACTTTTTATTATATTAAAATCAGGCAATGGTCTGATACAATAAAAAGGCTGCTTATGGAATACTGTTATGTTAAACTTTAATTACAGAGGATGTTAAATCCTTACAACTAATATTTTCCTCAAAAGAGTTAATGGAAACATCAATTGTTCATTGACTTGATAGCTGCTGCTTTCAAATGTGTTTATTTTTCTTTTTTTTTCTTTTCATTTTTTTTTTTTTACACAAACACTAAATTTTTTCATAAAACTTCGGACACACTAGGTTGTTTGTATGTAAGCTTGCATCCACATTTCAGCAGTTAGTGGTCCAAAACAGTAAAACAGAAAAGGCAGTGATTTGCCAGGATGCAAAGCCAGTAAAGGTCCTTAATCTGCTGTACGCACCACTTCCCCAGCATCTTCACTGAGGGGTTTTCACCTCCAAGACTTAACAGAATCCTACTGAAGTCTACACTGACTTGATTTGTCTGTCAGATCTTTAAAAGGGCCAAACATAAGTGCCGTGTTTTAGTTAATTAACATTCTCGGGTCAATCCAAAGCACCAAAATACAACTATTCGAGTTGGAGTGTGTGTTTAGTCTGGACGTGCAGAGCTTCCCCATTAAAGTTTGGCAGCAGAAGATTTGGGCAATCCTGGTAAATGACTGCTCTTTTCACCAAAAGCCTGTCTATTAACATCAGCCGTGGCCAGCTTGGCGGTGCGGCAGCAGTGCCAGAGGGGCAGGGAAAATCCCAGTTTGCAAGCAGAATAGATACTCTTGTTTCCCAGGCTGGTGAAGACTACATTTGTTGCAAAACCAGAACAATAAGCAGGAGGGAACAGGTCAAGTTATTGCCCCAACGCTTACCCCTGTTGTCCAGGGGTGAGAAGAGTCACAAAGAGGGGCAAAAAGAAAGCAGCACCCCCACTAAAAAGAGGGGAAGAGGGAAGAGATTAAAAGAACCCTGAATCCCTCACCCAATGCCCACATTACTGGTGAGGGGGACCAGGAAGAGAAATACAATCTATGCCTTGGCAAAAGGGAAGAAGGAAAGCTTGCCCCAGATTATCAGGGCATTTAAAAAAATACAAAAACAAAAATGACCACAGTCACATTCAGCCTTTACTAGAGATAGCACAAAGGGAGGGATGACTGAGGTTAGCACACATCCCCGTTAGTAGTCCGTAAAGCCCAGTGTAGTACTGGAAGCAAAAACCTTTGTGTCTACTCTAATAAACAGCCCTGAGCTTCGACTCTATTGCAAAAGACAGAAAAAGAAAAAAAAAAAAGAAAAAACAAGAAAAAACAACCCAGGCCAGACACACAGCAAGGTGATTGTGGGATGTATGCTTTCACAGTTAAGTTAGATGTGCCACACTGGTCTTGACAGTAATAAATTTAAATAGACTTTTCCTGATACCAGAAGTTCAGCTATGTGGACAGTGGTTACACGACAGGATTATTTGTTATAGCACAACTTATATTTCAAATGAAAAAATTAGTATCATTTACAGTATCTCAAGAAAAACCTCCTTTGAATGGGAACTTCCTTTCCAGTATTTTGAGGTCTACAAGATGCATCTAGAAAATTTACTACTGTGGAAAATGAAGACAGCTTAAATTGAATAAAGGGGCATGATTTTTTTTTTTAATTAATTGCTGTAACATTGTCCTTCAGGTGGCTGAGGAAGTTTCATATTTTCTTTAGACATCATTAGACGCCGAAGCTCTTGCAGAACAACTTTGATACTATAAGAATTCTGCCATTTTGCTAGGACTGATATGGCTCTGGGGTCCACCTAAAATAGACAAAAACACCATTCCCGTCAGAATCAATAATTTTGATACACTTAACTCCCCCACGCACCCTCCACTTAAAGATCCTTTAAGAAGTCTGTGTGAGAGAAACTAAAGAAAGCAAAAGCAAGCATTTTTTTCCTGAAAGAGTAATAAATCCACACAGGACAAAACTATTTGCGAGTTGCAAATGGACAGGGAAATTCCACATTTTGAATCCAGAATATACTTGGCTTGTATACTTCCCTCCTACCCCCCTTTCCTTCTACTCAAAGAAAATGGTACCAGCAAGTAACAAGTATTTAAGCAAGCTGCAAGTGTAAAGCATTAATTTGAAGCTGCACATGAAAACCATGTAAAATGAATAAAAACCAAAAAACTTACCACTCCATTAGAACTATTTACTCCATTCATATTAATTTTTGTTACAAATCTTACAAATGGAGGTGCTTCTGGATACTTAGGCCCACATTCTATTTTAAGGCTGTATATTCTGTTTTCATAAATTGTCTGAGGGGAAAAGAAAGGGGGGGAACAGTTACATCAGGCAGTTCAACAATCATTTGGTTAAAGCAGTGGTTATTTCAGGGACACAAACCGCTAAACAGAAGGGCAGCCACTTACACACTGTGCAGGCTACCTCTGTTTTGGGTTCATTCTTACAATATTCAGAGTATTAAGTGTTGCTCTTCAGGAATTAGCTTAGACAGCTATCTACAGTTGCCCTGTCCTAGAACTACACTTAAAAGTGTTCTTTGGTCATAACCCAATGCGACAGTTCTCAGAAAGGGAATGCTCCAAGATTCACTAAGTTTCAAAGGACAGCCTGATCCCAAGCAGCAGCATCACTTTGTCTCCACAGCAGGAGCAGTTAAATACTTTAACAGCTACTAAAAGGAGTCCTGATTTTTTAACTACCTAATAAATGTGTGTAGAAAAGAGACAAACATAACAAGGGTACACTGATGCTTCAATATTTAAAAGTAATTAAAAGAAACAACAACAGTTACTCTGCAGTCTGGGAACACAGGATATTTCTGATGTGCTGGTACGGTGCAGCCTGGCACCGAGCTCCAGCTGAGCCAGGCAAAGCAGGGAACAGAAGCATTTAACAGGAACAGGATCATCATGGGGAAGTTTAGGCAGGCAGGCTGTCCAGATCTAGAGTTTCTTACACATTTCCTCCATCTTCAACATTGCAGTGAACACAAAACTCACAAGGCACTGACCAAAAGCAAAAATTCCAGGCTACCATGTGAGCGCAGAAGCCCAGAACCAGGTACCAGCTCCTGCCTCACCTGCTGCAGCACAGCATCATGCCTCCACCGGGGTCTTGAAAACAGCTGCCTGGCACACAAAAACTTCTCCTTGATACAGAATTCAGTGCGATCCTTTTCAAGGGCTTGTTACGCCCAACTTAATATTTCTCTTGATACTAATGAGCGTTTTGATGCAAACGGTTATCAAAAACCCCCACTAGCATCTGACTTCCTGATTCAGCTGCTCCACATCCGTCGAAATCAAGTGGCTTAACCCAGCCTGCAGCCACCCACCGCAGCAGCAGCACCCCTTCAGAGCGGCCCCTCCAGCGCCTGGGCCAGCCAGGCTTTCATATGCCCGGCCAGGATGGTGGCAAACCAAATGCTGTCACAAAGTCTGGGGGGAAAAAAGTCACCTGCCAGCTCAGCTTGGACTTCCTCCGTCTCCCGATGGAGCCCCTGATTGCGCTTTGTGCTCAGAGTTAACAGTATAGAGGTTCGGGGAGTGCTTTAGGGCCTTTGCAAACGGCCACGTCACATTAAGACTAGTGAATGGAAATCCTTGACCATGCGCATGTCTATAGCCAATATAAAATAGGCACAGCCAAAGCTGAAGTTTTGACAGTGCCACTGTTTTTAAGTAGCTCGTACAAACGAGATGAATCACTGGCTGCGAAACCACCCGCAGTCTGGGAAGGAGACGCACGCTTCCATGTATGGTAGCGGGGACACTCCGAGCAGCAGCACGCATCCAGCTCGGCACTACAGCTCGCTTTTCCCTCCAGGATGCCCAACATCAGACTCTTCCACCTGCTACAAGTGTGATTTTTTCTACCCAGAGGAAACCAGGAGTTTTGACTTCTTTTTTCAGAGCCAGTATTGCCCACATCCTATTAAGAAAAAAGGGTACTAATAGAACTGTGTGTGAACAGTTCTAAAAACAGAAGAAGCTCCTAGCAAACAAGAATGTCTGAAAGTTCCCAGAATTTCTCTCAATACGGCCAGTGGCTTTTGAGCAATTAGCTGAATTCTAGAAGTCCAGACGCTTTTGGGAAAAAAAAATATTTATAAATGTGTCAGAAAGATAAAGGAGGCACAGCTGAATAATCTTCTGTGATAGTCCTCTGGCCTTGGCTGGGAGTATGACATGAACTACAGATTTCTGTCACTGCTGACAAGTCAACATTTGCTTATTTGCTCATTTCAGTTCCTATTTAAATTTCTAAATTAGATTTCAAGGTTGCTTAAATTTTGCCTAACGTGTATGAACACAGTGCCTGTTCTTCACAATCCTAATGTAAGCTCCTTAAAGCTCTCGCAATGTTCTAAAATCAAATGCCATTCTGGGAAAAAATTTGGGCATATCACAACCAAATGAAATGATCACGACTGGGGAGATAGCAATAGCAGACAAAAAGCAAAGAACACTTCTGAATGCGGTACAAAATACTGCACGCATAATGCTGTTATAATATTAATTCTTGCACAAGCTCATCTTGAGTCAGAAAAGGCAACTGATAGAGTGGAAGCACATCGGGCAGCAGAGTGATTAAAGGCATGTAAACATTTCCATATTGATAACACTGGAATTTTTGAGAAGCGAATGTGAAGCCAGATACAAAGGACAACATACACTACTGCAGGAAGGAGAATTAGCTACTTGCACTTCACAGCAAGAATAATAATGAAACAGAACAGGGATACACAGTAAAACTGGAGACGAGGGACGTTCGGTTTTTAGAATACATGCATATGTACGATTTAGCCCTAACGTTCGCTACCATGGAGTAGAGACCCACAGTTTAGTAAGGGTTTGGCATTGGGCGTGGGGTGGAGAGAATATGCAGCAATGCTATCACAAAGACCATGGTAGCATTATGAGACACTAATTTGGGAGAGAGCCTTCAGAAAAGTAACTGAATTCATTAAAATTCAAGTTTCCTGAGTTAGATGAAACTGTAAAAGAGCAAGTCAGTACTGCTGCAGTGAAAACAAACTCCGTAAATTCAACAAGGAACAGCAGAAAGACTAGCAGTACTGAACAAAACATCCAGGTTTTACCTACATTAGCTCCATATGTAATCTCACTAGCCGAAGGATTTTAAACCTTGCTGTATTCAGGAGTACAGGATACTAGAATCCTGGAATCTCAAAAGTTATGTCTTAATGAATCTGTAAATATAAAGCAGACGTAACAGAACTAACCAGAGAAAGGTACTAAAAATATTCCAGATCATAAGCAGAAAGACATACAGATACATAAACCCATTATTATATGTAAGCTGATCCTTCAACGTAAGTCACTTGCTAAAGTGTTTTGTCACTTTGTGTTTCACTTGTTTTCTACTTCGGTGGTTAGATTAAGGGAAGGAAAAGGGTACGAAAGAAAGAAGTAACACTAGTATTTTAAGTGGATGCTTACTCTTGGAGGTCCAATAATCATTCCTGTCCATCTTGTGAGTGTCATATCTTCATCGTCTTCAAGGCCCCAGCTAACTGTTCCATCACCTACTCCTTTTTGACCTTCTTCAAGTTCTTCCAACAGACGAAAATTACGAGGAACTTTTACTCCTAAAAATAATCACAGAAGTATTTTGAGTAAAACACATAAAAATGCCACTGTTTTTGAATGGTAATACTTCAACAGTCTGAAGAAGATATCTTCGTATTTAGCTTGGATTTTTCAAGCAGTACCAAATACGTTAGAAGCATGATATGCCAGATATTAGAGCAGGCAGTAAAATGGAAGGAAATGTCTCTAACCATGCAGCGATACAAACAGTTCTATGGAGCTCTAATTAGCGCTTGTCTATAAGATCTATAGTACAAGAATTTGCAAGATTCTATAAAATGCGTGATGTCAAGCCTCCCATGGCGTCGTCTCTCAGAGCTTTTAAAAACACCACTCAAAACAAATGAAACTCTTTCATAACATTAGTAGGTTAATCTGAAGTTAATTTAAGTGGGCTCTGTCAGTAGCAATATTGTCCTTTGTGCTTATGGCCTCTATCACCAAAGAATTTCAGCACTTCTTAATTGCTAGCACATTTATCTTCAAAACACACAGCAAAATAATGGAAATTTTTTTTTATCCCCATTACATTAATGGGAAACAATGGCACAGAGAGCTTAAGTGAGATACCCAAGGTCACACACTACGGCTGTGCCGAAGGAGCTCAGGCCACACGGCACTCAACTATTCATTCTTCTTCCAGATGTCCATACCTCAGCCACCACAAAACATGCGCGTGCTCTAGGCCACCACTTCTCCTTCAAAGTACCTGTGCAAAGCACGCTTCTTCACAAAAGAAACAAAATTATTGCCAGGATATTTTTAGTGCAGTTATTTTCACCTGACATACAAAAAAAAAAAAGGTTGAATTTGGGGTTTGGATTTCTTTTTCCCCTCAATAGTCCAAGATTAACTATTCACCAGTACACAGTAGCAGAAAATCATAACGAATCCCCTTATTTATCGTTGCTGATTTAGTACAGCAGAAGAATGGGTAATTAGCCTTGAAGCACACAAAGTGAACCCCGTGGACTCCTCCGTAAGAAGTCAGCTCTTCCAGCATTCATGGCATACCGCAAGCGTAAGAGGACATGAGGCAGAGACCAAGCAAGAGCTTTGAAAATCATCTCTGGAGCCGATTGAAAGCATGGAAAATAGAGGATATAAGGCTTTGTGAAATGTAGCAGTGCTTCAAGTCTAGAAGACACTTCTCTGGTGTCTTTGCAATCCCCTTTAAGGTTGACCCGAATGACCTAAAGAAACTAAATGTCAACGTTGATTTTGCTGCGTGATCAGAGTTGCCAACATTTCATTCACTACAAAGCAAGCATAAAAGAAATTTAAAAAGTAAATTACTGATGGAATTAGTTTGTTGGCCAGTTTGATACCACATCTAAAATACTCATGTTCCAGAATTCGCTGGGAGAAAACGATGCAATTGCACAGCTGTAGCGAGGGTATGAGGAGGAACCCAGGCCCAGACAAGAGACATCAGACGGCCCCACCAGACCTGCACCAGCTGCACCACACCAAACGAATTAGGGGCAGCTGAGCACCATCCCAACACCAAATCCACATCTTTAACTACCGGTGAGGCTGTGCTGTTTCCATGGCTGCTGAGTAACCCAAGTCTTTGGCTGGGAAAGGAAATGAGTCAGCTGGGGCTGGTGAAGCCATCACCACCAGGTGAACCCAGCCCCAGCCCTGAGCAGGAACAGGACCTCCTGGAGACCACCGGCACAACAACTCCAGCACCCACCCCTCAGGTCTTCAGCTTACAATGGATTTGGCATACCTTGGGCACAGACAGGCTCAAGTACCCGAATTACACCAGACTAGCCAGCCCACTTTGACCACGCTCCCCACGGTGCGGTGAAGGGAAGCAGAGAAGAGCGCAGCCCGACTGCAGCACGGAGGCCGAGAGAGCGGGGGGACGAGCGAAGCAGACGCAGCGCGTGCTGAAGTCAGCCCGGTGCTGAAGGTGTCGGTTACACACAGCACGGGTTTCGCGGCGCTTCCTGCAGCTGCTGCCCGCGGTGACTCACGGCCCCGCCACGGGCCAAGCGGCTGCCCGGGCGGCCCTGCCTGCTGGCACGCTGTGAATGGAGCCGCCAGCGCAGACAGCCGGCGGGGACAGCCCAACGTCCTTCTGGAGGGAGGAACCCCACCCTCGGCCCGTCACAGAAACGCTCAGACAATGCAGGTTGCACCACAAAGGAAGCCGTGGGTGCTATTATTAGAAACCCAGGGCGAAACTCCCCGCTTACAGAAGCAGTCAGCCGGAGCGAGCAGGAGAGCTGCCTCGAATTTGTGGGGTTACCAAAAAAAACTCTCTTCTGGACCACAACGTCACAATGCTCAACAAGTGCGATCCGAGTCTCTCTACGCTTTGGAACTCGGTAACACCAAGGTAACTTACTGAGATTTCTTAGACCAAGAAAATAACCCAGGAGGGCTCAACACCGCGGTGGAAGCACTGCCTGCCTTACGGAAAGCACACAGGGCACACACTGAAGAAGAAAACCAGAAATATCAACTACCTACCCCACCTCTGAGCATCACGTTCACTGCATAAGGCAGGAATCCTGAGCAAAGAAAATGATGTGATGTGTAATTAAAAATTACACCATCGTGTACACATTCAGAGAGGCCACAACCGGACCAAAAGGCAGCCTGAATTCTGACACTTGCTAACCAGAGCTAGGCTTGGGTTGGCAAAGTTATGGGAGGAGAAGGCAACTTGATTTCAGAGCTCTTCCAAGGCACGGCTGCTCTGATTCAGCATGAATCAGACTCAGCATGAATCAGAGCCCTAAAACACTCACACAGGAATTTCAAGGTCTCTGATAGCTCAGAAGCCTGCAGAGAGCTAGTCCCATCGTACTCTGGCTCCCATCGCACGGCAGTCGTTAAGGTAAGCCTTCGGTAATTCCACAGCACCTGCTTACCTGTGAGCACTGCGGGACCACTAGCGGCAAAGAGAGGTGGGAAAAGCAAAGAACGCGTATCTGTAACTATGCTCTTCGCAGAAAAAAAAAAATCACAGGAGACAGTTGGTCACTTCATAGTACGTCACCCTGTGCGACAGCACTCTTGCTTCCTCAAGAAGTTTTATGTCCGTGCCCAAGCAGCCAGGTGTGAGTGGAAGAGCAGCACCTCAGCACCACGCACGGCCCGTCCACGGGCACAGAACTGTAGGTCAGCTCCCTCCCCTGACACGTTCCCGGGAGACTCGACAGGGAGAAAAACAGACTCGCACATATATAAAAGACTACGACCATACGATTAAGTCATTTCTAACTAACCTGCCCCCAAGCCAGGCAGAGGAACAGGCCAGATGCCCGCCCCGGTCAGCCTGGCAGGCTGCACGAAGCCGCCAGGCCAAGCCAGGCTCCCCACGCGCACGGGTCAGCCACCACGTCCTGCTGGGGCCTCAACGGCCAAAGCCAAGCAAAATTTATCATTTGTGGTTGCGTGCAAACATATCATCATCATGCCTGCTGTCCACCAGAATTCCTAGAAAGGGATCTGATCTGTTCCATGCACCCGCACCACTTGCCAAGCAATGCCTGTGGCAATCCCAGGGCAGCCCCCACGACAGACGCCCTGCGCCAGCCGAGCCGAGCAGCGCGTCGTGTCCCGGCCCCTCGCAGTGACCTCTGCAGCACAGCTCTGGAGACCTCCAAGGCACCACCCAAACCAACCTGCTTGTCTGACGGTCAGAGAAAACCTAAGTAAAGTAAGAGGTGATTAAAAAGTAATCAGGTTGTCAAAAATACTTCCGCTTATGGATTTAATTTAGCCTGTGCTGCGGCTTGGGAAGGCTCTCAGAGGGTGACTTCATCTACGACACAAGCATACAGCTAGCCTGACCTCACAGAACTACACAGAAACACAACTGAAGAAACATTTCAGAGCAAAAGGGGATACCTACTTTCCATCACAAGAGCAAACCTAGGAAAGCTCAGTTATAAGGGTACTGCCAAGGTAAGGTCTCCAACTACCCAGGTTTGTCCAGGCTCTGCAGATGAAGTTCGCCTTTCAGTAAATTTGCAGACACGAAGCCTCACCTGGACACTAATTCACCGGTTACAAGAGGTTCATCAAATATTACTATGGAGAACTAGAGAATAAAACCCAATCACAGGCCAAGCGTTCCGGAAGGTCAAGATGTGACTTTTACAGAATTTGACGCTGCAGTTCAGGAGCTGCTAGGCTGCAGGTGGCATCCTCTTCAGCCTCAGAGGGACTCGGGGCCTGTTGTTTTCCTTTTCAAAGATTCCACCAAACACCAGCCCCGCTGCAGGGAGCGGAACTGATGAGCATTCCTTAGCCAGGCATCTCACTGACGGGAACGAGACACGGACTCCTGATGGCTCTTGAACAGAAGACCTTTATTGCCATTTTTTACCACTACATATACCTTCCCCGTAGCCCCACGTGCTGTCCACGCGCCCGAATCTGTCATACAGCTGGTTAGAGACCCTCAGACACGCGCCTCGAGCCAGCCAGCAACTGGCCACTGCCCAAAGCTCGTCTTTAACACTCCAGCCAAGTTATTTACCTCGACCTTGCTCAAGTTTTTGTTTCTACCGCTTATTTCCTCATTATCTCTAATTCAGGGACGTGTGAAACGGCGCAAAGCCACCTGCGAATTCCTTCCCCACATCTCACCACTGGGCTGCTTTCTAAGCAAGGAGCTGCGAGGCTGTCAGACAGCAAGCTGACACGGGGCGAGAGGAGTGTGACTGCGCCTGCTGGCATCTCCTTACGTGATGTTCTGCACTCGGGAAAACAGAGTTATTCCTGCAACACGCTTAAATGACAGCTTGGGTTTTAAGGACCTTATAGCACTCTCAGACTCATTTTGTATCACAGCACCACCAAAGATCCGCAGATCCACAACTTAATCTGTCTTGCGATAGTTTTAAAAATGATCCTACCAGTCTGAGATTTTCTGTCTTATATTTACACACACTCTTGTGAGACTCAAAGCATGTTTTCAACAAGTTAAAAACAACGTTTACTGACTATACTAATCTTTTAATTTTCCCCAGCTATATAGTGGAAGCAACCCCAAAATGAGGCCAATTTTAACTCTGCTTTCTGTACTAGTTCCTGATTTACACTAATTCAAGAGAACCGAAGTCCATTAACTTTAAACACCTCCGTTGGTAAATGTGTTAAAGCCCCTTCTGTTGCTTACTTCGCTATTCAGCCTTTAACACACCTTTTCCAACATATTTCTCATCTCTCTGCAGAGACTGCCACTATCTAGAAATCTGCTAGCTTATCCTTACAGCACTGCGACTGTAAAAAATAAATAAATCATTCCTTGTCAAAATGGTATGTAAAGCTTTTGAAGTGATGTAATATTTAAAACAATAAAAGGCTTTCAGGAACTGTCACAAAAACTTTCAGGAGACGGGAACTTTAGATTTCCTGCATCTTCTTTACAGTCACTGTTTCCACTCTGATAATGCAGACAGGTCCTGAGATGTTTTGCAGGTTCACAATAATTTCTGGAGCACTTGAAGCAATTTAGTGTTCTCTGCTGAGTGTAAGCTAGAGCGCCGCGCCTGTCTTTCAGTGCTTTAAGCACATTACCTGTAAAGAGATGACTTTAAAATGCCTGAGGCAGACTGGCATTATCGCTGAGGTCTGAAGCCAAATAAAGCTTTCCAGCAGCAGGGGAGTTAGTCAGATGTGCTCGCTCACTTGTATCAGCTGAAAAGCACAACGTTACCAGCTCAGCTAAAATTTACTCTGGAGAAGAAGTCATCCCGAACTCGTGTCCTGGACAAAATCCACACACTAAATCTCACCAGGAAAAAGCACCACTTCCTCTTTACGTTGTGAAAAGAAACCATTGTCAGTGCCCAAGAGCCAAGCGCTCCCCTCCCAGCTGCGTCTTCTACCCACAAAGCATCGAATTCATACCAACTGCCAAAAGCAGAGCACGCAAGGAGACTCCCGGATTTTAAGATGAGCTTTGAAAAGCAAGACGCTGCGCTGACAGACTGAGGCGACGCTACCTGTGCCACAGAGGATGCTAGCTATGGAGCATCCCAACAGTTTAACACCCAAAAGGGTACAAGCTGCGGGGGGCCAGGCGAGGCGCACCCCATCCCGCACCTCGCCCCCGGGATACACTGCCCTCGGGCTTCAGGGGGAGTGCCCAAACCCCTCAGCAGGTGGAAACAAAGTCATTTTGTCTGGATGCGTGGCTGTTAAAAGCACCCTGACAACCTGAAAATCCAAACCTTAATACACCTCACAACATCTGTCAGTGGTCCACCTTCTACGATCCTAACCCACGTACACGTTTAATATCCCAATGAATCGTTCTAAGTTCTCCACCAGAACGTCATTCTTCAAATACATTATATAATCTATATCATTACAGATGAAGAGGTATAACTATCTTCTGGTACAATTTTGGAACTATTTGCCTTTTTCCCTACTCCATCCTTGCAGCATTATAAGACACAAAGAGGCTCTGCAATCAACTTTTTCAGCACCTGCTACTTCACGTGCTCCTATATTCCATCTCATTTAAGAATGCATAATTTATCTCTCCAGCTTCTCTTCAATTTCTTTTTCCTACCCTCAGGTATTTTACGTACAGGCTGAGAAAGCACTTGGTGGCTGGCAATATTTATTTTGAGATAACAATGAATACGGTGTGCCGTACACTCAAAAGGAGACATCACGACCTGTTTACAAAGGCAGGGTACTCCTTCCATATCCTTCCACAAGCAGGTTCTTCTGCACTGCAATGGCCGGTTTGCTTTTCACAAGGGTATCTGAGTTTACAGTGACATTACAGGTCCTCCAGCAATTACAAATACATGTTTCTAATACGTCGTACTAAAACCAGTCTGTGCTTTCCTCTCCGTTAGCCATATTAAACCACACACATTGTCACTGTCATGCCCATTCCCCTAATGACTTGTCCTTCTGAGGCTCTCCACAATCCTCTCACTTTGAATAACTTAAACCTGGGCAAATCATTTCACTGCTCTGTTCCTGCAGGCTGTTGGTAAACGCAGCGTCTGCCGCCGCCCTGCAACAGACCCCCTAAACAAACCTACAGGAGAACAGCAGGTTAAATCAGGTCATTAACTTTCCCCATGATGAAAGTTGGAAAAACAGGATGCCACAGGCCAACGTGGCCAGTTTTTGACCCGCTGTAACTACTCTGCCTTTCCACCACGGCTAGGGCACAGCAACGCAGGACAGCAAGGTGGGAGCAGGCCCCACCAGCCCAGCTGGGGCACAGAGCGCCCGCTGAGCCACGGGGCCCCGAGGAAGCCCTGGCACCGCAGCCAGCTGGGTGTCCTACCTGCCATCCCAGCCTGAAGGACGGGCAGGCGTCGCGGCTCGGGTGTCTGCAGCCTCCTAGGAAGAGCCTTATCGGGATGCTTAAAGGCAGCTCTTTGTTCATATATGAACTGGGAGGAAAGAAGAAAATCCATCATTGGCAACAGGGAATTCTCCTTCAGACAAAGGATACGAGTGGTCCTGATATCATAACATTTCTCCTTTTAAGTATTTCTGTGAGTTTCTTAAATACAAGGCTTGTGTAGTGTTAGACAATACTTGTCTCATTCCCAGCATCAGCCCTGACCTTTTTTTTTTTTTTTTTTTAAGTTATAGGGACATTTGTTACCATATCTTCCTCTGAGTTAGTAGCTGCTTTCAAACAATGACTAAATACTTTTCATATTCAACCTCTATTTAAGCTCCTTTACTGACCCACCACAAACTTAGGGTATCAAACTGTTGCGGTTTAACCCGGCCCGCAGCTAAGCACCACACAGCCGTTCGCTCACCCTCCCCCCTCCCTCTCTGGGATGGGGGTGAGAAACGGGAAAGTGAAGCCTGTGAGTTGAGATAAAGACAGTTTATTAAGACAGGAAAATACTACTAATAATAATGGTAATAGTACTACTACTAATAACGTTTACAAACAAGTGATGCACAATGCAATTGCTCACCAGCCGCTGACCGATGCCCAGCCTATCCCCGAGCAGCCGGCCCCCCACCCCTATATATTGCTCAGCATGACATCAGAAGGGATGGAACACCCCTTTGGCCAGTTTGGGTCAGCTGCACTGGGTCTGTCCCCTCCCAGCTCCTGCTGCACCCCCAGCCTGCCCGCTGGCAGGACAGAGCGAGAAGCTGAAAAGTCCTTGGCTTGGTGTAAGCATTGCTCTACAACAATTAAAACATCAGCGTGTTATCAGCGCTCTTCTCATCCTAATCCAAAACATAGCACCCTGCCAGCTACTAGGAGGAAAATTAACTCTGTCCTAACTGAAACCAGGACACAAACACATTCAAGTGTTTTAAAAATAAATATGAATACATTAAGATGCCATGAAGCAAGTGTTAGCCAAACCTGTTTTACAAAGGCACAAAGGTACTGAGCTGCTCGCCCAGAGCCCCACAGCGAATCAATCAGTGGTGGAGAACAAAAAGGTGCCACTTCCTGGCTCCGTTCGTACGCGTTAGACAATGCCTTCAGCAGTGGCAGGAGGGAACCACACGAGCCGCACTGCAGTGCACCACCAGGACCAGTAACTGGACGCTACATTGTTCTCTTTAGCAGAAAAGGACAATCTCCATCCTACTTCACCAGAGCAACAACAAACAGCAGGCCGTTGCTGTAAGGGCAGCCCGTGGTTTACAGCTGGACAGAGCCCTAAGGCTTACATCAACGCATGTCACCAGACTGCGTGCGAAGGCTCCTCAATACCAAACTTAGGGCTCGCTGCAGAAGTTCGGCATTACTGCAACGTTCTTTTTTCAAGCCACACACTGATGTTCAGTATTTTTTTTCTTCTTGCCAGCAGCAGTTAACCAAACAGGATCTCACGGGTAGCTGAAGTACAGTGCTTGCCTGATGCCCCCGTTTTAGAGGCAACAGACTGAGGACTTACTCACATCTACCTGGCTCCATCCTGCTTTCTGCTTCCAACGCCGAAGACATGAGGCAGCTTTCAGAAGTATGTGAAATAACAGGAAGCAATCCAAAAGACACAATGTGGCTAGCAGATGATGGTTAACTTAACTATTGCTTATCACAAAGGCAGTTTGGAGCAAAAGGGAAGCTGTGCAGCAGGACTGGCTTTGGTCTCCACCATCACAGTCCAAGCCTCCTTCCCTCCACGACCACCCAGACCATTAATTCATGAGGCTGCACCGGCTTTAAAAGGAAAACACTTGCCTTGCTCTTCCAGCCAAACCCAAAACGAGAAGTCAGCAGCTTGAAAGGATTATTGGGAAAGTACAGTAGCTGGAATAACGTGACATAAGAGGATGAGAAGGCTCCACCACATTTTCCGTGTGTTTTAATCTAGCGTTCCCACACCTCGCAATCACGTACTGCCAGACACAGATTCTTTTTATAAGCTTGATAGCTATGAATTGCCTGCATCTGAACGTTTAAGAGCTGGCAACAGCCGTCGACAGAGGCCTATCCACCAGAAGAGCTCCAGAGCCGTTCCTGTCGCGCCCCGAGGAGCAGCCGCTCGGTGCCCTCCCGCCCCAGTCGCAACGAGCGCTGCAGGGGCGCCTCGCACCTGGCCCGGGCCTGCAGCAGGCCCACGAAGCCGGCTAGGCAGAAGCGGAACCAGCCCGCCGGCCTGCGAGGCGCCAGCGCGAGGGGAAGCCACCGGGCTCCCGCGGCGGCGAACCCCCGGCGCCCGCTCCCGGGCCCCTTCCCGCGGCCCGGGCAGGCAGCAGCAGCCTCCCCGCGGGAAGCCGCGTCCCGGCCCCCCGCGCCGCTCCCGCCCGCCCAGCGGCCGCCTCCCCCCGCGGCCCCCCCCGCGGGGCGCCCACCCCCGCGGCCCCCTGAGGGCACCGACGGCCGGGCCGGCGGCTCCGCGCCCGGGGGGGGGGGGCTGTCAGCGCCCGGCCTTCCCCCGACAGGGCCGGGGCGGGCCCCGCGCCGCCCCCGCGCCCCCGGGGGAGCCCCGCGAGGGATCGCGGCCGGGCTCCGCCGCCCCCCGGCCCCTCCCGGCCGCCCCCCGGCCCGCCCGCCGCCCCCGCCGCCCCCCGGCCCGGCGCCCGCCGCCCGCTCACCCGCCGCCGTGGTGGCCGCCATCTTGCGCCGCTGCCGCCGGAGCCCCGCCCCCTGCCCCGCGGCAGCGCGACGCGGGAAGGCGGCGGCGCGGCGCGGGCGGGCGCGCTAAGGGCCGCGGGGAGGAGGAGAGGTTTTTGTGGAGCGCGGAAGGGGACCGCGAGGCTGCGTCGCGCGGGCGGGCGCGCGGGAGCCGCGCGGGTTTTGCGTCCGCCCGTGGGTGCGCAGGGCGGCCTGCGCCTCGGGCGCGGGGAGCACAGACCTCAGGCACCCCCCGTGTGCCTGACACCCGCCTGCTTTCGAGCTTTTAACGTCCAGTTGCAATTAATATGAATAATTGGTAAATTGGTTTTGTTACGGCCGGAGCGCCAGCAGCATGTAGCTCTCCTGATGTGTTAAAAACGTTCACGCTGTGACAGTCTGAGCTTATTTATTGCTCCCAAACACCCTCCTATATTCTCAGCTAAGGAGAATATCAGAACAGGGTACGTCACGTCGCAGACGACTTCAAAGAGCTGCCCTTTGGTTGCTGCCCTATGACGCTCACAGCCGTGCAGTAACTCGCTGGCTGGCGGCACCGCAGGCTGAGCGCCTCCAGGGCAGCGTCCCTCCAGCGTGGAGGACACAAAGTACAGCCACCTACTTCTCCCGGAGCTCCAGAGGGCTGCTGCTGTCCAGCGTGTGGCAATGGAACAGTTTCAGGCAGATATGAATGGGGAAAAGCTGTTGCCAGTAGGACAAAGAACATCATCAGACCTGCAGTGCTGTGCTTTACCTACAGCGCATCTTCCCGTGCCCCCCTACAGCTAATACAGCAATAGGGGGAAAAAAAGTGAAAGGAAATGAATTCTGCTTTGTCTTCAATGCATATTCCAAAAATGTCGCCCCTAGACATTAGGTGGAAATTTTGCAGAAATCATTATGAAGGTAAATGTTTTGGAGACGCGTTGCTCTTTGATTCGAGCCCTTCACCCCATTAAGTCAACTCCAAAGCACGCCGCTCTTAGCAGCAAACGGGGCCGAGGTACTGCTGCTGTCAATTTTTCTTTGAGACTACTTGAAAAATAGCAGTGTTGGTGTCACTGGTTGGATTTATTTCATTTAATTCTACTGCTGCAGTATAGACAAGGCTGAGCGTGGTGAGAGAGGAAGAAAGCAGCGAGAAGCTAGGTGGCATGAGAGCTCAGCGAACCTGGCCAGGAGGTGGGGAGCTGGCGCAGAGGAGCTGAAGCCTGCGGTGAGGCTGCTGCTGAGCACCCCGACACCAGTGCTGGGGCTCGGGCAGCCACTTCTCTTGCCCCAGCAGGACTGTGAGGTTTTGGGGTGCAAGGCGGGTGGTGATGCAGCCTGCTCCCCCCAAGAGCTCCCCTTCCCCTCTCCGGGCTGGCTGCTAGCCGAGTTCCAGGAGGACGACACACATACATACATACATACAGACACCACACGTCAGCCCAAACCTCTCGCTTTGGCACTGCTCTGCACAAGGACCAAAGGCAGCATTTGGCCAGCCTGCAGCCGGTGGCCCTGCTCGTGCAAATGGCTGTGGGCCAAAGCAGGCCTTGGGCTTTTATTTTTTTTAATAGTTTAGGAACAAAGACATGCCAGAAAGACGCGCTTCTGACAGCACACTTGTGATCTCTAGGCTGGCTTAGAGTCCCGGTTCCTTGTCTGGTGTGACTGCTCCGGGTTTATTCCAGCGACCGCTGTGGCGAAGAAGGGGCCCCTCGTCTGTCAGCGGTGTTCCACGAGAGGCTGCACACCAGCAGGGAGAACCCAGTAAGGGATCCAGCAGCAAGATGACACTTTATTGCATAAGTCTTGAGACATCAGCAGGCTGAGCGGTTTGAAAGGCATCCACGTGCAGCGTGAAGCAGCACTCACTGCTGGTTAAGGCAGAGCGGCCCAGCCCGGCACCGCGCGGTGATGTTCATCAGGTAACCTCGCTGCAATGCTGCCCCTGCAGACGAGGCCCAAAACAGCGGTAGGATCACCCTGCAGCAGGGCCCACAGATCTAAAAAAAACCACAGCTGCTCCTGCTCGGCCCTTACGCTGCCATGAGCAGCCAGCATGTTAGAGGTGCCTGCAGGGCTGGCACCAGTGGGCAGTACGTTTGGCCTCCTCCCGGAGCTGTGGGGAGCCAGAAGCTGACCAGGAGGCTGACCGTGCCCGGCTGCAGGCGTGGCAGAGACTGAGATCAAACACCCTCTGAAAGTGATGAGTCCAACTGAAACACAGGCCGTCTCTGGAGCTTAAAAGGTGTGGCTTATTCTGCTTTAGCTCTAATCTGTTCCTAATCAACTTAAGACAAATTCATCTTAAGCCAGATTTACGTCTGCTGAGAAGGATCCACACAGCCCTTTCCTCCAGCACTGCCCTACTGATTTTACAGAAGCATCCACTACTTTAAATAGGTGGAAGTCTGTGGAAACAAAATGGATACCAAAAAATAAGCCAACACAGAGGCGTTCATTAATCCTCCCCTTAGGAGCAGAAAGCTCTAGGATTCACCTCCACTCACGGCAGAGGGAAAGCTCAACGGTTACAAAACCAGGACGTGCTCACAGGCTGCGTGCCTTGCCCCAACCTGACAAACAGCGGCATTAACACAGACCCCAGGAGACACTTTGAGCTGCCATGGGGTCGAGTGCCGCATTAAACTGTGACAGTGTCACTCAGAGCATGTAAAACAGCATCCAGAGATTAACTGCTGCCCCAGTTTCTTATAATTGAACAAGATTAGCAGGTAGATAGACACAGCAGCCACCAGTATGAGCAGCTCAGATTTGTTTGCAGCAAGACTGCTGTAAAAGTGGCTGAGAGAAGTTTGGTCAACAAGCAGTTCTTTTACTGCACCCTTTAAGTACAAATTCCAGTACCTTGTGTGTTTCAGACCATTTGTTATATACAGTGCAGTATTGCTTTTGATGTGGTGTTTAAGTTCCCAGTAAGAGGTAAGCCTTAGATGACTTGGTGGTCATGGCTGCATTACACCTGAGCATCCTTCAGGTTCTGTACTGGGTTTTGACACTGGTTTACTTAACTCCAGCTGGGGCTGAGCAGGAGGGAGGGGGAGAAAAGGGATGAGAAGGGCAGGTGGGAGAAAAACAAGGACTACAAACCTGTTAGAATACGGATTACAGGAGTCCAGGAGTCTCGGGGCAGAAGTGGGCATGAATTTAAAATTTTTGTCAAGATGTGAAAAATAACTACTGCAGATCTTTGTACTCACAGCTTTGTACTCTACACCTCTAAAACTGCAGGACACTCGCACACTGGAAGGGGAGAAGAGGGAGTAGAATTTTTTGCTCTGGACTCGACGGTTTGCATCCCACTGCAGCAGCATTCAGCATATTTTTAATTCAACACCTGTTATACCAAAGAAATTTAAAACAAGTTTCAGCCACAAACTGTGAATATTACTAGATCTAACTTAACTGATTTGGAGTAAAAACCACTGCAGTGACTTGCACAGTAGGGGACGTTACCCTTTTTCTCACCTAAATCTATATTCACATCTGAGGTTGTAATACACAACAGTCAGTGCCTGGAAACTAGAACAAGTAGTGACAGAACTACTAGTAGGATCTACTTTGAACTCAACAGATTTGGCACAGAATCAAACCTCTTAAATATCTGTATCTGGGAGAAGTAGGTGATAATTTACAAAGAACTTGAGAGCCTGCAACAATGTTCCCTAACCGAGCTTGCAGACTCCTGCCTGCCCTCCCCAGCGACACATGAATACACGGCCTTCTTCACTAAGGCTTGTGATGGAGGGCATGGGGAGACCTGCCCTTTTCAACAAAGGCAATATGATATTCTACAACTGTTTACCCCAATAGCAGCATTTAAAGAGTACTCCTTCCTCTTCCCCACTTACAACTAAATGCTTACTATAGTAGAAACTCAATGCTTACTGAAGTAGAAGCATTCTTTACTGTCAAATCTACGTGGTTACACAATATTGACTATGGTAACTGGAGACAGTTTCACGTAACGGTAAAAAGTTCTCCCTAAGGGTCTGAATCATTTAAACATATTAAATGCCTTGTAACCATGGTGCCAACTGTGACCTTAATTTGTAGAAGCCAGCTCAGGCCCATCAGCATTGAGCAGACTCAACTGAAGGAGAGGTGCCAGGTCCCAACCCTTTAAAAGGTGGTCCATCATTGGAAATTGATATTTAAAAACTGAGAACAAGGTTATTCTGAATCTAGGACTTAAACCCTCCTATACTATGCACTTCAGGAAATCACAGTTTGAATTTAATAGTTTACAACTAGGGAAGACAGTCTTAGGTTTGACCTTCATTAAGCTAGGAGGGTAACAAGACGCAAATCACATGCATTTAAGTGTCTGTTGGATGCAAACACTTAAGAATTTACTAAGGGAACATTTTCCGCCCAGTCCAGCAGAGCTCTTCCTTAGCATCCAATGCTGTTGCAGTTAGTTGCACTTCTGGAAAGGTGCTAAAGTCTGGTGTAACATAGGGTCAAGGTCCTACTAAGCTGAAGAAATAACCACTTCAACCTAAACAAGACATAACAGGCTGAAAAATATTCAGGTGCCTGGAACAGGATCAAGATTTTATATTAAAACACTGACAATATATGAATGAAGAGCGACAAGACACAAACACGATTAGTATTATCCAACTGCTTTGTTATAAATATATTATATACATTCAAACATCACATTAAAATATTATTCCATTACACCAGAAGAGATTAAGGCTTTATATTATTTACAGAAACAAGCAAGCACCTTAAAAAAAACAAAGAACAAAACACCAGTCATTGACATTTCCCTTCTAACATTACAAGTTTGATACCTTGAGCTCTTGAATACAGCTATTTGCAATGTGCCCAATGCTATAACTATTTTAAACATTTATTGTCAGGGTAGGAAACACTTAATAGAAAGCTCATCAGTGAGCACTCCACACGAACAAATGCAAGCATGTGTTGTACTGGGTGCTCTCCCCCTCCGCAGAGGCTTGTTAAGGTACAGTTGAAGGCTTATGCAGAAACGGTTTGCTCAATTCCATGTAGAGAGCAGAATAATTTTACGTTACGGGAAACTGAAGACACTTGAGGATTCGTGGCCCACTGGTGGAGTGGGATTCTCAAAGTCTGTTCCACATTACATCAGTTTTACTTACTAGTGAAGCTGGAACTATAAGGTTACCAAACACTAAGTGCATTGAACAGTGATGGTTTTATAGGCTTCCAGTACTGACACACTGTTTTCATGCAGTGTATTTGGACTCAAACATGAAGCGACAAACTGTTGTCACCATTCCCCCACAGGTCTGAGGCAACAAGCTATTTCTGAAGTGTTAAATAATGTTGATACAACACGTTTACAATGCCACCACGTACCAATGGAGTGACTGTCCTGCCTTCTGGCTTGCCTGACAGCTTTATGAAATACAGTGATGAAGTATTTTCTAAGATGCAAGCGACATGGCTAAACAAAGGTGCTCAGTAAGAGTAATCATCTTCATTTCAAGTATTGTTTTAAGAATTAGTTCTTTTAATTACAGTCTGTTAGCACTTTTTAGTTTGTGCTTTAGAGTCTTATTTCTTTGCAGGTCTTGAGTTTGGCTGATGGCTTTTTTAAAAAAAAAGAAACATTGGCAACGAAGATAAGGACTGCAGAAGGCTGGCAAAAGTTATTTAATTTTCTGAGCCCATTTCATGTCGTCTGCTCTTGGCTTCTCCCCCGTAAGTCCTTGGATAATGTTCTCCAAACACCTCCAGAATCCTATCTTCTCTAACGGATAGTTCAGCCAACCTAAATGATATCAAAGGAAAAAAAAGCATTAGTTTGTCATAGCAACCGAAGTTCAATGTATTGAAATATTAAATAATATTCCTTGATTTAAACACAAGGTCAATGTAAAGAGTTAAGGGGACTACTCTACAGCTATTGCACAGCTGTCAGAAGAGACCAAGTTGAAGGGATTTGTGTTACAAGCAAGACAGTTATATTAGTAGAACCTTATATCTAGTGTTGAAATTTAAACAAAAAAACAACCCAATAATTTTATCTATTCCACCCCCCCCATCACCAAAGCCAGCCTGGCTTTTCCCTGTGTTTCCCATTAGCTAGTTAGTACAGCAGGAAAATACATGCACACAACATGGTTCTGAAATACATTATCAATGCTACACTTCCCAGAAAAACTGAGGTTACAGTTTGGGACCTAAACAACACTAAGGCTCAAAGTAAACAAAGTTCTTCCTTAAATAAAACCTCAAGTTTTGGTAGTTCCAATATCAACTTCCTATTTTAAATTTTTCATACTTTAATTTTACCAAGGGAGGGCACAATACTTTTAAATTTGCTTAAGTGATTGCTCACGAAGCCTGTGATGGGAAGGTCTTGCTGTAGCACCACGCTGCACTTAATGACACTGAAGGTAGACGTTTCCTGGATTAAAAGGGCAGCACTGCTAGCAGCACATGCCTGAAAGCGTGCAGCTCAGCTACCACTTCTGCTTCCCCGTAACAGCCTTTCTGTTAAGGGTTGATATGGGACAGGTTTCTATTATTTTATCGAAAAGTGGCAGTAAACACCATCTTCCTTTGCATGCAGCAAGAGTTTAAATGCACCTTTCCTAGCCTACAAGTTTAGCCTATTTTGAATGCTTTGTAGAAGTGTTTTGTTATACAGAAGTCATACAGGCTTAATAGGCCTCATGCTGAATTCAGAAGGGCTTTACATCTCACTTTTGGGATATTAATTAGTACATTAGCTAGCTCGCTTTTCTGATACTGTATTTTGAAGCCAACCTAACCACAAATAATTGGCTTCAGAGTGCACAAAGAAGCAACTTCACAGGGTTTTATTACAATGTACTATTATAGTAACTTTAGGCCTCATTAAATATTGCAATAGCTACAAAAAAATCAGCACTGGGAAGTATTATTCTCCTGTAGACATTTTTCTACAACCAGGAAGAAATGGATATACATAGGGTTCTGTTATCCCACACTTACACAGCTGCTCAGTAAATACACACATTATACTTTATTTCATGTACGTTCCTGGAAAAAGAAGAAAAAGAAAACAAAAGCAAAGGCAGGAATGAAGGAGCTGTTGTCACCACAATGGAAACAGTGAGCTAGCAGTGGCAGTTCACACTAGAGGAAGGAGATAGCTCAAGTGCAGGATACTATGAGCAAGCCCGGAACACAGAAAAGCTGCTGCAGAACCAGCTCTGCCAGACCCAAGTAGCACTCGCACAGTGACGCAGGCAGCAGAAGGAATGCGAGTGTCTTGCTGGAGAAGCCTTGGACTATGCGCATATCTGACAAACACTAAAATGAAAGAACATTCAGGATATTCACTGCTGAAAAGTATCCTATTTCTATACAGCTAAATCCTTCCCAACCAGACGTAATTATAGCCTTAACGATCTATCAGAATGGGTGCTGTTTTCAGCCAGCTTCTGTAGCTGGACGTGACTTTTCCTTCTGCACGTCTGTTACTGCAGCCCCGCTCACCTCACTCTATACTGATGCCTTTTAGGAAGTCGTTCCACGTAATTCTTATTAGCACAGCCACAGACCCTCAAGGAGTGGACTCCTCCTTCCCAGTGTCTAAAAACGGCAGGCAGTCCAAAGGCTTTAGCAGTCAGATCACCAGAAAGTTCTGTTACCTGACCCCTTCCCTGGCAGTGGTACAGTGGCAGACCTTTACGTGCACAGGTCAGCTCTGAAACCAAGTACACTCTTTGGGCTTGGCCGTCTTCTCTTAAATGTGCTCTGCACTTAGTCACTAACAGGTGCATTACAGTTAATGGCCATATTTTATGAAGTAAAGACCCATTTTAAATAGCACGTGCTTGCATATTTGTCCTCCCCCTCACTTCTGCCCTAGAAGCAGGGCTGCAGAAACACTGCTCCACTGGAAGACTGCGAGCATAAATCTATCGTGCCATCTTACAGCAGATTAGCATGGTATGAACACTTACAGAAAGCACTGACTGAACAGAAGAACTTTGTAGGTAAGAACACAAAAGCAACTAGCTTAAGACTAACATTAAATGGTCAAACATCAACTTGTAGTGTTCTACCTGGACCACTTCAGGACATAGCAGAACTAAAAAAAAGAGCTCTTCCAGTGACAAGATTTTTGCCATGATCTGTCAAGTCAGACAGAATTGTACAGTGCTTTTATATGACATTCTGGCTATAACAACTAGATTTGTTTCTTCGTAGAGATTTCAGAACTGACAAACTGTTTGTCAAAGCCAATGACAGAATCAAGAACCAGAGCAGTTTATATCGAGTCATTTGATTAACTTGATAACTTATTCAGGATTGTGCAACACTGGTGACTGAGTACCCCAGCCTGTACAGTGGGTGTCAAATCGAGCATAGACATAAGAAGAATCTAAAGCCAGTTTTCTCCAAGTCTGTCCTCTCTGCCCCAAATCACAATGAATGAATGCTAAAAGTCCGGAAGCTTTGCCTTAGAAGCACACATTCAAGGTAAGCTGCACTTGCAGGTTCTATGATGCTCCTTGTGTAAGAAGGCCCACCACCCGCTTTAACACTTTAAGGAGCAAAATGCATTGCTAGTGTAAGATTTCCAAGATACCAAGCAATTAGACCTCAGTACCACTGCCTACCCCACTGAAAGTTACCCTGTGGCTAATCATGAATCTTCCTCACACATTTTTAATGCAACAAATACAGCTTTATATAACTTCAGCAAAACTAAGAGTACAGTTAGCTTCACAATGTCTTTTTCTGTATTTAATAGACTGTCGCTGAATTACATCTTGCCAGGTGAATTGTACTAGACTATTAAAAAGAGCTATGAACCAGATGACAGTACCAGTTGTAATGCAGAAGTACGTCTCATGTGGCGACACATGGTGGATCCTGTGGTGTTTCCGCGGCAGGATAATATGCCAGTCCTGTAGAAATATGACCCAGCGTGGAAGACCGAAGTACGTGTGAGACCACTTGTGAATCTGGTTCGTCATGGTGATGAAGATGATGAGGGCAAAGACATAACACTCCCAAGGACATGTTTCATATAATGCTTCTGCAAAACAAGACTTATACCTTTAAGTACTTATTACAAAAATGTGAATTTCCACTAAAACAAACATTGTCTTGCCAAGCCAGACCTGGCTGGTGCTGCAGGAGCTAACAAGGGCCTCAAAGTTGCTTTAGCACTAGTGTCACAAGAGCAGTGCGCCATAAGCAATTTCAGAATGTCACAAGACAGACCAGTATGCGCCAACTTCAGTCAACTCACCATAAACAGGAAGCTAAGGTCTGATTTTTTTATCCATAAATTTAAATTCATCCTTTAATTCTTGCCCTTCTAGTGTGCAAATAAAGTTATACACAGATGAAGCATTTTTATAAGGTTTAGAACAATGAATTTCCTTGTGTGCACACAGTTTGATTCCTCTTATAGAAAGAACATTTACTTCTAATGCTTCCTTACAAGATTCCTCAGCCAGCTTCACTGCTGGGCTAGAGGAAACAGTTTGCTTCCCTTTCAAGAAAAAGTTTCCCTTCCCTCCTCCAGGGAGCATCACACTTCCAAGAGCTATTACTAGTCATTTCCCATACATTGGCTTCTTTTATCTTCTTATTGAGAACTGCTCATTTACATAGCTACAAAAATGCTAAATCCACAGAAGTTATGAGTAACAGCTTACCTGGGGAAAAAGAAACAAATTTGTATGCCATGTTTGCCAATGGGACTAGTGTCATAAAGCAGTTGTCTCCGTTGGTCTCTATGAAGTCGTGCCTGGTAATTGCTGTAGGGTCAATATGATGTTCTCTGAAGGGTCTAATGAAAGCCTGAGAAAACAAAGTGATAAACATGACACCGTAACTCAAGAGTTATCATGGAAAAGAAAAACAGAAAAAGTAGAAATAGCACCTGAATTACACAATCTCAGAGAGGAAACAGCAAATCTATTAAGTAGGCAAGGGACAGTAAAACATTTGTAGTTATTTGCCTTCAACACATACATCATGTACAGTCTATGCAAAGGTATCCTGAGCAGTCTGAACTCTGTTGTTTATTTAGTGCATAGCTTCCTGTAGTGCTTTTTTTTCTCCCCTTGAACTATGGTCCACAGATACAGGCATTCAAGGACTACCAAATCTATTGAAGGTAAACAAAAATAAAACTAAAACCAACAGACTTAATTTTGTTGAGCTGGTTCACTTGTTTCTGGATAATTACAAGGAATATCCCATATATTTTTTGAAAACAGAGATGCTCCTAACATTGCACTGTGAGGAGAAATTAATGGTAGCTAAAAAGAAGATTATTAAAAAAAACAGATTACAGCTTATTACAGAAGTCAGTGCAATTTCGTCTAAGCATCTGGCATTTGTAGCCACAGATGTATAATACAGCTCAAATCTCAATATTCAGTCATCACCATTCTAACACTATTACATTTACAATAAGGTGCAGGTGCACACAGAACTAGAAAATTTCTTGCTAAAGCTTCTTTGTATTTTCAATAGAGGTTTTAGAGAATTTAGCTCCAGGAATAGACTCTTGTTGAAGCAGGCCAGGTAAATTCTGCACTTCTTGACATTTATCAGCCTTTTGGAAGCTCTACACAAGTCTCGTCTCTAGTCAAGTTCCTACACTGGTGTGTAACAGGCCATGCCCACCGCCCCTCGGCAAGGTCTGCGAACACCGGTATTGCAAAACTGTGTGCAAACCCTAATCAGGGTGATAAAACGGAACAGTGTCACCTTGCACATGTCACCTAGGCCAAGTGTAAACACAGCCCTGGGAGCACTGTACCAACAGCGCATCGTGCCATTTAGAGGAGGGTACTGGGTGGAAGAGCTGGTTACACTGGCAAGACTACAAGAAAAGTACCTGTCTAACATCTAAGAATACTAGAAGGGTTTCAGAAAAGCATGTAATTAATTTTTTCAAGCTTAAGAATAAGAATCTCAAACCTTTCCGACTATTGGTAGCTCCACAGATCCCCAGGTATCTGCTCCCCAGTGAAATAATCCTGATAGAAAGTCAGCTGTAATAACTCCTGCAACTTGAATGAAGAGACACATACAGTTAGATACACAAAAGCATTTTTCACTAACATATTCACATTTTCTATTTGTCTTACAAGTTTATTTGCTTATCTACCTCTAACTTTGGGTAGATCTCATGTGGCTGTAAACCTTTATGTGAATAGGGTCAGCCAGCTAGCAATAATGGTTAACGAGACACTGTTTGGACAGTCTTCACTATAGCTACACCAAGACTTTGTACTTGACCAGTTCTCTACAAAACAGCTCGAAAATCTTTGCAATTGCTGGTACAGAAAATACTAACAACATTAAATTGAGTCACTTAGATCTTATTTTAGATGCACCTTCTCCCTGGACCTGCCCGTCGTCGTCTTTTGTGGTGTTTAACAGATTACTTGGCTACAGAGCATCTGTTAAAGCTACCCCAAGAGATACTGCTATCTGCAGACCCTTCTTCTTCTCTCATGGTCCCTTACATCTGTAAGCAAGGAGCACTGAACTCCAATGACTCTACGTAAGCACCAATTAAGAAACCACTCCTTGGTACAGCAAGACTGTTGACTAAATAAGACTGGAATGTCAAACGACTTTGTGATTATATCATCTGCAATGCTACAGGCAGAGGCCCTGGAAACCAAACTGATGATTCTCTGCAAGGGACAGCCTACACTTGTGATACATCCGCACAAACTTAGACACACCATTAAACAGAGGTTTCTGCAACAAGATTTTTCTAGATGCCAACCACGAGAACTTTAAAACTGTGGTCAAGTAAAGGTGATTTTCAATTCTTGCACACAAAGTCACACTTCTGCCTTCCTGTTCTGGATGATCTCTTACTTACCCAAGTTTCTGGGTAACACTGACATTTAGGAGTAAGGATAAGAACGTTCTTTGATCAGAACAGCAGTACATTTCCCGGTCAGTCACCGATCTATTGGACGGTGTTTAACAGGCATCCTATCATTCTTCATCTGTAGAAGAAATCCTACTGCCAGGTTCCCAAGACCTAGAGCTACGAAGCGTCCAGCACAGTTTGAGAAGCCCTCCTGCATAAGCCCTACTGCCAGGCTTACTACACTTTTGAGGAAGAATATTCAGAGAAGATGCCCTTACTTTTAATGGGGAGGCTGGGGGAACATAGCATAGAGCATCGTCACACGGCTATAGCAACACAGCACAGAGGGTGACGCGGCCTTGGGATCTCTATGCCTGAGGGATTGAAGATGGTCAGACGCTGCCCTCTAAGGAACACATGCATCCAGAGGTAGCACTGCTAGCCTGCACGTCTTGCTCCGAGAAGGTTTTGATAGAGATTAACTGCCTGAATGGGGCCTATATCTGAAGAATAACCAGATTATGAATCAGGATCCTTTTTCACTGCAGTGCTGTCCTTTCATGTTAGTACATGAACAGCAGGACCCGACTGTTCAGTCAGTCTCAGACTGCCCACCTGGTGAACACAAGCATAGCTGGTGATTCTCTGTGGGGTCAGCACTAATGCTCTCAAAGGGAGAGCCAGCACACGCCTCTTACCTGCAGCTCTGGTTAAAAAAAACGCACACAAAACCAGCAGAAGCACTACCTAGATTTCAGCACAGCTAGTGGTTAGAAATCAAATCCTTTATACATACACCTGGGAATTGATTCTGTCTGATCTCAATGCAAATTCCTCAGGTATCAAACAAACTTCAGGCCAATTCAAGTGCTATATACAGAACTTGCAGTCTTTTGTTAAATGAGTCACAGCAACAGAACTACAACGATGGTGTGTTCAAAGCAGCTTAGTTAGCAATGCCCTACTCCCGTTTGACACAGAGCACAAGGCACAGTCACTTACAGTCGGCACGCCTGGTAGCTCACTTCCCAGAAGCCTGTTAACTGCCCACAGCCATCCACGTAAACCAAAGTAGTGACATGGCCACCTCGGAGTGGCTGGAATGTAGTTCTTCGGTTCCCCCCAGTGATGTTTACAAAAGTCAGGTTGTTTACGGAGGTCACCCATTGTAGCAGTCTTTGCACCAGAAGCAGCAGGGAGTTGCAAGACCAGACGCGATGCAGGAGGTTTATTTTGCTCTGGCTGCCTTACCAACTCTTCTTCAGAGGGCTGTGAAGCTAGCAGAGCTCCTGGCTCTCTCCTCCACCAGGCAGCATTTGGTTCTCTGTGTTTGAAGACTTTTCCAAGCACAGCTCCTCAATTACAGTACTGAGGCCTTCTGTGATGGGCAGGTACACCTCTGCCTGCTAAGCAATTAGGCAGAGCACTTGTAATCCCAATCAAGAGTTACAGTTGGCATACTGGTTCACCTTGCTTAAATGCAGGGCATCCTGTTACTCCTGCCCCTCTCAAACACTCAATCTGAGTTATGTCCAGAAAAAAAACCACCAGTGTGCATCTTTCCCCCTAAGCCCCACAACTTATTTACACTGGCCATGGTCTGGACTTCACCTGATCCTCCTGCTCCAATCAGGACACTGAGGTCAGCTGCCTCCAAAGCCCAGGTTGATGAGGTTCTTTTAACACTAGCAGGATTGCTAAAGAGCAGGCATTTTTTCAGACCACAGACGAGGACGAGGTTGTTCTGTTACTATTGATCAAGTGCTCTTAAGCTTCAGGACACAGCAGTCTCCTACAGTGCATGCAGAACAGATATACCCCTCCTGGCGGTTACCTTTTGCTTAGCTAATTCCTCACTTCTGCATGCCTTTTGTCACCCCCTCATCGTTTAAAAAAAATAAGAAAAAAATCAGGATCAACTGTTGTGGCACCTACTACACCCAAATGATTTCTTTCCATGATAAAAATAGATCCCTGCTGCTGAATCCATTTGGATTCAACCCAGTCAGCCCAAACTCTTAAATACAGTAGAAAACACTTTCTGTATATAGAAGATATTTTTCTGTATCACCTTACTGCGGTGCATACAGCTTAGATTTTATAACCGGTAAATTCCGTATGCTTGTTTTATTTCAGACCACGTGCGTAGGCTACAGCGAGACAGGGTGGAGCACGAGAGCTTTTGGATCTGCATCTAGCAGCTGAAAGAGCAAATAGCCTTGATTCAGGGGGAAGATATCTGAACAGCACTCCACTTTGCAACAACTCAAATACCATTCTTGCTGAGCTAATCACCCGATTAACCCACAGCGCCTCCAGCACACGTTAGCATCCGAGTCTGCAATAACAGCAGGAAGAACAACAAGAGTAGAGACAAAATACTGACAGTTCAATAGACATTTCATGTTAGCTTTTACCAGTTTACAACAAAGTAAGAAGAAAGAACGAAGGGTGCCTGCAGCAGTGAATTACACTATGGCAGCCTGGAAAAGCTAACCACCATAAGCCATATTTCAGCTGTACTGCAGAAGGGCTCGCTGATCCTTCGGTAGTCGTGTGTGAAGAAATGTAAGAAGAGAGCAAAGACTGTACCATAGGTTATACGTGACAAGCGCTGTAACACTGCATCCTGTCTGCAGGCTCAGGAGGCACAGCAGACAGCAAGGAATTAATCTCAATATTCTCATACACCTAGCATTGTCCCCAGTTAAAAAAGGGGAAAAAAAGAATCAAGGTACAGGTGTCCAGTTAATTCTCTAGTGTGGTACGGATCTTGATGCTCTGTCATCAGGTTTGGGAGGGTGAGGTACAATAGCCTGACAACCCTGAACATGGGTTATAAGATTAATCATAAGGTCAGGAAAGAGAGGCTACTGACAGTGTACATATATGGACTGCAACCAGTGGATTTACACAGTACTGGAAGCAGGATCTGTAACAGAACCACTGCTCTGCGCACACCGCTTCCTTTACTCCCACCTGCTGGGCAGGGGGATGGAGGAGCAGCCCAGCTCTGGTTTCTAGCTGAGGAAGCAAGTATGCTGAAAACATGGGGAGAGAAGGCACTGCACTTAAGTGAGCTGCAGAACACGCTGAGAACACCAGAATTTCTTGGCTGTGCAAGCAGACCGCTGAATCAGGAGAAAAGAAAGAGGCCTAGCGCTGACAGAGAGCAAAGGCGTACAAGTGAGCTTGTGTCGGCTGCTGACGTTTCAGGACTGACGCACACAGTTACCAGGACAGCCGCTCCCCTCCAGCCGTCCCGTACCTGTGACCCTTGGCACAGGCACAGCAGCACCCCCGGGGCGCTGCCGAGGATCCAAGCCCCACACCTGAGCCCCCGCGGGGACCCGCCAGAGGCCACGGCAGCACTCAGGCAGCAGCCCCGGCACCTGCTGGGCACAGCACCGCAGGGCTGAAGTGCAGCTGACCCAGGTGCAGAATCGAGGCCAGGAGTTTTCGCTGCTGCTTGCGGTTTGTTCAGAAGCCACGTAACACACAGGAGCTCACGTCACAGAAAGGCTCCTACTCCTCCTCTTCCTGGAGCACCAACCTAAGGGCTTAGAGCTTCCACCTCAACAGGGGCGTCTCTTCTGAGCAGCTCACGTCCCGCTTCCCGCAGCCCGGCTGCTCACAGGGCGGAAGGAAGCCCAGGAGAGCTGCATGTTTCAGACATGTCAACAGATAAGCTATTTTGTACGCTTGCAACAAGGAGTTTTACTTGATACTGCTGTATAACACCATGGGTAAGTACAGTCATTTTGAATCAGCGACTAGGAACTAGTTGAACAGAACAGCACTTGAGAGTCAGGGCAGAGTGGCCAACTCCACAGAGAAATCTTGTGATTTCTAGAAACTGATGTGCTAAAGTATCGATCGCTTGATACCTATATGCTTATAAAAATAAAATACCTGTCACCTGCACCCACAGTCAGCGCTTTACTGCAGCGCAGAGACACTCATATCACAGAGCAGGCAGGGGATTGATCCGGTGGCAAGTTAGGGCACTAAGAAAATAATCCCTGACCATGTGGGCAAGCGCAGAGCGCAGCAGTTCAGAAGAGAAGAGGTAATCGCTTTGGTTAAGTCATAAGGAGAAACATTCAGTCAGAAGTACAGCTGTCAGTGCGAGGGAGCAGAGAACAGCTGAACTATGAGATAACGGAAGGGTGTACAGACCTACCTATAAATAATAGTCATGTTATATTAGAGCTGGATTTTCAAATAAAACGTGTCTGTGATACACATGCTGCAGGGACTAGAAAAAGCCGAGCCTGCGACACAACCTTACTTTGCAAGGATGTTAACACAGAAGACATTTCTTCTTCTCCCAGGTACTCCCCGCTCACCAAGCCCACTGCCCCCAGCATCACCGCCAGGAGCACAGGCACATCCCTCGCCTCGCCTCCAGCCGAGAGGGACCCGAACGCGAGCCTCAAGGGCAGGAACCACACAGCTTGCGGTGCTGCCAGAAGCTACCAGAGATCCCCGAGGAATCAGGGTACTGTTTGTCCTGAAGGCAAGCATCAGCAGATCCTAGAGCAAACACTCATCTACCAAAGGCACGGCTTGGCTAAGAGTCACTATCCAATAAACTTAATAGCAGGAATTGCCCAATTTTATTTTTGTGTCTTTAACCTTAGCTTAGCGCTAAGCAAGCTATTCTTACTATTCCTCCAGCTGACGGAGAGTTTGTAAAATAGCTGGCACGTTTAGACAAAATCCTGCCAACTTTGCCTGAGCGCTAGGTTCTTAAACAAGTACCACCATTGTGGGTACTTCTGGTAACACATGCTCAGAAAAAAAAAAAAACACAAACAAAAAGCAATTAAGCCATTCCAGAAGAAAACGAAGAGAACAGAGAATAATGGCTACTAAAGGAAAATCAAGAGCAAAATTTCCTCTCACTAAAAACCCCCAAACAATACTTTCATTAGTACGAATGATCGAGCTAATTCTCTGCTTTCCCCCACTTAAAACTCTCCCAGGAACCACCCGGGTGCGCTCAGCGCCCGGGAGCACCGGGCAGCTTTGTGTACCTGAGTCTGCACCCCAGGAGACCCAACACCTACACGTTTGCCTGGCTCGGGATGTGAGCGGCGATAACACTGCTTCTGTTCAAGGTCCGCGCTCTCACTGAGTTGGCCACTTCTGGCAACATTCCCTACAGCCCACTCCTTCATGAGGGCAGCTCTCCAGCGCTGCCGGCGTTTTGAGCTGAAAGAGGCACTATTTGGAGCAAATCAGGGCCGCTGAGACCTGTTGTTAAATCCTCCAGCCAAAGTCCCTGCAACTTTAAGAGAGCCCCTGACAACACAGCGAGCAAACAGAGCTTCCTTTGTCTCTCAGCCCCCGTTGCTGACAGAAAGAGCAGTAGCACGTCCGCTGTGCACACAAGCATGGAAGCACAGATGGGGCCACGTCCCCAGCTTCCCTCTGCCACCAGCGTGAGCAGCACCCAGCAGGGGAACGGCTCACCTCTCCCCTGAGGTTATCTCCTCCATCCGTCCTGCTGCGAACAGCTGCTGGCACGCTGGGGGAGTCCATCCCCTCACCAAGCTACACGGAGGACAGACAGCTAGTGGCCAAATCACCTGCCCAAGCACGCCCTGTAATCCTACTTCTGAGACTGACAGCCCCCAGGATCCTTCGGAGCAGGAACGCCCTGGAGCTCCTAAGTTCCTCCATTCCAAGCAGCAGTCGTGTGCGTTAACGGGAGATGGTGAGACACAAACAGGCTGCATTAGTGCAGGGGAAATGCAACAAGTGGTTGAATCAAAGTTTTACCTCCTCAATGACAAGTTGTGGAGTCTCTGTCTTCAAAAGACGGTACAGTTTAGGATGTAAAACACAGTTACCTACAGTTACAGCAGATGGGACAAGACAGCAGGTGACAAGAAACTTATCTTGCTCAGGCCAGCACGCAACGGAGAATTTTCCTTCGTTAACTGAGGTTTCCCAGCTGTAATCTCAAAGATCTTTTAAATCAAAATTTCAAATGGAAACTCATCTTAACGTACAAAGCAAATCCGAAACCAAGCGATGTCATCACGATTGTACCAGAAGGTTCTGCCTCTTGCTGTAAGGCAGCAGGAATCAAAGCAGCTGATGCTCATGCAAAGCAGCCCACTTCATGAAGTGCCTATGGTAGCTAGGAGTGCTTTTACTCCAACACGTGCCAGAGCTTTCATACATTACACCCTCCTCATTTGGCTCTGCAATGCAGCTGACCAAGGTACAGCTTTGCAGCAGAGCTACTCAAGCTTAAAACAAAGGTTTCTATTTTGAAAACGAAACAAGTGATTTCTTTCTGCATGCGCCCTCTGGCCAACCCACAACTTCTGCAATAATGAAACATGATAAAAGGCTTACAGGAATTAGTTCACTATCCCTCAAGTCAGCAACGACTCATTTTACCTTGTGCTGTGTCACAGGATGTCCCTAAATATACCAGCATATGTGGGGGACTTTTATGCATATGAACAGGTAACACAAACCTAAGAACTAATTTCCATAAGGCCACAATTAAACAAGATCCATTAAGAACATAAGATGTCTGCGGATAAAGTGCAAGCCAACCCCAACCAATGTGGCAAAAAAAAAAAAAAAGGCTTTAAAACCCTACAGGAAGTCACGAGGATGAGAAAAAAAAGGGAAGGGAATCCATGCTGCAACTTGCCACCTTGATCTAGCTGCTATTAGTACAGCACATATCACGTACCTCGTGTATACTGAGTAATATGCTCGACACCACAAACGTGCCTGGAGGTGTAAGAGCTTTCAAGAACAATCTCATTTGTTTTGGTGCTTGCACACAAATGCCACCTACACCAGCCTTGCTCCCTGGCACTACGGAGCTTCTAACAAAGCGGCTGAGGCCGCTGCGGTTCGGCTGTACCGCTAGGATGATGTCCTGCTGCAGGAACAGTTCAGTTACAGCTGAAAATGGGGGGCTTTAGCATCCACCACAGCCAGCCTTACCAGCCAGGCCCACCCCAGGGTTAGCTGTGCACGTCTGCACAACCCGAGCACCAGGTTCAAGTCCGTACAGCCATCAGCTCGCACACAGGGGAATTTTCACTGCTCCTCAGCAGCTGGAGGCATTCAGAATAGGGCAGGCCTGCATTTAACACAGACGAGAAAAGCCACCCATCCTCTCTGCCTACACTTTTTTGACCACGCGAAGGGAAAGGAATTGCCTCCCGCCTGCTAAAGCGGCGGGGAGAGGAGAGAACCACATGGGTTCCTCTTCCTCTCCCGCACGACGAGCTTTTGTCAGCGCAGACGGCCTGGTTCCAGAGCTGGGCCGCAACACCCCAACGCTGGCGCCTGCCTGCTAACCCTGCCCGGGCACCCGCAGGTGGTTCAGCACAGCGAGTCGCAGCGCGCCACGTGAGCCGTTCTGAGCAGATGAGGAAGTAGGTGCTTGCAGACCGCCAGCAGGAGGAGGATCAGACCACCTTTGTCCCAGGAATTTCCAGATTAAGTTAGTTACAGCCTAACCGTGTTACAGCTGTGTGCTTCTAAAGGCATCGAAACCAAGGATAACAGCCTCTAGTTACAGACGCAGGACTCGAGCTAGGTCAAGTGATGCAGGACGTTCAAACTGCTCCCTGTTTCTTAAAAGAAAGGAAGCATTTACACGAGAGCACACGGGCGTCCAACAATCCGTCCTAACGGCCGGGGCAGCAGATCAGACCCAGCCTCAGACCCCGGATCACTTAGGGATTTCTCACATTACTGTAATTTCCAAAGACAAAGACCTGATGTGGACTCAAGACAGAGCTGGTTCAAACTCCTTTATTAGCAGGAGGTTTGGTCTGTGATCCCAACTCAAAGGTCAATATTCTAATGTAAGCATCAGGAAAGCTTTCAGCAGAAACCCACCTGACAGTGTCCGTGACAATATTCCTTTATTCCACCCGTGGCACAGAGTACTGAGGAAGCGGCACATATAGGCAGCGGAGTCTCACAAAACTTAATAAAAGCTAATCATCGCTGTGAGTGAGACATCAGCCGTGCTTTGCCTGATGCAGCAATACATTGACAGCAAAACCAACGGTGTGCAGGCCTTGTTTTATTGCACTCATTTTTGTGCATATTATCAGTTATTTCCACACTGCTTTATTTACACAGAATCCAGATTCTGCTGCTTTAATCATTCACTACTACTTAAATATCATTATCAGTGAATTGGCTGCTTTATCAGTTACACCAGTAAACAGGATATCAGAGAACTTAAGCTTTTATCAATATTAATTTTGAGATGAAAGCCAGTTGCAAACAGATTGCATGCACTCCAGGTTGGCAATCATTACTGATTCTCCCCCATCACCACAGAGCAGTTCTCATGCCATGCTCATCCCTGCTCCTTTCAGCACCTCCACCTGATCAGCTAAGAGCAGGCAAGACTAAGCTAAACAAGCGAGCTGGTGTAATTCATAGTGGGAGGACACTGCTCCTCCTTACGCCCGAGAAAAAGCCAGTCACCTTCAGCAGACATCAGGTGTTAGCAATCCTCAGCTTTGACAAAAATTCATAGCACCTATCACTATTTGAATCTGCTGGTTTTTTAATCATTAGTAATATACAACAGCGATGATGAACAGCTATCACTTCTGAAACATGCAACACCTCACACAGTCTGTAGAAAAATTGCTTTCATTGTAAAGCACAGAAGCTGAACACCTGTAGGCAGTTTACATGGTGCCCTAATGGATTTATTCTCCTTTCAGTTAACAACATGTTTCATACAAAACCATGTAACCAGCATTCATCCAAAGCCAGACGTTAACACAGCCATCAGTATGCACCACAAGTATACGAGAAGTCCAGTGAAGTGCTAAGTTACTGTTCTCTTCTTTCCCTCATACCAAACCAGAAAATAACAAAAGGTAGGTGCTGCAGAGCTGACTTCCAGTTTTTAAAACTTAAGTCTTCTTTTCTCATGTTCCCTCCCATACATATGTAGCCAACAGACACTGTTTGCAGAGCTTCTCTCAAGGTTTATCTCCCTTTAGCTTGTCCAAGGAAATCTCTAAAGCCTTCCAGTACTTAAAAAATAAACACACAGGGCACAGACAGCGACAGCTGTGCACCAAGAGCATTCTCACCTAAAGGAGGCTAACCCAGCTACCAGGAGCTGGCCGGACATCCCCAACAGACCAAGGCAGCCACAGATGACCACAGCTGCAGCTCAGCCCGTTCCCCTGCCCTCTCTTCTGCTCACTCTCCAGGAAGTTTCTGTGCAAAAACATTTCATTACTATGCTAACTACAGAAAGTTCATAGAAGCACCAGTACTTTTTGCTCCAAGTGTTAGACAACATTCAAGTTCTGCACACGTTTAGACTTTGGATGATGTAATGAATGTTGTGGAGACCCTTTTAATAACCACCTAATTCTAAGATAAGCTTTTCCTTTGGTAAGGCAGAAGAGCCAATACTGCATTCCTAATAACCTCTTTCATCCACGGTTGGATGCAGAAACAAGTTCTTCCTTCCCGTTCCCCACCCCAACCAATATCCAGAAAGATGGAAGTTGCTTAAATCAAAATATCAGTCCTGGTAAGACCAACCTGGTTTCTAAACTCCAAGTTCAAAGAAAAGCAATCACAGATCTACGAGCCAAGAGCCAAAGAACAGCAATGTTTCTGTCATCCCACTCGAAGACATACCCTCTGTCGCTGCAAGGAAGCAGCAGAGCGTTTGCAACTTACGCTACACTTGGAAGGGTCATTCAAGAAGAACCAGCTCTGTACTGCCGAGATCCAGCCAATTTAAATACCTCCACACATCTGAGGCAAAGATATGAGACTGAGCTTGCTTCCCTCCACTTCCAATCAAAGTAATGAGACCCCAAGAGTCACATTTATTACACGAAAGCTGCACCTGGAATTTCCAGCTACACTGCTGGAAAGAAGTCAGCATTCAGGATAAAGGCCAAAATTCACATCCTGACGTGAAAACATAATGCTACAAGATACCTATTTTTAGTCATCAGTCCCCAGAAATCAAGCCTGTTTGATGCCTGAAACACCTTTTGTATGATTTCTCTTGAACTTTTGCATTCCAAGAAGTTCTGTAATTTTGTGGATCAGGTTGTTGTTTCCAACTCTGACAGTCTTGACGGCTATTCTCCCTCTGAAGAGTCCTTCCACTTGCAGTAACTACTGCATGTGCACAACTGCCTTTCTCCTTTTCCAGTAGGAAGCGAAGCATAAGAGATGAGACTTTTGTTTCCAGCATTACAAGAGAGAATATTGCCTTGTTGACAAAAGTGAGCACTTTTTACTTACATATCCCAACAATAATGGAGGGTGTGTGTTCCAGTCGCAAGTAGAAGAGAAGATTGTAAAAATTGAAACAGATCAGAGAGAAGCATAAGATGACGGAGATCCATTCTTGTAGTCTCTTTCCTGTTGGAAAAGAAGGAAAACAGCATGTTTTACTTTTATCTGTGAGGACACTTTGAAGTTTGAAATAATACAGACTATTCTACTGCCTGGATGACCTGCTCCATTTGTCTGACAGGGAAGTGAAACAGAGGCTTATTATTCATTAGAGGTGTGAGTAGTTTGTCAAATGACTTTCCTCTTCCCTGAGCCACTGCTAACCCCTTCCCCTCTACCCTTGCCCAAAATAACAGTGACAAACCAGACATCAACTCATATTGTCCTAGTTTTCTTCCCCTGCGGTTGCTGGCATAAAGCTCCTCTGCATCACATCTTTTTTCAAATTCGCACGGCGCTCAATATTCAATATTCAGCGCTGCTGGTATGGCTGAATCTGGGAACAAGCTTCTGGCCTCAGAAGCCCTGTAGTTAAATCACCTTACGAGCCACGATGTTCAAAACCTCAGACCTTGTAAACAAAGCTGTTGTACTAACAGGAAAAAGCATCATCCTGCATCTTGGTGGCCCTAGAATTGCTTTCCTAACATTGCAGGTACACTTCTGGAGCTTACTTAACCCCCAACTCCTGCGGTCTTGCCTTTGCCTTCCTGCTCTCAGACAGCAAACTACAACCTCTCAGCCGTCCTGCTACAACAAGAGACTGAATATGCAACGAGAAATAACTGGCACGTATTCACCCATACTACTTAGCACCTCTACAATAACCTAATTTAATGCCGGTTAAAAAAGGACAGACATCAGGATGTGGTAGTGTTTTGAATACTCAGACGGAGAGGCAGCTTTCTGCTGCTAGTCACCGCTAGATCCTCACAAGGCATTGATGTTGAGAGTAAGAGAACACTCAATGTGAGACCCGTGTGGATTAAGGCACCAGAAACAGAACGTGAATAGCTAAATCCCAGGGTGAGATCTCGGCTGCCACCTTGGCCCAGCCGGGTCAGACTTTGTCTTCCGCCGGGGCCAGCCCGCGCAGCCGCCTCTTGCCCGGGGCTGGCCAGAGCAGCAGCTCCCACAGCCCGCTGCCGCTGCCCCTGCGGCACTGCACGCTGTGCGCCACTTGGGCGTGAGGCGAGCAGTCAGCACGGGCTGAGAGCACGCCCTGGCACAGCCGCACCTCTGTGCTCTGGAGCAGAGCTCCCTACCCATTACTCCGCTACGCTGACCTACTGCCTGCTCGCAGCTCTCCTTCCAAACGCTAAATCAGCTCTCAGCTGCACCGCGGAACAAAAAGGAGACTGGGAACATCCAAGAGGACTGGTATCATCCCCACTGTGCCTACAACAGCAGCTTTTAAAGAAGCCTGAACAAAGACTCCTACTGTTCGGAGATCTGTTCTAGAAAGGCCACAAATACAGAATCTAACGTCCTCTGCAGTAGCAGAGGAGAGAATCCTAACACTAAGACACACGAAGAACAAGTGTGTTTCAATACAGCATCAGGTCACAATGTGCGAGATTCTATAAAGAGATCCCTGGGGTAATGAAAGGAGGAATTAATTAACACTCACTTCCAGCCTAAGAAAACCACACCCTGATTAGAGGAGTTAAATGGGTAGGTCCTCACGGAACAATTAGCTAACTGCAAGGAAGCACTGGGCTCCTTACCAGCAAGTCCCACGAGCTCAGTCTGTGCAAACACCGCCCGTACTCTGAACGTGGGGATCCCAAGACCACCCGTCCAAAGACACCTGAGTCCAGAAACACAGCTCCAGCTCTGGACAGACTGGGAGACAAAGCAGTCAAAGGACAGAAGGCCAGAAAACCAGTAACTTGTGTTTAAAAAGTACTCAAATTTAAACATACGGCCCACAGGAAGGGATAAGGTGCCAAACCCAGGAAGTACACGCTCAAAGAAATCGTGGAAATACTCCACAGCCATATTCACTCGGCACAGTTGTATGTAATCTGCGCTATTAAGAATTCAGTAGTTCACCATCACATGCTTCCGCCGTAACGTGTCCTGACACTGTTTACATAAGTTATTTATGTAATGACAGGAGAAATCTGCACATCTAAAACATTACCACAAGTCGCTTCTGCTAGATATCCCTACACACACACTCACTACTCCACAGACTTCCCAGGAACTTCCATCTGTAAACGTAAGGATAGCAGGTTGCTTGGGGAGGGAAATCTTCTTATGAGCAGGAGCAGAGTGAACGGGTTACATCGGTGACTGATTCCTGGGCTTTACAGAGAAGCGATCACTACCAATGGCTGAAAAAGGTCACCCAGCGCCTTCTCTCAAGGCACGGATGATGTAACCAACACAAGCCGGAACGGGCACAGACTTGCCCTGAACAGTCTAGAGAACTGACAAATTAACGAATGCATGTTTTCTTATCGTTACCTGGCTCTGTGCAAGTAAAAACTCCTGCTTCTCACTCTGAATGCGCGAGCTAGGCCATCCAGCTGGGAACTGCAGGTATGCAGCACCGAGCGCTGTGACACTTCTCCCCGCTTCTGAGCCTGCACATGCCAAGGAGCTCACGGCGAACACCCTGCATCTCTCAAGCTACGGGCTGAGAGAATTACTCACCAGCCGCTGTCACTCTGCTGGGCTCTGTCAAACAACGGGCTGCTGCAGGGCAGGACCCGAACTAAAACCCCAGCGTCCCTCCTGAGGGCCTGCAGCGGGCACCTCAAAGCCCCTTATGGAACATTCTGAAGGGAAAGCTTCGGTTGTTCCCTTGCTTTGTGACCAACCCCCTTCACCTACCTTTGGACAGAAAGCCTACCTTTACAGCAATAATAACGACGATAATAACAGCAATAATAACGATAATAAGAACATGACGGACAGATCCTGGCTCGAACCCCCAGCGGCTCGCAGCCAGCACACCCCTCCCAGGTCCATGCGGGCCCTTCCCGCGAGGCGCCTCCCAGCAGGGGCAGCACCCCGGGCACCCACCTCAGCTCCACACCGGCGCCCCCCAGCCCCCCGCCCCCAAACCCCCTCGCAACCCCCCCAGCCCCGCCGCCTCCCCAGCCCCCGGCCCTCACCCGGCGAGTAGAGCTCGGCCAGCTCGCGGGCCCCGGCGTGCTGCGCTCCCCACCGCCGGCTGCCGCCCTCGGGCTCGGCCTCCTGCTCGTGCTCCCCGGGCGGGAGGCGCTGCGGGGCCGTGCCGGTGCCGCCCGCCATGTCCCGGCCGCGGGGCCGCTCCCCGGGGGCGGCGGGCGGCGAGGGGCGGCCAGGCCCCGCCGAGGCGCCCGGCGGCAGCATCGGGAAATGGGGCCGGGAGGTGGCGGGAGGGAGGGAGGGAGGGAGGAGGGGGAAGGGGTGGCCCCGCCCCGCCGCTGCCTCCCGCCTATCGGCGGCGCCGCCGCGCGAGCTGAGAGCCAATGGGGAGCGCGACACGGAGCGGGGCAGCCAATGGGGTGGCGGCAGGGGAGGGGCTGCCCTGAGGGAGCGGCTGGAGGAGGGAGGGCGGCAGGGCGGGGCGCTGCTCGCTGACCTCTGTCCGTCTGTCCCTCTGTCCCCCCGTCCCTCTGTCCCCCCCCGTCCCTTTGTCCCCCCGTCCCCTTGTCCCCGGTCCCCACAGGCCCGCCCGCCCCCTGGCGGCGCCGGGGCCCGGTGCTGCCCGCCGAGGTGCCGCCACCCAGCGCCAGGCGGGGCGGGGAGGCGTGTGGCCATCAGCGGGTGCAGCCCTGATTGCTTCCCTGGAAGTCCTTCTGCTCCTTGGGGCGCCCAGACTGCGGTCGTGCCAATAATGTTGTTTTCCTGCCAATACCATTAATTTCGGTCCTTTTATTTGGTAATCCGGCCTGTGTTCCATAACAGACACTCACTAAGGTACTCGCTGGGCCCCAACAAACACATTCCAGCATGGAACAAAAAGACAGATAAACAAGCCCCAAGCGATGTTTAAGTACTGCGGCATGCCTGTTAATTTTTTAAAACATATTTATTTGATGATCAAATAAAATGGCTTTAAAAATACAAGTGTTTCAAATAATTAAGCAGACTCTATTTAAAGAGTTAAGAACAGATTCATTTACAGAGGGCAAAATGCTGAGCCAGATGTCTGTCTAACTCGAAGGTTATGTGTCTGCAGACGATGCACCATGAGGGATGAGACACTTCTCCACACTTTGACAGCAAGGCACGTGTGGTGGGAAAGCACAACCTGGGCTGGTGCTGTCTGGGCCTGGGGCTTGTGTCCCACCCCGACGGCTGCCCAACAGCAAATCACACCCACCAGGGGAAATGTGGTTCCTGTTCCCTCGGGGGGGGCATGTGGGCTCCCCTCCAGACAGCAGGAGAGAAACGCTGCTTGTGACCAGGCTGTTCTGGCCTGGAACTTCACAAAACCCAACAAACCCGACCATCAAGGAACTGCTCCACATTGTCACTTAGCAGTGCACCGAAATTACTGTTTCTGGAGCAGGTTAAGAGCCTCCCAGACTTTGCCATGCTGTTTGAAGGATCACAAGTTGATTAATAATTAGGTGGAAACATATGCTCAAATTATCAGTTCTTAATGAAAAGATGGCTCAGGAATTCAATGAGTCCATTTACTGTATCAAAAGTTCTGGAAACTATAAGTGATGGTTTGCTGCTGACAAAAGAAGGTATTTGTCTGAGGGAGGATTTCTCTGTGCTTTCTATTAATTGGGTAATAAAACAATTAAAAGGCATTAGCTTGGGGTGCCTCAATTTGTTGGACTGAGCTGTGTTTAGACTGAGTGATGGGAACAGTCTGGCATCAAGGAATACTGATGTTTTCATTAGACATTTACAAGGTTAGGCTGCTCTGATGCTAAGGATCTTTCTACGATACTGCTAGGGTCACAGTGACCTTGATAGTGTTAGTGTGGAAGTGGTATAAATGTGAAAGAATTAATGTTGATTCAGTAGGATATGGCACCTTTAAATGTGTTTTGAGATATGTGACCATATGCCTCCACTACAAACGTGTAAGCTAGATGTAAGATATAAACAGTTTTATATGAGGTGCAGTTCTTGGGAGGGTTTGCCAAGATACCTTCAACATCTGTTAATCATCTTGTTTTGTCAAGGCAATAGGACTGTCAGTATGAAAAAAACAGCAAATTGCTAGCAAGCTTTGGCTTTGAATGTGTAATAATGTTCTGGAAAATGGTTTTTAGTTTTGTCTTGGTATCTGCCAGAGTAAAGCTGCATAATAATGTCAGTGTAACTTCTCAGAGTGAAACCTAGCATCAGAAAAAAGGTGCTGTTGCGGCCCATTTTAATCTCAGTTCATTGTGACAAGGCAGAAGACAATTGGGGAAAGGGTTTGGTTCTTCCTTAGTGACAGACCAATGCTCGGGACACATTTGAAGAACATTCTTTCCTCTAACATTACCTGAGGAGGTGGGAGAAATGGTAGGTTAGTTCATAGACTCAGGTGAACCTCCCAGACTTGGTACAGTTATTATGACTGTGTCCCACGAAAGGGGGGGAAGCCATGAGGATTCAGCATTGCATGAGTCCAATGCCTTTTTGAAATACAGAAAAATAAAATAAAGTGAATTAAAGTGATGCATCAGACAGCATATTGGTGACATGGTACAGTACCAGTATAGTTAGGACAACATTTTTGAGACTCTGAACAGAAATCTGTATTAAGAAGGTAATTATGCAGTAAAATCTTGACGCTATTTGGAGAAGATGAAGACTGTATTGGCAGCACATCATAGACCATATTACCATAAAGAGGCCTATGAAAGAGCTAAATCCCTGGCTGGTTTATTTAAGGGTAGCCTATAGCCAAGCCCCTGCAGTGCTGTTTGTATTCAGCTCCCTGCTCCATACTGTGAAAGGCCCCTGCTGTGCGCAGGTATCCTGAGCAAGAGCGACCTGCCAGGTCCTGGTGGTACTGGGGACACACAGGGAACAGGCAGCAGGGACAAGTTCTCCCCAGCTTTGAAAAGTCTGTCAAGACACAGCTCCAGACGACAAAGAGCAGTGTGTGCCCAGCTACGGCAGGGCTCAAAACCCAGGGGATTCAACTCACCATGCTGACAAACCATGTGCAGGGAGTCCAGTAAAGAAGTGGCCATATCTGAAAGAATAAAGACACTTAAAGGGTTGCTTTTGGCCCTCTCTGAAAGAATAGAGATTTAAAGGGTTGTTTTGTGTTGTTTTTTTTTGAAAGGAGACCAGCAACACAGACACGAACCACGTCATGACGGGTCGCCTCTCACTGCAACAAGCTGTGAGAAGGCTTGGAGGGACTTTCTGACCACCGTCGTGAGGGGCCAGCACCCCGGCCTCGCCAGGCATTCTGCCGGCTTCCTTCCTCTCAGGCTGCCATGGCAGCCCCTCTCTCCGACCAAGGCCACGGCCACGGCAGGCCTGAGGGGCGATGTGGCCCCGCTGTGCCCGGCCCGGCCCGGCCCGGTCGCTAGGTGGCGGTACGAGCCCGGGCCTTGGGCCTTGGGCTTTGGGCTGTGCCCGTGCTCGTACCGCCACCTAGCGACCGGGCCGGGCCGCTGGCTTCCCGGGTACAGGTGAGGCCTGGTTCGCCAGCCCTTGGTTCCAGGCTTCCCCTGTTTGGAAAAGCAACGGAGCTTCCCAAAAAATAAAAAATAAAACCCACACAGAACAGCCCTGCCCCGGTGACGGGTCTTCCTCAGTGCCAAAGGGGAGCACGGGGCAGATGTCCCCTTCCAGCTTCCGTGCCTGTCTGCCAATTTGGCTATGACAGACGTCCCCTCATCAAGGTTTCGCACGTTCTTTGTGAAAATAATTATCTGGTCTTTTATCTGCCTCCTGTTATCGCCAGCTGCAGACTCAACAGCGTGCTGGAGAGGAGCAGAGTGCAGCCCTCACAACTGAGGCTGAGTGGTGGCAATGATTTCAATTTACAGGGCACCAGAGGTCCTGGCTGCTGTGTCACCCTGTGAATTCACAGCAGCCACCTCGCCTCTTTTCTGCATTTCCCCCTTACCCATCTGTACCCGAGAGCTGCCTGCCACAAAGATCTGGAAGCCATTTTTGAACACAGACCCCCTGCTCACACAGCACTGACCAGGGCTTGCCACAGTGCACAGCAGCCAGAGTTCAGAGACTCACTTCTCTTGCCTCTTACCCTCACTTATGCAATTCTTCCTAATCCATGAGGCACGAAGGGAGCAGAAACTGGCTGCAGCTCCCTTGCTGGACTCTCTGGCATGGGAAAGTGTCAGTGGGTGGGAGAGCTGGAATAGCCACTCCTACGGCTCCCTTCCAAAGCCATAAATGCAAAGATAGGGAGATGACTGGGACCCAGAAATGAAGTGGGTGGGGGACAGAACACGGCGGCTATCCCCACACGGTGCCCAGGCCATCGAGGCCAGCTGCCAGATGACACAGACCAGCCCAGGGGCTGCTCTTCTGCGCCAGCGCTCACCACCGACAAGTCCTAACTGATCCCCTGGCAGCCCCACTTTCCGCATGGTGCTCAACACAAGATGAAAGCAGCTGAATAAAAAGTAATCGTGAAGTCTGGGGAGCGGACCTCTAATGCTTTTAATAAAAAATCTGATAATTCTTCACTGAGGCACACTCTTCTGTCAACCTAAGTCTTCCTTCGGTTTACCTTACCCCTGCCAATACACACCCTGAGGTTCCAGTTACCTGGCCCCAGCCTCAGGTCCCCTGAGGAGTTCTTTTCTTTTGAAAATTTCCTAAATGAATTAACAATATCTACTCCTGACACTTGCCAGGGTCCCCTAAAAGGGTTAGATTCCTGTTTCCTTGACAATTTTTTTGAAAGCCTGAGTACTCTAGAAAAAAAAGTATTAATGCATGCTCTGTAACAAAGTCATCAGACTAGGAGATTTTGATTACCTAGGAAATGTGAGATAACCATGGAGAACTTCTGGAAAATTAGTGGACAGCAACTTCTCTACTTTTTTTTTTTTTTTTTTTTTTTTGAGTGGAGCAGAGGGTGGTGAGCATGCAAGGAGACCGGCTACTCATAATACACAAAGTCACCTCTTGCTGTCCCTGCTCAGACAGAAAACCCACATCTTGCCAGCCAAATGACTTCAGTACAGACTTTGCAATACAGCACTGGCGCCTATGGCTTCTGCTTTGTCGCTGTTCCCTTCCATGGGCATTTGTGTGCACTCAGACGCCCCCTCCTTTTCTTTCCTTCACAGAGCCACAGAGTGGGTGCTCTGACCTCCAATTTGCTCTGGAAATTTTTCAGAGTCTGGTAGGGGAAGGTATTTTGCTCATGTTGTCCCACTGGCTAGAGGCAGTGGTGCCAATCTCCAGGTGTCGTCTCTGCAGCACTCAGTAGGGCAAAGAGCAACATGTAGATAAAGCGGGGATTGAGCAACCTAGCACTGCAAAGGCCAAGCATGCTAGGTCAGAGGTGAGCAGAAAATCAGCAGAAGACCAACAAATATCCGAGCATCCCCAAGTCACATGGGAATGAGGGGTGAGGGAGCCCTCGGGGAGGGGGAGGACTCTGGTCTGTAACAAAAGAACCGAAGGAGGCCAGGAGACACAGCCTGCAACTCGCCTGGGGAGCTCCCTGCCACTGGAGACTGCAATGCAGAGTACCACAGCTGCGGTTTAAGAAGAGAGGAAAGCATGTGGCAATAGTTTTTTATGTTAAAATGAGGCAAAGTCTCAGGCCTGGTCTAAGAGCTGGGGGAGATGGAAGGAGAGCCAACCTCTCTTTGAGTTGAGACATTGTCCCTGCCAACCTCTCTCTGAGTTGAGACATTGTCCCTGCCTGACATTTCATAAATGCTGGGTTTTTTGTTTGTTTATTTGTTTGTTTTTTAACAGTGGAGAAGAGCAAGTTGAAAGCAATAGATTGAAATCTGGCCTCTGCCAGGTACAACTTATGAGTCGTTGCTGGCAGAAGGTGTGCGGCTGTATAAAGAGGGACCTGGGGCTAGGAAGAAGTTAAAAACAGAGCACACAACATGCTCAGAAATAAATTTCAATTTTACTTCTCTATTTTGCAGCTTTTATTGTAACATTGCTCAAGCCAGGCTTTCAGGAAAGGTCACTTCCTACCCCCTGAGACCTTCCCACACCACCCCTGTGCTCTCCCCCAGTGTGCCCACATGCGGGGACACCAGTCTGCTCTGAAACCCCTCACGTTCTCCTCTCTGCTCACCTCCAACATACCACCTACAGCACCTTGTTCACTGATGTCAGCTTCTAGCATTAACTTCTTGCCTCTTTGCCCTTCTTCTGCCCCTCCACATCGCATTTCAGACTGCAGGTCTGTGGGTGAGCAGCTGTCCTCACACAGGGTTTTTATTAGCATGATGGAGCCTTGATCTTATTGATCTGCTATGAGCTACTGCAAGGCAAATAATACGTGAGACGGGTCTACAGCAAGAAGCATCAGAAATTATAGACAGCCTTTATCTAGAGTACAAACCCCAGCCCACAGACCTTCTTAGAAATGCTTCAGTGTTTGATCTGTGACCATTAAACTAATAACACCTCCCCAAAGCTAGTGTCCTTCTAGGGACAGCTGCTATAGACCTGGAGTGTGGGAACTGGAAAATTTGCAAGAAATCCTAGAAAAGGAGACAATTTCCAGGAAAAAAAAAAAAAAGTCTCTGCAATGCTTTATTGTAGGTCTGAGCCTGCAGCTGGAAATGTGTGGCTTCTACAGCACAAAAGGGAAACTGGAAAGCAGAATTTAATTCATGACAGCACTGAGCAGTGACAATGAAATTCTTTCCTCCACTTTGCCCCTTTTCATATCCTTGTCTTACCCTTCCAGTATCTATATTGTTTCACACGCGAATAAAGAGGAATCTGGATTTTATTGCATCAGAAAAACATCTTTTGCTGCTCAAAAATGTTGATGTTCTCACTAATTTGTGACTAATGCCATCTCCTTCCCCAACTGACTAGTTCTGAAAAACTGTATCACGAAATCAGTAAAAAGAAGGTGCTTTTCATAGAAATGCTGCCTTTCTGCTGCAATCTGCTCTGTCAGAAGACCCGCTATGGAGAGTGAGGCCAGTGCCCAGATCCCTTCACCAGGAAGGTCTGCATCTCTCTTCCTACCCAGGCACCTCTGTGTGGAGAAGGCTTTCCAGGACCATTAGCAGCCTCTGCACACCTGGCCTGGCCAAGCCGTGGCATTTGCAGGGACGGAGCTTGGTGTGCCAAGACCTCCACCCAATCCTCTGCGGTGCGAGCTTCGCCCTACACCTGTTCCCATTTCAAAAACCCCATTTCTGGCCGTGCATTTGTTATGACAAGTGCAGAAACAATTTAAAAGAGACCGGAGTTAGCTCAAAACCTGCTTGCCGAACGTTAGGGTTTTGGATGAGTGGTTAGTCCCGCCAACAAGGTTCCCATGAGAAGCTGAGAATGGACGTTGGCTCCGTGAGAGTGGATGTTGGGATTTGAGGTGAGCTGGAGGAAGTTTAAAGAGATCCTGGTGCAGCAGGGAGGTGAGGGGGGAGAAGGGAAGGAGGGGACAAGCTGGGCATCCAACCTCAATTACCACTCCGGCTGACGTGTGATCTCAGTGACTATGGGATTACTCAGCACTGGCCTGGAAAAGGAGGTGTGGGCCACACCATCCCTGATATAATCTATTTCACATGACAGTTGCACAGACGTTTTATTTTGTTAGGGAAGATCAGCCTGGGCGGGAGTACGGCTTTCTGCTGCTGAGCTGCAGGGAACAGGGCAGAAATTTGAAGAGGGCAAATTCAGATCTCCAAGAGTGTCTTGAAAAAATGCCCACGAAACTTACCGATCGGTTTGAGCGTTCGATTTTAGCCAGCGGCCGTGGCAGCCGTGGCAACCCGTCGGGGTAATGCCAAGAAAAACCAAACACGCATTTCAGCAGGAGACCTTCTGCTTGTGGGTTCCCGAGCTGTTTTGGAGGTAGGAAGCGCATGAGACCGATTTTCAAGAGTTCAGTTGCAAGGGCCAGTTAGGGCAGCCGCTGGATGTAACTGCCAGATCAGAACGCAGGATAAAGACACAGAACGAGAGGGTAAACAGCCAGGAGAACAAGCCCCGGCTCCCTACGACTTGCCAGTATTTGCACCCAATACAGATGTTTGTATTTATGAAGGAATGGGCTCCAACTACAACCTCCAGACCCAGATCTCTGGCCAGGCCCAGCTCCAATTTAATCTCTGGTGCATTCACCAAAGATTAACTTGGTAGATAAAGATGGAACTAGAAATATTTGGAGCCTGAAACCTGTTAGGGTACTTTTGTTATGGCAAGAAAAATCCCTTTAGAACGCGAGAAGAAAAAGCAAAGAAAGCTAAAAAATGCAAGAAAGAAAAAGTGTGATGGTCCACTGACTGATTTCTGAATTCTTCCTCTTTTCACAGTTCTGAGGTTTGAACATTATGAACAGTTGACTGTTTGAATCGTATAATGCAATACCTGTTCCTCTGGCTTAACGTTACAATATTTCCCACACCGCAGGATTGCTTCACATTATTCTAAGAGGCAGTGTCATTTTCCCTGCAGTGCTAGGTCTTCTTTACTGAGGCGAAGGACACTCCTACTTCCTTTAATTATATGTTTTGTTTTAAATTAATGTCCTTTATTCTGGCGATGAATCACCAGCTTGTAGACAGGTAAATGTGGGAGTAAGAGAGTGAAAATATAAGTTTGATTCCCAAGGTGGGTGTCTTTAATTAAAACGGACATCAAGATTCAGTCTTCCTTCCCAAACTTACCCTGCCATTCTGCAGGCTCTGGGCTCCCATGTTGCCGTGCACGTACCTCGCTGGTTCAGAACCGCCTGTAAGCCGGTCCCCTTTGGGTTCAGGGCACAGATCCCCTATCGCTTGTGTACCCTGACAGTTGCACCACAGCACGCAAAGTAAATACGCCGAGACAAACTTTAAGGCCATCATCCCGGCGCGAAGGGACGGGGAGGGGAGCCGTGGCTTTGCTGTGACTGCTCCAGCGGCGAGCAGGGAGCCTGGAGCCGCCTCCCCCTGCTCCCTGCCGGCCCTCGGACAACGCCGCTGCGCTCCCCTGCACGGGGCAGCGCTGCCGGCCGCCGGGCGTTCCTCCCCCGAGCGCCGCACGGCGAATAGCGCGGTCTGCCCTCTGGCCGCAGCGTTCCCCTGCCTTGGCAAAAGAGCTTGGAAAAAGACGAACCGAACAAATAAATAACCCCCCGCTGCCTCCGTCTCCCCGGGGGCCAAACGAGCCTGGCAGGGGGGAGCGCTGCACCCCTGCGGCCCCAAACCGCGCGCAGCCGGCAGGGTGCGGGGCTGCTCCGCACCCCCGGGGGCCGATCGCTGCCCCCTCCCCGGGGCCGGGCGGGGAGCGAGGGGCACCTGCGGCCCCGTCCCCGTCCCGGGCGGCCCCGGCGGCGGTGCCGGCCCCCGCAGCCGCTCCGCAGCCGCTCCGCACCCGCGGGCCGGGGCCGGCGGCGGCTCGGCGTGGCAGGCGGCCAGGCGGTGACGCGCCTGTTGCTATGGGATCGGCCGCCCCTATAAATAACCGAGCGGAGGAACTTTCCTAAGGCAGAGGCTTTTAGGACGCGGGCCCCGCAACCAGATGGTCCGCAGGAGAAACGCCAGCTCCAGCCGCAGCACCCGGAGCGGCAGAGCCCCGCCGAGCCGCAGGGACTGAGCCGGCGCAGGGGGGGGCAGCGCAGCAGCCGCGGTGCCCAGCGCCAGAGCCCGAGGCAGGGTCTGGAGCCCCCCACCCCGACGGCGGCAGCTCGATCCTCTGCCGGGGGGGCCCCCTGCGCCGTCTTCTCCTCCCCGCATCCCCCTTTGCTTTCATGCAACGCCTGGTGGCCTGGGACGCAGCATGCCTCCCCATCCAGCCGCCCGCCTTTAAATCCATGGAAGTGGCGAATTTCTATTACGAGGCGGACTGTCTGGCTGCTCTCAACAAGCTGCACCCGCGGGCGGCCGGGGGCCGCTCCATGACCGAGCTGACCGTAGGGGACCACGAGCGAGCCATCGACTTCAGCCCCTACCTGGACCCCTTAGCATCCCAGCAGCCGGCGCAGCCGCCTCCTCCCGCAGCAGCAGCAGGGGGCAACTTTGAGCCTCCGTGCAGCAGCGGCGGCGGCCAAGATTTCCTTTCCGATCTCTTCGCCGAGGACTATAAAGGCAGCGGCGGCAAGAAGCCCGACTACACCTACATCAGCCTCGGCCGGCACGGCCACCCGTGCGGCAGCCAGAGCCACAAGCCGGGGGGGCTGCCGGGCTGCTTCCCGCCGCAGATCGTGGAGACCAAAGCCGAGCCGGTCTTCGAGACCCTGGACTCTTGCAAAGGGCCCCGTAAGGAAGAAGGGGGGGCCGGGCCGGGACCGGGGGGCATGTCCTCGCCCTACGGCAGCACCGTGCGCTCCTACCTGGGCTACCAGTCGGTGCCGAGCGGCAGCAGCGGGAACCTGTCCACCTCGTCCTCCTCCAGCCCCCCCGGCACCCCCAACCCCTCCGAGTCCTCCAAGTCGGCCGCGGCCGGCGGGGGCTACTCGGCCCCCCCCGCGGGCAAGAACAAGCCCAAGAAGTGCGTGGACAAGCACAGCGACGAGTACAAGCTGCGCCGGGAGAGGAACAACATCGCGGTGCGCAAGAGCCGCGACAAAGCCAAAATGCGCAACCTGGAGACGCAGCACAAAGTCTTGGAACTGACGGCCGAGAACGAGCGGCTGCAGAAGAAGGTGGAGCAGCTCTCCCGGGAGCTCAGCACCCTCAGGAACTTGTTCAAACAGCTGCCCGAGCCCCTGCTCGCCTCCTCGCCGCGCTGCTGACCCCCCTTCCCCGGGGCCGGCCGGAGGGGAGCGCCGGTGGCCGGCTCCCCGCTGCGCCCCCCCCCCCCCGCCGGGGGAGCCCGGGGCTGGGGGCCCGCAGCGTGCCCCCGGGGCTCCCCCCGGGCTCGGCGGGGCTTTCTGCTCGGTTTGCTCTTTATTTACGCGTCGGCGGAGGGGCCCGGCGAGGCCGCCAGGGCGCGGGGGCGCGCCGGGGGTCGGGGGTCGGGGGCCGGCGGCCGCGGGGCTCTGCGGGCTGCTGGGCGCTGGGGGTATTTAACACAGCGAGAGGAGAGCAGGGCGAAGTGATGCAATCCTTGAAGCATGGCTGGGAATGCTGCGTACATGATGCAATCTCGTGTAACTGTCAGTCATGGATTGAGTAATCTGTTAAAGATGTTCCTACGTTTTTTTTTTTTTATTATAAAGAATAATCTATTTCTATAAGAAAATACATATGTATATTTTGGGATCTATGCATTCTTGCTACGTTTGAAGCATTAATGAACAATTTTAATAAACTTTATGACTAGGTTAAAAAAAGTAGCTTGTTTTATTTGGAAGGCACGTTTGAAGCTAGCTTAAAGGCAGAGCTGAAACTCTAGCTGCATCTGGCTCAGTGCTGTGATCAGGGAGCAGGATGGAGCAGTTGGTCTTTTCACTTTCTCTGTGACTCAGAGAAAAACAAAAACAAAAACCCCAAGAGAAAGCCAGTAAAGAGCAGGGCTGGAAGCTTCAGCCAGTTCTCGTTGCCTCATTTTATTTCCTCTAATCACTTGCTTTAGCTGCCGCTTGGGTATTGTTTGGGGAGGAGGTGGTTGTTTGGCGTTTTTGGTTTTTGCACTTCTTGCTGTTCTCAACATGTAGAGCGAGGTGTGCTGTCCAAACCGGGACCAGTCCTTGGCAAAGTAACTCCGAGTCTGAAGTGGGAGGGAGGAAGAAAAAGTAAGGGAGGAAGCTTTAATTTATTTATATATATATATTTTTCTCTACGGAGTTTCTATTCTCTAAGTTGTGATTCAGCGTTTCTTATGTTTGTAGTTTACAGGAACAAACACCAGAAAGTAGCATTTCTGTTGGATGCCGGTAACTCGGTCACTGCTCAGGAAGCTCTCCTGCAGCCGGCCAGGTGAGAGGCACACGAACAACTCCCTTATCCTTTCTCTTGAGACATTTTCCTAAAAACCTGTAGATGGAGTTTCTCTGTTGAGAGGCGTTTGTTTCTGTGCTTCTGTGTTTGGGGACAGTGGCAGACAAGCTGGGGGGGCAGAGAAGGAGGAAGCTGGTTCTGGGCTACACCTCTGTTCCCAGGGGAGCTGGGGCTCTGCCTCCGATGGAAGGAGCCAGGCTCGGCACGGCTCCCCAGCCGCGTTTCTTCCCGAGCCCCCGCTGCTCACTGCCGCACGCAGCTCTGCGAGCAGCTAACAGTCTCGAGCTGGTTACGCACAGGGAGTTGAGAAAATGATCGGCTCTTACTCAGCATTTTCCATTTTCCTGTTAGGCCAAATTTAAGCAGTAAGTTTTTAAGTCGAGTGCCTCCGAACAGAAACTCCTTAACTGTCTGTGCCGTTGGACAGCTGAGTACAGACGGGCTTTTCTGGATCAAGCCAATGCATTTGAATTGGCTGCTATACATTCCAATACAAAAAGCAGCGGATTTCAGGACAAATATCGAATTTGTTGTTTATTTCTAATGTTTCTCTAAGCAAAGCATGTTTTCTACTGAAAGAACTGTTCTGCATTTTTGACACTTAAGATCATATCTTCCTCTGGCGGGACAAACTCCCGGAGCTCTTCCTGAAATTTGTTGTGCGTTCCCTGCTCCTGCAGTGCCTCCGTAGCTCCTGCTAGGAGCTGGGCACTGGTAAGCACGAAGTGTTAGACCTGCTACAGATTTCTGCTGTTTGCTTTTTAATTTGTACAGTTAAGTTGGTTTTATGAGACCCTAAGAATAGATCTTCTCGGGTGAGCTAGCTCCTGCACCGGCTTGACTCAAGTTCTTGCAGGCAAGATAGACGTTAGATCTTGTCTTGACTGTCCCTCGTGACGCTGATTTCTCCAGCCTCCTGTGGCTGTTTATTCTACTATTCTTCTAGTTACGAAACTTATCCACATCGTTAGATCCTATTTTCTTGTTGTGCTGTAGGCCATGTAATGTTACCCAAACTCACAAGCTGCGTTCCCAGTCGGAGCTGAGTGCTGCTGAGGGCAGAATTGCTGCAGGACTGAAGATGTCCTCAGATACATTTCTTTCTTTCTTTATAAATGACAAAGCTTCCAACAAAAGTTCAGTTTATGAGGGCTGGGAGGCAGGGTAGATTGAAAGATAAGATGTACTAAAGGTATTTATATTTGTTTAAATAATAGTCCAGTTTTGGAGACAGAGCTCTGTCAGGCACGAATGAGCTAATCCCCGTCCTTAAACTTTGCCTGCTCCAGGAGAGTCAGGGCAGCGCTGCTGCAATTTAAAGAATGTTTAAATTCCTGCTGTATTGCCCTGTATCTCTTCATTTGGATTAAAGATTTCTCATTCAGGAGGAAACTTGTGCAGTGATGAGTTTTTGTCAAAAGGACGCAGTTACAGACAGGAAAACCGAGAACACAAATGCACTAATTTTACACTAGTCTCAGAACAAACCTGAAAGAGTCAGAAAGAGAATTCCTGAATCTTTAATTCTTAATCTTCTGTTAGCTACAGAACTTACATTTTAGGAGCTTTCTAGCATGATTAAATGCATAGAGGTCATGAAATACCCTGCTTTATAAACAAGCATATGAAAAAGCCCCTGAAATTAAAACATTTCCTAGAAAAAAAAAAAAGAAGTTTGGAAACAGTTTGGGAAAAAGTAGTTTGGAAATGAATCTGAGCACTAATTCTAGTACTAAAGCAGACAAAAGAGTCCACATACTTTTTCTAATCAAGGGGGCGGGGGGGGGGAATTGGAAAATCCCTGTCCGAACAGGGGCTCGGCTCCAAATATTGATATAGCTTCCTATTACAAGCAAGATTCGGTTGACTGAAAGCAGTACTTGGTGCGTCTCAGTTGTCTTCTTGCAAGGTTTCTTTAGCTTCTCTTCCTAAAGTGACTCAGTGCAATTTGCGGTAGGACTTTGCAGGCTATTTGCAGGTAAACCACGCAGAGGAGTTACGGCCTTTACTCCACGAGTCTGTTTCAAATTTTATGGAAGTTTATAAATGTCATTTGGTTCAGGGTTGTTTTTCCCCTTTCAAATTGTATGCTACACTGACTGATTCGTACAGATCTTTCTTGTTACTACCAAAATAACAGAGTTTCTTCCTATTTAGACATAAGTCTGTAAGACCACATCCCTAGCACTGGCATCCCATTTCCAAAGCATCTAGCACCGTTTTATCATTTGCTAATGTTTAAATTCAGTTGTGCTTAGTTCTGCAAAAGAAATCATATGTATCATTTTAAACCAAAATATTCAAAAACACAAGTATGATTTTGTTAATGGGTCTTCTGTCTATTAATAGCAATTGCTAGCCTCTGCTTATCTGTCCAAAGCGTGTATAGCCCCAATACCGCTCTGACATTGGGTGGTGTTGCTTTGACACTTTGCCTGCTGCCTTCCCTTATTGACTCTTGGAAGATGCAGGAAAATTTACACTTGTTTCTATACTAATTGTTTATCTTCTATCAAATAAAATCACCCAAATTGCACCAAAGGGTTATTGGGCTGGGAGACTCAATCACATTTGGTAACAGCATAGTTTTTTCCTCATTCCTGCAATAACCTTCTTATATCAAAATTACAACCTGAAAAAAAAAAAAAAGCTTTGTGAAGTGTTCACCTTTACAATTTCCTTGCTAGACCAACTGTTATTGATGTGGATGTGTATGAAAATATGAAGTTACTCTCATACTAGGTAGTTTTCAAGCAATGTTTCCTTAGCTGTGACAAGAATAAAAGTCAATGCAACTCAGTATCTGCTTTAATAAAGACAAAAATGTATATGAGGCCAAATTACACATCTTCTTTTGTCATTTATAATGGTATCACTTAAGATACAGTAAGTATTGTCTTGCATTTTCCTGTTATTCAGAGCAACACAAACTAAACCATCACCGAACTAGAACGGCAGGGTTTTGCATTCAGTTTGTTCTGGTTAGAGATGATCATGTGGTGGACAGGGTAATGATGAATCTGCTTCTGACTCTTTTTCCTACTAAGAACTAATACAAAAGAAATCGCACTACTCTCCTGCGGGTTAGCCTATTTTTTGTGTGTTTAACTCTGTGCACATGCTTAGTAGTCAGAATGTTAGGGCAAAACTCATACGTTAATGTGAAGTGTGAAGTAAAATGTAAACCCACGCATGTATGTTGCAAGGGTCCTAATACAATCAAGAAATCTAAACAAAACTAGGAATATAATTAAGTACTCCCAAGGAAACAATTCTGTTCCAACTCTGACTACCATTTTTAACTACTCAGTGAAGTAAAAGTAGAACCATGTGGCGAAATCTATACATTAAATATGTGAGGGAATTGGCTCTTCTTTTGGGCGATGCACCCTGAACAGACTAGTGAAATTATTAAAATAATGAAGTTCTACTTAACTATTTGCTGGGACCCAAAACAAATTCTGAGAGTTTAATCTTTTCAACAGAAAGCTAAACTTTGTACAAGCTGTAAACTTGGATAATATCCCGTTTATTTCAGAGGTTTCTGATTCTATCATGTGAATTGAGGCCTGCTTTGACCCAGCCTGGGCAGCTGAGCAGCCCAATCCATGCAGAATATGTAAACACCTGGAAATGGCCGTGCATTGACATCAGGACCATGTGAGACATATGATGCAGTGTAATCCTGATGCAAAACTACATGAAATCCCAAGACAGTTTCTCTTTGCAGTGATACTAGACCCTGCAGCTCAGCAGCCGGGAGCACAACCGCTGTGGGATTTGAGTCCTGAGCCTCAGTAAAGAAGAGCTCTCAAGTTCAGCACAGCTCTGATTCTGATTTGGGGAGTTCTATCAACTGGGATCTAAAATCCTTTTGTGATCATTTTCCCACCTGCTAAATTGTTTGACTGCTTTGTTTTGAATAAAGGGCTTTCTTCCCCTCCTACAAATGTTGGTGGTTAGATCTGGATGGGTGTGAAGAACAATAGGGTTGGAATTCCCAACTCGGATAAATGGGTTAATAGTTGCTGAAACTAATTGATTTGTGTTTACAAGAGGGACACATTTGGTTCCAAACCTTCTGACTGGTTGTCACAGTTTCACAGAGCAGAGCCAAATTTAACCCTTATTTGTTTTTAAGCCATCACAAATTTGGGCTATTTAGTTCCAATAATATTTTCTAGCTAATTACAGTCTAAGGAAGGCTTTGATCTACATCAGTTTTTTGCCTTGCCCTGTCCCATCTGCTCCTGCCTCTGTATCACACATTACATAGCTTTCAAAGCACTTTCTCAGAGTCCAGGGTATTTAAATCAGAGGCTTTAGTTAGGGCTTACAATTTCATACAATTTGCAGAATAATAAATCATCTCAGAACTCACGCATTCCCTCCCTACAGCACGCTACAGAAGTGCTGGCTTTGTCAGCAGACCTCGTTTTGATTGGCTTGAACATCATGCCAGGCAGAGTAAGGAGCTGAGTTTTTGATAGAGGCTACGAAAGCTTATGGTCCCTATCCCCACATAAAAGAAGCGCAACAGCTGGTTTGTTTCCTATAAATACCTTGCATTTGCTAGTCCATTGCAACAGCATTTCATTAAGCCTGTGGTAGGTAGCTCATTGATGTTGTCTAGAAATTACAGTAACAGGAATCAGTCTCCTTCAAACAATGCAAAAATCCCTCTAATGCCTCATCCACTGACTGTGTTCCCCTCCTACATTAGCTCACCTGTGATCCAGGTCCACAAAAGTTTTGTGAGCTTGATTTATATTTTGTGTAAGTGAGCATAGAGGCTTTGCTTTTAGAAATGAATGTCACGGTGACACGATGGGAAAATATTTCTGTGCAACATGATGAAACAATTACTTGGCTGAAGTAATTCAGGAAGGGAATCACAAGAACAAGAGAAAGTGCCTGGAGCCGGTTTGAGAAGCAGAAGGAGAGAGCACTGGTGGCTAGCTAGCAGAAACATTGTTTTGCTAATTTCCCCAGCCTCTGTCATCTAGACAATAACTCGGGGGTGGATGTTTCTGACTGCAATTCGCTGCATTTCTCCGAGTCTAGGTGTCTTATAGGGAACAGGAGGACACAGATTCTGCCTCTATTGTTTTTTTGAAATATAAAAGGAGAGAAAGGGAACCTAGAATGTAATTCTTCGAGATACTTAAGTGTGTCTAACATTTAAATGTACAAGGAGCAGAACAAAATCTGTGGGATAACTTGGCACAATGAGATGAGTAGAATTACAAAAAAAAAAAAGGGGTAATTATCAAGGAGTTTGCTTACAGGAATGCAAGCTGGACCATAGCCACTTATGCCTAACTTCTGCACGCAAGCTAGCTTTTACACCAGCTCAGTCAAGACATAACTTCCAAGCAGCACTGTGGTTTTGCTGATGTGCTCCTGATGACCACTCATGGTGGCAGAAAATATTGTTCTGCTCCAAGTTAAGAACAGCTCCGACTGCTGCGTCGAGTCCCCAGATCTGAAGGACGAGGAGAGGAGGCAGAAGGCCTTTATGCAGGACTTTAGCTATGGGGTTCGCAGTATCCTTAAACACTTTCAAAGCAAATTATATAGCTGCAGAGTTAATGAATGCAGAACTCTGACAAAACTTAAGCAGCAAGGCATAAGTACTGGGTTTTAGCAAAAGCATGAGAACGGAAGGACACAGTTTCTGGTCCTGGTTCTTTCGCCAGTTTATCATATATCTTTAGATCGTTAGTTAGCCCCTAAATGTAATAGGAACTGTGTGCACATATGTGCATCTCTAGTTGTAAGTGCAGTTGCCATAGCTGCAGGTATATTTGCCTATTATATATTTAGATCCTGATCTTACATATGTGCTTCATTTTATACATGTAGCTGCAGTGATTTCAGTGGAACTATTATTACTCCCATGAGTAATGATAAATGCACAGATCTGTATTTACATGGATGCATTTACATGGATCTGTATATACATAGATCTGAGATCACTGTGTCTCTGGGAAGATTTTTGTGCCTTCCTCTGTTTTATACCACATGCCCTAGAAAATTTTGAGCACTTTCATATCGTATATTCAATTTCTACAGAGATACCCAGGCACATGGCTGATGTGGGTGTCCCTTCCTGTACAAAAGGTGATGATGGTGGCTTCAGCATTTTTGCACTCCTCAGGACAGAAGGAAAATCTGTCTAGTGGGACACTGCCTATGCTCTAACAGCTACCATCGGGTCCCAGGGTAACAAAGCACTAGCACCTGAGCATGTGTTATACCTGAGCAGAAGCAAAACAATGCTGAACACCAGCTTTCGAGTTTTGGATGTGCCAAGTGCTCTGCTGAAACACACCATTCCAGTCCCAGGCATAGATAGCTGCCTGGCCTCTGGATTACTGCTGTGTTGCAGCTGTGCCACTGGCATAAATCCTGGGAAAGAAAACATGGCAGAAAATCTGGACGTGCAAAAGATGGTGAATGAGATGCACCCGGATGGGCCAAAACGAATCCTAATTTCCTCCTCCTGTGCTGAAGGAGCCCGTTCAGTGTGTATGCTGGCCGGGGCTGGCAAGCCACTGCTCCAACGCATGGTGTTAGTACCTGGCTGGTGATCAAAGCACTCTTAGGCAACAACCCACTCCACATCAGCAGGAGCCGCTGCCAAGAACCATGGACTTCTACGGGCTGGAAGGCAACTGATAAAGCAGACGCTGAGAAAAGCAATGATGCCTGCATTGGGCAATCTGAGTGCCACTAATGGCTACTGGAAAATGTTATTTTTATTTTAGTTCTGCAATTGCATAAGACGGGTCTGCTGAAGGCTCAGAGTGACATGGTGTTTGCACAGGGCTTTTTTTGTTTGTTTTTTTGCAGAGCATTTTATTTAGATGAATAGATACTCCCACTTTACAGGGGAAAACCACTACTCCTTGGTACTTTTCTTCCTCCGTCTGTACCAAAGCTGTGCCTTTCTCCAGAATTAGCTCCTGTGGATTTTGGCTTGCGGAGGATGAGGCACCCGGAATGGGTGAGAATGATGCAAACAAACCTGTTGCAATACAATCCTGTGCCTGGTTGCAGGGGATACAGTTCACAAGTGAGGTTAGCAGATTAGAAAGGGTTTGGCAAAAAGGACTACAAGGCAGATCTCCATGGGGCAAAGAGGCTTTAAAAGAAGGAAGTGAGACCAACCAGTGCATGGTTCTGGGAAGGCTATTGCAAACTGTGGCAGTGATGGGAACTGTTTCCAACAGACACGCCAGGGGCACTGAACTCTTTTCTCACTGACCTCACGGTAACACGAAGTGAAAATTCTCCTCTGGTGGGTTTTGCCAAGTTTTTAAAGGCAAAACCTTATCCAATGGTTCCTGCTTTTGCATTAATTCACTAGCAGGTACTCTTCTGCACGAGCCCTGCAAGAGCTTTATTACCAGAGGTACACTAACTATTAAACAGCCATAAGCTTACCCTGGTATTTACGGTAGGACTGTGCCTTTTTATTGCGCACAGGGAGGGAACTCCCTTCTCAGCCCTCCAGGTGGTCCCTTCAGGGCAGGGTTGAGGCACATTGGTGAGAAGGGGTGGGGTTGGGTGGGAGAGGCTTTCTTTGCTGCCCTACCTGTTCTGGGCATAAATTGAAATGATCAGTCTCTAAATCCTGCCAATTAGGCATGCTTTACTGGCATTAGAGTCAGTTTACTATGACAGGTAAAACTACAAGGTTTCTCTTAAAAAAAAAAAAAAAAGGCAAAATCCTGCTTTAACCAGGGATAGCAGAGGGCAGCAGCAGGTTGGTACCCAGCCGTACCCAGACAGGCAGGAGCAGGGCAGCATTCTCCAGCACAGGGCAGCTCAGGGACAAACACCCCCTCACGTGTCTGCGTCCCCTCCTCCAGCAGCGACTGTGTGGTAGGGAGCCCATGGAGCTGGAGGATGCAGCCGGCAGCCCTCGGCAGCACCCCTCCTCTGCAACAGCTCCTCTTAGGCATTCAGTGCAGGATTAGATGTGGAAAAAAAAATACTGGCAATCCTTTCCTATGCTCCACCTGCCAACAAAGCTCCACCTACATGGGAGAGCAAAACGAGGTGCCTTTTACGAGACTATGAAACTGCTAATCAAGGTAGTAGCTGCGCTCTCTGGGTAGTGCCTTCCTAATCTCCTGATCAACAGATTCCTATAAGGAAGATGGCAATATAGACCTCTTGGGTCTATTACTTCTTGGTTTCTGTACACTGAGGCAGACACTGTTCTGCTTTTTGCATGCTGCTCCCATTTTGAGGGTTATTTTGCTTACTCCAATGTCCGGAAATTATAGGGTTGGTTTTCTTCCTCAAGGAAAAGTTATCTTTGCAGCAAGTGCCTCTGCCTGTGAACACATGGCAGAAGCTGGCTTCATCCTCATCTGCAGTCAGAGAAGAGGAGGGTGAGGAGCACCTCCCAACAGCCCCATATTCATTCCCTATTCTCACCATTTAGCAGTTAGGCTCTGCTGGTGTAAAACAAGCACTTCAGACACCAGCATTTCAGGCCTTTGCATCCCTTGCTTCAAAACAGGCTTTATGCTGAGAAGGGTTTCTCATTGGCACTTGGGTAGGAAGTGAAGAGGACAAATGGGAAAATTAATTATCCACGTCAAATACATTTAATATTGCATAAAACTCGCCTGTGAGGAATGCTGCCTTTTACTCTCATGTCCTGGTAACTCTGACTGACTCAGCCTCCTGCATGCACTGCTCGTCAACATCCACAGCTGTTTGTAACCAAACCACTTGTGCACAAATTTAGGACAGAAAAGCCCACTGCTATAAGCTTTATAAATGCAGTGTGAGGTTCTTCCCTCTGACAACTACCGCAATGTCTTGAGGGGAGGAGAAGGGTAAAAGTGACCTCCAAATAAGCACTTCACAGAACTTACTCTCTGAGATAATTTGAGTCCTCGTCCAGCCTCCCTGCAGGGACTGAACAGTAGCTCGGGATCTCCGGAGGGCTTTGGTCTCTCTACACAGCGAAGCAAGCTGGGGGGCCCTGCCGTGGTACAGGGGCACGCTGCACTGGTCCTGTGCTTCATGTTACGCCCAGATAGCTGCTTTTCAGCCTCTGCTACTCTGCCCCATATAACTAGGCAGGAATGATGACCTACTGAGTCTGGAGAAAAGAAAGTATAGTCCTGTCTCTGGCATTGTTTCAAACTTGTTTTTTGGACAAGTTACTTCACCCTTCAATGCTCCACTTCTTTTTTCCGCAGAAAGACACTTCCTGGGTGTGGGAGAATAGAGGCGGGTGTTTCAGGTGTTATTTGTTTAAAGAAGTGTGAAATATGAAATAAGAGACATCGATAATGCCATGTTTAATTGCTTAAAGTTTGTATTAAATGCTAAAAATAAAAATGAGTTCACCAGGGAAAGCCTTCAGTTATTTTTGTAGCGTGCACTCTTCAGGACAGTCTTCTGGTGAAAATGACTAGAAGCACAATTGTCCCTCACTCTAAACACTCCCCAGGCAGTAGCATGACCACACAGAATTTGGCTCATTATGTATGTAAAATAGGCAGATGCTATTAGAAAGTAATTTTTCTGACTTGGTGAGTACAGAAGCCTATCCCTCATGATGAAATCCTCTGCAGGGGCTGTATTTTTATCATGCCTCATACTTTTTAAGGTATTTGAAATGATCTTAAAGTCAGATACTATCTTCCTTTTCCTCTCCTGGAATCTGAGCTCTGTGTTCACAGAATTTCTCTGACTCCTCAGCATTTTCCTTTCAAACTCCCTTCCCTTTGACAGTATGTAATTCCTGATATTGGTGGGTACGGCTGCAGTTTTATTAAGTATGTAATAACATGCTACTCAGGGACAACATGTCATGATCATAAATTGTCGATGTAATTAGGTCTGACTCATCAATCAACATGGAAAAGGACAGAATGGACTTCATAAAAACACCTTTAAGAGACTGATGGAAATGTTTAAAGAATGAAGAAATTACCAGTGTTTTGTATTGTTAAGTATTTTGCAGAGCAGAAAATTAATTAGCACTGACGAGAACACACTCCTCTGGAATGCCCATGTGTGGCCCATTACATCCCGTTTTGCCCTCTGAGTCATCCCTTCGCAGCTTCCTTTCTGTGCAAACAGGAGCAGTCACCGTGGGATCAAGTTTAGTGACTTACCCGTGTGAGCAAGCAGCTGTGCAGGGAAGCCGGGCCCATCTTGAGCTGGGGCCAGGCTACCGACAGCAAAAGCTGACGAAATAACTTTTCTGTGCAAAAAAAATCACCTTGTTGCATATTATTATTTTTACATTATTTACTTTTCACTTTAGGAATGTTCTTATTTTAGATGAAATGCTAAATATGTGTCTCCAGCAAGCTTTATAAATTCAAATTCTGCATATATCCCAGACTGATGACCTGAGAAATCTGGCACTTATACCTGGGGCCTTCCTGCACGGGAGAAAGTGTGCTCGTGAAGCGAACACACATTTCCAAGATGTATGTGAAACAGAAATAACAAAATAGCGCTTGGCGTGCTCAAAGCTTAAAACTGCACAAGCAAGTTACCAAGGCCAAACCCAGCTCTGTCCAAGTCTAGGCAAAAGGTCACCCACGAATTAGGAAGCAAACTATTGAGTTAACAGCATTGCAGCAACAGAATAAACTCTCACCGATTGACTAAGACAGTGGGATATCACCCCTAGCTATTGGCAACCGTCTTCTCATAATTAACCTTTATTAAGGTGGTCATCTCCAAACTAAACAAATGCAAAGTTTGGTTACTAATATAAAAGACATCAATTAGATTTATATAAGGGTATTGCAAAATATTGAATAATAAAAGCTGCTACCAAACAACAGCAGGAAAATTCATAACCCCACAGCACGTTTGCTTCTCAAATAGACAAAGCCTGACTATTTTCAGGAAATTACCTTTTGAGTGGTGACAACACTTGCCCTGTGCATTTGATGTGGGAGATAGGGGGTACTGCTGGCACACTCTCTACCTAAACCTGACAGCAAGGCTAAGGTTGGCACTTAACTGCATGAATCACCAACTACTGAAATTTAAAAGCTTGCATATGCAAATCACTAATTAAACACATTAACATAGTCAGTTACCCAAACTGTAATCTTAAATCGTATCTCCAAGTTAGGCATGCAATCACACACCCATTCTGCAGATTTGCATTTGTGAGCATGGTTTCCTGAGAGCTAGGTCCAGAAACCAGTCTAATAACCAATTTTTCCTCCTGTAGTTCCAGGAAGGAAAAAGAAGAGTGAAAGCATGCTGAGTGGCTTCTTCTCCTAAAAAGTAATGGGAAATTGTACATAATCAGGAAGTGATGTGGCCAGAGTAAAAGGGCTAGATGGCGAGTTGTGTGTGCTCGCATTTAATCTAATGCCCATCTTTGTGACTCCTTCAACCCGGGCAGCGTGGCATTTCCCTCTATTAGCAAATACTCAGACACAGGAAAAGCCTATCTGCCAGATTTTGACTTTATTTACATTGAATTACCCGAGATTAGAATCTGAAACTAGAAACTTTCTTTATACAGTTACAAATAGCTATATTATGCAGTTTTAAGGGGTTAAGAAAAGGAGGAAATCATAACCACAGAAGTCATAAAGGCAACTTATCCCAAGCCAAATAGTTTTGTTTCTAACGCAGGGCTTTAATTATAACATGTCATATAATGATGACATAGTGCTATAATAGGCAAATATAATGCATTAATCTGATATTATATTTTGGCTTTAACAATAGGTGCAGCGAACCAGCCTTAGTGGATAACTCATTCAGAACCTATCTGCACACTCCACCTAGATACTTATCTGCCTCTTTAATTAAGTGGAGGGAAACTTCTTGAGGCCATACCCATAAAGACAGTCTCTGATGATAGCAGAGTTACTGGAAGCCTTTGGTAATCGCTTACACCCACGTATTGTGGTTAGCGTCCAACTTTGGCTCTTTCCTTCTTGCTTTGGAACCACCTATTTATCCCCTAGTGTAAATCCCCATGTTTTTGTACCAAAAGGGGTACAAAAGACCCCCAGAGGGTTTGTTTGAGTGCGTCAGCATACTGCTATTGGCCTCCTCAGGACTGAACCAGCTTCCTAGTTGCAGCGGTGAAATAAAGAGCTTTGGCCATTTTTTCACCTACCAGTGTATTTCTTGAAACGGTAGCAAAAAACTGCATCAGTGAACACAGTAGAGGCAGTGTCACCTTTCCAGAATGCAAGTGCCCCTGTCTGTCCTCAGCATGCGCCCATGGCAATCAGAGAGCCTACAGCAGGTGACTTCAGTGGAAGCAAGACTGGGTCTCGTGGGACAAAATTATCTCTCCTGACTCCATGGGTCCTGTGTAACTTTGTGTACATTAAAAACCACCTTTCTTCCTTCTTCAAGCTCAAGGTGTTTGTAGGATTCACATGCTAAGCTAAAAATAAAATGTTAGCTAATATATTAGTTTGGAGAAGGTGGTTCTCTGAGATGCAGTGCTTGCTCTCTGCTAGGAATTTTTGAGAGAAATATCCTGCTCTGAGGCAGTAATATACAGAAATCATAAAGACCAAGCAGGTAAACAGCATCTGAAGAAAGCACAGGGACAGCAATCTGGAGGCCGTGTGAGATAATTTTCTGATGTAACAGTAGTGTAACAACAAGTACTATAGTCCTCATATCAAAATAAAGACAGCTGACATGAGGTTCTTACATTTCAGTACTAGCTAAGCAAGCCACACAGGATGAGCACAACTAAAATGGCTCCAACTGCTTACCGCCTCTTTTCCTTTTCTCTCCTTCTGCTGCGTACTTCCTTGCTCTCCTCCGGTCTTCCAGTATGAAAGGCTCTGCTAATGACCTCTGAACAGATCACGTTGAGAATGTCACTACAGAGCTTCTTAATCTTATGGTGGCGCCTAGATAATATGGTGATGGGTACTGAAATGCTGAAAAACAGACAGACAGATAGCTAGATAAGATTAGGTATATAAGTAATTTAGTCAGTCATCATACAGAGCAGCTGACATAAGTTCATTTGTAAAGCCAACTGCTAAAATTGCTTTAGAAGTCCGTACATTTTAATTCTGTTGAAAGACAGACCTTTGATCTGAATTGTTTTGGTGGCATGTACATTATTTGAATGGAACCTCACCTGACCAGGTAATACCAGACCGGTCATTCCTGGCATACTATTGTCATAGGACAACAGTGTACATGCAAATCCATACCTACCGATAGCTCAAGGGCAGACAGATAACTGAGCATCATGGAACAGATATAGACTGAAAGCATGATCACCACCTTGTGCTGATATGCAGAATGAATCATGGCTAATAAAAGGCTCAAACAGCCATATATATGACTAAAGGTAACCCCAACACACTTTTAAATTAAGCATGTCCAGAAAATAAAAGGAGAGAAATTAATAGATAAGTCTTATTGCTTCTCTTTCTCATCAATATTTATTAATTTATACTGGGGAAGATGGAGAAGGGAGAAAAATAAAACAGACCTGTCAGATTCACTGTTGTTTACAGGCAGTTTTATATTCCGGTTCTCAGATACTACCAAAACACGCGGAAGTTTGTGCTGCATTCTTTGCAGGAAAACTTATTTGCATTCACGTGTTTTTATTTTTTTTTTTTAATTCAACATTAAAAAGCTCAGAGACACTTCCTAGGGCAGTTTATTTTTGAAGTGTGTTATTTGTTTTAGCTCCACATCTGAAGCCACACTAGTATTCCCGGGTACGGAAGGGGTAAGACGGTTAATATAAAAGTGCAGAGTTCATTAGCCCATGTGTTTCTCTGAGTGGCATTTACCCCAGTGCAGACACTTTGCACTACTAAGTCCCACTAAAGCACAAACTGCTAAGTGCACGGATGAACCACAGATAAATGGTTGCATGTCTTAATTAGTGATGGATGAAGCTCTCAGAAGATTCTGTGGTTTAATTAGAATAAGTATTCAAAAAGTTCAAATGCTAATCCAAGCCTCTTTAGTTTATAATGATGGAAGTCACTCTCTAGAGCAGCTTACTCATTCCATTTTTAATATATCCTAACTGCAGTTGGGTTTGATCTGCTGCACAAACAGCAGCTGTCACGAAAAGTAGATCCCCTCCAACAATCCCACTTGAAATCAGCAATTGCAGATGTGCAGAAAAATCAAACGACTGAATAGCAGTCTCCAGACAGCGCTTGCCACAGTCTTATGTCCTCCAGTGACAGTTCACTTTTGCATGTTCTTGGCTCTAAGGCTTGGATTAATCATGCTTAACTGTTAGAATCCCTGTTTCTATAATGTCTGAGAAACTCAATCTCTTTTTAAAGGTATATATCTCTTGACAGTGACTGCAGTGAAGGAGCTTGACTCCTAATTTGAGCATCTCATTTATTTGCCTGCACTTTGGAAGGATCAAGGTCCAGCTCTGTTGTGAAATGCCTGATGTTACGGTATCTCCTGACAGGTACCCTGCCCCATGGCTAGTCCATTATGGGTCGTTTCAAGTCAGCTCTGCTGCACACTGGTGCATTATAGTGGACTGAAATGCAGGAGACTTGATTTTCTAGAAAGTTGATTTTCTAAATAAAAGCGTTCTCATACAATATCCTAGAGCCTGATTCCCCACCGCCTTACAGCTGTGTCCAAACCCATGGGACTCAGAGCAAGTCCACAGGGTGTGTAAAACCCTGTCTAGCACATCTGGAAGTGCCAGGCTCCCAGTTTGCATAATTTAAAAGCAATGGAGGATTGGGCCAGCAGTTACAATTGTACTTATATAATGTCTGCATAAGCAAATATTGGACTTGTTACGCATATGCAAAGAGTAGCCCAGACAGCGCATAAATGGAGAAGGTATGAATTTCCTTTGCACACCACATGCCAAATGTGTGCAAATCAAGCACAAAAGTATCCCACCCATTGAGGCAAATACTTAAAAATAGGTATCTAAAAGTATTACACAGTAAAGCACTAAAGAACATAGTTTAATTTTCAAAATTGCTGAGCAACAAGCAATTCTTGTTTTTTGAGAATCAGACCCCTTACACACTTCCGTTTAGGTTTTGGAACGTGATTTTATATACCTATTTTTTTGAGAAACATTGGCCAAATTGCTAGCTGTCAGCTGGAGACTTTATCAGGAAATCTGTAACTGAACATTCCAGGCCAAGATGCATAGAAAACAAAAGACTGTGTAGAAACTTACACAGTATGCTGTTGGTTATACTGGAAACAGTAAAAAGAATTTTTAAAAAAAAGTGCTGTTAAAAAGCTCAGTTCAGGAAAAGGGAAAGAAATGTACTTTTGTGTTTGTACTGATAACAGTAGTCCTTCTTACAACATTCTGCACTTTTAAAACTTTGAATGAATAACTGTAGCTAATAATAGTACCTTTAAATAAAATCTTAATTGCAAAACAAAATAATAATAAGGAAAAGTTAATACTTTTTTTTTTTTTTCCAAAGCTTAGAAAAGTTTAGGTTGGAGTTTTGGGTGAAGGTTTGGTTGCTGCTTTTTCCCCTTTTATCTGAAACAGCTTACTCAGACCTAATCTTCATCATCTAAACCACATGATTAACACACAAAATAACTTTGGAGCAAGCCAGGTCCAAGCAGGAAGCTGCAAGTACTATCATGTCTTCATGATATTAGCCAGCAAAATAACTGTGGTTTCTTCAGGTTTTTTTTTTTTGTTATTATTATTATTTTAAATTCTCTACATTTATGTTTTCCTTGAAAGGGGCTTGTGTGTGTGTGTGTGTGGTTTTTTTCCTTTCTTCTTTGTGTTGGAAACTTTCAGATTTCCAATCTCATTCCCAAAGGGAATGTTTACTCTCCTAGACAATCCCCACAAGACCGGGGCAGGCCTGGACCCTTACATGAAATGGCTAAGAACGTCTCTTACTTTGCTTGTATTTGTCAGTCAAAAGCACTGTTCAGCCAGATAGCACCACTCCCCTCTGGTCAAATTTAAAAGAAAGTAGTTATGACTGTACCATGCAAGGGGACTGGTCCTGCTGGTGTGTATGAGGCTTGTTCAGAACACTCCATTTGATTTGGCTGGCCTAAGAAAATGTAGGCTCCTTTACTTCTTTCAGGATCCCAATGGGTTTTAGGTGGGAACTATGTACTAAGCTGCTCAGATCACAGCAGTTCTGGGCATGTCTAGACACAAAGTTGCTGGTACTGGAAGAAATGTTATCCTGAGCAGGGAGGAACCTACTGAGTTGTAGGTGCTTAAGTCTTCTTTTGCATCTGGCCCTAACTTGCAAGAGAGGAAGAGCCAAATGCTCAAGGGCAGCTTCCATTTTATGGCTTTAAATTATGCAAAAAAATACGGTCTTGATAATTTTGCACCTGCATCTGTATTGGAGGTGAGGGAGAGCCTGACCAGGCAGGGACAGGCTCTAATTCTCTGCGCTGTGAATTCAGACAGACCTTACCCCAGCAGAAATCATAGTCCCCATGTGTGTCATGTCATACACTCCTATGCTAAGTTCTGCGGTTGGTACGCTGGGTGCTTGTTGGGCAACGGCATGGAGAAGGCTGGTTTCCTTGGAACATTTTTTGTTCATTGTAATGTTCCTTCCCAGCATTTCACAAACCACCACAAAGACAACGACAAAATAGGGGAGGAAAACCTTCTTAAAATGAATTGTGTGTCTCTTCCCTCGCTATCCCAACAGCCTTGGCAGGCTCATTGGAGCCAGGCAGAGCTGGTCTCTACTGGATGTTGCTCTTTGCACAATTTTATGATAATCTGGGGGAGTTTGCGTGATCAAATGGTGAGAGCACAAGGAGGGAAGTGAGGACTCTGAGACTGCTTTCCTGGTTCCGCCACTAAGATCCCATTTCTCTTGGGATGGCATACATAAACTCTTCTGATTGTTCCATTGGCATGAACCTTGTTTTATGTATGTGCTATTTCTGCTATTTCTAGGACTATCTGAGGTTCAAATCAAAACAATAGCAAAATGTTCCAATTTATCTGCAAAACAAATTACAAACCTAATAACTATGACCTCTCTGTTCTGATTCAGAGCCTATTATAGACAGTGCAAAGAGATCTACCGACTCCAGTGTATTTTGGATTACTGTGTAGGCTCTTGATCAGACGGAAAAGAGACAGAAGGACACTAGAACTTAAGGAAGGGATGGGAGAACTATGATATATATTACTGGGAAGTAAAAACACCCTCAAGGGATGCTGGAAGCAAGACTTCTGCCAAGGCTTGGCTAGAATACACAAGTTTAGAGACCCAGCTATTGCAGCTTCTTGGCTCATCCTAGAAAGAAAACAGCTTCCTGTCTTAACCTCTTAATGTGAGCTCTATATTTGTAATTTGCAGTACATTTCATACCTGGAAGAACAACTCAGTTCTGCTCTCATGGCAAAATTCCTAATGATTCCATTGTGAGCATAGCATAGTTCACATCTTCTTATTTGCTGCTGTTGGGTCTTTTTCATGTCCTTACACCCTTTAATGCCTGCAGGTACTCTCTGCTCTTGCACTCATTTTTAGTCTCCGTTTCTTTGACACAGGTAACAGTTGTAAACTCCAAAGATCACTGTTTCTGTAGCAACAAAGACAGAAAAAGAGGAAATTAATTCAGTCTTCTGCATCCATTCAAAGCATCTTCTGCTTATAATAACGAGGTGTTTTCTCCTTGCTTTTCATCATATGCCCCACAAGTTCAGCTGTTCTCAGACGGGACTACTGGAGGAGAACAGGGCAGCTGGACAGTCCCAGCAGCCACACTTGCAGAAGTACCCTGTAAAAGTAGCATGTGATCATCCCAAAATACAAATTAAAAAAGGAAGAAAAAAAAGAACTAAAAATATATTACTGTTTCTGAAAATGAAATCTCATGATTACACCACATAGCATTACTATTTCAGTACTACAGAGTTTTCAAAGCAGCACTAGATTTGTCATCCTTCTTTAAGAATCTGTTTATCTGAGACTGGTACCCCAAAATGCTCTCTATGCCTTTGAAAATCCTCTTTCAAATTTACAAAGTTGTTCCAAACAAGTAGGATGCTATACATAACACCAGGAAAGTTTCTCTAAGAACAGATTTTTCCTAGATTATTTCATAGTCTTTTATCAAAATGAAAAGTGCAAAGATGAATAACCATGATCCACAAATAACCAGGTGAACCCAAGTCCATCTGCTCTCATGGTGCAAAATAAGGGAGGTGAACTGAACACTGATTATATAAGGAGATGCTTTGGGTTGTGATCAGAGATGGCTCTTTCTTCTAAAAACATATTAAATTTGATTCACTAGCAGCACTGACAAAAAAGATGTTTTGGTTCGTACGGAAATGGTTTGATTCAAATATTTAATTTTGCTTTAAGGGTTTCCAAAAATATAATTAGGTACTAAACTAAAATGGAAACTTTGAATCCCAAAGCTAAAATGTTTTACTTTTTAGAAAATGCTAAAATTATATAATTTGATTTGTTTGGAATCTGAGGGTGATATAACTAAAACAATCAGTTGAAACTGGCTTTAGTTTGCAAAGCATTTCAATTTTCCCGTATTTTAACATTTTGGCTAAGATTATCAGATGACAATTTATGGGAGGATGTTATTGTGAAGAAATAACGTGCTGTCAGAATCAGCAGTTTAGTATTACCTAATACAGATCTACAATGGCAGTTTACTGGGTAATTTTATTAATGATATTTACAGGCCTCTCAGCTGAAAGGCAGAGTGGGTACAGTAAGAAGTAAGCCATGGTTAGCTTGTAGTATATTATTAGCTACAGCAATACTACATCTCAACAAATCTGTGAGTGCCACTTGACAGGAAAACACCATGCACATTTGTAATGCCACAGAAAGTAAGTATAATAATTAAAACAACGGTTCTTTTCCCTCAACGTTTTCTTTTGACCTCTGTCTTCCTCAAAATGAATCCTAGGCAGGTTAATTGATTGCTTATCCACATAATGTTTAAGCAACATATTTAATACAGTTGCAGTTCATACTTTAAATTCAAACAGCATCAATCCAACAATTTTTGGCAAATAAAAGGCAGCAACGGAGTGTCAAGAATCCAAGGAGACTCCAATCTAATTTAAATGGTGTTGCTCTCAAAAGCTGGCAGCAAGGAGTGCATCTTTTTAAAATGTTTCTAGTAGAAGCTGATGTTTATGATTGCTCTTAGCTTGGCAAGAAAAACACACTTCTAAACATTTACATTTCACATTCTTTGGGACTGTTGAAAAATGTTGGCTTGCAGTTCTCTACACTGCAGAGAGCTTGTGAGGAATGTTATAGTAGAACGTTAATAGCCATGTACTTTTCTTTTTCTTTGATTTACTGTGTGGCAGTTTTTATTCTAGTTGTGTTCTTAATGTTGTCTCTCCCAGTTTTAGTTTCACTCCAACAATATGAGCCTAGGTTTATTTATTTAGCTAATAAAAACAAAGTCAATTCATTTATTAATAATACTTCGTACTAATGTCCCAGTCACCATTTGGAGACTTTCCCATTTGTACATATTCACTACATACTGTTGCAAAACCCCACAGCCAAGTCAGAAAACAAGCATTTTTCAGGAGACGCAGTCTGTGAAGAAGGGGCTGTCATTGTTCTGTCCGTCTGCCCAAACAATCAGGCCACGCTGTGGTTTGCCTACCACCGTGACTGCAGTGTACAGACACCAACAAGAAAAGAAATAACATAACGCAGAACCCCTGCTCAGTTACTTTGGCTTCAAGGTATCTCCTTGAGGAACTGCTGCCTTTGTGTAGGACATCGGTGCCCAGGCCCCAGTGAGCTCTCGCCAGCTAGGCCCCGAAGCCAGCCGGCCTGGCGGCCTCTGCCTGCCCACTCACTGACGGGCACATGCATTTCCCAATCTGACCCAACCTAATAGCATGAGGAAAAAAACATTAGCGTTGGCTTTATTCTTCACTGAGAGCGCAGTTTTCAAAGCAGTGTTTTGAAAGTACAATTAAATCGCTGATTAGAGGTGCATAAAGGTACTCAACATGTTCCCCATTCCGTAAATCGCATGAAGATATGTATGAGTCTTACTGGCGCAGTTAAGTGAGTCGCTGAATTAGGACAGATGCATGGGATACGATGCAGTCCTAAACGCTGCCAACTCCCAGAAAGGTCACTGGAAGTTGATGGTACCTAGGAACTACGGGACTGATAAATACAAGAACTTATCCACACACACAAATTCATGTATGCAAATAATCTCACTGCAGTGTTGCAATCATTGGGAGTCCTCAGGTTGGACTGCTCCTGTGGGCAAGCTCACTCATGGTCTGACGATCTGCAGAATCAGCCTCGGTGGTATGTGCTGCATGCCTGTGTACTACCAGTTTAATTCAGTTTACTAAGGTACGTGGAGTCTCTGTCAAGGTACATGTGAGCCACAATCACAGCAGCATCAAGCCAGCTGCTTCAGGTCTGGGCCATTTTGCTGTCAGCTGAAGATGTCAGGCTGATGACGTGGCTTGGTCTATGGCACTTGGATAAATAATAAAATGTGCAGTCTGCCTTGCTAGTAGACATACTACTACTAGTAATAGAGAAGTCAAGGCAAGGGAATTTTGCAAAATGCAAATAATTACAAACTATGTGTGTGAAGTCTTAGTTGCTGTTCATAATTAGGCAATGAAACAGACTGAACACACATAATGTCCTTCACCAGAGGACTTTGGAAACTTAGTTTTATTAAAGTCTCATCAAAACGTGATGTCATGCCAGTATTATATGGAGCCCCCCCCCTCTGCAGCAGCTATAACTTACCTTGTCCATGTCTCTGCGGTAGCCTGGCTGTAGCAGCACTGAGCTCGCACGAGCTGCATCGTTCTGCCTGGGCAGAAGGACACCGCTGCACAGCCAGCTGCCATTGCTTGGGAGAGCCAACCTAGCAGTGCTCCAGATGTCTACATTACACTCGCAGCAAGATGCAGCAGTGACCTCAGTGTATGTCTGCTTTTAACTTTTTGCAGTAGCCTGGAGCATCAAAAGCCAGATCCATAATAAATCTGTCTGCTTAGGCCGCTATGAATGCAGACAGAAATTTTGTAAAATGGTGCCAAGTGCCTGAATGTCCATTTTCTGCTCCTTTTTTTCAGGGTACCTTAAATTTACAAGACATAAATAATTTAAGAAGCAAAGTCCAACTTTGAAAAGTGACCAAGAATTTGTTTACATGGGGAGGAGCTCCTGGTGCACTGAGACAGGAATTGTTTTGCCACGTACATTTTATAATCTTCTAGCTACTGTTACAGCAGTGCTGTTCCTGGTTGCTTTGGGCACACAGCAATGCACACCTGCTCAGGCAGAGGCTGTCCCAGCACCGTGTCGGTGCCATAGCAAAAGGCTTGGGCCTCATGGCTGCTGGCAGCATGAGATCAGCAGCGCGCTCCCCCTGGCAGCCCCTGGAGCTCAAAGTTAGCTGAGGGTCTATGTTGTTCAGGAAGGTCTTTTATTTGGGAGGATAAAAGCTGCGTCTTGCTGGTTTACATCACATTTGCTTGGGAATATTTGCAAACTCATGGAAACAAAAGACAATGTGTCTTGACAATTTTTTTAGTGTAATTCTGTGCAAGAATACTCTCATTGCAGAGTAAAAATGACCACACGAAGACTGACTCAAAACTAATTCCCTGTCAGCCTTTAGAAACTGGAAGTCCCATTTTAATGTTGAAGGCTCTTCAAAAAAAACCCCCATGTTTTTGTTTAGCTTGTTTCTAGTGTGTACACCCCCCAGAACAAGCACCCAAAAGCCAAAGTCAGGGGAAGCTGGAGGTGCCCAATGCCAGTGGCCTCATTTCAAGATTAGCACCTCAAATCCAAATGAAGTTAACAGAAGCTCGAGGTGCTCAGTGACTCACCTGAAGGTAGATATTAAAAATGAAGCATGTTACTGTTGGAGGGTTTTGAAAATTATAGCCTAAGTGACAGTGTCAGAGCATAAAGCTGAGAAGTTCCTGTTCTCATAGACAGGTCCCCCCTGAGCAACTTGTTATCAATAACTAACCTATATGCATAATGTCGCACGTATAGATCTCTATAGGAAACCACTAACGCAAATCATAAGCTTAATAGAATCTGTGTATAACCAGTGTTTGAATAACACTAATAACTCTGTATAAGGAAACCAAGGGAGCAGCTCAGAGTGGGTGGGAAGCAGTAGCCAGCAGGCTGGATAGGAGGAAAGGAGAAATAATAAGGCACCTCGCTCCCAGGAAGGGCCAGCAGGTGTATTTATAGAGCTCACACACCTTCTGGTCAATTAGGTCTAAACCCAGAGGAACCACTGGTAAAATATCCATTGCTGCTGGCTTTGGTAAAAGCCAATTAGAGATGCATTTATATTATAAAACTTAATTTCTAGGGAACAGAAGTGTGGAGAACTTCAAAGAGTTGCTCCAAGAAGGATGGAGCATGATGTATATTAGGGACTGGGGCTAATGGATCCCAGTGCCTGAGCGCGTGGACATTCTTGGAGATTCTGGGGAGGAGAGCCTAAAACACTGGCCTCTGGTTGCAAAATTTCAGCTAGAATTGAAATAATTTTCATTTTACTTCATTACTTCCTCACAGTTTAATATCTAAATGTTCAATTTTAATTGTTACTAAATAAACTCCTGTTTTACTGCGAGGCTTATCTGATGTTGGGGATAAGGTAAATGAGCAAAGCTCCGGCGTTACAATTCCATGGAGACCACAGACTGTGTCAAAGAAGCATGTGTGCGTACCCTGAGAACATGAACCTCAGCATGGTACAAGTGGGAGTACTTTCTGCCAGGCAGCAAAGAAGCAGTGAAGGAGCTGGGACTGCCAAGTGGCCAGGCTTGGGAAGGCGGTCACTTTAGTAGGCACACACAGGATCCTTTCCGCAAGGCACAGAGACTCCCCATAGCTTCCCTAAGCTGTGGCGCTTTACAATGAGTAGACCAAAGTCATACCACGGTTTAGTGACAAAGCTGAAAAGAATCCAGATTGCCAGCTCCCTGTCCTAAATACCAAATGCAGTCCTGCCTTCTCCTCTAGGATAAACGCATAAGGAAAAATATTCTAAAAGCTTTCAAGAAGCAGCGCGGATTGTGCTGTTAAAAGGAGGAAACATTATCAAAGGGTCAGAGAATTCCACAAAGTAGCACAACAGTTACTATTGCAAAACTCTGGGGGATCTCTTCTGTGGTATAGAGTTATTCAGCAGCTCAGACTCACGGCAGTATTTCTTCGTCCTCCACAGTCATAAATTCTTTTGCCTGTTATGGCTAAGTTCAGTAAGCTCATCTGATTTGGCTTCAGTGAGAGCCAGACCTTGCCTAAAATTTAACATTTTTATTGTCCTTGCCGTAGAACATTTATGCTGTGTTTATCAGGTTCATTTCTTTCTTCATTAGAAGTTAATCACAGTGCCATTAGCACTGCTTTAATGTCATGAGAATCACACTCTGTAGGGTGCATCCTATGACTGCCTCAAAAATCTCTCCCTGTGGATATTTTGTCTCTGAAATAGTCTGGTTCCAACTATTCATCTTTGCCAAGAAGAACAATGTTACCAATTATTCCTACAGTGGAAAATAAATCAGAACAATCATTTGTTTTCTTGCAGTTGGTTGTACATATCCTTCACCAGGAGAAATTCAACTGCGAGTTAGAAAAATTTCCTTTCAGCTTCCCAGCCTCTTCAGTCTGTGCAGGATTCACAGTATGCCTATACATCCGATGAGTTATTTTACCTGGGAGGTAGGAATTGTTCCAAGTTCATACCTGCTCAAGATGTAATTCAGTTTTATGCAGGAGACTGGCATAAAGCCTATCTGCAAAAAATCTCCAGCACAGAAAAGCTAACAGTGACCCAGTAAAAGAAATCAAGAATTTGAAGGTGGTTTTGCAGAGAGAAAAGATCTGTCATTAGTGAAAAGAAATGAGGGGAAATTACTGAAAGAGCATTTCTGATCATGCAATCAAGGAAATGTGGAACAAAACTCCAGGGCACAGTGGGATCTGGGAGTGATACCTTGGGGAGAAGGCACCACAGATACTTCCTCAGATAAGGGCATATCAAAATTCAGTGCCTGATCTCAGAAACCCAAACATTCATATTAAAAATACAATCAGTTCATATTCATGCATTGGGACATGAGTAGCTTTAGGACTTGGCTCTCATTTATTGCTTAAGCATGCAATTCATAAGAATAATTCAAATGTGCCGTCACCGCAAAGGTATCAGAAATCTCAGCAGATGCGTGCTGTGGTTATACAGTTACCTTTCTGCACACACAGTTGTGAAAATCTGGTCCTAAACATTTTTTTTTTTGGCTTTTTTTTTCACTTTGCAGACGAATTGCAGAGGTGTTGTCCGAGGTGCTGAGTCGTCCTCGGGTCATTGTGGAGCCAAAGCTGGAGGTGCTCCATGGCACTGAAAATAACATCACTGGCTTAATCATCAACAAAGGCTTAGTACCAAGATTTTGCAGCTGCCATCCAATGAACTCTGAGATAGCACTTGGAGTCCTAAGCAACTAGTAATACCTGTTTTTCTACAAAATTTACAAATGCAAGTGTTAACTGTTCTAAATTCACTTAAGAAACAATTCACCCGGAAAGATTTGTGGTTTTCATTAAAACAGAGAACATAGAAGAGGAAATGTAAGGCCTGATGCTTAGCGTCCATTAAACCCCACAATTTGGCCAAGCTTTTGCAGGGCTTACTGAGTATGCAATAAAGCAGTCAGCAAACTGTCCTTGTAGCCTTTCAATCATTATAAAACACATATAAGTACTTTCTAAGTGTGCAGCAGGTTAGTGACTAATGAAGCAACTGCAGCCTACCGACTGGATCCAGCACTAAACAAGGCAGAGCAGAGCAGATAAGCAGTGCTGGACTGCAAGGTGGGCATAAACAGCAAAGGAAGCAACTCTGTTCTCGGCTGAGTCACTGAATTGACTTCAGTGTAAGAAACCATGTTTTGCACTGAGTCTTGGTATTATTTCTGTTGTCTTATCCCAAGTACAAGAGCTGGCTGTCCTGTACTAGGTAGACCAAACCCTAAGCAGGACTGTTGTCTGGCTGCTCGCTGCTGAACAAACCATTGCTCCTTCTGACGTCCTGGCTGTAGGAGACAAATGTGGATTCCCCTGGAAATTTGCCCAGATCTAAATGTGAGTATGGAAAAGTGTGTCATTGCCTGCACTCGTGTTTGTGTTCAAACCATCCCTTGTATGCAGCTGCAAGATTTTTCACATTGAAACTGATGTGACATTATTACATTAAAAGGATCTATTGAATACCTTGGCATCATCTTGATACTGAATTATGGACTGACAAGTCTCAGAAGCTGAAAAGCCTGGAAAATCATGCACTTGCCTCCAAAAAAAAATAAAAAAAAAATTCTGCATTCTGCAGATGCATTCTGCATCTGGACCACCACGAGTAAGATTTCTCCAGATCTCTCTGGTGGCCGAGACATGTCACCTTCTCCATCCCTCACCGGTCTCTCAGGAAGCAGTTCCCACTGGGAAGCCACCACCTGCTGCCTGCCTAGGCTGGCAGAGTCCAAGCGATGACACCACTTTGCGCTGCTGTGGGACTGCAGGAAGAATTACCCAGCTGACCTCCATAAAAACTAATCGAGCGGCCCTGCTCGAAGCAGTGTGCGTCTTCCTGGAGCTGTGCATTGGGAAGGACTCCCTGAGTCACTCTCCTCGTTTGCATATCCCTTTGCATCTGAGCATTAACAGTCAGAAGCCATTGGAGCCAGCTAGAAAAGCCTCATGTTTGTGCTCTCCCATGCAAATATCTCTTCTCCCTATATATTAGTTACTGTGTGTGGGTTTTCTCTCTCACTCTCTCTTGCCATGTGTGTGGGAGTTGATGGCATCAGCTTTATGAAATCTCAACACATGCCAAAAACAGCTGGAGAAGTTGAAACAAGTTCTGGGTGAGGTGAGTTTCATGGGCTGGGCAGGGACTGAAATTAGCAAAGGTGCTATGGCTGCTTGCCATCTGGGGAGCATCACATGGGGCATGTGGGCTCTGCCTGCTCCACGAGCAGATTCCCCATGGAAAAAAGGATTTGGTTTGATTTAGATAATGAAGATGGCAGAGATAGTTGAATTAGAAGAATTTGTTCACCAGGACAGACCATCTCTGCACCTCTTCCGTGCCTGGTTCATTATGTAAATATACAATTTCATCATGAGTCTGAGGTAATTAATATCTTTAGCCAGCATGTAGCACTCTTCATCTTCAAAATGCTTTACTAACATTAATAACTAATCACCACAGCACTCTGAGAAGGTTATCACCTCAATCAATGGGTAAACTGAGGCACAAAGTATCACAACCTGCCAGTGGCAGTACTCTTTACTTCTTGTGTCCCAGCCTGGTGCTCTGTGTGTTACAGAGCGTGGCCAAGCTGCCTGATAAGCTTTATGATAAGAAGGAACGAGCCAAAAGGGCACTCCAGAATGAATGAAAGAAAGCTCCCTGCACAGAGCAGAGCTTGTTCATCGCTGGCTGCTCCCCACAGGTCTCCGTGTCCCCAAAGCCAAGACGTTTGTCCTCCCCTTAACATCTACAAGACATTTATGTTGATCTCCTTGCATGTTCCCTTCAGCAGTCCAACATTATTCCAGGCATAACAGATAAGCTCTGCTTAGCTATGACTCAGGTATTTACATCTTCTTTTCTAGACAATTTTAGAATATAAAGACCCAATGAAATGTCTGATGAATATTAGTGTTATAAATCACCACTGAATAACTAGCATTTGCTTTTGAAGCACTTTACAGATCTATCTCAGAAGAATTTGCAGGTTTTGCCTCAATCTCTTATAGAGAAACATTTGAATCTGTTTCAAAGTTTGGTCTTAAGCTGTTGATTTTCTTCAATCAAGTCTTGCTTAAGCTAGTAAACACAGCTTTTACCTTATCAGTTTCTGCCATTAGTTCCATCTGGACATCTGCACCAGGTCATACATTATTGCTTAGGTATGTTATTCCCTGACAAACCTGGGGAGAATTGTGAAAGAAGTGACCTTCTTGCCCAATTCAGAAAATGGAACTTCAGTGCATCTTACTAAAGACAGAAACATGCACAGTAACCCTGAAAGAAAAGTCTGCTTGTCTTGAAGCTTCACAAGAAGGATCTGTCAAATGTGGCAGGCTGTCATTAAAAACAATTAAACTAATCAAAAATCCCTTTTCTCTTATTTCTGCCTAGTCAGGTGAATATTAAATACTAGATTTTCCAGGGGTGGTGGGAAGAAGAGGAAATCGGCATCTGTGTTTTCATTCAAACGTGTGTATGAAGAAGCAAGTACAGATTTGCCTTCGTATACCTAAAGTATGCATGTAATTAGTATGACTGCACAGGTAGTCATGGGACTTTGTACATGTCATCCACCTGCATGTCAGCGGGGCGGTTGTCTTAACAGTGACAGCGCTCGTGCATGCAATGCTGGCATTTAAGCACACAGAAACACCCATTTTCCTGGTAAACTGGGCTTGGGGGAGCTGCTGCTCTGCTCAGACCATGTTCTGGGACCTGTCAGGACAACACTGCTTGTTGAACACACAGATTTTTGTACCTGTTTGGTTTAGAGTGAACCAGTTGCTTGTGATGTCTCCTAGCATCACTACCACGGGCACAATCCTCTCCTCATCCCTCCCAAAGCTCCTTTGTGTTTTGCAGAAGTGGAGGAGGCAAAGAAAAACCCGAGCTCCTTTGAGGTGGGAGCTTACCCCAAGGGGGAGGAGAGGGAAGCTGACCTCCAGTGCATTTACTGATCGTATTTATTTTTAAAGGCACTTAGCCATCAGTCTCAGCCTAGTGCTCTGCTTCCTGCAGGCACGCCCTGCTTGTGGCTGTGAAGGTACTCACTAAGCACTAGTAACACCCAGCATTTATATAGGGCTTTTCATCTTCAAAGCACTTCCCGAACATCGTTTAATTAATGAATCCTCACAGCCCTCTGTGAGGTATGCACAGTTATTACCCCCACATTTTACAAGTGAGGAAAACTGAGGCAGCGATTAGCTGAGGCAACACTGTGGGAATTGGGATTAGAGCTGAGGAGAGCTCAGCGGGGCCGGGACCCCCATCCCACGCTCCCATTGCTGGGCGGCCTCGCTGGGAAAGGAGAGCAGTGCCTCAGTTCTGCACAGTGACTTGAATGTCGTCAGTGCAGCCCCTTTGGTGCACCAGCAACCTCTTCTCCTTCCAGGTCCATTAAGTGTGGAGAGCTAGGAAAATATTTCTTTTTCTTCTTTCAGTATCAGCTCCAGATCCCGCTGCCGCCCAGACAGAATAGCCCATGAAAGACACCGGGATGGAAGTTTCACAGGAGGCTTCTGTCATCTACATCACTATATCTAAAGCACCTAGTCTACTACCAAAGACTCGGTTTTAGTGCCTTCACAGTGTTTTTAAAATTATATGAAAGGGGGACTTTCACCCAGAGATCTCGGAGGGCAAAGGCCAGTGTTGCAATCCCAAACCAGCACGGCTCTGCGCAGACTGTCAGACCCACTCGGGCTTGGCCTGGGCTGAAGATCTGATGATTCACGACCCTCAGCCCACATCCACGAAAGTTCAGTGAGTTTCACTCACATCCTCCTCAGCGACTGCGGGTTCCTCCCCTGAGAAGCCCCAGGGTATCCTGGTTCCCAGCTGACACGCGGAGGGCAGAGGCAGACTTCCTGCTCCTAATGGTAGCCGGTAGGGTGAGAGAGGGCAGCGGTGCTGGGGGTTAAACCTGGATGGTTCGAGCTCGTCAAACTTGAACATCTGAGAGAACCTGCAGGGCTTGGTTCCTTTCCAGCCCTCCAGGGCTCTCACAGCCCTAATTATTATTGTTGTTGTTGTTATTATAACAAAACATTCATATACTGCCATAAAATACAAACTAGATAATACACGTTCCTCGCCCGGAGAGCTCAGCCTTTCAACAGGCTGGACGTTGTGAACTGGATCCCTCAGGAGAGACAGAGGAGGTGTAGTGCTTTCAGAGCAATTTCCCTTCTCAATTCCTTTCAAGTGTGTCTGGACGCTGTGAAAGGACTCAGGACACGGCAACAAGCAGCTGAGCAGGCAGCATCAGCATGCTCCTCCAGCAGTGGGACAACCCATGTTCTGCTAGGCCCTGGGTGAAGGAGTTTGAGCTGGTAGCCACGTGTGCAAGCTGGTAGCCACGTGTGCAAGCAGGGGATTTGGGGGTACGGGGTGGCATTGCTGGCGTGCTTCTGAAATGAGCTGTGGTTTGAAGCTGGTACCTGCTGCTTGGAAAGCAACACCCAGCCAGTGTCCTGGTGGGGTGGCAGCTCCTGGGGCCCACAGCTCTAGGGGGGCCATCAGGGAGCTGCTGGCACGCAGTCCATCAGCAATGCTGCCTGGCGGGGCCGGGCAGTGTGTGAGCACCCGCAGAAATGCAGCCGGGGCTGCTCCATCCTGCTCCTGCACAGCACAGCCATTCCCACAGGCGCTGCTTCAAATGTACCACTCAACTAAACCGGGGTGGTGGAACTGTAAAATCGAAAGAAAATGGGAGCATGGAAATTCATCGAGTGGTGATGCCTTTGTACAGCCGACTACTGGGGGATCTGTAGCTCGTAAATGCTCTTCTGACTGAGACCGAAGCCTTTTCTTGCCTCTGAGGTCCCTTCTGTTCCCTTGTGACAGCGTTTCCCAGTCTAATCTGAAATGCCTTGAGATATTGAGCCAAGGGAGAAGTGGAAAATGTTGCAATTCCCAAGCTGTACTTTGAAATGAAATAGTAATAGTTGTAATTAATAATAATCTCTAATGAAAACAAAAAATCCCTGCTTATTCCAATATAGACACTTTAGGTAGTACTAGGGCGTCAGGCAGGCTTATTCAGCCTCTGGACAGACTCACCCACAAGGCCCAGCACCAACACGCCCTGTGTACACCTAGCATCATTTTCAACAACAACTGCACCAAAACAAAACAGAGACGAAGAGCATTTTATGTCCTTTTTGTGTCTAGGCACAAGGGAGGGTCCCTTGGCCAGTTTTTACCAACTGAAGACTCTAATCCAGAAATTGTCCTTGCAACTATATTCATAACTCATAAAAACAAACAAACAAAACCAGACAAAAGTAACAACAACAACAACAAAACAACGAACAAAACAAAAACAAAATCTATTTACAATGAAGGAAGCATTACTCAGAAGTGCTGCTGTTTACGTTCCCTCCAGTGCTCCGTGCCCCAATATTCCGATGTTCTCTCACCATTCGGTCACAAAGACACTGAGCAGACACTGCTGAAGTTTTTGAATGCTTAATCTGACCAATCCTAGTCCTGGCATAAACCCAAGAAAATAAGAGGAATCGGGGCACACCTCTGGTATTATTCAGGGATGCGATGTTCATGTTCTGATTGCTGTTATTGAACTGGAGCAATTCCCATCGCAGAACCCAGCAGGCAATGGGGACACCTCACTGGATGCCCAGTGTAAGGGCTCACGTCCCCCACTGCCGACCCCTCAGCCCCAGCAGCCTCTTGCTGCCAGCCGTGACAACCCCTCTGCGAGGCGGACATCTGGTCTCAGTCCCGCTGCACACCCCGTTAGGAGCCAGCAGGATGGTGAAGCACTTGGCTTCTCCCGTCTGCAGTGCACAAGGAAGGTGCTCCAGACACAATGGCTAATTTATAGGCTAGCTCCTCTTGGTTCACGTTTCCTGCCATAGCAAGAGTTGTCAGTCAGGCACAGCTTCGTCTTAACTCAGGCATTAACTTGAATACAATTAATTCTTGGCAGCAGACGCAACATGCTAGGAGCCCCATCTCTCCGGATGGTGATAAGGCTGGCTGTCAGGACAGGCTTTCCATTCACTCCTCGACTTTAGCAAGAGTTAGATCAAGCCCATGCAGACTAATAAAACGAACGACACTGCTGGCATTAGCAAGTGCAGCTCCTAGCATCAACGGAGTTCTGTCTCACTATGCCAACCAGGACGGTGCCCCTCTTCAGAGAAGTGACTGGGATTTTACTGTTAGTTTCCTTTACTTCAGGATATTAATTCCAATTACATCTGGGAGAGAATAAAGGGGACAAATCTGAAGCACAAGGCCTAACCCTATGAGAAGGCTCTTGGTAGGCTGCAGTGTCAGAAAGAGCCGTGTGGCCAGGCACATGCCAGCACACGAGCCCTGCTGCCGTTCAGGTCAGCGTGCCTGGCCCAGCCTTCCCCTGCCTTCCCCTTCTTCCTGTCGCCTCCCTGCCCTGCCACGTGGCGATGTCAGTCCTGTTTTATCTCACTGCACTCACGGAGCTGACTTGTGCAGCTCGAATGAAACCTTGTTAAACCTCGCAGGGGTTCACAGTGATTCAGGTGATGTGCTGAGATGGCCTGGGGCAGACTGTCACAGTTCAAGTCCAACCCAGGCTATCTTCATCTTGATGGCCAGCTGGGCCATCAGTCTTGCACCACTCACGAGCCTGACGCTCACTCCCCCACTCCCCTTGCCTTGTTTTTCTGGCTATCTATTTTTCTGTTGTTACCCTTATCAAGAGAACAACTTAACCACCCTGGTATACCAGCCCGACATACCTAGCAGATTGCAGCATGACTCAGTACAGAACTCTTCCTCTGTTTTCACGCACAAACACACTCTGTGGACAAGACGACAGTGAAAAGAGTACAGGATGCATCACGAAGGTTGCAAAACCCCGAGGAAGACTGGAAGGGCCCCCATGGAACAGGTCTCCAATCCCCACTATTCCTTTTTTGATTTGAACAAATCTTAAGTTTGCAAAACATCCGAGACTCGTTGAGCTATGCACAGAAACGGCCCGTCTTATTAAAGCTCCTGCAGAGGTGTATTCTGTTAGCTAGACTTGGGCAGCCACCCCAAAGTTTCTTAGGAATTCCCCATTCACAAGGCAATGCATTCGGTGACTGGTGTTAATTACACCACTAATTACGCTGGGGCAAATATTTTGAAAGTGATCCATAGGCAGAAACATATTCATATTCATCATTCATTGAGGAGTATTATACACAGATATAGCTCACCCAGGTGCTAAAACTATCATATTTAAGATTGATTGCTGTATTTCACCAGAATTAGAGCTTTTAGTAGACGGCTTGGTCACAAGGACATCCCTTTCCACAGAAAACCAGGAAGAATTCTGTTGTATCCTATGACGAACAAAATCTTTACCTAAAATTTTGTCCTGCAAATGTGCCTCAAACATTTGTATCGTTTAATGGTGCCTTTTGGACATCCTGGGAGCTACGGTGGTCAGTGCATTGCACACTGCATTGTGTAAGATGTTGCCTACTTACAGTTTGTGTGTTATTACAAATATGCTTTCCAACTGACCAGAAAAAAAAAATCATTGTTAGAGTCTTCCTGGTAAAAATGCTTTAGAATGCACATCGAGAATAATGTCTTACGATTTTATTGAAAATAGTCTTGATGAAGTTTATTTTTAAAATCTGTCTTGCTAAGATTTGCATGGATAACAAACTCACATTCACTTTCTGAACTAATTTTGACAAGGTGAAATGCAATATGTGCTTGCAATGAAACCGTCAAGTGCTTGGCTTACAGGAAGTACAATTCTGCATGGGGCAGCCTGGCTATTTCAGCTAGTTACTTCACTTCTGCTGACATAACTGACATGAAAATTCACTTACCAAAAAGGTGTTTGGATCAGTCTTTTTTTTTTTTTTTTTTCCTTTGGCAAAGCTGTGCAGGATTGGCTTAACAAACTTGCTTGTTTGTAAAATTTCAAATATGTGCATTAAGTCATTGATCTTATTAGAGAAAAGAATTCACTTATGAAGTCTTACAAGACCATAAAGATTTTTGGGAGACAGTTAATGCTTGAAAGAAGTCTTTATACCTAACACATACGTTATTTCAGTACATGAGCTAGATGTATGCAATGCATCCTATTAAATATCTCCTCTGAATAAAGAAACACCAAAGGATCTGAGGAAATCCCACACTCATTTCTCAGTCTCTAAGAGCTACTTCCATAGCTCCTCCATGCTGAAATAGTATCACAAAAATGTTTTTATATTCAAACATGGGTTTATGCATTTGCTTGCACAAGTTGGACCTGCCCTTCTTTGTCTGCAATGCTGTTCAGCGGAATACCACCCCTGCTGCCTCTTCTCTGTGAGCCCGCGACCCAAGGTCAGGCATGCAGAGGGCTGCCCGGGGTTTAAAGCTGAAGAATTCAGCTAGGGGTGGTTGCATCCCAGGTCTCAGTGGAATGGGCTGAGCTCTGTCCCCACACCACAAGATGATGGGGGCAAGCTCCGCATTGTGCTGTGTGACAGGCACAGGCCTCAGGCACCGCTCTGCAGCCAGGAGGATCCCATGCTTCTCGCCCTGCACGGTGCCACGGGCTCCCTCCAGCCCCCGTATCTGGAGTGGGACCAAAGGATTGGAGAGATCCTGAAGTGCTGGGTTTTGTGGTCCAGTCCAAGGCTGTGGAAAAATCTCCCCGGGAACTAAAAATCCTCACAATTCTCACTATGTTCCATTCTCCTTCACTTTGATGTTGCTGCCTCGTACACCAATGTTATTATGTATTGCATGGGTATTAAAAACAAACCCGAAAACAAGACACTGCTGCACGCAGCTTTCCCTATTAGAAGGGAGTGAGAACAAATCCCTACAAGGCACACTAGTCACAATGCTTAGGCAATTAACTCTCCGATAGCTAGGGTACATCCATTAGTTCAGCTAGAAACGAGCAGGAGAGATAAGCATGTTGTATTTTCTGTTCTGCAGCATTATACCCAGCAAAGCAACTGCCAGGAACACAGACATGGCCTAACAGACTAAAGTCTTCACACATCTATTACCCTTCCACAGAAAAAGTAATGCTTAAAGGCAGTTTTCCAGTATTATAGGATATATATGTCCAAGAACGTATTCTAAACTAGCATCTATAAAGTGTTTTGTGGAGGGTTTGGTACAGCCAGCAGTAATTGTCCCCCTGAGCTGAGCTCAAGATGCTGGGACAGCCATACTCGAGCTTCCCTCTGCTGAGGGACATCCCCCCTGTACCACTCTACCTGCATTGCTGAGCTTTTATCGTCTCCTTAAGAAGCTAGTTGTGGAGTAGCACAAGGAACTGGAGTGTTGAGATCTCATGTACTGTGCCTGCCCCTGGAAATTACCAGGTGCATGTTCATAAACATCTGGTGCAGCAGAGCAGCCCAGCGTGGTCTTGCTTTTGCTACTGAATTGCTCTGAGATCTTGTTCATCTTTCAGTATCTCCTTTGGTCCTTCTCTCTGGGGAATAACATTTATCTGCTCCACTGAAGCACTGAGGTCTGTAACAATAACTATGAACTGTTTGATAATAGATGCTACTGAAAGACAAAGGTGTATTATTGCAAAATTTTGTGGGTTGGCAACTTAGCTAGTGGCACTGTATTGCATCCAGGGCCCATTTGGCTCCTCACAATGATATGAGAGTGGGGGGAGAGGAAATCAGGTCAGAGTTTTTGGCAGACTTGTTCAAGGTAAGCATAATCCAGCTGATTCATTATGTGCTGCAATCCTTGCTGGCAAAGACTCCGAAGTGAAGTAGCCTCCAGCCCTATTGCAACTCATCCTCTGTGTGTGGGTGTTGATGCTGCACATTAGGGAAGGGTGTCGCTGGTGGATAATCTTAAGGGGGTGAAGCTGGATCAAGGGTGCGAGGGACTTCACACAAGTGTGCAATATCAGCCCAGTGCTCCCTGCTGAGCAGTCCACTCTAAAAACATTCCCACCTCCCACAGGACGAGGAGGAAAGCTTTGAGAGGACCCTTCTGATGATTAACGCAATCTCTGTTCCATGAATCATTGGCATTGGGATGTCCTTGTGGCATAATCAGAGCGCTGGTTATTATACTCATTGATGATAAAACAAGTAAATCTTAATGAGTTGTGGGAAAGGAGACAATAGGGCCCTCTGCCAGGTCTCATTTACCTTGACAACACGCCTACAGCCCAAGTACAAAGATCGCTATTGTTTATCCTTGGTATTTGTGAAGGGGCCAGACAATTCTTCTCATTTCACCCAATCTGATGGTACTCCCTTTATCTCTGCCTTAGCATTTCTAAGGTGCCTATCACTGTGGTATCTAAGCATCTCAGCTTTAGTCCAAGGTTAGATTTATGGTAAATAAACCACTTGGACGGCCTTTGAAGGTGAGAAACTGATATATAGCCAAATATTGTTAAATCATTCCATTTACATAGTACGTCTTCTTTGGCTAAAAGGACAAGCAAAGCCACCTCATTGTTTATATGGTAAACAAGTGCACCGTGTATGATTCAGACACTTAGGAACTGGGTCTGTTACTTCACTATTACAGCTAAGTCAATCTACCATGCCAGCAACATGCCCAGCATGAATTCAGCTTCTGTCCCAGCTGGACTGCATTTGTACTGGGGACTCCTGGCAGCATAGATGTCTTTGTCACAGTTACAACTCTTCACACACTTGACCAAAAAACCTACAGCATTAAAATTATATAGAATTAACATAGAGGTGAGAAAAATGGACCTGTTCCACCCAGCAATCTGTCCCCTGTGGGTACTCCCAGCCAGAGCTACCGACCTCATTGTAGCTCCTGCCCTTCTGCTACTGGCTATTCATGCAAAGCCAAAAACCTGTTGAGAATGACCCAGGAAAGCTTTCACCTGGTGCCTGCTTTATCTACAGCTTTGTCATCTGCAGCTGCTTGGGAATTTTCAATGAAAAGGGTTTTTGAACAGAAGAAAGAGATCTCTATCAAGCTACAGTTTTGTACGTATTTGTTAGGAAAGTTTTTGTTAAGAAAGCCTCCACAGATCCCAACTGGATTAGGAAGAGCAGCATTCCTGCAGGCTAGGGGAGAGCTGAGACCAACACCTGGCACCTCCTTATCCCAAATGGCTGCCAGAACCACCAGGCTGCCACTTACACTGGCGCCGGCGTCGACTCCGGGTTTTGTGCAGAAAGCGTTAAAAGATGTTTGTTCCAACTCAGTGTGAACACAGCAGCATTCTGGAAAGTCTGAGAAGTTTGTTAGGATGACAAAAGACTTCCCATTCAGACCTGGGAATAAGTGCGGATTTCATGCAAGAAACAAAATACAGACCTTGACATTTAGGTCTCAGAGGGAATTCCTCAGGACAGCAACAGGAGAAAAACATCCTTCTGCTTGTGCTACCACTAAATCAAACCAGTGTCCGATCTATAATGCTGAGCAGGGAGAGCATTTAAGAACTGTCTTTTTTTTCCCCATACATTCCTGGCCAGAGGCTGTGCAGCTAAGGTAAGGATTGCCCACTGTGTGCCTCTTTTAAACAACTTTTTCTGTTCTCATGTTCTCGCCCTGTTGGCTTCCTCTGCTGCCATCACCTGCAGTGCTGCTCCGTGACTCACTACGCAGAGCAGCAAATGACAAACCTTCCCCCTGGGACAAAGACGGCGTCACCTCCACAGCACACCTGTGTCTGCTGGATTTGGGCCCTGAGTCTCGCACTGCCCCCCTACAGCGACCTGAGGTGATCTCCTGGTGTGAGGTTTCTGCACTTCTGGGGTACAGAGACAAGTGGCTAACACGGAAGAATGACAAAGTATGGTGTAAACAATAAGACCCTGGCCATAATCACACAGAAAAGGTCTCAGCAGGGTATATATAATTGTGCTCTGGTAGGGACGGTTGCATAATCAACCAGATGCTCTTCCACCACATGGGAACTGAGGTCTAACGTGGGAGGGGGGCTACGGCCTCATAATTTCCTTCCTCTTTCCCTTAAGAAGTCCATCACTAGGCCTGACCGCCTAATATCGTTTCACACATGGGAAGACTTGCTTCCCACTATATCCCTGTGCGAAGAATCATTTCAATCATGTTATTTTCACAAATAGGAGATAATTATTCACTGATAGAAGATGCCCAAGAAGTAACAGCTTAACAATAGAAGATCTTAGTGAAAGGAACAAGGCCAACAGGGAGACAAATGCATATTGCTCCTGCTTGCCCAATTCTGTAGAAGTGATATATTGATTTCTCTTTTCACTTGCACTGAAATAAATTAAGCAGCTCAGCTAAGGTTACTTGTCTACAAAGCTTCCCTACGTGACAGGAGAATCGGATCCCTTGTGTAAGCCAGAAAAATAATTTCAGTGATCTCCCATGGAGCAAAATAACTTTCTGGCTCCCCTCTAGCTCCTTCCAGCCACAGCAGCAAATGAAGACACACAGTTTAACCCATAGCAAACTTCCAACCCTCTGCAAGCTTCCTTACTCACTCATTACTTACACAGATGGCTTCCCTTTGAGATCAGTCACCAGCAGTCGGTGAGTTCACCTCCGCAAGAGATGGGGAGTCAGTAACAATGAATCCTCCTCACCTCATCTCCTTCAAAATGCTGCAGGGATAAAAGCAGTTTCCACAGGAATTCCCTTCAGGTTACTGATTTGCTACAGATCTTTGGTTTGACCTAAGGGGTGCAGGAAATCTGCAGCTCCATTCGTAACCCGGTCTGCTCCCTGCTCGCTTGTGCCAGGGAGATTTAATAAACAGTTTTGTGGACACTCATGCTGATCTGCCATGTTGCCTGCTGGACTCAGAGATCTGTATAATTTTGATTCAAGATGCAGATTCAGCTTGAAATTGAGATAAGATAGTAGTGGCTCCCATTCTTGATTATAGAATCATTTTGGGTTGCAGGAGCAGTCTCAGCTGCAGCTGGCTTTATCTGTGCATATCAGTATTAGCACAAATAGCAGTATTAGTAACACAAACATATAGACAAGGAAAACAGCAATAGGAAAATAAACTTTCTTTTGTGCCAAACTGAAACTGCAGATGGAATTTTAAGTAGGCAGAAAGTTTACCTGAGCTGTCATTTCACCACTGAGTCTAAAATCTCTGGAAATCCACGTTAGGGTGATGTTCAGTGATTACAGGAGTTTGGGCCCTGGATTTAATTCCTAGCAGCCAGCACCAGACTAAGGTTTACCTGGGGTCAAGGAAACAGAGAAGTGACCACTAAAAGCCACTATCAGTCTTAATGAATCCATCAGAAAGAGAAAAGAATGTCTGAAAATCCATCTTGTCTTCAGTGTTAGTGAGACACAGGCACACACTGGTATATTGCAAAACATTTTATTCTTGAAAAATAAAAGGAAAAATATCCAAGGATGATAATGAGCTATGTAAACCTGTGGACAGACGGAATAAACAATGAAAGAGGCATTTTCCTGAGGTGAAAGCCTGAAAGAACTAATGGAATCTGTCTAGACAGGAGATACTCCGCAGTCTGTGGATCCTGCATAGTGCAGGAATATACACTAAGTAATTATTGCCATTGTCTTGCTGTGCTTGGTAAGGAAAACAGTGTCTTTACCTTCTGGAATAAAAGTAGCATGCATTCAAACATTCTGAGGAACTTACAAGTGATGACCTTTCCAGGAAGTTGCCACATCCTTTGAAAACTGCAGCATCCCAGGAAGACCTGAGAGGCACTGGCCATTCTGACACTCAGTTACAATTACAGAAGTTTTGGAATGAGATGTGAGCTGCTTTGAAAATATGGTCTTTACTTGCAAGTGCTTGAACACTGGAAACATGGAGCTGACCTGTTTTAATGTGTGGAGTATGGGTACATAACTACACCTGTCAGCTGGGAAAGAGCTATGGATTGTTGACAATCTGTTGGAGGCTTTTTGGTCAAAGGAAAAATGTCCTGACTACGCCAGAGGAAAAGACCAACAAAGAAGGCTGTGGAAAACAAAGAAACAAACAAACAAACAAACACCCCCTGAGCTAGTGAACCATGCAAACATCTTAAATAACACTCCCAGGCCATATACCAAAGATCAGAACAGATACTGGTCATTTCTGCTGGTGGAGGGCACAGCCATCAGCAGAGAACTCAAATCCTATCACAGGTAATCAGATCACTTAGACTGAGATGCTGTTTCCTCCATAGGGACAGATGAACATATCATGAAGTTCAGAAATCTTCAGTGCTTTCCAGGGAAAAGGTTAATGTCTGACCAGGCAATGGAGACTGAATTCAGCTCCCACTTCTGGAGGAAGCTAGGACAGAGGCATATCCTATAGAAAGGTGTGCGTGTTGCGTTCACAGATTGACACTGCGTTCCTGAAGTCTTCTCATGCCAAATAAATTCACGATGCTACGTCAAAATCCCGAATTGAATAGCACTTGCCAATTTGTGCATGCAACTGTAGAAACATCGTGTGTAATTGCATTTGCCACCAGGGTAATTGTGCGTGCAAATTGCGCAGTAAGCTACATATGCATTTTGTACACATGGTCATGCTTTTAAATTGTTTTTTTTTTTTTTTTTTTTTTCCCTAGAATCAGGTGCTGTTTGAGCAAATACTCAGGTAAAATAGCTAAAATTATCAAACGTTAATTTGACTTGCTTTACTAACCAAGTCACATGTGAACCACAATACTATGCACTTCAATAGCACAAAGGAGAGACACACCACATCACTGCTGTGCCATTAGGATCTTTTTGCAGTTTTTAATTTGCCTGCAGAAAGATGAATTCCTTCCTTAGACTGAAGCTAATTTGTTACACATTTGCTGGTATCTAAAGCCAATTAAACACTGATCATAGTCACTACACAGTCCTTGGCAATGAACTTGCTATTTTTCAAGATTCATTTAATCTTATAGTAGGGGAAACCAATGAAAAAAAACCCTTCTGACAGAGAAATCACAGCTATTTCATGGAAAGTCCAAAACCATAAAGGATCTACACTCAAATACAAAGTGGCACTGGATACTCATGGACAGTCTAGCACAATACAGACAAACTCAGCAGACCAAAATGAAGTTCAGTGCTGAATTTCTCAAATAGAAGAATTCCCAGCTCCCATAAGAAACTGAAAGACTACACAGGATATCATCACATGGCAAACCCAGACTCTCAACATATAATATTCCATAAACCAATATCACAAGCTTAACTACAAAGCAGCTGGGCTAAACATTGCAAACTGTGTACACTGTTACCTGTACTGGCTCTAGATGGTACCACTGCTAAAAGCAAACATAGCCAGGAAACAATACACCATGGCACCGCATCTGTGAACAGAAGATACCACCGAGTACCCACAACAAGGTAATGTCATCCTGCAAGAGCAACCAACCCCACAAAACGCAGCTCTGCTGAGTACAGCACCTATTAGATGTGGCCAGGACATAATAACCGGCTACTGCGATTCACAGCACAGTGCAGATAATATCAGAGTATTATTTCATAAATAAATACAGAGTATTGTCTGAAGGGAAAAACAGCTTTGGTAGGCACAGAGAAGTGTTTTTCTTTAAAAAAATATATTGTAATATAAGATTATTAGAGATGTTAAAACAAGAGGATACAGGGAAATGTTGTCTACAGCAAGAGGTGGAAATAAATTAAGCATCTCAGGCAGCCAGTTCTATCCCTAAGATGGGTTAGGTGAATTACTGGCCTGTTTAAAATCAACTTCTGATGTCCCTACCCACCCTCTTCAGAGCTCAATCATGTCGTGTAACTGCCTATGGAGTCTGGGAACTTTCCATATACACATCCCATTTGTCACCAACTAGGTCAAGAGGCAATCCAACCAAATGTCATCTTGCCCAGTGGCAGTGAGCTCCCAGTTGCTTTCAGCTGCTACTGGACCTCTATGTTTAAGCCAACATAAATTAATAAACTGATCATACTGATGCAGACAAAAAAGGTAGGGCCTTATCTTAACTTCTGAGGTATAACTGTATCCAAAGGACATGATGTTCATAGAGCAGATTAAAGAATCCTAATGTGGGTGGAATCAAAACTGACACCTTCCACTTCTGCAAAGAGTTTGATGTGAATACAGGTAAGGCTTCTACAAAATAAGTGAGGCAAAACCTCACTGTTGTATTAGATACCCAGTAGCTATCCTGCTCCAATCAGTCGCTCAGATTTGCCTATGCTTTTGGAAAGATGGAAAAGCCCCATCCTCAGATGGCTAAGCACACGGGAAGCACAGACACAAAACCAGCTTCCTGCATACTCACACGTATCATGCACAGCTTCCACCAAACGCTAACCTACAAAGTCAGGCAGAAATGCAGAGATATAGCCATACTTACTCAGAGTGCAGCACACAAACACATGCATCACACGTGTTAATGCACGTGCCCGCACAGATACAGCTGCATGCAAGTGCAGACATGCAACGTGCTCAGATATGCACACGGGTACGCACATGTATGTGCTCACATGGATGCATGCACACACCCATGACTTGCTCAAGGCAGCACCATGAGCTTATGGCAGAGCCAAAAGAAATAAATTTACAAGGCCGGGAGCTGTCCCCAAGGCTGCAATGGCAAGGCCTGTCCTCCCGTCCCTCCCTTCAGAAGGGTGGGTATCTGTGTGCGGGCAGTCACGCTCGGTTAAACACACATACAATAAGCACCGCCACGCACACAGACTCACTTACCCCACTGTGCACCTTTCAGCAGCAATATGTGCCTGCCCTGCCACCACTCCTCCCTCCTCTTAATCCTTTATTTGCACACCGCTCTTCATATCAATGTTTCATTTATCAAAGAATACACGTTCACTTTTTACAGCCAGGACAGCGGGCTGCTCTGAATGAGCCTCCCTAGCCATCTCGGCAAAGCCAGTCCTGTCTTGTTTGTTTGTTTTTGCAGTGACTGAGCGTGTACGGAGGATGGAGGGTGTAGGCGGCTCTACATGTCCCTTCACCTCTTGTGGGTTTTTGGAGCATTCTTTTCATAAATACTCTCTTTCAAATGCAGGGGGCAGGATGCTTTGTTTATATAACCACTGCTTTTTGCTGAGGTTCAAACCACCCCAACACACCTCTCTCCAGGAGGCTCTTTTGAGGAGGTCCGGTGCTTCTAATTTGCCTACAACATGGACTGGGTAACAGCAGAGCTTGTAGAGTTTCTGGAAAAGGACCCAACCTCAGGCTGAGCTAACTTCAGAAAGACCTACTTAAAGCTGGTATGTGACAGTTTAGCACCTAATTTTCTCTCCACTTTCTCTTCACCTCAGCTGGCCCTGAGCCCCAGTGGCTGCGTTAGGAAATGGAAGCTTCCCAGGACCAGCTCTGCCTCTGTTGATGCTTGCGACCAGCAGACAGTTTCTGTGAAACTGGCTGTTCTGACTGGAGGGAGTGTATCCAAGCTGTAAGGAGCAAGAAGCAAAAATAAGCAAGGATGTGTTACACACAGCCTACTGCATTCGTCAGAAAGGCTTTATTTATACAAAGAAGTTGAAATGCTTCAGCTAACCCCAGTAGTAATTACCCCTTTCCTCCTCTTCTCTTCCTCCTCTTAAGTATGTACATCACCCTACCCCTTATTCCAAAACGCTGCTCCTGACACCATTAGTTAGGAGTTATTTCAGCACAGCCATTTCACTGTGCACTTTCACACCTGTACAGCTATCTCCATGTGAAGACCCGTATCCAAACCCATAAACCCTGCTGAATGAGAGCAGGTGCTCTGCAAGGACCAGGCCTAATTAACTTGTGAGCTGCACTGGTAAAGGCACCTTCGCACAAACGCAGTGAGTTATTCTTGCTTTAGCTGTGAAACTTTAAGATGATACAAAACAAGGTTTTGAACTCCCTTCCTCTGTCTTCACGTCTTCGAGGTGTTGCTTTAGCTAAAGTAGCGGCTGAACAAACAGAAACAAGAGCAGTAAATGCACCAGAGCATGGTGCCAGAGCTGACTGCCACCTGTGTCACCCACAGCAGGCAGCTCTTACCCGCCCCTGTTGCAGACCCACCTGCTATAGGAAGCATAGATCGTCATTGCTGTGCAGCCACGATCACAGCACAGGATTTGCTTGCATTCCGTAATTTATCGTGAATGTTTTGCAATACCGAGTGGGAAGAAAAAAACAAGAAATAGTTCTAGGGATTTTTCTAGTACCACACTGCTAGGAAGATCTGTTTCCCATAGCCAAACTATAGACACAAAACAACCACTAACCTAACCACTTGAAGGGAAGTGAGTACACAGCTCGCCAGACCACGGAGATGACACCAGTAACACAGGTTGAATGTTGCCTGTCAGAACAGCAATAGGCAAAGAAGACAATTTTCATAGGTTTCGGTGGCTGCAAAACCTAAATCTATCTAGCATAGACTCGGGGCATTTCTGCAACCAGCCTGTGGACATTTTGATTTAAAAAAAGAAAAGAAGAGAAATGGGAAAAAAATTATACAAGAAATGGTAAGACCAAAAGTCCAAAATTCTAGAAAGACACATATATTTCAAGCAAAAAGTTAGCCTTTTTATTCAATAAGCATTGTTCCAATATCCATTCTGGGATTATATACATCACACACACACACACATACCAAATGTCTATACTCTTTTAACTGCAGAGGTTAGAGAACTTCTCAAAGATTCATCATCTACATTTGCAGTCAGAAACAAGGATGCAAAAAAAATTAATAATAATCAGAATGCTTTGTTCAAGTTCAAACAGCAGTGATCGAGCAGCAGGAATGCCTCTTGAAATCCCTCAAGTGTCAGCTCCATTCACTGCATATGGAATAGCAGCACATTAAGATACAACACATTTCATTTTTATTCCCCAACTCAGCAACAAGCTGGAATTCCATTCATGATCTAATACAGCCAAGTATTCAACCACAGTTCCCTGGCTGGTGTCTGCTATACCCAAGATTCCCAGATGGTCTCCTATCCAAATAATATAAGGACTGCTTAAAGTCCATCATCAGGTGAGTTCAGCTGATAGACTTCACCTAAGAATAAAAGGCACCAATTCTCTGTGTACAGATCTTCACTGAGAACGGTAGACAAACTAAACAAGAAGTGATTTCCACTGTGTATTCACGCTGTGACTGTGGTATTGGCAGAGTTGAAAGCAGCAGCACCACAGTGATGGCGAGTGCAGCATCTTCTAATCTCTGCACCAGACCAATCCTTAAGGTTTAACATCTCTCCTTTGTCTAACACAGGTATTGATGACATATTTTACTCCTTACAAATATCATACTAAAAAGTGCCTCAATCAGATTTTTTTTTTAAAAATCAGTGGTTTTTTTTTTTTTTAAATCAGTTTTTCTGTGCAGAAGAGAGAAAGGGGAGTTAAAGTTCTTCAGCGTGTGTGATTTCACAATTACAGATTTTCATAGTGAAGTCTGCAAAACTCCTAGCCCAATTAAGGACATTTTTCCAATTATTACTTCTCCTGAATAAAGCTACCCGGTAGTTTATACCCTTAAAACCTACTCCCATTTTTGTTACTCATACCGTAAGTGCAGCAGGATTCATTTGGCACATGCCCAAACTGAGTCACATAGGGCTTTAGCCTCTTCTGTTAAGAGGATATCCCTACCAATTCCAAGAAAAGGGTCCTGGAACCAGGAATGAGTTAAGTCCGTAATCTATAAGAGAAAGTGCTACAGATGTGTTGATTCTAAACTCTCTTTCTCGATCTTCCCACTTTGCCTGCTCCTCACTCTCCTCCTAAGCAGATTGTTGACATGTACCCATGTCCACTTTCATTAAAGCATCTAATTTGCAAGCCTCACGCATATTCCAGCTAACCATACCTGTAGAGTCCTTAAATAATACGCTTAGTGCAATAATACAACCAGATTAAAAGCAGTAATCGGATCGCAGAGGTTTTAGGCAACACGGGGGTCATGGGAAGGGATGACAAGATTGTTAGGCCATCTGTTTCAGCTGGTCAGGAGGTGTGTGGTATTCTTTCGCTCTTATTGCACCTCTTTCTGGAGGGCAGGTGAGGGAGATGATCTGCTCTATGAGTTTTCCCTTTTGCCAGGGCTGCATATGATGTAAGGGCCACGTTTCAGCTGTTTCAGCTGGCGTTCAGTCTCTGGTGAGCACAATCCCACCTAAAAAGAAGCACCAGAGGTAGTCTGAATCTTTTCTAATCAAAATAGTTCCATAGCATTTTCCAGGTGCTGACAGCAGTCTAACTGTAATTACAAACATTAACAATTCAGCACTGTAAACCTCCACATCATTTTCTCTCTCTTTTAGAGCTTTTAGCTAGGTCTTGTATCACCATACAACTGTAACAACTGAACCCCTCAGGAACACTGACTTTAGCACTCTGAAAAAGTCTATTTTACAAAAGAAATCACTTTTTTCCATATATGCAAAGTACAGGCACACAATTTAAGACAAAACCCTATGTCCATCTTTCTGTGCATCTTTCTTTCCTCTCTTGTCACATCTTTGATACAGTGGCAAACATTCCAACGAGTAAGAAAGCGAGGAGCTATAACCACAAGAAACAGGCTGATTTGCACAGTGAGATATTTTGATTACTAAGCAGCTTTAAAAATCTGCTTTAACTTTGGATTCTTTTAGTCCCAACTGGTTATTTGTACTGTTGTCCCCGGCCTGGATTCTTTGACCTTCTGACATACAGTTACTGCAGTCTGTTGAATGTGTCCCCAAGCAGAAAGCAGATTGGATAGAGATTAGATAACATCATGGTGTAGGGGTTGGGTACTTCTTTTTTTCTTACCAGTTTCCTGTTGATAGAATCACACTGATAAGGAGTTTAGTTGGTAGTTGAAGTATGAAACTGCAAAAAGCTGCCTTTTAAGAGACATGTTCCAACTGGGATGTGAAAGCAGCCAAAAGATTGTCTGATGCAGAGCGGTGCTCTGGTGCTTAGGCCCATCCATCTAAATATTACACAGGACCAACGAGGAGCTAAGGAGGATCACCGTGGGTACACAGCACAAGGTTAAGCATTTTCAAAGCTGTTTATGAACACGGTTAGAGAAACACCGCAGAAACAGAGGAAGCTATTTGAGATATTACTTCACTCTGGCTGCATCTTACCATGTTGTTTCTGAAAGTTATTGCTCCACAGTGCTTGAAGGGAAGATGAGTTAGCAGAACAGTGTGCTTATGTCCCATCTGCTTTGGTACAAAGTCACCCAGGTTGCTTCCAGCTATCAAAAACATGGAAAAGTAAGAGACCCTAGTGAGAGCTGGGTTGGAATGAACCTTGAAACAAACCAACTGGTCACCTACACTTCAGTTTGGAGTATTTTTACTTTAAATATCTGGATGTACTGGTTTGAAGAGCTACTGGCTCTGCGGAACCTGAAGGCACAGCTTTATCTTCCACTACCTGCAAGGAAAATGAAGAACTAGCCAATGCCTGTGCCGTTAGTGGTTTGTTAGCATCACAGCATTTTTCAGTTGTAATCATAGAGGCTGTGGTTTCACACTCAGTGGCACGGACAACCCCCACTCTCCACGCTCACCACTCTGCTGGCACAGCTGTTTTTGCAGCTGTGCAGTGGACCAGAACAGCTGAAAAATTCCTTTCAGCTGACAGTTCAGTTTACCCCACAACCATGGAAAAAGGTGTGCTGATTCAAAACAGGAGCAGTGCGAGAACGGGGACAATCAGCTGAGGGGAGAGAAGTGGTCACTGAAAAAGCTGACATGAAAAAGCTGAGAAACAGAGGTCTCAGCAGCAAAGAAAGGGTCAGGCTACACATGCAGCAGCTCCCTCTAAGGCAGAAGGGAGTCACAGATACGAACTGGGGGCTGTGCAAGCAGCAGTACAATGTAAAGCAGATTTTCTTTGATTAGCCGTGGCCTCTAATCTCTCCTGTGCCCCCCTGCAGCGAATTCCAGAGTTCAACAGCCCCCACTGGACTTTCCTGTTAAGGCTCAAATCATTAAAAGTATTTGTTTAGTAAAGGCTAAAGCACTCAGGTTCCAGTCCCTGAGAGCTCTGTGACGCTAAATGTTGTCAGCCTTTTGACTACAAGCCATATTCCATAGGCTCTTGGTGATTCACTGGTAGGGTTCTATGGAAATTTTATCTCCAGGCTTCACCTTTCACCCCAGCCCATTTCAGTAGCTAATGAAAACTGTTCGGACGAAGTGAGCTAGCGTGGTCCCGGACACAATCCTGAGCATGTGGCAAAGCCTCTGCCAAAACTTGCATACTCAGCAGAGATGTCACAAGCTGGCCTTCTCTGACATCCAAAGAGGGAGCTTCAGCACGCGGAAAGCTGACAAGCCTGATGACAATGTACTGTGGAATTTTGTGGGCCAAAAAAAGATGTAACAAAGACAGGAAGAAACCCTGACCTACCGGGCTCTCCATCAGATAACTTTCCCAAATTTAAAATTTTACATGTCTGAAATCAAGGATTTATACTGCCCTAGGACCAGGTTTCTCTATCAGAACATTTTTTCCTGATGATGCTGTATTACACATGAACCAGCAAACATGGTCTGAATAATGTGAGCTTGATCCACATCAGGCTTGACTCAACGCTGTTGCTTAGGGCAGAAGGTGTTCAAAGATGGGAAGGGTCTGTTCCCAGGGTGATCCAGGATTCACTTCTTCTACAACTTCCAAAAGGATTAATATTTCTCACAAAACACTCCTAGTTATACCCTAGAGAATATTCCTCAATTGGCGTAATTTCAATAAAAGCTACTTCCATGAAATCACCGTGAATTACTGGACAAATTCACATTCCTCAAAAAATTACGTTACTTGGAATCAAAGCTGAACTGGATGGATTGGTTTTCTTGTCAGGAAAGAAATTCTGGATTTTAGCTTGCTATTTTCACTCTGTAGTGGAATAAAACCAAACCAAACCATACCAAAAAGGCTGAATAATTTTTCATGGAGCAGCTGGAGAGTCTGCATACCTGCCCTCTAGGGAAATGGCTGCCTGACCCTCAGAGGAGACAACCGGTGGAAACCAGCAATCCTTAGCTCCCAGCCCTCGGGGAGACCTGGTCCCGCAGCAGCCTGCCTGGAGAACTGCCGAGGGGCCGGGGCACCCACCAGTTAATATTGCTAAAGAGCCCAAGCTGCCCAGGAGCCAGAGATCCTGAAGACCCCAGCAGGCTGTGGGAGACCCATTAGTCTGGAAGACCTGGCTTGAAATAGTCTAGTGATGGGCTGCACAGAGCTACGGCAGTCACCCCACTAGACCTCCAGCAGAGGGCTGGTGGCAGCCCAGAGGTTGGAAGAGCTGCAGAGATGGGTTTCTGGCTCTCAGCTTTCAGTCCGTCTGTCAGCAGGCTCCTGAGGAGCTGGGCGGGTGAGCTGGAAGGAAATCAAGCAGGTTTTCAAACCTGCCTGGCAGGCAGTGAAAATCCTACCTGTTTTCTGTCAATTTTGCAGAAAATGTCATACTCCCCCAAAGATCCAAGCTGAGATCAGCAAGAATTGCTTCTCCTTTCCTGTGAATATTTTTGAGACTTCCAAAACTTCCCTGGTACCTACTTGAAAAAAATGTTGACTTTCACAAACTGAAAATTGAGAAGAAAAAAAAATGGGATGAGTCAATTAAAAGTTTTCTTTAAAAAACATTTTCTTCATTATTTTTTTCCAAGACAAGATGTTCACTGAAACCAATTCTGCACCTCTGAATACTTCCATTTAAATAACAATTGTACACTGTTTTGAATGTCTATTTGCATCATTTAGGCATCACTGAGCATGCAGAAATCTGGGGGCTTGGTTCTTAAGCCTATTTGTACTGGTGTTTATCTATACAATATCTATAATATTTGCAAGTAAACAACCTTGAAAGCGCAGGCCTCGTGGAAGTATCAGGCCCCGCACAACATTTCACTGGCACTTAGATTTAGTTGCCTGAACCAAGCAATCCCTCAGTAAGAATTTCACACTGGCTGTCACCATGCAAAACAGTTACGAGTAACCCAGTAAAGGTCTCCTTCACCCCAGTGAAGTAGGAAGGATTTGTTATTCACGACCAGTTTCTTCTTCTGTCACTTTGCCAGGTACCTGAAGAGAGGTTGCTTGAATCAGAATCTGCACTGCAATTCACATTAACCTCCCGGTGTCCTGCATGCCAAATCCTCCTGCCTGCCTCACTCACATCCCAGATAAGGCTGGGGGCAGTTATTGGGAAGTGCTTACTACAAAACACACCTCTCTGAAGTTTATAGCAATTCAGCACTCCTGAAAAATCAGGTCAGAAACAGTAATTTTGACTAAACACAACTATGGGTGGCTGCATTTAAACAGGCAGACTAGAGTACTGATGGTATTTACGATGATCAAGGCAGACCCAGCTTAGAGCCAGCACATAGTCCTGTCCAACGCCCACTGCACTGCTCGGAAGTGGACCCTGAAATGGGACCATAATAATCTTAACATTGGTGGTCTTGGAGAAGCGTGAAAAGATCCTCTTAAGTCAACGGGAACACACGTACAGCATTGGGAGAGGTGCACTGATCCCACTATCCAGACCATGATAACTGTACAAACAGAAAACAAGGAAGCCTTCCAGAACAAGCAGAGCCCCAGGCGTACAGGAACACCTGGTGGTTTGGCATACCACTACAGAGCTTAGATAAACAGTTCTAAAAGTATTCTGGGACCATGGAGAGGATTCCCAGAATCTCATTTGGCATTTAAAATGGGATCTTGTGCCATACATTTGTATGATAAAAGTCCTGCTTTCAGAGGGAGAGACGGATACACTCTTCGTAGCAAAAGCAGCACGCGGTCATCCCAGCGGCTGGTTGGCTTTGCCTACAGTGGGAAGAGGTCTTGGCTGGAAGACAGCTAAAGGGGAGAGATATTACATATAGAAAGGTGAACAACCATTTTAATTTAGAAAAAACACCAAAACATCCAAAAACCAAAATCAGGCTGTCCAAACCAATGCAAGCTGTAGCTTACTCAATGGTGCAGTTATGATTGCAATTATTATTTAACAGTTGTAGTGCAGTAGTGGTGACGAACACGTCTAGAAACGCACTGTGCAAGCTATGTACTGTGCAAACATGGTGACACAGTCAGGATGTCTCTGGAGTCATATTTACTGGTATGCACTCCTGAATTGTAAGAGATGGTAAAAAACCAGTCCAGCTCAAAATTATATCTGGAAACATTCCTTCAAGATGCATGTTAATGTCAGTGGTCTTTCCAGGACTTGTGGTGCAATCAGGTACTGGAGAGTGGCTGGATTTTGAATTGGTCAGTTTTTCAAAGAGGACAAAGTGCTCACCCATCAGCAAACAAAATAAATAAGCAAAAGCTAAGGCCAACCTTAGACCATCCATGTCATCTGCCAGCTCGCAGGGCTGAGCTGATTTCAGGGTGGTGGAATTTCGCCAGGCTGAAACAAAGAAACCACAGAGTTTATGGGCTGACACAGCAAGGAGGCGGGGGCTGTTCAGGAGGTGCTGAGCTTACACCCCCTTCCCGGGATCGCAGGCTGCCCGCTCCCACAAGGCCCCGCGTTTGAGCCACGTACTGCAAATGAAAGTGCAGGGAGACGAGTTACAAGAAATCAGCATGCTGAGAATAAAGCTAACAAGAACCAAGAAGGCTGGGGCAGCTGATAAATGCTTCAAGCGCACAGCGTTGGTTCATGCAAGTAAGACCAAATCTAGGGATTTTGAAGAAGAAGAAAGGTGGAAAAGGAAGACAGAGTTAGGTTCCAGTTAATATTCTTGCTGCACTTAAACTAGACTTTACAAACTGGAGAGGGATGAAAAGAAGGAGCTAGAAGGAACTTTCTTGCCCAACCTAAAAAATCCTTTTACCTCTTCCTAAGATCTCAAAATTCAGTAGTATTCCAGAAAGGAATATATTTCCTTTGGATAAATGTTATTTACCAATTCTCATGTGAGATTGAACTCTGGTTCCTATTCCCAGAAGCAAATGACACTGGACAAATAATCCAGCAGAACTGTGCCTTAGTTTCTCCTTCCATGAAACCACCTTTTATAAAGCATTTACCTCTGTTTGGATGAAGTATAAATCAAGCATGTAAGTTTAAAACACAGTTACTCATATTAAATCATTCATTAAGCTGGCCTGTATGTTGCTATTTTCTCCCCACCCCAGGTCATAGAGGTCATTCAGAAAAGCTGTCATTTTGAACAGCGAATAACCAAGTTACACATGAAGTCTGTATTTCACAAAAGATCACTCAGCCTACAGCTGGTTGGGAGAGGGAAATCGGAGTCTGTCAGGGAAGGAGATGTTGGAGAATAAGTTTTCCCTCCCCTGTACAAAATTCAGGACTCCCTGAATTCTGTAGCTGGGAAGTGGCTGGTCACAGACAGTGTCCCTTTGGGGCTGCAAGCAAGACACCCACCCAAACCTAGATGCTGATGGCAGAAGAGTAAGACCTTTCTCCAGAGGGACCCTCCCATTATCTTATCACATGGAAGGAAATTAGAAACCACAAAGCATGAACAACGTGAACAGAAAAGCCACTGGTTTTTGCACTGTCCCTTCTCCTCCCCTGCACGTACCTGGACAAACGCATGTTTTAAACAGTTGGTCTGCACTGGTGAAACTCTGGCAAAAATGTAACCATGCATTTGGTTCTGAAAGTCAACATACTGGGATCACAGTGTAGCCAGGAAGAAAGATTAGGCAGGGTTTTCTTACAGAAGCTGGTATCTGACCTCTTCTGCTTACACAAGGGAAAAATCTACACTCAGAAGGAAAGCAGGCATAGCCATTTACGCAGGGTGCCTCGTGGATATCATGGATCCTCAAATAGTAACAAAAGTGAAATACGCTCCCATCTGCAGAAGCTGGCTCCACGTTTCTGGGCAGAGCTGAGAAATTCTCTTAACATAAATCTTGTCCTAAAGGGACCGTGTCACACAGCCACACGTCGGTGTTGTGACAGTGGGGAGACATCACCTTCGTGCCCCCTGCGTTGCCAGATATGCCTAGCAAGGTCTGCTGCCCTTTTCTACGTGCAGCTCTGATGGGGATGGAGATGCACTGATGCTGTTGCCTTCTCATTCTGATCCTGTACACTTGTAGTAGCCAGTTGTGCACACTGGGATAGAAGCCTAACCTTCACCGGTGCTGCTCAAAATGTATCACAGTGCTCATCTCTGAGCAGTATTCATTTCGTGACCAAGACTCCTGACTTCTTTACACGCTAGAAAAGATTACAGTGAAACAGTAGGTCAGGAGTTCTGTCCCCTCTGCACTGCATGTTATCCAGCAGTGCCCACAACTATGTGCCCAGGGTGGGCTGTCATCAATGGCATGCCCTTGATAGGGCTTTGGGGGGGCTGCTTTAGTAAGGAAAACTGAGCTCTAATTCTGCTGTTGTGGTCCGCCTCCCCTGGTCTGCTGGATGCGAACCAGAAAACAGCCTCACCAAAAATGACCTTGGAAAAAGCATTCTTCCTTTAGCCGGAGAAAACCTTTTCAAGAGAAAAGCTAGAAAACCAATAAAATTTTTGGAATGAACAATCACTAGGACACTCTCCAGAGGCCAAATGTGCGCAGATGTTACACATCTGCACAAGCCAGTCCGCCTGCCCTTCCAGCAATATCTGTTTGTTGATAAAGTACTACAATTACAAAAGCAGATTAAATGATGGAGTTTATTCTCTTTGATCACAAGAGAGTTCCAGGGTCTCACTGCTTTGCTTTATCTGGTTGTTCAGAAGTCTTCCACATACGTGGACATTTCTGTGGCATTATTTTTCACTTCACTGAAAGACTCAATTTTCCAAGCAACGGAACACCTTCTTTTCTTTCTACTGTGCATTATTCCCAAAGCGAGCACTTGCGAACAAACAAGCAATATCATTTTTCTGGGAGGAAACCAAAGAACTACTGGGTAGACACTTCAAGGTTTCTACAAGCAGAACTGAAGCTAGCATTATCACTGGGCATAAGATCACAACAGCAGTGATTCATGCCTCCGTGCTCTCACCTACGCCTGCCTCCCTGTCTGGGATGAACCAAGGAATTGCCATTCTGCAACAATTTCATGAAGGGATGTGCTCCACCAGCTCAAGATCCAGCAAGCATTCAAGCTGCCACAGAACTGTGGATATGAGGCTGAAGATGGAGGCTGGCAAGGACAAGCCTGCTAATTTCCCGGAGCAGGGCTTCATTTCATTCTTTGCAGAAAGGCACATGCTAATCACGGTGTGTCGCACGGCACTCTAAGGGCTGACGTGATTCCTCTCATCACGGGCAGATAGGATCTTTCACATGAAACACTTTTCCAACTTCCTACAAGTTGATTTCAAACTGGAAAACATATGATTTTATATCCTTTGCAAAAACTATCTGTTGGCATTAATAGATAAACCTGGCCCAACTTAGGACACACGTGCCAGCATGCTTTTGCAACTCACAGCTCTTGTCACATGGAGACCCAAGCTTAAATGCTCGTGGGGAAAGTATAATGTTTTTGTGCCCAAACTCTGGAAGCAAGGTTTTGTACACAGGTAGGAGTTCCTAGGGGAATTCACTAGGATAGAATGCCTTAGGTACTTCGTAAAGTCTTGTTCTGTTTTACGCTAGCCCACAAAAATCAGGCACATTAATTTGTTAAGCTCTGAGCCTGGAGTTGAGACCTGATGAACTATTTGAATGACAGCCTGAAAAATATCAGTGTTCAAAGGGTAGGAACTACCTGAAAAACAAGTTTAAAAGGCAGTATCAAGAGTTTCCATGTTTGAGCAGAGTTATGCGTTGGCAAGTGGCCCATATGGGTCTTAGGCTGGGTTTCTGATAAGGCAGCAGGGAGGAGAAGGGGGAGGCTTGTACTGGTGCCCCAGAAGCAGAACAACTGGCTGGGAAGAAGAAGCTGCACAGATAAATTGGGCCAGCAACTCCCCGCTCTGCTGAGGTGCCTGAAGCCAAGACTGCCTGAAACGGGGGAAACCACGGCCCCACTTCAGAACAAACAAAGAAGTGAAAAAGGCCTCAGGCTGGGTCATGCCTTGTGAAAATGACAACATATTTTGAAGTTAAACAAGAAAAAAAAAAAAAGGAAAGAAAAAGGAACAAGGAAAAGTCAGCCCCCCTGCTCAGCTATCCTTTCACACAAAACACTAACAGCATGGCAGATGTGGGCAAAATTTATTTAGTTTTTTTGCTGCTGCTTGCTGTTTTGCTGTTTTCCCACAAATATGAAGTCACTGAGGTAAGAGATGGGTTACATTCTTTCAGCAAAGTCCCCATCCATGAGAAACGTGCTTCCTTCTGGGTCCTGACATAAGCTCAAGTTTCAGAGATTTGGACAGTCTGACTGAAATTCTCAAAAGGACCTGAGAGGGCCCATCAGAAACATCCAACTAAACAAAAGTGAGCAGAACTGCAGTCCTGAATTTACTGGGACCTTCAACACAAAAGGGATGGTGGAGAGCCAAGGGAAGAATGGAGGGATTAAATTCAGATGGACAATGAAACCCTCCTAGGACAGGGATGGAGACGGAAATATCTCCCCTCAGGTATTGCTCAGCGTTGAAGTTAGGCAGTTTGGAGAAGGACTCACTGCAGAGCAGCGACGAGACAGTCTTCAGTTCCAAGAACACCAAGTATCCTTGGAGGAAGGAGCAGGTTCCTCAGACGAGTGTCACTGTGATTTTGCCCAAATTCCTGAAGGGCAATAATGCCATAGGAGATGCCAAGAAAACAAGCCAAACCGTAACAGCTCCTTGACCTTAGTATTAGCAGCAGATTACACTCAAATCAGAGTGTTGCCACATCTCTGCTTTTAGATGTATGAATGAAGAGGAAAGAGGAAAAAAGAGGGAGGCCATAGCTGTCCTAAAAATTAGTGCTGTGCCCAAAGGATCGGATATGAGTATGAGGAAAAGATTATTCAGCAGACCCTTACCAACGGCAGAGTGTGGACAAACAGCAGGGTGCCTTCCCCACTCTGAACTTTCCCCACCCACTGTAACGTGGTTTCAGCCAACAAGCCCAGATCATGTGTGGCAGCATTCACCAAGTCACAGGCTGTGTACAGTTCTTCCTTCTCCTTTTCATTTGCTGGAGGCGCCTGCCTTTGCTGAGAAGCCTTTTCCTTCCCTGATTTTTTTGAGCTGCTGAGCTAACGGTTTCCTTTTATTTTTCTCTAGTGAAAATATAGAGGAGAGGAGTAGCCCAAGCCTGACCACGGGGTAAAGGGGTGGCTACATTATCAAATCCCTCTGTGTGGCTCAGCCACTTCGCCCATGACCATGACTCTCCCATCTGGTTGTTTTGGAAGGCATACAGAGAATGCCAGGCAACAGTGAGGGGGGATTACTGACGAAAAAGTCTTTGCGACTTCAGTGTCCATACTGGTTTTAATCTCAAACCCAAGGAAAGGGATAGGGAAGGGAAGAGGAGAGGAGATGTACTGCAGCGTGCTGCCATCTGTCAAGGGAAAGGATTCTGCTTAGAGCAGGAGCAGGAAGAATTCTCTTAAGGATGAAGAAAACAGCTTACCTGGAGGAGATTCTAAACCCACTTAATAGAAGCAGGCATGCTACTGCCTCTAGTTGCTTCAGATATATAAAAACGATGGGGGAAACAGCAAGGTGTGTTTGTCAAAGCTGCTAGTGCTATGCCCAGCAGAATGGATTTGAGCACAAAGAACACCGGACTGGAAAGTATTCCTGTGTCACCAAGTCAGGCTCCTGCTATTACGGGCAGGCACAGCATGAGCTAGCTAGCTTCTGACTAGTCCTGTATGTCCAACTACACTTCAGTCCTATATATATATTCTTCCTACATACTCATAAGAAGTCAGTCAGTGTTCAATGACACCACTGGCTTTCCTTTGAGCCCCCAACATGAGTAAGAAGCAGCTAACTTGCGGGGGAAGGAGGAGGGACAAGGAGGAAATGCCAGCCATGAAAGTTGGTCCAAAAAAGTTGGAAATCACATTCAGCCTCATTTCTAATTTTAGTCACTTTCCGAGGCCATCAAACACTAAATATTATTCTGCTGACCAAACCACAGATTTAGGAAGTGGCTGAATCCTGAGGATAGAATGATACTGTTTGTTTTGTGCATACAGCAGCCATGCACACCAGGGACATCAGCTGGGCGGTGGCTGCTGCGGAGGAGCAACACTAGCCTAGGCTACCTGCCACGGTCTCATCTCTTTTCCTCACTCCTGCTGAAGCTTCGGAGTAGGCCATGAGCAGCAGATAACTCCTCTACATGTTTACCTTCTATTTTGCCATCCTGCAGAACAGTGGGAGGGAGGCCACAAACTCTGTCACCCTTGCCAATAAATGGCTGTAGAGCGCTAATGACTTTGGGGGCCAGCTGATCTAGATCAGACTGGAATGAGCCAACTGGAGCAAGAGGGAAAGCTTGTATGGCATCATCCGTCATCTTCGGCTTGGGTTTGTCCTGAGCCAGAGTTACGCAAACAGCTCATGATCTGAGGGCAGTGACAGACCATTACTCACAGACTGGCCTCCCTCGGCACTGAAGTTCGAGCTCTTCATTCATCACCTGCCTTGGCAGCTCTTTTTGGTTAACTGGAGGAACACTATGCCACGGGATACTACCATAGCCAGAATTTGACATAACTTGCACATTAGGTGTATGTGTGAGCATTAGAAACATCCTCACGCCATTAAGGAGCAATAAAAATATTACTCTTCTACTAGGGTGCTCACTGAGATGTCTCAGTTTGGAGAGAGACTTCCTCTTTCATGCGGGGGTAGCTTTATGTTTACCACAGGGTAAAAGTAAGCACACAGGGCAAACCACAGCATAGATGATATGCAGCAAGTTCACACCTTACCTTGCCTCACAGTAACATATTCAATTTGCTATATCCTTAGAAATAATTATATTTAATACCGCCTTAGGAATTGTTAATAATACATTATACTGTTTAGAAGTTTAGAATATGGTGACCTACTTTTCAGGTTTAGTCTACAGAAAGCACTCGGTGTGTTGGGACTTTCTGAAAACAGTGACAGCTGGGTTAGGGTACTTTTTAAACACCTCAGCCCCATCCTGCTGCAGCATTTGCAACGCCCAAAGCACTGTGGTGCTCAAGACTTTTTTTTTTTTTTTTTTTGTAGAGGCAAAAGCTCCTCCTAATTAATTTCCTGTGTGGATGCTAATTTGGAATCCACTTTGGGAGTTCAATTAATTTGCATTACACCGCTTGCATCCTGGAACAGCATCCACACCGCCGTGGAACGGTGATCCTTTTAAAATTCATAGGTTTCATGCAAGTGATTGACTCTGTGCGGGCACAGCGCTTTTATTCAGCCACGGGGAAGGAAAACACCCGCTTCCCGAAGCACTTTCACGGGGAGCCTCGACCCGGAGGGGCCCGACGACGACCTCCGAGGCGCTCGGCGGCGGCCCGCCTCTCAGCCGTCCCCTCAGCGTTCCCCTCAGCCCTGCCCTCAGCCGTCCTCTCAGCCGTCCCCTCAGCCATCCCATGAGCCATCCCATGAGCCATCCCCTCAGCCATCCCCCCAGCCCTGCCCTGAGCCATCCCCTCAGCCCTTCCCTCAGCCCTGCCCTGAGTCGTCCCCTCGGCCGTCCCCTCAGCCCCCGCCGCCCGACCTGCTCCGCCCGGCCCCGGGGCGGCGCAGCCCGGGCGGCCGCCGGGGATTTCCCCGGCCCGAGCCCGCTCTCGGCTTCTTGGAAGCCGGGACGCGTGACGGTGGGGGGCGAGCCGGACGTGTGCCACCGCCATCCGGGCTGCTGGGGGCTCCAGCTGCGCCCGAGAGGGCCCGGCCGGGTGCAGGAGCGAGGGACCGAGGGGCCCCGGCCCGTGGCAGGGCAGCCCACGTTGTCGCCCCCCGGGACACACGGGTGACACAGGCGGCGTGGGGCTTTCTGCGCTTGCCTGGTGACATCCCTTCCCCCCTGCAGATGCTGCTGGTACATGTGCTTTCGCTTTTGCATTCAGCTGACCTACATTGTAAGCAGGCACTTGGAATTGCGTGGCTTTCCCAGCTGATTCTGAGTCCAGACTTTCAAAAACAAAACAGTGTCTTAATACTTGCGGTGTCCCTGCCGATGCCGCCTGCGTGCCGTTACTCACTCAGCCCCTTTTACAGAAACCTGCTGCTTTCATTACACTGGTCCCTGACATCAGTTCTGGCTTGCAGCCTGATCACAATATGAAAAATACTGTGGTTGTGCTTGCAAGCATCCACATTATCACAAGCAAAGCAGGATGAGGTAAGCCAAAATCTGCTCAGACGCAACATGAATGGATTATTTGCACACTTCTCATCTACTGAGCTGCCAGTCTCAGATGTGCACGGGAGTACGGGGACTCAGCTGTTCATACAGTTTACCTCGAGTCTGCACAATGTTTAAATTATAATGAATAGTAAACAAGTCAGAAATAAATTGAACAAGCAGCTTGCCTGGTGACAGTCTGTAACTGCCATTGCTCGGAGCGCTGCAGCATTCCAGTGAAACTCCAGCACAATCTGGGAAGAAAAAGGAAACGCATCTGTTCAGCTGTGTACTGTTCGGATCTGGCAGTGCTAACAGGGAATGGGAAGAAGAGGCTTCATTTTCACGTAGTGTTTCCCAAACCATTTGAAAATCTACTGTCTCTTAGAGTGTAGGCATATTTACATAGCAATTCTGCAGCGGTAGGGCTTCAAAGGCAGCCTCCCTATGTGAGTAAGCCTCATATTTGCATGTGCAAACAGCACTAGCACGTACAAAACACAGGCCCGGGTTCTCAGAACTGTAGGTGTGCTTTTATGCAGCCGGTATGCACATAAAACTACTGTAATTGTACTTCCATATTAAAAGGATGTGCCAACCCTTTTAATTTGTATAGAGATCACTGTTTAATTACCTGCACTATGCTATAATCTAACTTCAAGAAAAGTTGTGCTATAACAGTATATAGGTGTCTAAATACTTATGTATATACTCCTTGTAAATATGAATATTAGCTAATGTATTCAGTGTATGCAAAATCAGTAAGGAATTCTAAGGTCTGCATAATGTTGTGTACAGAAATTAAATTAGCACCCAACATTTTTTTTATGTACATGGTGAAATTAGAGCTGAAGTAGAGAACACAATTTTTCTTCGCTGGGAAAACCCCTCTCAAGTTCTGCATGACAATTCCTGCCTCCAATCATACTCACACACACTACGAAGAGAATTAGTGAGGTTTGTACAGAAAACAAAGGGCATTTCTGTACTTTCTGTGAGTCCATAACAGCTTCACAATTATATAAAAGCCCAGTAACTCTTGATGTTATGCTTGGTAAGTCTGAAATTAGAAGATCACTTACTTCAAGGGATGACACTGATCCACATAAACCACACTGAGGAAACACTCCCTTATGTTAAGCCCTGCAGTTGCTACTTGCGCATCCAAATATTAAACAATCACTTTCTTTATGATAATCTTTTGTCCTTCTCATCTGAAGTGCTCACAAACATTAAAGGTGTTTCATAACCATGAAGTCATCATGCACAATGTTGTTAGCCCATGCTCAGCACAGAGGTGGGAACAGACTCCCACCAATACTCCAGTTCCCAGGTCCCAGCTTCCCTCTTAGTGCCCTTTGTAGGCTGCTCAGGAACTGAAGGGCAAGGCTGCCATCCCAGAACCAGGTATATAGCTCCTACTTCTGAAATGTAAGAAAAATGTCTTTTCGATACCAGTCGGCCATAAACCGCAAGACCAATCCCCTGCCTCCTGCTGTAAACCCACACCCTACAGTTCAGACATCCCCTCACTCAAGCACCTCTGCTATTGTGCAATGGTTAGATGAGGAAAATAATTCTTTCTTAACTCTAGCAGCTGAACTCTCTGCACTCTGCAGCATGAGACTGGATCATGCTGTTCATTATCTTATCTTCCTCAACTACATGTTACTAATGGTCTAAAAATTAGCCAGGCCTTCTGTAAAAATCCACCCACTCTGCTGGTACCTTTGACTCAGTTGAATGGCAGTGTTGGGGTTGACACATTCAAGAAACCCCATTTATCTCCAGCGCAAAAACAAAGCACACGCTTCTAGAACCAACACGCTTACACCACAACAGAGTGCTGTTGAACAGCTGGGACTCTTAAACACCATTATAATACATACAAATAATTTAAACGCATGCCTAGGTGTATTGGGGGGTATTTTCCAGTCTCAGCATACAATCATATACGATAATTTAACTCTGTAAGATGCTGAGTGCTCCCAATATGAAGCTTAGCCCTATGGACTTTACTGGGAGATAAGGACAGCTTGTGTTCTAGCAGCATGCAAGAATAATAATATATATTTTTTGAAACTCTAAGCTGCAAATGAGTTTATTTCAAACCACAGCCCTTCAACAGATTCCCTCATACAGAGCAGGGAGCTCGAGCAAAACATAATACTCCATTCTCTGTAAAAAACTGGGATTGTTCTTCAGGCCCAGAAACTAAAACACCAGCTATGTCACTGGCAATTAAATACAGCAAAAATTTCAAAGAATTACTGTATTCAATGGAATGAAATAAAGCATCTAAGAAGCCAATGAGAACACAAGAAGCTTTGACATCATTTGTCTTGACAGTGGTTCTCCAGGTCTGCTCCCAGCTCCATTTGAACTTTCCTGGTGACACATACAACAGAAAAAAAATATGTTTAGTTTGGATCTGATATTCATGGCACTTAGAAAGCTCAAATGCTTGGCCAAAATAAGAGTGTATAGAAATAATGTAATTTCAGGCAAAAATGCAATATCTGATTAGTCATTCAAAAAAATGGCCGCAGCATTTACCACAAACCAAAAATATACAGCTTGAGGAAAGGTTTTTCTTGCTTGGGGTCCATATGAGGATGTGATTAATATGCGAGAAGATCCTCAGGTCCAAATGCAGTTTGCAAGGCAATCAGGTGACGTGTTTTCTCGTACGTAAGAGATTCCTCCTGATTGGGGATAAGGCGCTCACTGACAGTGGGCAGCTGGCTATCAGATGTGCTGTGTGGCCGCCAGCTCCCCTAGGTATGCAGGACTTTTCTACTACCCTTGGCCAACGTCTGTGTGCAGAAGGGAGTCTGCCCCTTCCTATCTTTTTGTCTGAAGTGAAGTTACTGCCTTATTAGACTCTCACATAACAAAAATAACAGTCTGAATAAGCTGAAAAACTGGTCTCTGGAATTGCCCTCGGGCCTCTGGTAAGTCACACAAGAGGAATGGGTCTTGGGATTGCTTCACTTGGGACAAAGATACCCGTCATTAGCTGATGCTGAACAACACCCCGGACTGCTCTCTGACTGATGAAGACGTGGGATATGGGAGGTGAGGGGAAAGGGCAGGGCCTGTGCTGCACGGACAGGGCGGTGGTTGGTCCGCGCTGATTTCCTGTAACCAAAAGGGCTGCACTTCTGCTTTCCTTCTCACGGCTGTTGTCTAACAGGAAAGTTGCTTTTACGCCTTGTTTGGACACTGATTGCTGAGCACAGGCCAGTTGCATAAGCTCTAAGGGTACCTCTGGTACCTTAATCTGCCCCCTTCCTCATTAGCTGTTTGCTCACTGCCTCCTTTCCTTCCTCTTCTTCATTTCCTCGCTATTGCAGAAGAACGAACACTGAGTGAATGGGGAAAGTGTCCAGAAAGGAACTTCAGACAGGGAAGCATCCAGTGGTCCCTCCGCTACGGGTAACATTTACGGAACCTGCTGTTAATCAGAGATGAAGTTTCTCGGTGCAGCGTCATACATAGCCTGTTGCTGCTTATTACTTAATCATTGCTTCCTCAAATGGCACCCAGAATTGGGTAACAGCTTTCCTGAAGGTGACAGAAGCAAGGAAAAGATAGCACTTCGATGATAAAAATGAAAGCTTCAGTTTATCAAAGGGGCTTTGACCTGTCCACTGATGAGAGAATTGGTCTACTAGGTTCTAGTGAACGCAAACTGGACTCAGAAGAACTAGCTTGAGGTTTTCAGAGGTTCAGCCCTGTCATAGGATGTATCCTCTTATCTGCCTGCCTTCCTGAGCTCACTAGAAATTAACAAGCAAACAATAGAACGATGCCATTTTTTGCCAAAAGTGACTAGCCATTTGTGTTCATTTCCATTTTTGGACATTCAGCTCAAGACGCAGAGTATCAGACAACTATGAGATAGGTAATTTTATCCACAAAAACCCTACTGAGCATAGGCTTGGTAGTCTGTTTCTTATCACTGATGTGCTATTAGGTTATTAAGGAACAGTAAACAGCTGACATTCTTTGTGGTCCTGAAGGGAGATTAAAACTTTCCAAAAGTGCTTCAACTTGCAGTATGTTGTTAGTCCATAAAAGTGCTATGTACAGATACAGATCTTCCTGATCTAGTGGTACTAGACTAGGAAGTTTCAGGACTTTCCTACGTGACAAAAACACTGGAGGTCAAAGTGGATGTAGCCTATGATCTATGTGACATTCAAAATGCCAAACATATTTCCTAGATGAAGGATTAATTTGTGAACCTGTATTCCACTCCTCGTCCCAGCAAAATCATACTTCTCATTTGTCAAACGAATTTCATCAAGGGAGGGGGGAAGTATGAAGACAAACATTTACACTTCAGAAAGCAGCAGCATGAACTTTCTTGGGAAGGTTTGGAAGAGGAAACAAAATCTCCAAAGTCCTAACTGGAATCTCTTGGAACTCTCTGCTGCTCTTTTCAGATTTTCTGTTTTCCCATTTGACCTTTTTAAATTTCCTTACCTTTTTAATATCAAGAAAGCGAGCCCTCGGAAACAGCATTGAGAAGCTAGAGAGAAGTATGTTTAGAGAGAGGATGGAAGGAACAGACTCCATGAAGTTCTGCTGTGGCTGTCATTTGCTTCACTTTTCCAGCTTTAATGGCTCAGCTGTCCCCCCATCAAGAATGCCATTTTTTGCTCAGTGTAACAGATTCCCACAGAGATGGTGCAGAGTATGCTCTCTTGTGGTGACTTTATTTTAACTTTGTGTCTCAGTGAAAGAAAAAGAAAAACCCATTCTGACAACGTATGTTTCCACATTACATTTAGAGGAAAACTATTTTTACAAGTTTTTCCAGTGCAACATTTCACAGAAATGCACTGGTACTCACGGGAAGATTAGGTGCATGAGGCACACACCCACGGAGAACACAAGCATTTAATTCTTCCTCTGGAGACACATGAACCAAGTGCCCCACTGACTAGCATAATGATTTGAAGGACGAGTTAGCTCCTCTGAGACAGCAACAGTAAACAAGAAATCGAACAGCCCATTTCCGTGTGTACACACACGGAGGAAAACGAGTGCTATCAGCCCTGGCATCAAGTGGCTAACCCTCTCCTGCAAAGACCTTGACAACAGATAATCCATACCAATTTACGTGCACTCCCCACACGAAATCTTCCTTTTTTTTTTTTTTTTTTTTTAAAGGAAGCTAGGTCTGGCAAGAAAACAACTTTTAAAACAAACAAAAAAAAAAGAAGGGGTGAATTCTGAACAGATGTGACAGCACACTGGAACGGGGCTCATTCTGCGGGCCAGCATCCTCAGTGGGCTCTGAGAAAAGGGCAAGTACATCTCTACTCTCAGGGGGACTACGGAAGGGGAAACACTGAAGGCACCTCTTCACAAGACTGAGAGTAGTAATCGCAGCTATATAACAGGCCCTTGGCTGCCAGCAGCTCTAGTTAGAAAAGGGAAGCATTAAAAAGCACACAGCTTTTGGTTCCTCGCGCTTATTCATCATGAACATCTTCCCAAACTTAAGAATTTAGAGTCTTATAATGGTTTTCATTAGCAATCTTGGGAATAGTGCATTGTATAGAAGCCAAAGCCCCAGCAGAATAAAATAAGTCTTACCAACAGGAGTGAATATGAAGTACCCCTACGAGCCAGACACATCTCAAAGCAGCTGCTTGTTATTTTTCTTTGGCATGTGTTTTTTTGGATATGAGACACCTTCATCTTCCTAATCCCAAACAGACAGAAGAACAGAACACACTGTGCCTATTGTGGGCCAAATCCTTGGCTGACAGAAATCAGATTCACTCCATTGAAATCAATATAGATGGTTGTATTTGATACGGACTGGGATTCTGACCTCTTGCACTGGCCTCTCACACATCTGAGACATGGGTTACCCTAAGAGTTATCACTTTGCTTCACCAAATAACACAGCTCTAAACACAGAGAGCTTATGGTCTACAAAGAGGCAGGATCAGTCGGCTAATGAGGATACTACACAGGGGTCTGCGGATTTTGTGGGTTTTTGAATTATTGTTTTAGATTTAGAACAGATTTTCCCAGTATTCAAGACTCTGAAGAGACAGCAGTTGGCAATGTAACTTGGAATCTGATAAAACTAATCCTTCAAGTTCATATGCCTCACTGACAGATTCAGTTTGAATTTGTATAGCCTTTACTTTACAATCACAGAACAACAAAACAAGCAAGACCCTAATGTATAAACCCCTTATCTCCAAAAAAAAAAGTAGCTATTTTACTTCATCTTCAGTGTAAAGGCTTCTTAGATGTAAAGATAGATTGCAAAGATATATTTGTTAAATTCCTGTTGGTCAAAGAAGAAGCTGTCAGATTATTTGCATTTTATTACTGCTTTTGAAAACACTGAGACCTTGCTAAAACAGAAGCTAGGTCTCACTTTCAGCAACTGAGACTAATGTTGTCAAGAATATGAAAAGCAAGATTTGTGTTTGAGGACAGATACAAGACCTAACATCTTTTTGCCTGAAAAAAGACCAGAAGAAATAGCAAGAAGTCATCTTGTTCTGCCCAGCAGCTCCAGTTGCTTATGTGAACGTCTCTTGATGAGTTGAGCTAGGTCTGTTGGTGTGTTGCAATCACTCTGGCAGGATTCTGGCAGGATTTCCAAGGCTATTAATTAGCAGATTACTCATCAGTGGGAGCTAGGGCATCCTGTAAACTGATGCCCCCTTGACCCTGCTGAATTAATTTTCCATAAATAAAGCACAAACCTTGCAAATTTCATTGGTCTCCATGGGACAGATTTTCTTCCTTCATTTGCACAGCTAAAGCAACTATTCAAAATGATATAAAAACACCTGCTCAGCACTTAGATGGTAAAATAGCCCCAGAGTCGGTTTTTATACAGAGTTTTCCATACTACATGTATGTCATTGAAACAAAGTGCATGAAATACTCAGGTAAACATGTCAACGCATTTGCAGGCTGTGCTGCAGTCTGCTTGTAGCCTTGAACATTAGAATCTAGTGTGTTTAGAGGGGAAATGTTGACAAGAACACTGGGATTTCCTTCTTGTTTATTTAAAAAGTAAAAGAGGAGTTTTAACTTCTACCTGATGGGCAGATGGATCGATCTTGCATTAGAGCATCTGCAGGACATCACACACAGCTGGGCAGCACATTCTTCTTACGTATTGTGAATGCAGCACAGGATACAAAGCTGAGCAGAATTTCACTTATACAACTGGTGGTTAACTCTGTGCCAGCAGTAATTAGCTTCTGTAAAGAGTTTATAACAAGAAACCACAGAACAGTTTTATTCTGATGAAACTGATGGGAAAAACCCATTTGCGTCTGTCCATGGGGTGTGAGCTCCAAGGCTTGGCAGGAGAATTGAGACGCAGGCTTTCAGGCCAACGGCAAAAAAATTCTTCACTGAACTACAGAGCAGCTTCCTTTTTAATAATTATTTGTATTACAGCAGCATCTCTAGTCCTAGTCAAGGATGAGGGCTCCTGGTATCATGAATGAAACAGCTAAATACAGGCAGGACCTTGCTCCCAAGCATGCATGGTCTGGTGCCCTGATTTGGCAAACACTGGCACTTAAGCTAAATTTTAATACATTTATGCCAAGGAGATTGCTGCCAAAATTAGGTCAAATTTTGAAAAATCAAGGTCTTAATTATTAGTTAGAAAAACGTACTAATACATATTATCAATTCTAAAAGAGCAGTGAGTGTATGCTTAACCCTGAAGGTGGGACTAATTAATTTCAGTGTAATTACATCCACTGATAAAATTAGAGAAGCTGTTGCCAGTTTGTAGCATAAAAGCTTGTATTAACATCTGCACCCATATCAAAAGTGTGCTGGAACAGGTATTTTCTTCAATGTGCTGATAGCATACAGCATATAGAAGCCCCTGTCAGAGGGGCTCAGTGCCCTAAGTACCAGGCAAATACTGAGCTCCTGATCCTACAGCAAAAACATAAAGGGAAAGATGGGAGTGGAGCCATAAAGTTAACTTCAGCTAGCTACCTGGGGCAACACACCAGGTGGCTGCTGAGAATACAGACCAGATCACCTGTGTCACCATTGTCATTAAAACACTTCAATAACTGATTTTACCAACAAAAAAAAAAAAGGAGGAAAAAAAGACATAAAAATACTTTACTTCATATATCCAGGTTTCTTGGAGAAAGTCTACTGAAAAACAGGCTCTTGCCAGACTTTGAGAGGAGAGCTGAAAAGTGCATTGGATAAGGGAAAGTCAACGTTAACAGGACTGGACTTTCCCAGTAGAGGAAGCCATTGCAGGAAGAGAGCATGACTGAGCTGACCTGGGGAGGAAATTCTCTGCTCTTATGGCCACACTACTGGGGGGGTTGCACAAGCGTGTGCTCCTGCTCTGACTGTGCTGGAGGCAGCGCCATCCACAGCCACCTCTGGCAGGGTGCTGCCCCAGCGCCTGTTCCAGGCTGTAACAGCGGAACTTCACTGCCGCTGCCTTCAGGAAATCACATTCTTAGAATTTGTCCCTCCTAGCCTGACGGCTTGGCAAGCTACACTGTCTTTTGTGTAAGGTACTACATGGATCAACCAACTGCTCTCCCTTCTGCTCTCACAACTCACCTCTCTTCAGGGAGATGAGATCTGTATGAACACTGCAAAGAACACAATACACGTGCCAGGCTGGTTGGTACCAAGGCATGAAATACCGAATGAATAACATCAAAAAAAAGTTCATGATACTCAGTTCTATCAGACAGGGTAACAATCTGCCATACAAAAGCATGCTGGTTATCTGAATAGAGCATTCTTTAAAGCCTTAGGTGCAGGTGTAGCTGGTTTCTGTAAAGTATTGTGCCTTTAAACGTGCCCTGCATCACAAACGGGGAAAGGACTAATTGCAGCATATGCTCATTTACCTGTGCTAGTCTAACACAGCTAGGTAACAACAGGAGCAAAAATGTGGCAACATGGGTTTAACAGCCAGAGTATGCAGTCAGAGTCCTTTGAAGTTTGTACTCTGGTTACTAGCACGTTAAACACCTCTCAGCTGCACCTCTGTGGTTGTTAGTATTTATGCTGATTAGATTAAGCCAGCACTGATATTTTTGCACGTGCTACAAATGCACCTTCATTTTCTTGGGTGGTGTGTGCATACGCAGGGCAAGGTGTGAATAGGTACCCAGGGTTTGTCCCCAGGTGCAGGTGGGACTAGCTGCCTGATCCCAGCAGTGCAGAAGGAAGGAGCTGAGCAGCTCTGTGGTGGGGCAGCATACTGCAGCTCTCCTCCTAACTCCATGGAATGGACCTCGGCATTGGGCAAAGGACAAATCGTAACCGAAATTTGTAATTTGCCATACCTTTGGATACATGCATTTTTCTTAACACAAAAAAGGAAGTGGGCATGGTTAAGTAAGTGTATGATTAACTAGAGAGGAGATGTGGGCTCAGTACTTGGTTTTTCCTGACCAAGCTCTATCACCAACTCTGACATCCTATTGAAATTATTTCCCCTCCTTCTGGTTTTGTTTCTCTTCGCAGTTTCTCTGTTTCATTCATTTATGCTGTAGTTTCTCTTGACATGTTTTGCACAGTACATAGCAACAGAGTCCAGACTTACTCTGGGATTTTGGGCACAACTGTAGTAGAAATAAGCAGTAATTCAAATGTGATACTCCTGTTCCTTAGCATACACGCACTTCCTGCCAATTGAAAAAAGCAAGTAAAAAGAGCTTTTTTTTTTCTTTTTTTTTTTTTTTTCTTTCTTTTTTTTTTTTTCCTACAGACCTGTGCACCTAAAGAGAGGAGCAGGTGATGAGGTGCTTGGGCTCTGTACCAGCTCTCTGAGCAGAAAGGCTGGAGTTCAGGACTCCTACCGACAACCTGTACCATTGTTCATGGCGAAGCCAGCTCACTCCTGTGCTTCTGTCTGCCATCACAAACAGCAGATCTGAGTCCTTCAAAATTTGTCAACGTTGCAAATGCACTCAGACTTAAATACTTTTTGTCCAGCATCCACAAGAGCCCTATAAGCTACGCTCGGAAGTGACTTTACGTGACAGCAGTGAAAGAGAGAAAGGCTAGTCCAGGACTATTAGTCACTGGCTTGCTGCTATCAGATTTCACTAACAAGAGGTGGCACTGGCACCTTGTTGTTCTGAAGCTACTGGAAAGTCATTAGCTTCGGTTCCAAAGCCAAAACCTCCTGCGTTCCCTTTTAACAGCAGCCAAGAGATCTTGATTAAAAAAGATGTATAATTAAAAAAGATTTAACAGGAAACTGAAGACAACCTCTAATCAATCTAATCCTGAGCTTTATTCCACGGAGAAAAATAAACCAGAAAGGCTTTATCCTTGGTATGTTCTGAACAGTGCGCCATTAAATCTGGTCCCAGTAAGTATCACAAAAAAGCAGGTGAGGAAAAGAGGGCAAAAAGGATCAAATGGCTGAGTTCCTGAAGGTAGGGAACAGCTTTCTTGTTGTATCTTCAGCTTCCAGGAGAGAGGGAGTGTCCCGGGCTTTATCCTGCTGGAGGCACTCTGCCTGGGGAGGGAGCGTCCTCATGAAAAGCACTGTGCTCAGCTCCTGGGAGGGCCCGTTTGCCTGTCAGGGAAGCATCAGGGTTAGCTCTGGGGAACAGGATCAGCCTGCATCATCCTAGGGAGGCTCCTCATCCGGCCCTCAGAGAGAGGGAGGGATTGGCCTTCTGCCCGCCGGTAACCTCCCCAGCCCCTGGACGCTCTGCGTGCAGCCACCCAGCTGTCGGGACGCAACGATGGGCCAGGCTTCAAGGAGAAGGAGCAGGTGCAGGCAGAACGGGCAAACATAAGGACAGCTTTTAGTTACAAATCAGTAGTTACTCCCCTGACCTAAACGCTTTAAAGAAACTACGTGGAGCTGCTAGGTTCAGATGCTGCAAGTTAAGTTTGTGGTGCTGGGACCACAGACCGTGCATGACATTAGTCCAGCACTTACGGTATATCCCTGTTTCTTGATGCAGTTCCTTGCTAAAAACAACAACAACAAGAACAGCAATCAGCCCTGGTTCTCTAAATAGGTTTAAAGATTCTTTTCTAGATCCATCCTAAAGTGATCAGTATTTTCAGCAGCGAGTAAATGAGGATCACTCTTCAGGCTGCAGAGAAGTTGCAGCAGGGCTTGGTTCCCACCATGTACACACACCAGCATTACTGGTCTCAATTCTGAATGAGGCCTGCAGGCACTGCTAGAGTACAAATAATGAATGCCAAGAATGATGGAGTAGCCTTGAGGGAGCACATCATTACAAGAGATAGGTATTAGCATGGACTGAACCCATGCCCCCCGAGGATATGGAAATTTATCTTAAATGAGACATAAACAGTCATGTAGTTGCAGTCAGGGTCATCTGTCTTACCAGTTTTCAAAGCCTAAGATGGCTCAGCGAGCAACGGGGCAGCCATGGTCCTTCCAAGATTCCTCAAAAGAATTTTGGAAGAAGCAAAGAAGGGACTGATGCTGAGCAGCCCAGCAGCACATCCACTCCCTTTCGCGACCCACGAAGCTCAGTAAGAGGAAGGAGCCACCATCACTGCGGCTCACAGCTCAGACAAGTCACCCTGGCTCCAGCAGAGCAGGTTCCTCACTGGAGCAAACATTATATGGCAGGTTGCAGATACCTACACGAGTCTGTGCTTCTTTGGCATGCTGGTGGCATTGCAGCCTGCTGGCTGGCAGAACTTGAGGAACTCGGTTAGGGTTACCAGCCAGGCAGCCTTCTGTTAACCTTCAGTGTGCAACACGTGCCCAGGACATTACTGCTGGATTTTCCTTGTCCTCTTGCTAAGATGTATCACTGCGCAGGAAGCAGCTTCTGGGATAGATGGGGAATGACGCTCAAAATAATTTGAAAGGAAGAGAGGGCGAAAATATACTGTTGTGATGTTTCTGAGTAAATAAATATAACAGTGATGGAAGCTCCTCTGGCAGAGACATTGGCAGAGCCTCCACAAATTAGTTTAGCACTAGAGAATTGACATGGAATGGAAACAAGGCATTCAAAGCGAGGACATGCTTTGACTAAGCACGAAGCTGACGTTATTCAAGAAGAAGTGGAGTTGGCTCCAGAGTAGCTAATTCATGTCTCCTTATCTTCCTCTGGCAGGGCTAGCTGCTTCAAGACCACTTGATGTGTGCCTGCAGCTTTCTCCCCCTCCCCTCACTGTGTGCCTTGCAGGAAACAAAACCTGGTTCTGTTGTAAAGGACCCCAGCTCCCCATGGGCTGCAGCCTATCGGGCATCTGTGTGACACCCCAGCATTCAGATGTGGATGGCAATATCTGCCCTGGCTCTAAGACCAACACTGTGCTAAAACATTTGCTGGAGTACAAATGCCAGTTATAAGTTTTGTTTTTGTCACATTCCTGTGTTAGTACAAGGTCTAGTAAACACAGATACACTGTCATAAAAACACTTTGCAAGTAGAAAGTCATTCGTTTAGCGAAACTCAACTGATGACAAATTTTACTGCCTGTAACATTTTTTGTTGGAATAAGCCTGTTACAGATTTCAGGGGAGATAATCACAACAACAGGTTTGATATCTGCGAAGTATAACATTTTCTTATTCTCCAGTAGTTAAATTAATTTTATCTGCCATTCATTCAGCAGAGCTAGTATTACATGGACAGAGATACTACAACATCGTGCTGGACCATTCTGTCATAAAGTAAGTCCTGGCTTATACTGATATTTAAAAAAAAGTTGGCCCTGTTTACTATGCCTTGTAGCTTGTCTCTCACATTCACGGTGAGTTTCCTATCTGCAGAATGGCACCTGAGCAGGAATTGCTCTTGGGATAACTACTTTTTACTTCCTTGACTGTCTCTATTTACGGACAAAGAGAAAGCAAGTGCAACATGGAAGGACCAGAACCATAGGGCTGCCACATTCTGACCTGACACCTGTATTCCTAAATAAGTTTCAAAATACGCCAGGGTTAAGGACAGGCTTAGGCCAAGCTGGGAATCAGGCTGGGTTAACCCTGCAACTAGAACCTCAGTGGATATTCCAGGTCTGAGCTCTATCGCCATCAAAAGCTGACCTCTGAGCTCTGCAGTGTAACGGTGGTGACTGATACAAGGGCTGTGATAACTTTAAGCTCAGTCCTAATTGTCTGTATAGACCAAAACTGCTGCTGTTACCCTGTTCCTTCATCTGTATGAGGACACCTTCTGTCAATTCACCAGGACTACTGTCCTCTCCCGTTTTCCTAAATCTAAGCACTCCTTTACGCTTCTGATTTCAGCCATGCTGTCCCATCACGGGTGACCTTACCTTTGCATTTCTTCCTGCAGCTCTGTTCCCAATGCAGGGGCTGACCCTGCCCGAAGTGGTAGAGCTCGGTTTTCCCAGGGCCACAGAAAGCAGAGGGGAGGACTCTTGCCAGGACACCTCCTCTCTGCTTCCTGTTTACACGGCCCGGCAGCACGCCAAGTCTGCGTGGTGCTTTTTGTCTACATGTCCAGCGAAGGTTTAGGAGCAGGTGGAAGGGAGGCTGACTCAGTTCATCCCTCTTAGTTTATGCCGAGCGGACTACATGTCGATGTGAACTCACCCTGTGCTCTGGCCTCACTCAGCTTTATAGTTTGGTGGTTTCCAGTGAATTTCCAACAACCTCTCAGAAAACAATTCTGCGTTATTCCTAGCTCTAAGCGTCTCACTTTTTTTCCCTCTGTTATCACCTTCTATTTTGTAATACCTCCAAAGAGGGAACTTCTTCTGCTATCCTTGTCTAGTAACAAATCGAGTACACTTCCAGGGTTGAATAGCACTGAGTATTTCTAATCACCTGGGACACAATCCTCAGCATTTCATGTAGAGCGAAGTGGCGTTACCTTTAGGTCATGAGTTGGAGAACTGACGGATCCTGCTACAAAGGCAGCATCCATGAATGACTCCTCAGTGGAAAAACCGGGCTGCCAACTTATTGCTAGCATCTGTTACAGCAATGGCAGTGACATTTTAAAATACTAAACCCAGTTGGTAAGTTACTATTTTAGAGCAGATGTATAAATTCAGCACACTTTCATCAAAACCAGAGCATGCATCCAGCAAATTGGAACTTGATGTCGGCAGTAAACATTTGTACAGTGAACACAAACATGCAACATGAGAGTTGTGTGTCATGCCTTCGGTAACCAGCACCGGGGAGGCTTGGGGCAAGAAAATATTTCATACTGGCTTTCTTGACCAAAGAGACAACTTCCCTAAATAAATAAATAAATAAATAAATAAATAAAATGTGTGCAATTCAGAGACAGGGGCCTTGGCTTATGTGGTATCAGTTAGAAGAATCATTCATGGTAGGGAAAGAACTGAACTGCTTATGAGGGAGATGTTTGTTCAGCCTTACAAGCTTTGCAATGTATGGACTGGTGAATGTAAGCAAGCATGAAATCTCTTCCGCCCTACGTTAACCTCACGGCTGCAGCTCCTAGTGCCAGGAGCACTAAGAAGAGCATTCCTGCTCAGTTACAGCACACCAAGGGACAGAAGCAGCTTGGGTAAATGACAGCAACAAACGTAGAAGCCTTGGTGTGAAACAGTTAAAAGTACTTGACTCATGTCTTTTCAGGAATTAAGGGCTAGCTGTGAAAAGCTCTATTGACTTCCAGGGAACCGGGCTGTAAACACCGCAGCAGAACCGATGCTGAGGACAGTGTAATGTATCTGACGAGTACAAATCTTCACATGGCCAGCATCAGGCGAGGTGCTTGTCAAAAAGGCATCTGCAGCTGTTCCCTTTTCAGGCTGTTTACTCTGCAGGAGGATTTACCATCTGTGCAGAAAAACAATGCACACCCCAGAAATCAGTGTCTGTCAGATGAAGCCCGGTCTCGTGGCTGAAGCACAGGACGAGCAGTCAGGAGATTTGGATTCTATTTATTGCTCCCCGAGTGACTACCAGAGCAAACAAGGGGAAATCACTTTGCTGTGTCTTGTTTTCTTTCCTCCAACGTACTACTTTACCTAATTACTGGTACGAACACCAATTGTTTGTGTGTATAAAGTGCTTTTTGTTCTTTGGATTGCAATGGTAAAGCAGAACTGAACAAGATGTATTTCCACAGAATTTTTAAAGCTTCAGGAATAGCAGGTCAACCTTTCCACGGCAGCAAAGTGTCTGTAGAGCATATCACAAAAGACTCAAAACCTCACTGTGCTCACCTCTCTTTCATACTGAGTATTCTAAAGAAGTGATCTATTAGAGATCATGGCAAAGAGAGCATTAAAAATAGTTGACAAAAGAGAGAGAAAGAGCATATTTGTTCAGAAGTGAGCCAATGACCACAAACTTGGGAGATTTTTTTTTTTCATCTTGTTACTGGCATTGGCAATTAATGGCATTGAAGAGTCAAGGCCTTCCTATATAGAATACATTTTCCTCTTTAGAATAAATTTTTTAGAGCTTTTCTGAATCAGAGCACTACGGCTGTGCAGGGCTCAGTCAGACCTCCTGCACTGCACGGCACATTTCTGCGAGAAGCACCAAGGTGGGAATGTGCCGTGCACAGCAGCACCATGCTTTGGAAGCACTGCAACTTCACAAACTGTCCCAGCGGAGTCACATGAAATTGAGCTCTGGTTTGCTGAAGCGTTTCATGAGTTTCTTGGACTGCTCTTGCTCTGGGATTAGCCCTGGGCCTCTATCAAAATTGTGACGCAGATGACATATGGGTCTTCACTGAGAACACTTCTTTAAAGCCTAACAACATGAAATAGTTATGATTCAGGTTCCAAATAAATGTATGGTAATAACAATCCATAGCTTAAATGCATTTATGGAGAAAGACTGAGTAATAAGACAAATGCTGCTGTCAGTTCCACTGCTCTATCTTGGTTGGATGTATGTGAAGTTATGTTCCTCTATGGCACTTAAGGAAAAAAAAAACTCTGTTCCACTTAAATTAATGTTGTTGCCAAAGTACTGTATTATTGTAATTCATATTTTCTGCCTCCCACTGAATAACTGTATGATCAGTCCTCCTCTTTTACTACCTCAGAGTGGATCACGGTATATATAAGGAAAACAATCTAGCCATTTTTGTGTTTCCTTTTAACTCTTCTGTTGTTATTGAGTCCTAAATGATCTTGTTTTTGTTTTTACTGCTCTGTAATGAGTCACTAGCTTATTTAACTTAATTTTATTGTAATTGTTATCTTTTCATTCTTGTGTTTTTCCACTCAGTTACTCATAAGACCACAAGATATAAACAGGACACTGTTGCTTGGACAACTTCTGAGGGTAATTTTTTTCACTGTTGCCCAAATTTAAAGCAAGTTACTGAATGGTCCTCACTTCCTAGGAACTTTCACTTCAGCCCATATATATTTTCCCATGTCATGTTTCTGTTGATCCTTACATCTTCCAACTAAAAGATCTGCCTGTCTTGTTTGGATGTTTTCTGGAAGCTTTCTTCGGCTTTCCTTTCATGGCTGATGTAAATTTTTCCATTGAAATTTTAGTGATAGAAAATCAAGTTTAATTTTATATCTTTTTTTTATTTAGCAGCAAATAAATTTTGCCAAAAAACAGTGTTTTAATTGAATATTTGGGAGAAATAGTTATCCAGAGAAATGTTAAATCTTCCTTTGCCATCTCCCCCATTTCCTGCATTGACTTTTTCTTGCTAGACTTCTTCTCTTCACCCTGGTTTCCTAAGGGAAGGGGATTTTTGTGGTTGTGCCATGCTTGCATAGGTTACATACACATCTCTATTTATCCATCAGTCTTTTATAATTTTGAAGCAACTGGCAATTTTTCACTAAATCTGATATAAAGACAGAGGTCTCAATTATATTAAGATTTTATGTTTCATTGTAGCAGTCAGAGATTTTATTAATGCATCTACGAAGGGAAAAGCTTCAGCTGAAGTGACCTTGTATTCACGGAAAGCAGATGAGAGGGAACAGTGAACGCCCGCCTATGGGAAAATATTCCCTTGGGGTTCACACCCAGGAGAACACACTGCCGGACAGAAGGACACAGAAAACCAAGATTCATTACATTTGCCACTTTTTGTATTTTATTTCCTATGAGGCTAGAAATCCTAGCAAACTGTAAGACAGACTGACTATAAGTGTGCACCATGTTTGATTAGAAAAGGTTTGTATTTTAGAGCAAATAAGTTCTTTAATGGTTTTGTTTCAGGTGACCTGCAGCTTTTAAAACTCTTATGTGTACCCAGGGGACTAGGAGACTTAAAAGACTTCCAAAAAATACATCTCTTTTGCATATCTATCTGCAGCTTTTACATGAAATGAAGTTTATGGAGTATTCTGAAGCAGTGCGAACCACAGAATTTCAACAGCCTCTGCAAATAATCTCCATTAGACCATAGATTATTGATAGAGATGCCACAGAAAAGCCACAGCTATTAGCCACTGCCCTGCAGCATTGAACAGATTGAGTATGCCATGCCTTGAGAAGGGGAACCTTGGAGTGGCCATGGCAAGTGGTGGTGAATTTTAGGCTCAGGCTTTGATAAACTCCAGGTGCTGGGGAAGAGGCCTTAGAGATTAAAAATATAGCGATTTTCTCTGAGTCAGCAACAGGCTGGCCTACCTCCTCGCAGAAGGAGGTACCAGGACATCTGAAATGCCACCCACAGGACAAGAGGTCAAATTGAACTTCTGACCAGTGTGATCATTGAAAAATCTGTGGCTGCTTTTGCAAGAGTTAACACCAGCTAACTGAAGTCAGATTCCAGCTTGGGTAATTCCATTCTGCCTCTCTAAAATTCCCCTTTTATTTCAAACAGATGCAATATTTTTTCACTTCCTCCATTAAAGACTGCCAAGTAGCTTTGTATGTTTTGTTGAGTACTTGCTGTGTTTTACCCCGAATGCAGCTACAATGCCCAGTGACTGACCCACCAAGAGCTTTGGTACCCTCAATGCTATTTGTGGGGAAAAAAAATTTGTTCTCTCTATTCGAATGCAGAACTGCTAAACTTATCATACAGTGCTATGGTCTGTAGCAAGTAGCCAACAAAAGCTAGCAGTAAGAAGATTCTGTCCCATGGACAGATCAAGTACGAAGCAGAAGGCCTAACCTCTAGTTTTAGCTCTACTAGTTATCTCCCCGAGCAACTTTGTCATGTTCATTTACCTTCTAGAAAGCCTTCAAAACCACTTCAATTTTACTTTGGAACAAGTTGGCTTGGACCCTTAATCTCTGTGCCTCGATACCCACTAGGAAAAGTGGAACAGCAATGCTCATCCAGCGAAGCATTAATATTTGCTATAATGAATGCTTTTTGGTCACCTTCAAAGGGAAATGTATTTCCCATTTCTTTTAACACATAGAAATTGATGGATGAACAAATCGATCGATTTATACCATGCTCAGTGCTAGACAGCTCTTAGTGCTTGGTGGCAGTAAAGGAAAATGCAGAAGTAAAGCCGGCAACCCTAATTAAAAGCATGCTCAGTGAGACGCAACTGTGGCTTGGTCTTAACGAGTGTGCAATTGAGATAATGTAAAAGCAATTACTTTAGCAGAGGCAATTTACTGAAAAAATGGTTTTACTGAGCACTAACTTATTCAGTCCATGGGCTTGCTGCCAAGCAAGAGCCAATTAGTGCCACTGACTATGGGGACACCGAGATGTGGCCACCTGCCTGCTGAGACGCACCCCGCATCATTTCATGGACACCTTGTGGTTCCTCTGGGTCTGTGTGAATGCCATTTCTAACCTGTGCTCAGCAATATGCACTGGTACGGCATCTTTCATCCTGGGTGACACCCCAGCACATTGCTAACTTAGTTAACTAATCTACAATCTGCATTTCTTTTTTCAGCCGTGATGTGTGACATGCCTACACTAGACTTTAGGGTGAGACGTACTGGTGTAAATCTTGCATTGCTCCATTAATTTCTGAATTTCCATCAGTATAACTGAGGCATGTATCTGGCTTTCCGATCATAATGCACTTCTTCCAGGACTGAGGTTCAGTTGACCTCCCAGTTTGCCAACGAACTGGAGAGGTAACTGACAAAATGTAAACGAAAGGAGCGTTCAGGTTCCCTTACCAAGGACTGTGATGAACTAGCAGTGACATAAAAATCAAAAGATAACCTCTGGGCTTTTTCTGCCATTCACAGGATTTCTGAAGTCAAGTAACACTCACTAAATCTTTATATAAAAAAAAAAAAGTAAATGTGTAGCCTTTTGGTTGCAATTCAAGTTCTAATAAAACTGTTTATTGAACTCCTTGACCCCTTCCTGGAATCTGCCTGAGCTTCCCAGAACTTGGTGTCATGTGGCTCTCAGTCATTAATAACCAAGTATGACACAGCACTTTAGACGCACAGCAGCCTTTTCTGCCTTCCAGCAGGCGCCAGGACAGCGCGGAGAGCACAAACAGCTCAGCCCCGGCTGCGGGAGCCAGCCCCAGTGCAGCGTGGCCGTGATGCAGCGGTAAGCAGAAAGGGCAGGGGCAGGAAGTGATTCATCCGAGTACTGTACAACGTGCGGGACATGATCAAAAAGATCCCAGCGTTCGGGCAGCACGGCGCTGGGCAAACAGCTCCGGGCTCCATCCTGGATTGATCTCCCCCTCTGTTTACACGGACGAGCTCCTCCAGCGGCCAGCTGTGCATTAAAGGCAGCGGCTGGTGCTAAAGAGGGTCAGTGAATCCAAAGACCTCTGAATACATGGCTGATCTGTTCTGTCCACCCACTCATTTACGTTTATAGAGCCCTTCTGGCTTTTGCCTGGAAATCTTTGGCTTTCAAACCAGAGATCTCTCCAGCGGTTCTCCAGCTTTTGGCCTGCATTAGTGTTCGCAGAATCTGTTCAGCTGTTTCCTTGCCAGTTCCCAACTCCTAGCAGCCCCCCCGGCCCGCCCCAGCCCCATGGCTACTTAATCATCTCTTCTTGTGACAGCCGGGCTGTGGTTAAGAAATTTTGAGTGTCAGTTTCCAAAGGGCAAAGCTGTTGTGTCTGCTGTGGCAAGATACATTCCAGGTACGATCTGCCTCCCCACTTACATGCCTAAAAGAAGAAAAGGCAGGAATATTGCTGTACGGAGGAGCTGATCACGTTCCAGTGTGAGATGCTGCACTTGAGCTACAGGGGAATGAATAAGGCTCATTGTGAATTGATTCAGAAGTCGTATCTTTGCCAGATTTGGATTTAGTTATACACATGCGTCTCCTATAAACCAAAAAGTTGTATGGACCTATGGGGAAAAGGAGGTTACTTTCTATCAAGTTCCTTGCGTTGCCACTCACTGTGATTTTACTGGAGTGGCTCAGAACTTGCTGTAGGAACTTCAATGGGGAGCGAATAGGAAGGAGAGAAAATTGAAATCTCAAACTAGGTGGAAAACAATACATTAAATCAAATTATGGTTTTATTTTCCTTCCTGTTTGTGCCCTAAGCTTCCTGTACTTATTTCTCCCTGTCTCTTTCCATTGTATCTGCAACACGTTTGCAAACACCACTGCTCAGCATGCTCAGTTCAGTTAAAGTTCATTTGTTAAGAAAAGAGAGATGGGCCTGAGCCCCTGGAATAAAATCTCCAGCACCTCAGTCCACTACTCCAAGCATCAGGCAAGCCTTGACCCACCCTCTCAAATACAAACACAGCACAGATATGTCATTTTAAACAAAAACAAGCACATGGAAAGAAAAAAACATTTGCCTCCAACCCCAGCCCTTCCTCTGGGCAGAGAAGGAGAGAACAAAGTGCTTGCAGCAGTGTTGCTTTGTGTGAGGCTGGGAGGTGTTCAGAAAGTATGGTGATCGGACTGCTGTTGACACTACTCTAGAAAAAATCCAGCATTTAGAGAAATACAGGGCTCTAGACCACGAGATTTGCAGTACACCCGACAAGTTAAAGGCTCACTGCCTAGTCATCTACTCTAGGCTGTTAACTGGTCATTTACTCTGCACAGCTAACGGGTGTTAGCTAACACATTCCACATCCTGGTCTAGACAAAGCCTAGAAGCAAGGAAAGCAAACAAATCACACATGGAGTAAAGACTGTACCAGAGAGAAAAAATGAAGAGAGAGACTGTGAGAAAAGAAGAACAGACAAAGAGGAACACAATGAAATGGAAAAAAAAAACACAACTATCTTCGTAATGAGCAGGACCAGCTGAGCTTTCGAGGGGTGCTCTTCTTCCTAATCCATAACACATGCTCCTTAACTCCAGTTATGTGTTTGTTTATTTGTTGTGTGTTTTTGTAAAATGAATCACCCTCAGAAAAAAAGCATGGATTTAAATTACAGAGGGCAAAAATCTCATTGTACGTCAACTACTTTGGCAAACTCCATAGGTAGTTCAAGAGGAAAAGCTACTTGGGAATTTTCCGACAAAGTGTTTCTCTGATTTTCTTTAAAGGAAAACGACACTATGTTGAACCTGAATCTTCATGGGAACAAGCACTGGAGCTGTCCTATTTTGTATAAATATTAAATATGTATTGAACTTAGTCTCCAACATCCCACAGAAGTGCTCTGACCATTGGGACTCAAAATGATCGCTTTATTTAGGCCCAGTGGTTTGCTCAATTTTTAATCAAAACAGAACAGCACAACAGGAGCGCCCTAAAGCAAGCACTGGGCTGGTGATTAATACCTTCACATTAGACTTGGGGCATGAGTTCCACTTCTGGGTTTGACTTATGAAATCTCTCACAACCCAGCTAATTGTCCTACCTACTGGGCTAGTAATTACTTTCGGGTAACACTTGCATGTTCCTCATTACAATTTGGGGAAGGTGAACATTTTAACCCAGGGTAGAGAAGAAAATGTTTCAAGAGCTTGAAAATTGTAACTGGACTGAAAGACTGCTTCATAGGCAGTGACTTGTTTTGCATGTTTATGTTTGCCAGGTTTGAAGATGTATATATGCTCCATGTTTGTCTGTAGACCCAGTATGTGGATTACATGGCCAGGTATTTGGGGACTGTGTGGTTTGACGTGTATGTTTTGCAGTGTGGGTTATGTGCTTCATGTTTCTTTGTACATAGATGGTTTAAGTGGATGCATCTTACGCATGTGATACCACCTTGACATAAAGTCATATTTAGTTAACTGTAATTTAGATTGAATAGATGGGCTGGGCTTCTTCCTTTGGCTCCTTATTTTTCTAGGGCTCTTATGACTTCGACACATAGAACTTGGCAGTAAGAATTAAAGACATGATCAATTGGCAGGAGTGACATCTTTGTTAGATAGTCAGTTTTGGCACATCCTAATAAATGGAAGTTAGTCAATATGAAGTGCCTTTATGTAAGGGCACCAAAACATACTTTGTATTTCTGGATATCTACCAAAAACATATCTGGAGAAAATCCTCACATTTCCTTTTGCCTCTTAAATGTCACATGCAGAAGTAAGTACAAACACATCCTTCCACCCAGTTTCCCTGCCCTGATGGTGTGAAATAAGCAATAAAACAGCAAGGATGAGGTATAACTACTATTTCCCTGTTCTGAAACTCTACTGAACAGAAGAGTCTGTCTGCCACCTCTGCTTACCAGAAAGGAGTCCTGTCCACATACTCCTGGCCCTCTCCATCCAGAAGCAACAAGCTCTCATAGTTTACTTGGAGTCACACAAATGCATGTGGGAATTGAAACTAAAACTCTACGTCAAACAAATACTAACTGGCTAGATAATGATATTAAGACTGAATTTAAAATAAGTAAAGACACTCGCCTCCACATTCTGGGGGGAAGGTGCTAGGTATGTATTCAGTTTGGATATGAAAGAGATGGATTAGATTAGCGATGCCCAGTCTCTCAGTGCCAGAGGTTCCTAACGAAAGCACTTGAGGACAGTCAGCTTTGGTCCTTCACGTGCAGGAGGCTGGACATGTTTTCAGTCGACTGAAAGGGAACTGCCTCCTTGTTATGTTAGTGTGTGGATGCTGTCACAATATGGGATATATTGTGGGCACGACCTACCCAGAGCATTACTGTTACATTACCAGACAGGAGGGACATCTGCATTTTGATCATCGACAGAGACATCTCCCATCATTAGACAGAGAAAAGGTAGCAGAGATGGGGCTGAAGACCACCAGGGTCAGGCTCACAATCACCTCCCTGCCTGTTTGTGTCCCCAGGAGAGAAGGCAGCAGGAAGTGCTCGGGAAAGTTCACTTAACAGTTAAATCCCCTACGTGAATGAAGCCTTGAGCCTGTTTTGCTTCAAACAATGTTCCATTCAAAGTATGACTCAACTCTTGGGGCCTGATCCAAAGCCCACTAAAGACAATGAGAGTTTTTCCATTGACTTTAGCAGCCTTTGGATAAGGGCCTTGATCGTGATCCTGAAAGCCTGATTTCACATGAGAAAGCCTACACGCAAAAAGAGCAAATCCAGAAATCCTTGCTGAGATTTTACCCAATCCTTTCATAGGTAAGTATTCCTAATATGCCAATGAAGCCAATTTAGGCCAATTGCTCGCTATCCTGAACTTCACATAATATTTGACGATCACAGAAATTGATAAGGATAAATCCTTTGGTCCTACACTCCTGCAGAACTGCTTCTGCTTTGCAGAGATGCTAAACTGTTTTTCTTCCATCTTTATTTTATCTAGTGTTGTCAGAATGCAATTCAGGAACCATTTAGTACAGACTTCAGTACATGCTATATATATACAGTTCAGGTTATGGCCTCAGGTCCAGTTATACCTAAACGTGTTGTCTTCATTACAGAAAGTTAAGGTGTTTGAACTGTAGTGTAGGTAAAATAAGTAAGACCACTGCTTTCACATGCTGTTTTTGTGGGCCAGGATGTTTTTAGTAGTATGTATATTACCTTTTTTGGCCATTTTGGAAGACATAACTAATTATATTTGAAGGAGATTTCTTTAAACCCCAGCATTCACCCATAAAAGAAGCAAAGCATCATCTGGGCTTTGTGGCTTCTCCACATAGGCTGTATGTATTTCCATAGCAAATACCATCTGAAAACATTTAAAAAATTTCTAGACATTACTCTCTATATAAACATACTGTCCAACCATAACTCTTTGACTGGGCAGCTATCTATTGAGGCACCTCACTTATCTACATACAGCTGGAGAGCTGTCAAAATCCCTTGGATGCTACTAATCACAGACTCGACTCAACATGTGTTTTTTTTTTATGCCTGAGAAAGTTTTTCATACAAATATTGTTAGCCCTTTTCTTCAGTGTATATTAACTGGTACATAAATAATAATTGATTGTCCTGGTGGAGTCACAGCACACAAAAAAGAACGCTTCTGCTCATATGGTTTGTATTAACTTCATAAGGGAAACACAGTATATGGGGATTTTTTTGTTTTTATTTTTCTGCTTGTATGTCTACACCCTGGCTGCTGCCCACAGAATTATTTTGGTCAACACAGAGAATGATACAGCCTTGATATGAATGGGGTCCAACATGACTCAGAGCACAAGTAATACAGTAAGGAGTGCTAATGAGGGGAACGGAGACAGAGCAGCTTCTTTACCTCCACGTTGAATCCTACAGTAAATCTACTTCAGTGATTTCTGTCATAACTTTACCTTGCATGCTGTCTCATTTTAAGCACAGCCAAAACGTCAGATTGCCTCACAGGACTGAATGCTCAGGATCCATCCATAAATGTTATTTCCCAGGATAATCCTTGACTTTTGTTTGGGTCTGTTATTTCCCACTTAATACCCACAGCTTTTTAATTAGTTATTATTATTTCATATTATATTTGAAAATTTTAAGAGTCTCTTAAGAAGCAGAAAAGGAAAAATAATTAAAGAAAAATGTAGAGAATAATCCAAATCCAGTGTGACTTTGCAGATGTGACAGACATTGATTCTTGCCCTTGAGGAAGCAGACAGGAAGCTGTGGTGGGCCAGAGCTCTCAGCCATCATTTGACTGCAAAATATTCCCTTAGGACTAACTTTGTAATATACGATCACACAAAACCCATCAGCAGCTCCTGCACGCAAGCTCTGTGACGTATCCTGTACTGTTGCTGCTGTGCTTACGCTGGGATGATATTTTACATTATTTTGATGCCAGTGTAATACAATGGATACTTTTAAATGGATTTAAGAACAACCACTGACCTGCCACATGACTTTGGCAAGTGACTTGTGTGTGTTGATTTTATTCTTTGATATTCTTTCAGACCTTTAGTTCCCCTTCTAATCATAAATAAAAGTATGAACAGTGATGACAAGAAAAGGAAAAGATGCAACATGAGCACCATACATGAAGAGTGAAGGTAATACAACACAACCAATTTTCAGATGGCATCTGCACCCAGCCTTGGTACAAAATCAGACTAATTTTATACATATGCCTTCTTTTGCACCCAGTTTTGTATGATTAGCTTGTTTGGTTTGCTAGGTAACTTCATGCACCGTCACTCCAAGTAGAAAAGTGCACGACCAAACTTCAGCTTTAGGGTGGACAATCATTAAAAATAATCAGAGATTAAGACAGCACTCTTACCATTGACACTGGTGAGTGCTGAGTTCACATAATGGTGGCAGTATTACATCCTAATTGGTACAAGATTTCATATACTGTACTAAAGACTTAACTACTGCTTACCATCATTAGACTTAGGGTCATGCACAGACAGTTCTTTGGATGCCCAGTCTCCTACTCAATGGTCTACACACAGTGAGAGCTAGACATGTTGCTTAGTATCTGTAAGATATCCAGATCATACTATTGGTTTAAATTCAAGCTATCTTTCAAAATGCAGCTTTGAGACTGAAAAGCCACTCATCACGAAGAGAGGACCTGTAATAACAGAAATCGGAAGACAGGAAGAAGAGACTGGAAAGCACAAAGGCTCTACCAATGACTCCTAGTGCTTGACTGACCCTAGCCTGAGCAATCCAAGATGGGTGATTTGATTAGAAAAAGGGTGGTAAACAGGAAAAGAACATGGAAGGAAAAAATAAACATATAGGGCTGAAAGAAGACTGATACAGAAATTCCATGTGCTGCTTGCTGTTAATAGTTAGTGTCTGTGTGACACATTCACACCATAGCAGGGTGGGTGGGGCTGGGTTTTGATCCTTGCCTGATTGACGTTAATGACATTCTTCCAATGGCTGTGGCTTTCCTCATACCACACCCAGGAGGGGTCAGAGGCAAATTCCTCCTGAGTATTAATGTGAAAAAAAACATATTTTTTAGTCAAGTTTTTAAATGATGCCAGGTGTTTGCTCTGGTTGCCTTAACGAGTCTAGCATCGTCAAAGCTCAGCCTGCACTACCCAGCAATGAACCTACAACTCAGCTCTTGAGACTGCATCCGCTATCCATTTTTAATCCACTTCCAGCTACTAAAATGATTGTACTCATCTCTATGATATTGCCTCTTAAGCAGTGGAAGACAGCAACATCTGTGAGTGTGGATCCATGCCCAACATAGTATTGTCAATTGTGGTGTTTATTTGTGTTGCCTAGAAGCCCCATTAACAGATTGGGATTGTCTGTGACAGCCATGAAACAAAAGCGTTGCACTTTCCATGGAAGGGTTATTTACCCCTGTTGCTTTTGTTCTGTCTGCCATGAAAAGCCTTACTTTCTGCCAATGAAAATAAGAACCAAAAATCAAAAGCGGTGAAGGTCTGCTGCCTTAAATACAGCAGGACTGTTGGATCTGAAGCAGTCACTGAGCAAAGCCGTCAAAGCATTCTGCAAAGCTGAAACCCTCTAACAAGCTAAACCGTGAGCTTCTGAGCCCAGTTCCTGAGACCACAGCAAAAAAAAGAATCATAGCCTCTTAAGAGAGAAGTCTTTCTTAAGAAGAATGCCATACAAATGCACTGCTTACTTTGAAAGTGAAAGTCAACATTTTCTGATGCTGTGTACCTAAACAAGAGGTCATGCTGCTGTCCTGAACACTCAACAGAGCCCAGAAAAGGTAATGGCAAGTGTTAAACATCCGATTTTGTGAATATTGGAATCTTTTTTGTGTTAGGCCCTTAATTTTAGGAGTTCTAAATTATGAATAGATTCATGCCACATCTAAATTCTATACTGCCAATGAATCTAGCAAAATCAATGTGCTGAAGACTTCAAGAGGCAGTTTCATAACAGCTCGATAGGAAGTCTGTGAAATCTGTATGCCATGATACTCACGCTAGCCTCATTGCTGTACCCGTGGCAAGGCTGGTGTTTGCATGTTCTGTCCTGTTCTCTTTCCCAGCCTTGCAATCTCTCAGTAGGATCAGTAATAGCCCTGTGGAAGCAAAACGCAGACCAGCCTGGATTGTTCCAATGTCTGCAAACGCGTGGTGCAGCTCTGTGGGGAGGAGGAGGGATGTCTTCCTCTTACCTACCTTGCACACACCGAGGCGATGGCTTAGCCCACACCTGATCAGAAAGCAGGTGGGCTGCTGAACAGGCAGCGTGCACTGCCTCAACTGGTGCTCCTCATCCCTCACAAAGAAAAGTTATGGGCACTTTTAATCAGGGATGTGGTAATTACCAAGTTCCACTAACACGGAGCCCTGCACAGACCACAGACCCCCATCATGTAGACCTCAAGTGTGAAATCTTCTCATACTGACAGCACATCGTTACGGATATACACAATTTGGAATCTTTCAGGTATAGAAATTCCTCCAGGGTCTGAAAACCTGGCTAAGGGTGGGTGCAGATCTATTTATAACAAGACAAATATTTGCTGATGCATGTGTAAACGCAAAAAAAAAGGGAAGGCAAATCCTTCAATGAATTAGAATACATTCTGAACAAGTGAGATTAAATAGTGAAATACTTTCATATGAACGTTCTGGATTGACTTCTTAGAACTTATCTTCTAGAACAGAGATCCAAATTAGTCTTTTAACTGTCTGCCTACTCCCAAATTTTGCAAGAACATTTTTTTCTTTCTTTTTTCCCTTTCCCTGGTGACCCAGTCACACATATGTGTTTTCTCAGGATTACAACAGTGAGTCCTTCTCGAGGATGGCTCTATTCTGCACTTCACATCAAGGCTGCAAGTTGAGACTCAGAATGCTAATCATGCAAACAAGAGTAACAGAACAATCAGCCGCTGCACATCAGCAGCTGAGGACAAACACCAGACACCAACGGGCTTCAAAAGACCAGAGTCCTAAAATGCTTAAACACAATATATTTCCCTTAGCATAGTCCTCTGAGGTTGCAATCTTTTCTGAAACGAAACATCTTCCCACAGAATGTGCTCTTTATCTAGGTCAGGCCTTTCCAGAGGGAAGTGGGGATGGGGCACAGGTTCTCACTAGGCACTGGGGTTCTCACTGCCACCAGCCAACCTCAGCAGTGCCACGTGCCTGACAGTGCACCTTCTGGGCAAATCACTCCAGTAAGCAGCTCCCTGCGTTTTCAGATACACTACGTTAGTTACTGGTCAGTAAATTACACTAAAAAGTAATGCTGGAATTTTTTGGCCATGAATATATTAAAGAGGAAAAATTATTTATTACTATTATTTCTATGCCAGCAAGATCTGCAGAAAGACCGGGGACCACAAAATGACAATCCACGCACACAGGCAGTAATAAAGAAATCCAGGTGGCTTTGCTCACCATGTAAAAGGACACGCTAGCAGAAAAAGGCAGGAAAGCTCATGGATTGTTATCCTCAGGTTATAGCTAAGGGGAATGAAGCACTAAGAGTTAAGTATACAGGAACAGGATATTGTGTCTTTGAACAGCCTACGAGTTTTCAGTTGTGCTCACAGGGGTTGAGGTTTCAGAAGAGCTATTTACAGAGAGGAACCAGAGCGTGGACTTGTAGTGTCTTCAAATTGTTTTTCTCATATGGGAAGGAAAGACACAGCACACCAAGCAGGTAACCCAGGAAGTCTGTGACCTGAGTGGGTTTCCAGCTCTTCTGATACACTCTGAAGTGTCTGTACCACGAGACAGTATTGATCTTCGGGGCCCAGTCAGACACCCTGCTTGCCATTACAGCAATGTGCTACGTAAGCCTGGAAACAGAAAAATATCACACCCAACCCATACTTCCTTAGTGCAGCTTTTCCTGCGTCTTATCATCTATCTTCTTTGATGGAGTCACTTATAAGCTGCATTGACTTTGGGAGTCTGTGAGCTGCCTCTTCCTATTGCTTTGCAAATCTGAGTCAGGCACACAAACAAGGGAGATGGGAAAAAATAGAAAGGGAGAAGTGGTTAAGGCATTCCTCTGTGACGCAAAAGGCAGTGATGTCAGAATTCAGAGACCACAGACACCTCTGCCAAAATGAATGGGATTCCAGCAGGCTCCAGCTGGTCTCATGGTTTGTGCATTCTGCGTTGTTTCCTGGATACCAGCAATTCCCAGCTGTAAACTGAACAACCATTAACCCCTTCCCTCTTGTGGGTTTCCAGACAGTCACTCACCGGGGAGGTTTTTCCCTTGCTGGTAGAAGATTCCAACATTTCATAATCGAGCATCTTGTATGAATCAATGGTTAGTTTAAAAATAACCCCTTGACCTGAACTGTCTGGGAGAGCCATCGAGAACAATGAAAATGAGACACTTTTACACAAAGCGATGTTTCTTATCTGATCCCTCAACTGCATCCTGGTGGCCTTGAGTTCAATTCCCCATTCACCCATGGGACTTGCCACTTTTTCCATTTTTCCAGGATCTTATTTTTCCCTTCTTATTTTTTTCCCCTTTTTTTCCCTGCCCCTTCAAGCCCATTTTTTTCATCATATCTCTGCAACAGAAGATAAGACATGACTCCAACTCTGAAGTTACAGTGGGAATACATCTGAAACCCTGGACCTGACACACAACTCCCAGAAATTTTTGTGAGGGAACGCATCCAAATTCTTAATCTAGTGCCTGATTCCCTCTTGGCACAAACTGAAAACCTAATTTTGGATCTCAAAACCCTGAACTTCCCGAAAGTAAAAATCTAGGCATGGATTTTTTTTGGCTGAGGTAGCCCTCCCACTGCTGGGAGTGACCAAGAATCTGAACTCAAGCCAGACCAAAATAACCAAACATCTTAATTATTAATCACTATTAATCAAATTGAATTTAAGTTGCAAGGGCAGGTCCCACTGCTCTTCTCTCTGGGTACTGACTGAAAGAATAGAGAGACAATGAAAAATGTAACTCGGACTGCAACATCCCAACAAACCTCATCAGCTGGCAAGCACAACGTATGTGGTACTTTGAAATGTGTTTTTGCTGTGCATCAAAGTAGTGAAAGGACAAATACATATAACAACAGGGCAAGTTAAAAATATCATTATTACATTTTTCAACAGGAAGGGGATACACTTGTCCAAAACCTAAAAATTCAAGTAGCTCTGTAAGAGCTCAATTCCGTTTCTAGCCTGATAAGTGCAAGCTGCTGCTGCTGTCAAACTAGGCCTTGATACGTTCTGGGTAACTTATCCAACAAGGAATGTGGGTCAGTGATTCACAATCAATAAGCACCACTCTCCTCCTTCAGACAGTCTCTCCATGCCCCACCGCAGCGTGATGCGCCGAAGGACAGGTTGTCCCGTCAGCACCGCAGGGCACCATCCGGGCAGCCAGGCTCACCTGTGCCTGCCCCCCTGGGTAACCAGCTGGGAGCACAACCAGGGAAAATGCTGGAGTCCTTTCACTGCCTCTCCAGTTTTGAGTTTTTATGGCTTATGTGTTCAATATTTTCTCTACTAAGGTGAAAATTGCTAGTTCTTCATGTGGCTGGGAGAGTTCAACCTTAAAAAAACAGTAACACGAAATGTGCAGAAGTTGATCCTGCGACCTCATCTTCCTCAGCATGTGGTTAGGCCACCGCACCCATGGCCAGATCCCCATTCGCGAAACGGGCCTCGCGGCCAGCAGCAGTCTGTCACAGGACAACGTCTGCGGAAACAGAACACAAAGACTGCCATTCTGGAGCCCTGCAGAGTGCCTCTGCCACCCGCTCCCCGTCCTTCAGCAGGCTGCAATGCACTTAAGGCTTACTCCATGTGTTCCTGTTCCAATCATAAAATGCTACGCAGTTGCCCATTTGTAAGACAAGAATCATTAGGCCTTACTCTGTAGAACATTTGGTTTCTCCCTGCATTACTGCACGGATGTATTATTTACCACAAGCTCAAGTAGTGTACTTCCAGTCCCTCAGGTCCCCTTCAGAAATAATAAAGGTGAATTGTCCCTCAGTGAGAAGAGAGTGATATGAGAAAGGTCAGTGAGCTTAGCAAAACGAAGAGTGAAAAAGTATAAGATTTCTATAAATACATCAAGGGGAAAACAGGAAATGAAGATAGTGAGCAGTTTAAGCTAAACATTACTGCTGGTGCAAGAGCAAACAGACATCAGCTGACTACTAGTAAACAAAGGCTGAAAATTAGAAGGCTGACAGCCACTTGCACAGTCTGATCCTATGGCTGTCGAACATGGGAGCAGCAGACAAAAACCCCAACTATAGAATAAAACTGTTAAGGCAACAAGAACAATGTCATAACACGGCACTTCGGAGAAGACGCTTGAGTCAACATCCCAAGCTGTCCATGGTAGGCCTGTATGTCTGAAAGTTCCTCCTTAGCTGCTCTAGCATAGCAGTCAAGCATTTCGCCTTCATTCCACTTCAGTAATGTTTTCACTTCTGAGACCAAAGAAGAAGAGGAGAGGTTGCGTTGCAGTTCAGGGTCCGAGACATGAAATGGTCAGCCAGTTTGGCTTCTGTTCCCAGCTCCTCAGTCTCTAGCTTCTGGCCTGATCCTTGATCATCCCGCTTTCACCCATTTTTACTCAGTTTAAACCAGGTAAGAGTTAAAAATGTACACACATCCTTATTATTTGTACTGTAGTAGTGCTGTAGAGCCCAACACTACATTTCATATGGAATACAATGCCCATCCTCCAAAATGTTTATTACTAGGTATATTTAACAAGCAAATATTGGGAGTAAACACAAGTCAAAAGAATTTGATCCTGATCAGTGTGATGAAGCTGCCTTATTAGTTTTGAAAAGGTCTGTGGGACCTTTGAATCCCAGAAAAGTGACACCATTAATACAGGCTAAATGATCTCTATAGGGCTTAAAGATGCACACATATGGCACTAATAGTAAACAATTAATATTAATTTTATGAAATACAATGCAAATAGCATACAAATATGAATTATAGAATTATACAGTAATTTAGGTTGGAAGATACCTCAGGAGGTCATCTGCTCCAACCTCTCATTTGCAGCAAGCCAGCTTGAATCAAACTCAATAGAACAGACCTTGAACAAGGAAATCGTGCCAGAATCGGTCTTTTTAAATTCTACCATTTAAATTCTACCGTTCTACCATTTCTACAAGAAAGTAGAGTCCTGCATGGCCTCAGCAAATCCAGAGCCAAAGTTTCTGTGATATGCCTGGCGATATTCTCCCAGACCTCTGGGTTTCCCAGCTATGTGGAAATGAATTTAATTTGAGTCTTGCTCTTAAAATCATTGGTTGTCCTATGGTAATTATCAACATGGCACCCCATAGGAAGATGCTCAAAAGGCCAGTCAGATTAGTTATATCAAGCTGCATTAAAGAGCAGCCAGCCCTGCACACCATTATTAGTCACAGCAGAGATTAAACAAACCTGCTTGGCCTCTTTCCCCTTTGCTTTGTACTGATGTTCACAGATAAACCCATGCGGGAGAAGCTGGAAAGAACTGAATGTCCTGTGGGAGCTCTTATCAAGACCAGGGAGTGAACAGTGAATAACCACTCAGCAAGTCACCTTCTAAGTTTAAAAAGCAGCCTGTTGTTTTAAAGTACGTTAGTCATCAACAAATGGGCTGGAATGTTCTCCATTCCATCCGTCCCCCCTCTGTAGTCTCCCTCTGCTGGGATTAGCTAGCCGGTTTTCCTTCTGCTTTTTCAGAGAACAAAATCTTTTGCCTGTTTTTAGAATCTCACTTGTGTCATCTTGTTTGGAAAGCTAGCATATATTTGTTCTAACATGTGCTTGTTCTTTTCCTTTGAAATGTAAGCTCTTGAGACAGGGGCTTTTTTTCAAGCAGTATTTGCCCAGCGCCAGCATGACCATCTTCATCAGAGCCTGCCTCCCTTCCTGGACTGCAAACAGCAATTCCCTGTCATGCAGTGTTTGCTCCTGTGCTTCTTCACAACTGGAAATAGACTCAACTCCTGGCAGCGAGAACCCGATCAGAAAAGACCACAATCCAGTCCAACCCCGTAGAGGTGTCTCAGGAGCTTTGTGGCAGATGGAGCTCTCCTGACTGTGCCCTTCTCTGTCCGTTCTCACTGGTGGGCAAGGATACGCTTCCCAATGCAGCACACAGTCACATTTTTTCGTGTTTCAGTTATTTACAAACAATAGTGCACATGACCTCCTCACAAGTGATTGATTAAAGCCTCTCTTAAAATGTGGGTTCAAAACTATAAAGAACGTCAATTTCTGGAATACAACCAAAGTGTCCCCAGAGAGCAAAACAGACACCACCCCAGCGCAGTGCCCTAACTCCAGAACAGGGATTCCACAGAACATCAGCTCTTCTAGCTCTGTTTCATTGTGCCTTCTACTCCTCAGCAGTAACACTTCCTGGTCTTCCTTTTCTTTGCAATTTTCTTCCCTTCTGACCTTTCTTCCAGTTCAAGGAATGAGAAGCTAAAGACTCATTTTTTCTGTGCACTACTAAGATGTCAAGATATCTCATATTGTTAGTAATTACTATTATTAATCGTTTATAATTTTAGAAGTACGGGTGGTTTGCTTAGCAAGTATGAAACATGGAATCGTTTGGGACAGTGGGAGGTGAACACTAGAAAACATCACTACTCACAGCTCTTATAACATCAGGGATAATTCTTCAGAATAGCTTCTCATCAACACTGCAAGCACTGATTTGCCAGTTTGGGTACAGCATTTGACTCCAGTTTGATCTCAGGATCTCCTCCTGTTAGGGAAAATGCCACCACTGCCCTCTCCTGTTCTTTCCTTGTCTTCTGTTTTCATTCCTTCTTTTCCTATCTTTTTGTTAACTCAAGACCTACAGTTTTCTTATAGATGTAACACAGAAGAGCACCTAGGAATTTTTTGTGCCCTCTTCTTTGCTGTATTTAGAAGCCCTCATGGCACAGATTGTCTCTTTTCTGCATTTGTTTGTTCAGCACCCAGCACAAGAGATCTTGCCAGGGGCACTGACTACCAATATAACATCCACTCCTCTGACTACAGCACAAGCTGCTTGGCTTTCCAGCTCTCACTTCTCACTAATGTTAAAATAAGTTAAATGATATAAAATAGGCAGCATTAGGTTGTTGTTTTTCTGGTATTTCAGACCAGTATCTACTTCCGAAAATCTCTTTATTAGACCATGGAAGAAATATGGGCAAGGCTATGTATTTTCAGGAGCAAGAAGAGCATTCTGAGGGTGAAGACAAGTTTGGGATAGCACCCCCTTTCCCACTGATCCTTGAAGATCTGGGTCTCTGCTGATTAGTTTTGCTGAGAAATTTATTGGTATGAAATCTGCAGCAAGAGAGACTGATAGCACAAAGTCTGAAAAAACACAGGATGAATGTGCTACAAAATCAGAGTTCAACAAATGTGCAAGAATATAGGCAGTGATCACAGACCCAAGTAAGCACACGAACAGCTAATTCTGACTCCATGTATGGACAAAGTATCTCAGCTAAACAAAATCAGGGAATCCCAAGTAAAACTAAGCACAGAACAGCACACATGTAACACAGAGCATATGCTATGCCTGCCCAATGGCTGTTCTACGAGTACACAAGTCTCAGACTCATAACTTCGTTGCAGAGTTGTTATTACACAGAGAAAGGCTAATGGGAATAATTAGGAAAATATTAATCAAGAATAATATAACCAGAGCCGCATTTTGTCCTTCATAAAAGGAGACACTTAGCATTTTAGTCTAGCCTCCTCCAAAATGGTTGAGAAATAGCAGATTTCCCACATTCCACTGCTATGACATTGACCGATAAAACAAAAGATATGGATGTAAAGAATGTATGTAAAGATATGTTCCTTCTGCCTGCGAAAGGCTGGACATCATCATGCAAATGTTACTTCACGCTAGGCCAACTGGAGGTCAAGACATATTCTGAACATCCCATACTGTAAGAAGTCATCTCACCTGAAAAGTACGAGTGCATTTAAGCAACAATAAGCTATTTATGTTGATTCCCAATTTCATAAGCAGGAGTTTATACGGAAGAAAAATGTTGAGAGACCATTTCTGAGAACATTAACACGAAAGCTCAATATACAGACAGACAGGAGAGGAAGGCTACTTTCCTATCCATGTTTTTGGGAATGAGAAGGATTCAGAACACTACAGATGGCATCTGGACATGAAGTCCACACATCTGGGTGCAGAATACATCACCACCATACTGGGTCAAACTATTCTCTCTTTTATGGATTCAGAATGGATTTTAAGTCAGAGAACAAGGAATGGAAAACTTTCCCGTTTCCTTAGGGGAACCTTGTCATCCAGGTTTGGTTGAATCACAACTGTATGAAAGTCCATCTCAAAGGCAGTGTGATATTCTGTGCCATTTTAAAGGGAAACTATAATTTGAAGTGGACCACTATGTGAATATTCTCAGACGAAGATAGAGTCATATGATACAATCCTAAAGAGCTGCCTGTTTCTGGAGATTAACAAATTGTTTTTACATCACTAGGTGATATATGAGAAGGGAAGAGAACAGTGATTTTAGATATAATTCTTCGTGACTTTGTGACTTATCTCACTTTTACCTGATATCTGTATCTTGTAACACCTCCATCACATCTCAGATCTTGCACTCCGTGTGTGGCTATTTAGCTGTTTACATACTGACGTAAAAACCTATGGCTATGGAAAAAGATAGCATTTTAAATACAGAATCAACTAAGCTGATTTTCCCCCTGCTTAGTTCTTGCAGCGAGAGACAATGAAGTCACAAGCTTGCTATAAACACCACTACGACATCAGAAGGTAGACAAATTCCTCAGGCTGGCATGTACTCTATCCTATCAAGTGTCCACGTCACAGTATCAAATTCTCCTTCAGGTACAGAAGCATCAGAGGTGATCAGATTCAGAGGATATGCTGAAACTCCCAGCCATCCAGCACGTCAGCCTCCAGCCCAACAGAAGTTTCTCTGAAGTAGATTTATAGCTTCAAAGGTTGTAAGAGCCAGAAGGGGATATTATGATCCCCTAATTTGACCTCAATACAGAGGCTGTAATTCTTCTTAAGCCTAAACCAAAGCACATATTCTTGAAAGATATCTAATCTCGTATTAAACATTCAATAACTGGTGAAGACACTGCTGTCCCTGATAAACAATTACATCATTTAATTACTTTCACTGCTAGCAAGTTCTATATTACTAATTTGAGATACTTTTTTTTTTAACTTTTGTTTCTAGCACAGAATCTCCTTATGTTTTTGTCTGCATGACTGAAATGTCCTAATTATTGAATGTCTTTCATCTGCAGGTATCTACACAGGGTAGTCAAGTAATTTCTAAAATCCTTTCTTCGAAATGAATTGAACCAAAACTTGTTTACTAATTACTGGACTGTTTTTGTCTTTTCAATTTCCCTTCAGGATTTTTGCATACTGTTTTGAGTAAGACCACCAGAACTAGACACTGTGTTTAAATAACAGTATTATTAACACAGAATAATTTTGGTTTTTCTGGGGTGGACTAAGAGCTTTGTAAGTCCATACACAACTGTGTTACTTAAGGTGACAGCCTGGCTCTTTGGCCACTCATTTCCTGATCCTGTGTGTTTAAATTATGTTGTTTGGGGGAGTTTCTTTCTATTTTTTTTACTCTGACTTTTTTTTGTGTGTTATGAAAAGAGGCTCTTCATGAAAAGTTAGAACAAGAACAATCTCCCTTGGCTTCCCTCCAGTTCCTGGAGGTAAAAGCATGACAAGTAGTGTTATTCCATAAAACTGACAAATAATCTTTGCCAAATTTTTCCCAATTAGAGCCTATCAATCTTTACAATGAAGCCCTTTATTCATCCATAAACAAAGTCCAATTATATTGTGCTAGGAAGAAGGAGGGGCAGGTGCTTCTACATTCAGAACATGAACACTAGTAAGATGGAAAGGCTTTTTTTTCTTTTTTTTTTTTTTTTTAACTGACTTACTCTTTGTATGCCACAGCTGTCTTGTGATAATGATAACTCTGGATAACTGACCAGGGAGTCAGTGACAAATTTTGATGATGCCCATCACCCAGAAGCATGCAACACCCAATCATTTCTAGTGTGGTCTTCTCCAGAGGAATTTCTGGCACCTTATATAGCCAATATCTGTACAAAGAACAAATGAAAATGTAAACGGGGCAGTTAGAAATTTCTCCTGCTTCCCGAGCTCTTCATCACACAGTTGACTCATCGTTGTCTTCAGGATAGATGACAATGCCTGTCTCACTCTACATCCTGCCTCCCTCATTAAGACTTAGAAAATTAAAAGGAACAATCTTTAGAATCAGAGCACCAGCTTTCACACTGCAATCAGAGTACAAGGTAAAGACTACCTATTTATCTGAGCAGCCATGAAGAAGCTGAGCGCTGTCAAAGTATTTCAGGGTTTCTAAGGCAAGACTTAAGTTAAGCTTAAGTCTGTGGACAGTGCTGAACTTGCATCGCCAGGATTATCTTCATGTAAATGGCATGGACTTGGCTCCAAAACCTATGGCTACAAAAGGCAATTTTTGGTATTCACTTTCGCAAGAGCTGAGTTCTTTGCTCCAAACAGTGACAGCTCATTTGCCATGCTGATAAATGGTTTTGATCTATGGCTGTCTAATGTGCAGGTCTCCTACTGGATGGATATTTTGAATACAAACTGCCTTCTGAATCTGGTCCAGGAGACACAATTGTTTGCACTGGGACACTGTTGACCATTGTCTTTGTCTCTTACAAGATTCCTACACTTTGTTTTCTTTCCAAGACACAAACAAAAACCCAAACAAAATATTCCTTTGAAAAAATAGTTCAGTAGCTTTTCAAAACTATAAACTCCAGGAGAGAGAGGGAACCAGACCAATTAAAAATCAAGCTCTCCTAAGGAGATGGGCAATTTTGCTGTAGAAATAGATAAGCCTGTGGATAAGCCTCTGTGTGCAGCAGTACTCAGTTGACATTTATGTTATCCTGACTATCCTTTTGTTACCCAGACTACCCAGTAATTTCTTTACATATCATTGTAATTTAGAGTTCATTTATACTATCCAACAAGACAACATCCAGATGCTGAATGAAGGCGTAGTTCATTTTTCCTCTTAACACATACACAACTCTTGGTGTATATAATGAAAGCCAAGAGAGTTTTGATCAATGTCAGTAATGAAATATATCATGTTTGTGTGTGTATATATGAATGCTTATTTGGCATCTTTTGCCCAAGGGTCTTTATAAAGATCTTCCCATCCAAAAATGGGATATAAAAGGGTTGCTTACATCACTCAAAATCAACAGTAAAGAATAAACTTGTACATTCTGATAACTTTGCTGCTGGCTAATTCACTAAGCAGTGCTGTATGTCAGTTTTCAAAGCAGAACAGTGGCCTTACTTCAAATAATGTAAAGATAGTTTCAATCCAAAGTTAGTTTCACCTGTTCAGAAGATTCAGATGAAATATATTATCACAGGATATGTTACTTATTGGATAGAGAACATCCTAAGCCATATGAACACTAAGGCAGAATCCTGATCCCAGGTCAAATGTTGAAGTTCTCATCACACATTTCACTTGCGACAAGAACTTACCCCCGTTCCACCTCTGTTGTTTAACTTTGGACTAACATTTAATCCATGTGTATGTCAAACTGTCCATCTGCTTACAAGTTAGACGATAGTCTAAAAAAGTTGAAATCCTTCAGTTTAGAGAAGACTGAGGGGGGATATGCTAACCCTTGATTACAAATTACTGATTACAAAATCAGTTACATGGTGGAAAAGCTCAATATATAGCTATTTTTCACCAAATCCCAGAACAAAAGAGCTGAGAGATGCTTGAAAATTAAAACAGGTCAATTAAAAAACTACTTCTTCGCACAGCAGGTAGTGAATTTCTGGAACTCAATGCCAAAAGAAATCGCAGAACTAGACAGTATCAGCGGGCATGAGAAAGGGTTAGACAAATTCAGGAACAGCAGGACCATTAACAGACACTAAACAGAGATGTTCTCTCTACCCTCGCTAAAACAGCTGTTCTAGATGCCTGGAAAAATAAAGGAAATGGACTTCAGAATGAAGAAATGGGAAATGGAATCAGAAAGTGGCCAGGCTCATGGCTTCCTCTAAAAATCATCTCCTTCTCCAAACCATTGGACTGGCCCAGGAGGGTGTTTATTATGCTCAAATGTCATTGTTCTGAGGTTATTTATTAAGCACAATATATCCCGAGAATTTTGTATTCTAGTTGTCATATTTTATGTGTAACATTTATTTCAGTGAAGATTGTTCCATTTTGAAATTATTATTATGTAGTTATGAAACTTTTTGTGACTATCTTCTTTTCTGTCATTGAACACGACCCACCACTCTACTAGTACAGACCATGATTCATTTGGTCTGTGCTTCTTACGAGTCTTATTTTAGTAGCTTGGTTGTTACTTGGCTCTGATCCACTGGGATTAGATTTGATTACAGGACTAATACACTGGATAACTATAACCTGTCACATAAAACAACCATTCACTCTGACATTGCTGGTGGTGTATTTTTTACCAGCTTATTGAAAAATTACAGTGCATTTTTTCTCAATTTGTTTTTTATGTATCATATCGTAAAAGGAAACATTACATCTCATGTGCTATTAAAATGAAATTCTTTTTCTAAATTTCTCCTTTATATTCAGAAATAAAGTTAATTCACCACAAATGGAAAATGCTCAGTGTTTCTAACATGCAAAGTCACATGTTGATATTACATACATCAAAATCAAAATTTCCTGAGTTACTATGGGACTAAAGCTGAGATTTGCGTGCTAGCCCTCTACATCTGGAACCACACATCTGGGAGACAAAATTAAAAACACAAGTTAAGCAAGTTGTAGCTTCCCAGCTATGTAGCTAGAATTTCCAAAGCGACAGGATGTTGTGGTATCTCCCTGAAAGCTGTCCTCACCTTGATGATGAATTACAGTTCCTGTAATTTTTGGCCACATGGCATCATGTGATCCCATGATGTCCATAGCTTCACCAGGATAATCACAGTAGGATAATGCAGCTTTGCTTCTGCTGACTACAAAAAAAAAAAACACAACCTACAAACCAATCACTGGTTTAGAATATGCATTTCGGCATCTACTACATATGGCATTTGTGTGACTATGTTTCTCTGTCTAAGAAACTAAATATAGATTTAAATGCAGTGGGTACTTTACTGAGGCAAAACAAAAGTGTCCTGGATAAAAAATGGCAATGGAATTGCAAGCTGTTCCCACTGATACAGTTGCTTCTGCTCCTACTGGGTGAGTAAAAGCAATAGGAAACGGGAAGTGATGAGATAGCTCGTACATTGCTCATGGCATCATGGCAAGAGTTTACATACATTATCAGGATTACAGACAACAGGACTAGGCTTTTTTTTTTTTTCTGAGAAAACCTAGAAGAGGAAATGAAAGGGATTGTGTATTAATTGTGTTTAAAAAGTGATTAGTTGTGTATTTACTTACGTTAGCAAAAGTCTAATAACCTGAGTTACCTAATACAGAATCTGACCACTCAAGACAGTTTGTTGTTAAAAATGGAGTTACTTAGGAGCTACCACCCTAACCAACACATTGCTATAACCAAGGAAGGTGTTACACTTCATTACCCCTCATCAGGGCTCTGGGCTATGTAAAAGAAGTGGATCAGCCTAGATTGCCTTTGTCTAGGAAGTCACAGGAGGGGATGTCTGTCCTGAAATGAGAAGGGAATACTTCAGTAGTTTCGGTTTTGACAATTTACTTGGGAGCTTGAGCACTTTTACAACAGGACTTTGAAATGTGGGCCACAGACAGAGGTAGAAGGTTAGAGTTAACCACAGTATCCTAGCTCTTGGTATTTCAAGCTTCTTAGGTTTCATATTTTTACTATAAACAATACTGGTTTAGGAAAAAGTGATGCATTGTAGCAGATTGCATACCAGTGTGGAAGTTGGAAGATATGTAGGCTTATGCCCGCTTGTACCACTGAGCACAAGTGGATGAGTCTCTTCACCTCTCCAGCCCTGTTTCCTCTCCCAGTACTTTGGATATAAAGCAAATTGTCTCCTACTCAGTTCTGAACAACAACGAACCTGCTGAGGACGGATCCTCCCTAAATCAACTAGGGACTCACTGGCATCAGAGCACAACTTGGTAATTTTAATGTTAAAAAGATTTTGCTTTTCTGTACCTCTGGTAGGCCAGCAGAAGAGCTGCTCTCCCTACAGCAACAGGCATTGGACAGGGTTTATCCCAAACAGCATTTTGCAATCCAACACACATAAGCTTCCCTTTCTCTTGCCCAATAAAAACAAGCTCAAACTTCCCAAGGTTTGCCACTCTCACCAAAGCAAGGTGTTTGTACTGTGAATGTTTTCGTTTTGTACAGAATAATGTCAAGGCAATTAGGAAAGTAATGAAGTGCTACATTTTCCTTCATGAAGTGCTATATTCTCCTTTATGACATGCCATGTGCACTGTGGAGTGTCACAGACAACTCCATGAATAATTCCTACAGAGTTCCCATATGAAAACAGAATGTGAAAAGAATCTTTTCACCCCCCAGCACTCCGGGCAAGAGTAAGGCATTATTCAGAGAGGAAGCATACACATAAAAAAGTCAAGGGATATGGGGTTTAATCCTGTTTATGCCATAAACACTCAGTGTGACTTTGGAGAAATCATTTAAATGCCATTTTGTTTTAGTTTCTTACGGACTGCTCTGACAGCCAGTATCTGCTTGATTTGTTCCCGTTCGCGTGTTCTTTTCCTTTAAAAAGCAAGGCTCGGGTCTGAAGAAATCCTGCGGAGGGAGTGAGAAATTGCTTCTTTCCTTGAAGAGCAATCTGCCCTGGGAAAGAAGCCTCCAGACCAGAAGAAAGACCACGACAGACAAATGGGAGCGAGACAAGGAGCCCGCGGCTCGACGTGACAGCGGCGCAGAGCGAGGCAATTGAGCAAGGACCAGGCCTCGGCGCACTGGGAAGAGCCCGGAGGGGCCGTGCCCAGCCACTGGTCAGGGGGACTTGTTTACAAGCTCTTTTTCTTTCTGTTCTGTCTCAACTAATTATTTGGAGTTCTCTTCGTTTAAAAGGTTAAGGATGTTAATTCCTATTCTAACACAACGTGGCCTTTGGGGATTTCTTTTGTTCTAGCTAGCTCTGGGCCACTTGGCAGAAAGCTCAAAGCGCAGCCACAATGCTAGGGTAAGTCGTGGGGCCCTCACGGGGCCTGTGGTAGCTGAGGGCTGCAGGTGGAAGAGCCTGGCTCCTCTGCCCCCTGGCAGGGCACAAACTCTCCGTTCTGCTCATTACCAACACCAGGACTTTGCATCACGATCAGAGTCCTCAGATTTGATTTCTTTTCTTTACAACTGCTGATTACTGCTGCTGGTTTCAAAGACGATGCAAAAACTGCAGCAGGTTTCTGATGGAGCTGAGTGGAAGACAGGCCAAGAGGCTGTGCGGGCTTTTTACAGCTTTCTGTCATGCTTTTCCTTTTCCTTTGCTCTTGAAGCTGACCGGTAGACTTCCACTAAAATGGCCCAGAGCATCCAGGTATGGCTAATTTTTTTTCCTTCTCTGTGACAGAAGGCACACCATTAAAAGACCTACCATAATTTTGTACTGTACCAATGCAAATAAAAAATACATTTTTGAAATGAGATCTACAGCTGATGCTAAAAAGCACTTGAAAATCAACTAAATCTGCATATGTAAGCTAGCTTTGATTCCAAGCATGAATTCACATTTAAGTGCCCACATGAAGTGAAGTCTAAACTTAGACATTTTAGGTGAAAGAACATAGGCTAGAAGGAAAACTTTTCTGAATGCATGAAATCAGACATGTTCGCTAAAAAAATTTGAAGCATATAATGTTGGACCACAAAACAGTCACAGCAGTTTACATATTAGGATGTATCCTGAAGCATAAAGGTGGTTTGTAATAATAAAAAGACAATCTGACATGTTGGCATTACTGATGCCAATGCCAAAAAAGTCATTGCTATATGAAATATTTAAAACAAACAAAACAAACAAAAAAAACCTGTATCTTGCCTATCCAAAGATAGTACATTATATGGCAGGAGCTCTGTTAGGACTGATGGTCAACCTCTTTTATTAGATACTTAATTTCACTGAATTGCTTCTTCTTTCCCCAGCTATAATATCATTCTAGCTGCTACAACTTTCTTATCCCAGAACTCTAACACAAAACAAACACGATTTTACTAAAAAATAAAAATCCTGTTGTGATAAAAGGAATTCCTGACATTCACTTGCCCCAAAGGAACCTATTTTGTTTGCCTAAGAGTTTATGAAAAGAAAATTGAAATGGATTCAACATGGACAAAGATAATTTCTAATTTGGAGTTAACTCAAAGGTTTAAGACAGCATGTAAGTATTTACTACGCGCTTAAATCTCACTGAAGTGAATTATATATAACTGCATTCTTAAAATTAAGCACATGATGTACTGCTGTCCCGAGCAGCTAAGTACACACTTCATTACTTTCCTGAATCAGGGCCACAGTCTGTGGGATTTTCTCTTTCATTAACTGATTCCTAACAAGGCACGTACAGATAACTGAACCTTCCCCACTGACATATCTGTCAGCAGTTATGAAAACCAATGTGTAACACTTAGAACACCTGGGCAAATAATCTTTCATAGTAAAACACTTCAACTATATTCACTTTATGCACCACGTATGATTGTTTATTTGTTTTGGTGCTGCCCTGATTAAGGTGGAATCTTGCCATATACTACAAGAATCAGACTTTACCAGGTTAATTTTGTACTGAGAACTTTTGTTTATCCAGAATTGAACTAGCTTCATTGTTAAGTTCTTTTGGAACACCGAATGTTTTGTTTGGTGTCCTTTTAAATCACCATGGGAAGCTGTGTGCCACGGATACTTCATGTCGCAGGAATTAGCAAAGCTTGATAAGGTGAAGATTTGGACACACACAACACTACCGTCACCACGAGACACTGCTGTGTTATGGCTTTGTCAGGATCTTGACATGCACCAAGTGGCAGGTAGACTCAGAGAATTAATTTGGCTCCCTCAAATTATCTAATAAAAGACAGAAGTAGGAGTGAAGCTAAAAGCACATCGTCTCTCAGAGGTTTTGTTAATTACAGAAAAACATTGGTGGAAGGAAAGCAGACTGCAAACTTCTTGGGCTGCATCTGTCTGTCTCCACGTCCCGCACCAGCCCAGCCCCAGCCTGTACAAGTGTGTGCCTCTGCCCCAGAGCCATGACACGCATCCAGGTTGGGGATGTGCTGCCGAGTGCTCCTGGGCCAGCGCCGGGGCAGCCCTCAGATGGGGACCATCCACATGCACTTGCTTGGAGGGAGTAGAGGACACCTGGTGGGGTGGAGAATGTGACAGCAGTGGCCTAATGCTCTCTCACCTGAAAATCACCAGGAGGAGGAAAGATGAGAGTGGAAGAAAGACGACTGGGGTCTTGGGAATTGTTGGAGAGACAGAAACACTTCTCCTTTCGGACAGAGAGGTGAGAAGTTGGGCTGTGCTTCTACTCTCTCTCCCCCCCAGGCTCTCCCACCATCCCACCTCCGTCCCGAGCACAGCGGACACAAGCAGGCAGGCAGCAGTGTGGGCTGCAGGCACCAGGAGTGTCCGGGTGGGGGGATGTGATGATTCGCCTCTTGTTTGGCAACTGCTGTGTTAGATCACAGTTAATCTCCTGATGTCTCTATGGATTATTCCTCATGTAATTCCCAGAATGCTTTTTCGTAACTAGTTCTATGTTACTGTATAGAGAGATCTGCCACAACTTTCTTAGAGTAGTTAATCCTCAGTTTATAATCTGTCCTTATTAAGGTCTTTATCCTTGCTCATATTCATCTGTTAGTAACTCTACGGTTAAGGTCATTAATGTTATGCTAAGTATCATACAAAATTAAGCTAGTGTTTTTTCTCCACTCCTGTAAGTGGTTTTGCTTTTATTCTATTTAATCCAATTTACGAGAACTTACTGCTTCAATACTACGATTGGAAGATACCCAAATAGTTTACTTGCACAGACTTCATCTGGAACTACCAAACCCTTAACTATCCCCACTTCCTCCTTCATGTTTAATTTACTCACATGTGACTGCCTCCCACTTCTTCTGAAGTTACAAGCCCAATTTTAATGGGAGTGGGATCTGTAGTTTAAATAACCACACAAGTTATCCTTTATGTAGTGCCACAGACATCACAGAGATCACACTGGAACTTCCATTTTTACTGCCACGTTTTCCTTTAATACAGAGACATCTGTACCTATTTCCTTTTCAATTTTAGATTTCACTGGATCTTGTTCTGTCCTCACCGACTGAGCCTAATCGAGCCCTCTATCTCAATAATATTCTTGATCTTGAGTCGCTCCTAATTCAGTGCAGTTACCACTTATTATACATTTACAATAAGACCAGGCCATGTTTGCCCCAGTAACCGGTATAGATTTTGGACTGGTGTATCCATGCAGATAATGGCCTTTTTCCTGTTTGTCTGAGCAATTACATGCGGGACCTCAAGATGCGGATGGCAATACTGCATCAGCTATTATGCATTGCTGAGAGAACGCTCGCCAAAAACTCGGGGTAGCTGAGCAGACACTTGACATCTTCCAGTCTGGGCGATGTACCAGGTCAGTTACTAAATCATGCATGTTGAACCATCATTAGGTTGTTTTCAGGAAAAATGATGTAAGGCCCAAAAATGCCACATGGCAATAAAGATTATGTTAATCCCTTAGTGTTTGGCAGGGGGGGAGTGCTATAAATGACGTATTAATATACAATGTTGGAAAATCCTGGTTTTCAGCAGGAAAGGATTGCAAAATCCTAAATCTGGTACTGACTCAGATTTTCAGGCAATTATACCAGGCAAGTCAGTATCCTTCACTGATTAACGGATGCTGTGCTTTGTGGCTGACTGGACTGCTGTATTTTCTGTTGGTGCTTAAATAGTTATTTAGGCTGTCTTCTTCACACAGCTCTCAGCTGCAGCCTGATGAACTGCTTACTGCTGTCATTCTGTGTGCACAATAAAACCTAAATTTACTCAATTTTACAAGGGAATTTTCTTACAAAGAGCATGAATGTTTGGTTATCTGACTCTTTCTACATGTGATAATTATACACTAGAAGTAGAAGAAATTCTTAACTCTGGTAGATGGACAGTTAGGCTACATAATATTTCTAAATAAATAAATTGCAAAGGACCTCTGGGGGTTATGTACTCCAATCTCCTGTTAAAGGCGGTACTATCATCAACGCAAGATCAGGGTGGCTGGGGTTTGTTTAATTGAGTCTTGACAACCTCCAAGGATAGAGATTCCACAGCCTCTCTAGCTAATCTGCTCCTGAGGACGGCCTCAATGAAGAGGCTTTTCCATCTCCAACGTGAACCTCCCAAGCTACACTCTGTGATCACTTTGTCTTGCTATATTGTCTCCCTGTACAGGACAGTTTGCCTCTACCTCACGTATGCAATCCCCTTTCAAACAGTTTCAAACAGCTTTGAGATCCCTCTCCCTACCCTCCTCGCTGCCAGACCCACAAGGTCAGTAGCCTTCTGACAGACCACGGCCAGTTTCTGCACACCCCTTTAGAGCTGGCAGGAAGAGAGGGACACAAAACAGGAGCTGCATTTGAGGTGCAGCCTCACCGGCAGTGCGCGGAGAGATGTGGTAACTTCCCTCCATCTGCTGTCTGCTCTCTTTTGAGAGGAGCCGAGTATGTGGTTTGTTTTCTCTTGTTTGCTCTGTTAGTTCATATTCAGCTTGACATCGCCATAATCCCCAGCTCCTTTTCAGCTGGGCAGCTACTCATCCAGCTGATTTTCAGCATGAGGTCACCCTATCCCTGCAGCTGAATTTAGCTCTTCTAAGTACTGAACTTCTAATTCTCAAATAATGCTGTCCCCAGTATCAGCCCCTGGGGTCCTCCACTCCTCGCTGCCCACCAGCTGTGTTGAGCCACGAAGTGTTGTTATCCTTCAAGCCCTGTGGTGCAGCCCTTCAGTCCATTTACAGTCACTCACCCAGCCCAAACCTTCTCCGTCTCTGACAAGAACGCTGAGAGAGATAGCGTCAAAAGCATTCCTAACGCCAAATGTACACTACAGCCATAGTACAATAAAAGCACCTTTTCCTTGGGTTAAAACATGGAAATGCAGCAAATCCTGCCAAGTATCAGGAGGCTGTCCTTAACTCTTCTTTCCTGTTTATTCTAACACGTGGCTCATCAACACTTTCTTTTTTGATCTCTGAAGTGATATTAGTCCTGTCTTTCCTATAGGGGTCCTGTATTTTCTATTTTAAAATAATGGATCTAGAATATAAAGTGCACTATACTGTGTTTATTAGGTTTATAATGCATGGATGTATTCCTAAATGGCCATTAACTCATTTTCCCACACAGTTGAATCACTGTGCATTAAATACAGCCAAAGCAAATGGTAATGGCTTGACTGTGTCTGTACTCAGGTAAGATACACCTAGCACTACTGAATGTGGAGGTGTTTTTTCTTCTTACCTCTTCAAAATATTTGTGGTCTTTCATTGCTTGGGTCACACTTGAGCAAAAGCAGTTCACTTCCTTCACTACAAAGAATAATTGCTTTATTTTCTAGAAGTCAGATTACTCCTGATGGGCCATCAAAGCACCGTATCTGCAAAAAGTGACATACCCTTTGCATTTTTTTACAACAGATTCAGCTTTGCTAAATGCAGAGCCTTCAGTCAAATGGATTCTTTATTCACGTGCAATATTTTGCTGTGATATACAGGGCTGCAATTGCTATTATTCTTAGTGGTATCTGCCACACATTAATTTTCATTTTCTATTACAAATTGACAGACTTAGAGTATTGATTAAGCTTAGCTAAAAGACCGTACCTGAAGAGATGGAAAGCTGGCAGGGGCAGATTTTTATAGTAGCATTTTTACGTAACGATCATGCATTAATTAACGTCAGCATAGGCAACATGAATAGTTCTGGTGGCAAGCTAAGGGATGATGTCTTACTGTCTTTTCTGCCCTTTATACAACAACTAGTATACTTCAAAATATGAACACAGTGATGAAATAAATCATGTGTTTTGTGGGATTAACATGTGACGGGCATGACATATTGCCCCTAGGTACACATGTGGTCTGCATTGTAAAGGATGACCAGCAGTTATAATCTAATCAGGGCTAACTCAGGCTTAGTTACACAAGGACACTTTCATTTGTTAAAATTATTTGTGGGAAATTACAGCTTTGATAACACAGCATTTTCTAATCATATCCAGTTTCCGACCCAGGGAGACAGCGTATCCTTTCCACATCATACATTCAGCCCATCGTCTGGCACTCAAACAGAGCCAAAAACAGTAGGGTGAGTCTGAGGCTGTCGGTGGCTTGTGTGTTACAGGCATCTCCATTTCAATGTGTTTTGCCCCTAACAGCTTGAAATGCAACGTCCTGACTGACCGTAATTTACCAAGCTAGGAAACCCTGAGCAGAAGACAGACCCACTAGGATTTCAAAGTCAAGCAGAAGTACTCCCCAGCAAACATAGAAGACCCTCAGTCAGATACAATGATCCTGCAAAGGGGTGTGAGTAACGACTAGCTCTCACTGTGCCAATGAAAGCTAGTGAATGAAACCACAATAGGGGCTGTTAGTTCTTTCTGACAGCCAGTCTGAAGTATTTGGTAAACTAGACAGAGCCTGAGAGATTAGGAAAGCCATGAAAGTGTTTCTTTCTTGCAACTACACTCACTGAAAAGCATTGCTGCATCCTTAACAAAAAGTGTGACAGCAGTCTTACAGGCAGGCTACTATAAATACCCTCACACCTTTATTTCCTGCTCTCTCCTTTTATACATCAAAGTTGCACACTGACTGCTGACAAAGAGCCACCAAAGACCACAGAAAGGAAAAGAGAAGTCTTAACATCCGCAGCCCATTCACAAAAGAGCATCCCTTTTAACTGCACAAGGTGGCCGTGTGCGATGGTATCAGACACTGGCAGTCTGTTTTATTCATACATATTAACAATTAAACTAACACAAAGTTCACTCTATGCTTAGAAGAAAGGCTATTATGATATTAGCTCATCTGATGCTCTAGATTAACTGCAAAATAAACATCAGATAAAACTAAACCAACCACCGATTATTCTGTTCTGTTCTCTCCAGCACCTTCTCGATCCCCTCTCCTGCAGGGGCAGGGGCAGACTTTCTGACAGGTACTTCACCCTGCTGCTCCTCACCGCCTGCCTGCTTTGCCTGAGCGAGCCACCTACACACATCCTCCCTGCCAGCAGGTGCATTAAAAAGGTGTGTCTGAGTCCCAGCCGCTGCTGTGAGTCGGTACAGGCTTTACAGACGAAAATACCATCAGAGCACTGAAACAGCAAATGCTGTCAGCACAGTAATTAAGTTGTCAGGATCCTGATGGCTACAGCTGCCTACATAATCATTAACTCTTTAGTTTCTTCCTCGCGTAAAAGCTACATTTTACTGTTAACTATGAAGCACTCTAGGAAGCTTCACAAGTGCAGATAAAATAATTTTAATTGCAAGTGACATTACTTTCCTCTGAATGCAGCCTATTGTTACCTGGTTCACACTCCTAACAAAGTATTTGGGTTCCTCTGCAGTTTAACAGACATTCTCTAGGCTCCTCTGCACCAAACTCTTCAGTCGTACTGCTCTCTATTTTAGCTTAGGGAGATACCAAAACAGGGGAAAACAAACACAAGATCTACAAGTATGGTAACAGGTAAGGGAACATTCTGATTACACTGAGGACTGTGACAGCAAAGGTGTAACCATCAGTTCTACAGTAGCTGAGACTTTGGAAAAAAACAATTCCTTTTTGCTTTACATAAGAAACCCCCTGAATCTCAGGGGGTTTATTTTTTGCAAAATATTTTTTTTTCAAAATATTTGGTTCAAAATGTCCATTTAGAGATGAAATCTCATTTCTTCAATTGTAAGGGATGCATACACAGCCAAAATGTGGGAGAAGGGGGCCATGTAAGGGTTATAAAAGAGCAGTGAGAATGTACAAGAGCATCCTACGCAATCACATAATTATGATGGCATCAGGGAGGAGAATGAGCTAGCACTTCAGTTTTCTGTGCTTGGTAAAACACTTTGCTCAGTGTCAAGTAAAGCAGCAGGTACTCGCAGCTGTATTTTACACATCCCAACTGGGAAACGTAATGAATGGATTGTACACTACAAGAGAAGATAAACACGCAAAAGCAAACACTCCCCCCTCTTGCTTCACTCTCCATCAACTAAATCTTCCATGAAATGCTTCAGTCAGCATGTCATAAAATAAATACAGATTTTAAGAGTCTGATCCAACAAGATTTATGCTAGTAAGTATTCCTGATTACATTTTTGTAACAGATCAGGAGCATGCCTTTCATTTTGGAAATATTTTACATCAAAATGAGAAATCACTAAAGCAGATCCTCAGCTAGAACAAGAAAACATTGCTTTGGTAAAGTTCATAGAGCCATTTTGGTTTACCGGTGAAAAATCTGGCCACAGCAAAGCTACGATCCAACCATAAGAAGCTTTTTTTTCTATGGAAGCTACAAGAGGACTGTGACCATTACCTTTTTTAATAGATATCACCACATCAATATTTAAGAATCCATTTGCAAAATCAAACGTGCAGGCTGTGGAGGTGGAACAGACTTTATGATCTCTGACCTTCCCTTTCATTGCCCTCATTTCATGAAGTGCTGCTGCTACCTTAAACATATACATTTATATATAACTTTTTATATGCGCAAGTCAGTCAAATGCTAAGGAAAACTATAAAGGTTTAGCTTCAGTGCATGAAAGCAATATACTATCAAGAGAACTAGGTGAAGAACACTGACTTGCCGTTACTGCAATTCTACTCCGTAAATTTTGCTGAAATACTCCAAGAACATAACTTTTTTGCTTCCATAATGCCAGAAACTAAAGATTTGAAAGAAAATTGTGCATCTTAGCACATTCATAAGAAGCGGTCTGTGCAGAAGAGTGAACTCTGATAATGCTGGGGTTCTAGCCAGATCCATCAGTCTTGGAAAGTGGCCTTGCTCTGATTGTTTCACAGGAAAACTGCTCCAAAATATTTTTGAAACAAAAGACTCTCTTTTTGCCTTTATCCACGTCCAAGTAATACGTTAAACGAGTGTAAACTTTTAGCTTGTGATGAGAAATATTCTACATATTTCATAAATTTAAGTGATAAAGCACTGCACTGATTATAATATCAGGCTCTAAATGTTACAGAAATCAGTGCTGTTACTATCCAGCCTACCCCTTTGAGTTATTTGTTTAAAGATTGTTTTCCAAGTACTTTTTGGACCATTATTATAATGGGTGAGAAATTCTTTAGAGAGTAAATTCTTATACACAGTTCTTGAGGTTGGGGTTTAGCTGTAACTAACTGTAATCACCTGAACAAGATAAGAACAGAATATAATGCAAAACGGAGCCTGGCAATGAGAAAACAGAGCCAAACAAACACAAAAACAGCGTGAAACTGAAAACCTCCTACCAGACAAAATGGTTAAAAAAACAGTTAAAAACCAAAGAAAATGTTGATAAGACTCACATCAAACCTGGGGGTGGGGAAAAACCGATCAGAATTTTGCTGCTGTTTGACTTTACAGTGGTACTCACAAATCTCACATCCGGGGCCACTGAAAGCATTCTTAGAAAGCACCAAATGCAACAGCTAAAAAGCAGAGGGCCAGCAATATACTTGGGATCAAAGATGTGCTTTCACCTGAACTACTTGCCCCCAAGTGAAATTCTGAAGAAAGCCACTACTTTCTGTACTGTATTCTATGTAACAACATGACTCCTTGCTTGCAAACCTCGCTGGTTCATTACGTGGAGGGAACAGCCCCCAGAGGTTCTGCCCTCGTCCCGTGGCAGTTCTGCAAGTGCCAACTGGCTGAGCTCCTGGGCTCTAACGCAAAGTCTTCCCTACAACACGTGCTCTGCCCTCCAAATTCGTGTCAGTCGCTACATCTTCCCCTTTAAGAAATTACATTATTCAGATTTTTGTTTAAGCACTGACTTGTTAAAAAAGCACAGATTAGAAGTACACTGTCTCTCAAAATGTTTCCTATCGTAATATAGGGTTGTGTCTTAGAAGGATGATGCTCTTCAAATGAGCCTCTTCCCCCCTGTTCCTGTTTCTGTTATTGACTCAGCATGTGTTATTACTGTTATTACTACCTCTATCCTGTTATGTGTGGTCCTCCTGGTCCTCTCCTGCTAGTTGTTTGTATGATCTTTACAAAAAGGTGTGGTGTTTGTAGAAAACCTTTCCAAGTTCTCTCTGATCATACCTATGTGGGCTTTGTGCCTGCTACCACTCAGCAGACTGCCCTGCATGCGCAACATCTGGCTCTCCAGCAACCAGAACTTCTGTCCTAATGGCTCCTTCCACTCCCAGTGCTTCTGTATTGTGATAAAAGGATTCCTTCATGTCTGCTCTACTTTCATCAGTAATCTCTTGGATATATTTACTGTTGACTCAGTGTATTATATTTCTCTTACGGAACATTGAGACCTGTTTCTAAATTCAGGCTTTCCCTCTAGCTATTTTCCTCCTTTATAAACTCCTTTCCTCTTCTCAAATGCTGGCAAGAACTCCCAATAACTGTTCGCTCTGATTTCATGCTGAGACTTTTCTAATGTTGCATTGCAACCAAATTTATTGTTTGCTCAGTCAAAGGCAACAGATATGTATGTCAACAACTACAAACTACAGGTGATAATATCTGTTTATTTTCACAGGTTTCTTATCAACATAATGTATTTGTCTATTGACCTCAAAATAGCTTTATTGTACATCCCAGCAGCTGGTCACATTTCTTCAGTCTAGTGATGTTTATTGTGCTGCTGGGATTGCATTGCAGCTGGCTCTACAGCTTAGCTAGAATCACACTGCTCACTGATGAAAGAGCATAGCCACAAATGTAGGAGTACCAGCAGCAACCTCCTTTTGAATTTTGTGTTCACTGGCAAGACCTTGGATTTGGTAAAACCATGTTGCAGACAGTGGCTTCTTCACGGTAAGTTCCTCGATTCTAGGTCATTGCTCCTTCTGCTGCTTTATTTCAGGAGAGGCTGCTGTGGCACTGGGATATAATATAACATAACACGACAATTTTCTACACATTGCTGATGATGAAACAGACATTAATGTTTCCACCTTCTAAGCTATTTTCTATGGCTATTCACCATAATGGATGCATTTTCAGTCAACATCCTTGATCCTATTAATACGGATGAGAAGTGCTGCAGTGACTTGATGTGGTCCAGAACTTCATCTCCTATGGTCCAGGCACAAGATTTTGTCAACTGTTACTTGATCATTTAAGTTTACTGTTTATCTGTCTTGCAAAATGTGTTGAAGTAGTAATTTCCCTGTGTCTACTCTTTCTAGAACTCTTGTATCATCCCTGCACTGCCAGCATAGCTCTGCCTGCTGATCAGTCTAGTCTGATCCTATTCCAGCAGACTTGCACTCCTACACTACTCTTGACCCAAAGGAACTATATCTCTTTTTCTTCCTTTGGCTTTTCTTCCAAGAAAAAGCCTACCTACCTACCCATTCACTGAGATGGGATCCCATAAGCCAACAGCACCAGGGTCAGTGCTAATCACTTGGAAGATGAAACATATCATCCTCCACAATATTCAGCATGCAGACAGAAGCAACATTTAGCATGTATAATCCTCTGCAAAGAACTGTGAACAATATACTTGTAGTACTTAAGGTGAGAAATATGCAAACTGAGAGAAATCTGTAGGCACTTCCTTGCATCAGCTCTTTAGGATTCAGGGTAGAATTCTTTCCAGTTGTGAATGAGAGTTTCGGCTTACTAACGTACCTACTCTCTGAGCAAGGGCTAGTTCACCAAACCACACATTTTCTATTGCTATTCTAAAGCTCCTTTCTCTGCCCCAACTTAGTCAATTGTTACTGAACTCAAACCACATGCCCTGTGAGTCTCTCCTGACCCACCTAACTTCTTTGTTGCTAAAATGACACCACCAGCAGCAGTTCAGTTCATTTGTTCTGGCTGGGGATTTCCACCCTGGACTCTGTCAAAGAGACTCTTTACAGAGAACAACTTCCAGATGTGTTACAAGCTATCTGCAGTGTTACTAACCCAGCTGCTTCAAAGCCTCAAGCGCTGCTGTAGCTGCAGATAGCAGCCCAGTCATCCCCATGCACACTGAGGTCACCGCTCCTCTGCAACACCTTCCTTTTGGCTTCCATTGGAAATTCCAGGTGACCCATAAGGAAGCCAGCATGTCTCTGGGCCTCTGACAGGCTATCTCAGTGTAACACAACCCTCCTTATTAAACATTGACAAATCAGCCTTACGAAGCGTTGAAACTTAAACGGCATGAGAGCATGAAGCCATAGGATGAAGTCTTTATCAGGTCCAGAGCTTCAAAAAGAGTATATAAATATAAAGAATAATATATAAAGTATATAAATATAAAAGAATAATGTATAAAGAATATAAGAAATATAAAGAATAATATATAAAGTATATAAAGAGTATAAAAATACAAGCATGGTTACAGTAGGAGGCCAAATGCAGACTGCAGTAAGATTCATTCAGACCAAATCTTACACATGAAGTTGAGAGATCTTTATCTAAATGTCTAAGGATTTGACTGCAATCATACAGGAAGACAGAAGAACAGAGCAGGAGTCTGAAGCAGAACATTTTGAACCTGGGGAAGCCGAGAAGCTCAAACTTGGGCATGTAAATAAACTGAATTTGACTGCTGGGGAACAGCCACAGAATGCTGGAAATTGGCCTGGGACTGAAAAATCCTGAATTATAGTGTAAGCCATCTTTCATCAGCTGAATCACAGCAACAGAAGTGTGAACACTTACTCTGTGAAGCCATCATGGCAGGAGTTAGGGAGCACAGGTATTTTTCCTCTAGCTTACATTTCGTCTTAGTTTGACTCCTCCTTCGGTACCAGTGCCCTTACCCAGCCCTGACTGGATGCCATACCATTTGCTCAGCATTGCTCCATCCTGTCTTTCTCCAATAAGAAGGGGCTCAACCCTAATCATCTAAATTAAATAAGTTATGATTGCAAGTAAAATTATATGTCTTGTACCACAATCACAAGCACCGATTTATCCTTGTCTAGGTAAACAATTAGAGCGTTTCCCAGGGAGGGGAGGGGAGAAAGGTGAGGAGGAGGAGGGGAAACAAGACAAAAGTGAACAGGCTTTTTCCAACAGCAATTTATAGGCACAAATTGTAATTCATGAGAGCAATAGGAAGCATCAAGGAAAGGCTATGGCAAACCCAACAGGTCACAACAGAATGAGAAAAAAATTCATAGAATGCAGTGGGTCTGGTCTGTCTTTTGATTACACGTGCTGTTCTTGTTGTTTGCATCAGCTTATTTTTAATTGCTAGTTGCTGTGTTGCTGCGGCTTCAGTGTGATTTCCCACAAACCAGGATTTCACCTAAAAGGCTTTTAGACAGGCTAACCAGAAGGTATTCCATTATGGAATACAGAAAAGGAACTATACAGCTGCAAGGAAATCACCTGTCAGTAATTAAAGATAAATTAAATCTAATTTGCGTGTATGTAAAGTACATGTTAAATTAAATAAACCTAAACCTTATGAACCCACGTGTATAATGAGGAAGCCATAGCAGAGATCAGGGCTTTAGAGTGCTGGGTACTGTGTGCGTATAGATATCTGCATATATCTGCAGAAATCTCTATGTATATCTGTATATATACCATATATATTTGAACACGTCTGACAAGGTTTCAGAAACCTAAGCCATATTTTATCCTTCTATATTGCTGTAAGTTCTGCTCCTAGTTACAACAGCACAAAGAGCAGGTCATACTGAAATACAGGTAATCGAGAACAGAATTAATCTGTTCTCAGATGCTCAATCTCTGTTGCTTGGGATGGCTTTTGCTACCATCCCAAAGTCAGTAAATCAAAAATTCACACATTTCATCAGTATGGTCTAAATATATTCTCTCTATTATTATGAGTGAATTTTCAGGAGTGACAGAAATCATTGCAGCGATTGCCAAAAAGGTAAAAAAGAGCCTCAGACTGCAGGCAATTACAAGAATGATGCAAAAGCCAGGAAATAATTTCATTCAGCTTGTAGCTTTGATCTACCTACTTCTGATTTTTAAATTCTGCCCCCTTACCCTTCCAAGTTGCATCATATTTCATGTTGTCAGCCCCACAAGAAGTACACAGGAGGACAACATTATTCTGCAGGTGCTTATTCACACTTCTGTCCACTTCTGCATGCCCAAATCAATCCTATACCCTCATTTTTCCAGAACACCAGTTCTGCTGTACCCCATTCCATGCAGCCTATTCCTGCAACACTTTGTTTTGTCTGGTTCCACGACTCCTCTCCCCAGCAGATGTTGCAATGCTCAACTTAACCCCAAATAGGTCCTAATACCCAGGCGGCACAAGCTTCTAGTATGGCAAGCTCAGACTCTGTCCAGCCAAATCCTGCCACTCACTCCGTAAATCACGAGCATTTACAGCAGTGCTGTCACTCCCTGTACGAGAAGCCTTTAGATCATAAATTGCATTGACCTAGAATCTCAAACTATCATTTCTAGTCCAGACACTGAACACACAAAGCAACTTCAGAGATTTCAGTATCACTATTTCTACCCGTGTAAATATGTAACACTTACAAGAACAAAAACTGAACAATCCATGCTAAAAATAATATGCAACACATTCTGTGCTGACAAAAAACACACTTAATTTACCATGGAATCCGACCAGATGAAGAATGAAGACATAATACACATACTACTTGAAGCTGATGGAAACAGATTAGTCAAATGAATACTTGCCAGTAGTATTCACCCAGCTCTCGTAAGACGCCTCGGTGAGCTAACTCATAATTTTGTCCTCAGTTTGGCAATATCTTAGTGTTTTTCTAAACATGATGCACCAGAAATTTCCAGCCCTGTCTTGGCCATAAGCTACGTTTACAAATCAGATTCAAACATGGATGCAGTCCTGCATGAGATCTGTTCAGTATGTGAGATACCCAGCAGCAACACATTTGCTTTTGCCAAGATGATGTATGTTTTTGCCTTCCTTCAGCCATTCTCACAAACCCTATTAAACTTCTTTGTAAGCCATACAGCTAGTGAGCTACAGCTTGGCCTCTTCTGTCGTATGAATGTAGAAGCTATCAACAGAACCCCTTTCACTTAAAAAATCTAGTCTTCATGAATGAAGTGTCACACTTTAAGTCAATCTTAAAGACTCCAATACGGAAGGTAAGATTCAATATTGCTATCATTAAAATATCTGAAGATTTTGATTCCAAACAAAACACCACGAGCCAGGTCCTTCCAAATGGAGAAGAGGCCGGCTCACTCTGTTTAATCCCAATACTTGGCTATACTGCTCGTGGTGCGGGAACAAGTCTTGACACACATCTCAGCTCCGCCGGCTGTTTTGCTCTCCCTGCTACCAGCAGGTCCAGGCATGGATTGTTTTTTTGTGTACAAAGGGTGGTATTGATGGAAACAAACAGTTGAGGCTTGTGGGACAAGTTCTTCAGGTGGCTTATGGGAAGGTGCCTGGGATTTTCCCTGTTCCTCTTCCTCCTCGTTATAGCTGCGTCCCTCTATCCTCAGCAGAACTTGGGTTAGATTCAATCCATACCAGAAATGCTAATGCTACACCTATGGGAATTTGAAGGTGGTTTGTGAGACGTATCATTAGATCTGTATCAAAAGCTGGTTGACACAGCAATTTAAAGTCAGATGTTCACTAAATAGGTTTTTCTCTTTCACCTTGTTAGGATTTCCCACACTGTAACTCTCTTAACTATAATTTCCTCAGATATGGTTCATCCTCTCCTTAACGAAACTTTTTGCATTATGCATTATTTGCACCTTTTAGTAGTTTTGCTATAAATTCCAACCTGAAGTTTTATTAGTTTATATTCACAAGACTTAAAGACAGAAAGGGCTAACCTGATTGCAGTCTGACTGGTTATATATCACGGGTCATTGGATATTACCCCTGTGACCATTTTAACGAGACCAGTAATGGTGCTTGGCTACAGCAAGTCCTTCAGAAAGGAATCCAGTATTCCCTGGAAGACAAGTCATGGAGTGACAGTGTTGGACTGAGAGTTCCAATGGTTCTGTAGTCACTGCCAAAAATAGACGTCCTTTTTACAGCTCAATGTCTGATTTCATTTTCTTCTCAGTTCTTGTTATGCTTTAATCCATCTTAAAAATTCTCCTACTTACTCAAGTCTGCTCCCCTCACAATTATATACAGTAAACTGGCAAACCATTCACTCCTTGGCCTTTTTGGATCCAAAAGTAATTTCTGTAGCAGTTGTCTAAAACGTTCTTAGAATATGAACGTTTCAAATGTGGATACCTGAAGTAAATGCTGTATTCCATTCCCAGAGGCATTTCTGTTGTACCGTGTTCGCAATCCATGGGAACAACACTTACAAAGCAACAGAGGTAGGCACACACCTGTGCCAGCCAGCTTTTGGGTATCAGCCCTCATGTTGAATATCACAAGCAGCATGGGGGAGCAGGGCAGTCCCCACACCATCGGGTCTGTTCCAGCTGGTTGTACACCGCATGCCCTTTGCCTGAATGCTCACCATGACTGTAGTTACAGCTCTTGTATAAAACGCTGCCCCTGCATAAATACAGATAAGCCAGAAAGCAGTGGAAACAGAAACTTTACTGGTGTGACTAATGAAATATCCATGTAAATGTTTAAGGTTTGTGGAAAAATAGCAGAGGGACACACAGATATCAGTTATTTAGATGACATCTGATGTGCCAACAGAAGCACTTTTTAAAATATAGCCCTTAGAGAATAAATAGTCTTAAATGCATCACAGTTGTAACTGCTACACGATCCTCTAAGGTTTTCTACATAACCTGAATCACAGTAATTTTCAGTTACGAAACAATTCTTAATCATACAAATAGAGTTCTTTGGTGATGTTTATTCACTGGGCATTACTCTGCAGTTTTACACTGACATCATATATTCCAGTCCTCAGAGACAACAGACCATGACTTTCTTTCTTTCCTTTTTATAATGTGGATAGGAGATGTCTAAGGTCAGGTCCTCCAAAGAGAGTTTGTCCTTTAATGTTTTTTTGTTTCAGACTCTGATTCTAATTACAGTTGCAGTTCCACCCAACTTGAGCATTTTTCTTTTCTTTTTTTTTTTGTTGTTTTAAAAAAGGGCTAAATTAATTCCTGGTTTGAATCAGTGGACATGTATCAGGGATAAATTCGGTCCAGAGAAATAATGATGGCAAAGAAACTGAGCTACATGATTTACTATGCTAAATACAAAGGCTGGATCTAACTATTTCTCTCAATCCTTTTTGCAGAAATGTGAAAGTAAGGGAGCAAACAACAGGACCTGCCTAGCAGAAGAAATTAACACTATCAGACGCCCGATGCCGTATGCTAGGTGATTTTCACATTCTTTATATTCTTTATATCTATTTTTTCCCCTTAAAATACATGCAGAATATTGTTGCCTCTACCCTGAGCCACAGATTATGTTAAATTATCCATATTTCTAATTAGTAACATAAATAATTAAGCAACAGTACATGACAAGAAAATTACAATTTGAGCCACCGATGACATGCCTTTGGTAGTGTTGGCAGAAGCACATTATTGTGAAATGGAATTTGGAAAAGAAAAAACAACAGTGAGAAGAACTGGAGAGAGTACAGCATGTTCAATGCCAGGTAAAGCCGCCACGAGTGGGAATTTCCTGACAGCCAGTCACAAAATCTCTGCTCACACCAAGTAGGAGCAAGATGCTTCGTAATACCGTAGGATCTGCTGAGCACACAGCTGTAGTGCACACAAACTGTATTCATATTATAGGAGTGAGCAGTCAGCTCCTTCTGCAGGAAGCAGGACGTTACTGTGCAGGTGACTATCACCCGTCTACTGGAGGCAGGGTGCACAATAAAACCCCACAGGTGGCTGGGAATAATCTGTGGTGGCCTTGAGGGTGTAAAGTCTGAGGGAAGGAAGGTGAATGCAGGATTTAGGAATTGTTGTAGCTCACCGGCAGTGAGCACAGGCAGGTAAAAGCCACAGAATGCCACTACGGCCTTAAGAAGGTGGCAGTGTTTGCATTATGATGGCCGCAAGGACCAGAAGGACTTCCATGCCTCTTAAGCCAATTCCCTGCCACTGGAGGCAAGCATGCCGTCTAACTCTGTTCATGTATTTACCAAACTCCATCTGAAAATTGCTGAAGCCCTTTGCTTTCCCTGTTTTCACAAAAAGTAGTTCTTATTTTGGCAGATAGTTACACGCTTGCTTCAATGTCTAATCTAAATTTATGTCTAGCCAAACTATATTAATTGTTCTTAGGCCAGTTTTTCTTTCTCCTTTTCTAATCTCTGTTCCCTGAGGCATTTACAGAAGACAATGATCGTCTGCCCCCAACCTCAATTTTGCTGAACAAAAGACTTTTCCAGACACTCCTTTGTAATTTAGGTGCTCTGATCCCCATCTCATCCTTCCTTTGCACTTCATCTGCCTCAATGCATGGGAAACCAGAAGCATAGCAGGCATTCAATAGACAGTTTTATTAATCCATTTTACAATAGTTTTAATTTATGCTTATGTCCGCTGAAAATACTTTTCCCAGCACATCACAGAACCATGCTGTTTTCATAGTCACAGATGTGAATTTGTCAAATAGATGTATATCTCCCCCCCGGCACTGACGCACTGAACAAGGAAGCCAGTTGTTGACCTGTTTTTATCCTATATATATGAAGCAATTCACTACTACTCAGCACAAAATAACTTGCTACAATTCTTTAATACAGATTAAGTCTAAAATATAATCCGTGTTGATTCAACTATTTGGGAAAAGTGAATGTGTTATTAATTCTGAGAACAACCGGGTTGTAGTGATGTTTGCAGGAATTGCTCTTCAAACTACATGAGAGAAATTCATGTCTCAGCTTACAGTACAATACACAAATCCAAAATGGAAAATTCATTTTCCCCACTGTTTTTATCTGATCCTTTCCCTTGCACACCCTGCATTAGATCTGGTTTTCCAAAGAGCAATTTGGATCTACAAAGCCATGCTCGATTTTCTCCATGAGCCTCTTGCAGCTGTTGTGCAGTGTTACTTCACTTTACCCAGGTTCTGCTCCCACTGTGCTGACTGCATGCTATTTTGGGGTAACAGGCAAAATGGCACTATAGAGGTTGCAAGCACTGTGTATAATATGTGTATATTATTCCTTTGTTGCCCACTCAGACTCAGAGAATTGATTCCTCCTTAGAGTGAGATCACAGATAAAACTGATTGAAGAGCAATGGATATGGGGCTGGTGACTCCAGAGGGAGACTTCTTCTTTTAAGGAAATACCCCACCAGTTTCTCTTCATAATGTAACAGCTATGCTACATCCAGTAATAACTGCATGTACTGGCTGCACTGTGGGTCACTATAGGGCTTGTAGCTGGGCATTACCACCCAGACATAATGCCCCAGAGAGTTCAAAATCTAGACTAGTGCATCAAGTGTGGGAGAGAAGTGCAGAGCGAGTGTTTGTTTCAGAAAGTTCTGTTGTGTTTTAAGCCACAAGGCCACATTGTAAATAACCAACGAGGACAAGCCAAGGCCATCATTATATGAGTAAAAAGGTACAGAATTGAGTATTTCTACCCATGGCCTTACATTAAAAAAAAAAAAAAGCCTTTTGACAACAGAGCAAGCGCTGTAGCTACTAGTCAGCAGAGCAGTGGACAATTATCCATTGCATGGTAGTTCTGATTTTAATCAGCAGAAGTCTTATGAATGCTGGCTACCAACGTTATTCCATTCCCCAAACTGTCATGTGTGTTGACCCTCCAACTGCGGCAAGCAAGCAATACATTTCCCTGGCTGGTAGGACCATGAGGGATGATCAGCAAAAGAGGGTGTCTGCAAGACGTACTTTGTGCTTTCCTCTCCTATGAAAATGTCACTTTGAGGCTTTCAGAAGAGCTGTAAAACCATAATAAACCTCTGCACTGGTCTGAAGAGCAGGCCACAGAGATCAGGGAAGGGCCTGCCTCCGACACACTGTGCCAGGGCTCCCTGAAGCTCAGGGAAAGCAGCTTCGGGGTCATCTGTAGACAGCTCTACCCCTAAGCCATGGTATGCAGCAGCAATGTAACTATCCAAAGACAGTGACATGATTTGTGTTATTCGGCATTGTAATATTTCATTGCATTGCACTTACATTATCACATCGTACTATAGGGCTGTTTCAGTAGTTTGCAGTGAAAACGAAAAGGTTACTGTTTCCTGCACTCCTGCCTCAAGCTGAGTATTTCATAAGCAAGCACCTCTGACACAAACACCACTTTCAGGCATCCAGTACTTTCCAACTTTGTACCTTTGGCTGTTCCAAATAATCTCTTCCACTGAATGTGCAAAACTGTATTCATCCCACAGGGACACAAGCAAAGCAGCAAACACTCCAGGAGAACAGATTTGTTCCTTTTCCTTAATTATCAGTTGAGAAGGGTTGCATGGCAGAGAAGACAGAGCAGGAGTGAGATTAGCATGGAAGCAAGGAGTTCATACAAACAATCGTAAACCCCTGGCTGTGCTGGAGCATTCTGGTTGCTTTCTAGCGAGGAAGCACTCGGAAAATGCAGTGTCTGTTGTTTGGGAAAATCACAGCCAGGCACTGCTGTCACGCAGACTACGTAGAAAAGCTCTGCCATGCACAGCAAGGTCTAGGTTAATCAGAAACGCTGGAAGCCAAGATTAGAAGAAGGTTCAAAAAATCATCTAGTCCCCTGCTAAAACGGGGCTGCTTTCCTGTTTACCATCATATTGAGAAAGGCTGCAAAAAACCAAGCTCATTCCAGCTGCTGAGGTGCCTGATCATTTACCATTCCTACACCACAGTATTCTCTGGCAGATGTTTCTCCTTGCTTCGCACACACCCCCTCTCCCTCCCGTCTTCCTCCTTTTGACAGAGAACAATATCACAGGTTTTCAAGTGTTAATGATTTACACTAAATACACATGACCATGTCACTGAAAATCTTATCTAAAGATCTAAAAAATGCCATGCAAATGTCAGATTTTTGCAGGATGTGGAGAATTAGAGAGATCTGCTTCAATGTTTTTTAGCTTTTGTCATCAACTGCCCCATCGGTGACAGCCCCCAGGGACAAGCTGTAAGTCTTGGCCCTGTTCTCTGGCGTCCTGCTAACCTTCGTGGCCCTTCAGCAGTGGCCTAGGAAGCGCACTTCATTCTACTGTGGTCAATCCAATTACTAAACCTCATTTGCCAAACTAAATAAAAATTAATGTTTTGCTTTCAAATCATTATCGAAAGTGTCATGATTTTTAAACAAATTTCACTTAGCTCTTACTCTGATTATCCTGATTAAACTAATGTTAAGGACCTTTGCAACTGGCCTGAAGCCAAACAAAAGGGGAATCTGAATCTAAGCCTCAGATCAAGATAGTCACAATTTCCAGTGATGTTTTACTTGAACTCAGATCTATATAAGGTTTAAATCCTCTTTCTTCACTAAGCGCTTAATCAAGGACATTTAGATTGAAACTAATAAGGTAAAACTATGTCTTTGTCGTTATTTTTGGTGGAAGCTGACTCCTAGTCAAGCCTCCACTGCCCCTCTCCAGTACAAGGTTGCTGTGCTGCTATTGATCATTTCAGATTTTATCTCACGTAAACATACGGCTTCTGAATAGATGTAGCTTCAAGATTTACAACAGTAACAACGCAAATTTGAAGGGTTTCCCTATTAGTTTTAAATGATGTTTTTGCACCATCTTGTTTTACTCCTCAGGTTTCCATAATGAATCCTTAACCCCAGTATCTGAAAACCCAGCCAGATAAACAGCTGGAAGACAGTATTAGCTCTCACAAATTAAGTAAACAGAAATATTTATAAACACATATAAGCAGTCTTGAAAAGCCAGCCCAATTTATCTGTATATCTCATATTTCAATCTGTCTTGCCTAATGAAATAAACACTTTCCAAAGTCAGTTAGCCAACCTACCAACAGGAACAAAGCAAACAAACAAAAAACCCATCCATGAAGGGCAAAGGATAGCTAAAAGCTTTTCATTTGACAGGAATAGCATGCATTTAAGTTGCTTGCCTTTCCATGTAGAGTCAGTTTTATCTTGTTTTCCCTTGCTTTGACATTTTTGGTTCCATCCCCAAATTATTTGTAGACTATTTTAATTTGTTAAAATTAATTTGTTAATTTGGAAATTTGTTTCTTAAGTCAAACATACTCATCTTAAATGATAGTAGGAGATTCTGGCTGATTGTGAAGTATTTGCAAATATGCTTTTGCTATTGAATCTCCAAAACCAAGAATACTCATTTCTGAACCTTTTTGAATTGATTTGACTTTATTGATCAGGTATCATGGCTTGCTTTGCCTGTTTTTTGCATGTCTTGTTCTGTGATTACTGGATCTAATACAAGCAGAATTCCCTACCCCTGGTCAACTTCCAAAGCAGAAAAACACATCCACTGAGACCTTTTTGATGGTTATCATTTTATCACTAACAGGATGAAGACTAACCATGAAAACAGACTAACTATTGGGAAGACTGATTTCCCAGGATGATTTATCACAGAGTCTGTACATGTGGTGTACACTGTAGATATAGTATTCTTGGCCTCTTAAGACTGAAACAGCTGAGTCTCACTCAAATCTGGAAGGTCACACACATTACAGGATGAAAGGTTCCTTCAGGATCCAGAAATAAACCATCAATTCAGTGTAGCTGCCAAATGAATCAAGTGACTAAAGCCTGCTTCATTGTGCATTGATACGGATTAATACACACAAACAGAAAACGAGAGTTTGGTTTCCTCGTCAAGCTTCTCTTTGTGCTTTGTTCTAACTTCGCATTTATTTTTCAGTCTTGCTGTAGGACTTGAAAAAGGTGCTAGGAAGATTGGAGCCCTCTATTCATTCTTGGCACAGGATAAGACATAGTGCATTACATCAGTCCACACAACTAGACTGCAGTTAAAGGAACCTCTTCTAGATGTGTCTGAGCACAGGAGCAGGTCAAAAGGGCATGCTGCAGTCATTTAACCTCATCCCCTACATAAAATAAGTTATTTGACTCCTTTGAGTTAATTCCTCTCTCAATAACTCTAATTGAGGTTGAATACACGTATTTTAGAAAAATATTTCTAGAACCGTGTAGGTGAAAAATCTAATAAAATGCTCAGTAATTTTTTGAACTATTTAAAATGTTTCTTATCGCTCATCTGAATTTGTTTGACTTCAGATCCAGATACTGATTCATATTATTTATTATGCCTTATAGTGACCTGGTTTGGGGTATGTGAAATAAATAAAGCCCTTTGGATTTCTCCTTAAAAACTACGTTTTCTGACACCCTAGTCTTAGCTCTTTCTGAATTCTCTCTTTTTTTTTTTTTTCCAATCTATGCTTCTATACTTAGAATAAGAATGTTACTTTTATAATAAGGATCCCTTTAACCTCCAGGAACAGAATTGAGACCTACTGCTTCAGTTCTGTAGGCTACAAAATAGCTCTTCAATAAAGACAATTATTTAGTTAATGACTACCTATTGGACTAGAACTTATAAACTCCATACAAAAAAGCTGCCTAGTCCATTGTCAGGATTACTGAGCCAGCTCCTCTCCAGGAGCCATTTTACATTTATTCTGTGAAGATTTTTTTCTTCCTAATATTCGCTTTGGAAAATTCTTACTTACAAACTGAAACAACTGAAATTGGAAGAGACATGTCTGCAAGCAGACCATAACATTGCCTTTAATTGAAAAAAGAAAATGGTTGAACTTCAAATCCAGGACACACTCTTTGCATCAGAGACAGACAGGAGAGACAACTGTAAAGCCACATGCCTCTTATGACAGATAAGCATTTCACTAGAAAGAGCAATCTAGTGTTTCCTTCCGTTGTTCTAATTTCAAACCAGAGCAACACTAAAAAAAACCACTTGATATGTAGCTCCTCCACTGAGGTCATTATGAGAGCTTCTACCTAGTTTCTGACTTGAAAGGACGTCAGCTATGTCCCCCCTCCTGAACAGGAAACACTATGTGAATGCTTCTTGTGGTTTTGAGTTTCACATTCAAAGACATGTTGCCTTTACACTATTTGTTTTTTCCAATCAATGCCCTATTTTCTATAACAAGGCAACTGAACAGCTTCATAGAATTTCTACACACTGCAATAGAAAATACAATTACAACATGCGTTAGCAATAGCAATGGGAAAGTAGAGGCATGAAATTCAATACAACTAGTTATTTGCATACATCTACCGAGTTCCCAATGGGTTTAGACAATCTGTTGTAAAGTTTGTGCTGCCATTCCATTACTGTTATTGTTTAAAAGCAGCTTAGCCATGCCTGTACATGTTGCATTCATACCTGTGATTTAGCACAGACATACCCTTAGGGCTTGTTTGAAATAGGATCTCAGTCATCATTATAGCTGAGTAAAGTCCACGCACCTAGTGTAGACGTGACCTAAAATTGTAGCTTGAATTGCTGCAGTTATCCTGAAACAACTCTACCTGCTTATACAGTTTGGGTCCAGGAACAGAGCATGTTGGACTTAGTGACAGCTAAAGCAAATTGCGATGTGGCCTGAGCACAGACTAGGGTAGGCAGGCTTCAACCCGGCAGGTTCAAACCACTGCTAGAGATGAATGGCTGTAGTGGGAGTTCACTTTGCATAAGAACCACTGTCTCGATGCGGGCAAACTGACTGTTTTTTTTTTTTTCCTAGAAATATCTGCAGGCAATATATTTGGCACCAGATTACTATGCATTTTCTCCTTTTCAAAATAAAATTTCAAAAGTACATCACCACCACATCCTTCCCTTTTTGCTCATAATTCAGTGGAAGAACACTCACTAGTCCTGCCATGTACAGCTCATTAACTCTGTCATTTATGATGCCTTCACGAGCCATGGCACACATTCAGCTTTCCTGCAACATGCAAAGCAATTCTCCCTCTACAGTGGCAGCCTCCAGTAGAGAAGAAAATGCAGAGTATGAGGGTTTGGCTATGCTCCACGTTAAGACTGCACACCAACCAATGAAGAATGGACGCTCTTCAAACTTGGTCTGGAGACAGCAAACTTCAAATACATACCCTGCTTGAAGAGGGGCAGGAATTTTTGGCAAATAACCAAGGAGAAAAGCCAAACCAATTTTAAGGAAGAAAGAAAATACAGCATGAAAAGCACCAGTTAAGCACAGAGGCACTAACTTCCTAACTTTTTGTGTCACATTCTATAATTTTCACAGGGTCAAAAACGGCACCTTTCTTTATCCTTAGAGTTTCTCATTTCTCTATGCTAAGACCCTGCTTCTTGTGCATCTGTGACAGTGCCGATGTTGATCTACACTGGGCAGGGACAAGGGGAAGAGTCGGGCTGAAGGCAAATAACCAAAACTTCTAGCTAAGACTTCATCTCATGAAACCACATCCTTACCATATTCACAGCCAGAAAATGTAGGATAAGTTCAGGTTTTGCACCAGCTACCCTAGCCTAGGTCACGATCAGACCTTTGGCAGCAATGCTGCTTAAGCATCCGCCGCCCCTTGCTGCTTGCTGCCAGCTGCTGGTTTCCACCTTTGTGCTGCCCCATCTGGTGCTGGCCCAGCTCTGAAGGAAGCAGAGACTGAACAGGCAGAAACATCACCCAGAAGGAAGTAGTTACCGAGCAGGTGGCACCACTCCTCAAGTGGCTGGGGCCATCAGAAGGCTGGGAACAAGTGCCCAGGGAAGGGGACAGGGGTGGAGGACCTGAAGCTAATGGAGCTACCAAAATGTTGCTCATGTTCACTGTTTCTCCATACCAATAGGAGAGCAAAAACCAACTTGAGATGAGCTTCCAGGAGCAGCTGAAGATCATAACTATTACAGAAGGAACTCTGTACAACAAGCAGCACTGTTGACTTTGCATCACGAAGTTCTTGATTATCCCCAAAGGTGCCAGAGCACCACCAGCAGGGCCAGAGGCAGGCCGAAGCACGGAGCCGTTCCCTGCAGCAAACGCTATTTAACACAGTCACTGCAGAGCTCTCCTGCTAGCTCCCGAGTTACCTCCAGGACTGGTCTGGACTCTACCAGTTTCAGGGAATTGAAATGGAGCACAATCCTCCCCTACCTGCCAGCTGCAAACTCAGCAGAAGTGCGGATACAGCCCCTTGACCTCCCTGTGATTTGGTCCCAGAACGCCGCCGCTGCCAGCCAATGACCCTGAGCTCTGTATTTAGAAGAAGAGCTGGAGCACGCTGAAGAACATTCCTATGAATCACATAACCCGAAAAGAATGTGGTTTTACAATCTTTTTTACCAGTGGGGGAAGAACTTACTGGCACCAAAACTTGAATCCAGATGTTTTCATCAGGCGAGATTTTGTTTTTCTTCGCATCCAGTCCTGACACTGAATACTGCCTACAGTTGCATTAAATTAATGTAGTTGCAAACAGGCAACATTCCTTACACATTTTCATCTCATACTTTGCAATATGCATTTACTTAGTTCCAGCAACACAACAGCTCACTCTGGCACCGTTTCAGCTTAATAGTTTAAAAAAGACTGAAATTTAGCTAATGGTATATTTACAGCAAAGTAAATTTTCCTGCTTTTCCCTAGTATGCAAGCCCTGCTGGTGACCATATACAGAGGCATATAGATGTGCCTGCGTATACAAAGATTTATAAACTACATAGCCATTTAAAACTCAATAAAAAATGAATTCCTCTTCCAAAATCCAGCAGCTGGCCAGACTTAAGCATATATGACATGCCATAAACAATGGCTGCCAGTGGAATTACCCCTACAAAGTTAAACACATGTACTGTGGCCTGCAAGTTTAACCCTGAGAGAATAAACTTCATATTCAATTTTAAAATGGATCTGGACTGGTAATATGCTGTAGAAAAGTGTGTCAGGAACCCCCACTGAATTGGCATAAAATGACCAACTGAAAAGACATAAAATGACCAAAGCAAATTGATTCCTAAGTGCTGAGAAAAATGTTTGCAAGTATTTTATTGCTTTGCTACAGCAAATAAAAAGTCAAGAAAAATTGTTGGAATCTAAATAAGATTTTTGTTTTGTTTTGTTTTCCTGATAGAACAGCAGAAAACTGTGTTTCACTTCAAGTGCTTTTAATGAAAGTAAACATAATGAAGACATCCAACTGTACGAAGCTGCCTAAACTCCTGGAGAAAGCAGAGTTTACCCTCTCAAAACTATATCTTAACCACAAGACCATATATACTGGCACTGTACTAGGTCCTTACGTTGCAGTTTTCCTCTGCTGCGTGAAATATTGTACAGGCACTCGGAGAGAGATCTACTGAAAATTTGTTTTTTATTGGAGTGGCTTGATCATTTTCTCACTCACCTGCACAGACTCTCCCCTGCATGGTCCAATGCAGATTGTTAATGCCAGGTTACACAAGTAGGATGGGAATTCACCAACACTCAGAGCACCACTTGGTCACTGCTGCATTAAAGACAGTCTAACTATGCAAGAACTAATTTATTTATTGACGTATTCTGTTAGCTAGATACTTAAAGAAAAAAAGATTCCAAAAAGCCTGAAGATTAATGGGAGTTGGACAGGTCACTCATCTCTCTCTGGCCATGTCTATACTGGCAAGACATAGCAAAAAGGAAGCCAGCCAAGCCAAAACCAATTGGTATGAAGGACCCAGCAGTCACATTGCACTTGTGAAGGAGTTTACTCAGCACTAACTCTAGCATGCCTCATGAACAAAATTCCTATTTGCAGTCAGGAGTTGCCTGCTGTGCTCCTGAAGTACATCTTCGGCTCCAGTCCATCTGAAAGAAACCCTGTTTGTGTAATGTAAGACCACACCAAAACACCAGCCTGATGGCTAATGGCATCAGCTGGGAGACTGGCTTTAAAAGCAGATATCTCGTCTTGCCCCCAAGACCAATGCATATGCATCCTTTTAATTTTCCAGCACAAAGGATATTTAGGCAATGTGAAGAACACAGCTATCTAGGACCTGGAAGTAAGGCAACTGATCACGTACCACATGTGGGGACAGGGAAACTTTGGAAGAAAGTCGCACACATCTGCACAACAGAATTAGTTAAAATAAAAATTAATATGAATTGTGGCTGCTGTTTTTCATATATTCTTGGCAATGCTTATTTTCTATGAGATGGTGGTTCTTACCAGTGCGTACCTATCCACAGATTAACTGCACCTTCTTGGGCACTGTACATAAATTGTCAGGTACCAAGGTACAGCTGGAAGATGAGCAGCAGAAGTGGAACACACGGTAATGTGAGCCAACAAAGTGACAAGGTGAAGGGTAAAATAAAAACAACTCACATTTTAGAAAGCTGATAATTTTCCCATCTTTTAATTGAATTACTCACCTGGACTTTGAGTATGGTATGATTCCAGTTTCAGATAAATTCTGAAGAAGTCACAGAGCAGGTTACTGATGTACCAATATTTTTTGGCATTCTCTAGGAGATGCAATAGGTTTCTAAATGCAACATTGTTTGTACAGTAAAGCTACCTTCTTTTGCTTAAAGATCCTGGGAATGTATAAATTGTTCTGATGGCTTCCTCAAACAAGTTGCAACTAGTCTTTCATGAGACAGAAAAAATAGGCCTTAATAAATCTAGTGTTTATGCAGAAAATAGTTTCCCAATTATTCAAGCTGTACTCTGGCTGATTTCAGAACTGGTCTGTGCTTGTGCTAAATACACTGAGTACTAATAAAAACCGTCTTGGATTAGAAATAGGAGTCTTTATTCAGCATTCCAAATGGAAACATTCAGATGACTGAACAGTTCATTAAGCACTTTGATTTTATTCAGAAACATTATTTCCACTGCATGCATTTATGAACTGAAAAAAACACTCTCCCAGAATTGAAAAATAATGTTTTCAATGCTGTTTTATCCGCACCAGCAAAAATTATGTCACAAATGCAAATATCCACAGTATAGAATACAAATGGGAATTTCATCATTCGACATGTGCTCAGTTGCATGATGGTCTACTTACCGCCACACTAGGATACCTAATGCATTTGCCGTAGTGACCAAGGAAAGTAAAGTTAATTTTGCTTGAATTTAGTTGAAAAGTAAAATTGAATTCACAGCTTTTCAGCACTATTTTTCCTTTCATTTTTTGATTTTTATTGCAGAATCAGTTCTGCTTTTAGACGTCGAATGTTTCCGTAAACAATCTTAACACTTCATGAAACGGCCCATTTCTCCTCTCATTTATATTAGGTTGGCTTCAAAGTAGTGATTGAAGCTATACATGTAGATATCCAGTACTAGTGAATGGACAGTAGGCATTTGCATTTTTTAACTGCTTGTAAACTGAGGAATTTTTAATAGCCATAGTTTGAAGCTAAGACCTTTGTCTCAAGTAACAGCAGCACTAATACACTTCCACCATGACTTAAAGCAACGCGGAAATGGTGCTTTTTTAAAAGGAATTTTATCAGTCAGAATGACTTTGCTGTTCATGTAGCTTAAAACTGTACTCTGGTGAGTCTGGAATCAGAAACCACCCCAGTTTGCGATTTAATTGCACTGAGAAAGATAGCAAAATGTATACTATAAGAGACACTGCACCGTACACTAGGCATCCAACAGATGTTGATCTTCTTACACAGTGAAGTAGAAGAGGTTTTGCAAAGCCCAGTATAAGCCAACTTCTTTTTCAAATGACTGTAAAGTTGAATAGGCTCCTTACTTTGTGAGTCCAAGACAGATGCCTTCTACAGTACAGATTACTCATCCAGTAAGGACTGTGAATGTGAAGAAAAGTAAGACAGAAGAAAATGGAGACTAAATATCAGATTCTGCTCTGGCCTGAATTTAGATGATCGATGCAGGCAGGGCACAAATAGCCTGGGGGAAATTAGGATTAGCTGAGTCCATACATACAAAGGGGTACTGGGGCAGTTTCCCCCACCATCCTTCCAGAGAAGGAGGGCAGAAATCTGCCCTCCCAGCGGGACATGAGAAAAGGTGACAGAATGCTGCAGTTTTCCAAGAGGCATCACTCTGCTTATCTCCCTTGTGCAGCAAAACTTCCCCTCTTCCCTGAAATATTTTGCTCTTAATCTGGCAACAGTCCGCTATGAATCGCTCTTCATCTGAATTACATTTTGCTAAAAACCCCCGGTCTTCAGCCACAGCACCGCCTGGATGCAGGGATGCAGTCCCACAATGCAGACGCAGTGCTAGCTCCACGAACAGGGCCCGAGAATTTATTACCCAATATTTTGTAAATCACTAATTCTCAGTACTCCTTCCAAGCTACAGTACAGGCCTGTAAGGTTCATCAAAGCACATAAGCCATTAATAAATGAATCACATTTGCATATGCACTGGTAGCTAACTATCACTGGCTTTCAGGCTGTGGGAGGATATATATTTCTGAGGAGCTAGGCTTTGAAGCTGGTTTTCCCTTTAAAATAAATCTCAGCTTGGTTCACAACAAGAAGTTTTGGATGACAGGAAGGAGATAATTTATTAGCCCTGAGATATCTTTACAGAATATTTGAGCATCTCCTCAAAAAAATGCAGGCCAGATAAGACTTAGCCCTTAACACAAAATCAACTGAAGGAAAATCGAAGAGGAAAACACAAAGAGATCTGCTGAGCACTGTCAATGAAGTCCTAACATGACAGAAGGAAAACTAATAAATTTTCCTCATCCTTCACTAATTTACAGAGACTACAACTGTCCCTGATACCTTGAAAATGAGAGTACTGACTGGCAAAAAAACTTGGTTATAGGTAATGTTAGTTCCAGGCCCCAAGAAACTTAATCTTTTTTCATCGAGTGGCTAACAGGCACGACAAACTGAAATAAACAAACTTATCACTTACCTAAGTCATCCTATGCCCTGACAGCACAGTGCATATATACACAGTCATTGCTTTTTTGTGCCATTATTTTTAGTTAAATAAATACAGCATAACAGTAATACACAAACATTAGGAAACCAGAGTTAACATCTCAATACAGTTCTACAATCTTATAAAAATAATCTGTTACGAAAAAAGCTGTTATCCAAAATGTTGCACAAATTACCACTAAAATGCCAAATAGTGGGACTGTTCACTTCAACCCAGTGTTATTTTCAAAAGAAAGCTGTGAATCGTATCTTTACAAAGCCACTTCACTTGCTTTTAGGGTTAGAAACATATGTTCGACATACAATATTAGAACACACCAGCTCTTCTTCTGTTTTATTTGATGGAGAAATGTATTTTTAACACATACGGTGGTGAAAGTACATTAGTATGTTCAGTATTCCTCAAACTACACTTTGGCTTTGCAATTGTCTGTTGGTGCAAGATAAAGTAGGCAGCCAAAGTACTCTGATATATTCTGAGCAAAGCAGATTTAGCTGAAGTGCCTTGGGGAATGAGTGACTTGCCGCTCCTTGTGAAGGATGCTGAAAGAAGCAAACTACATTCCCCATAATCTCTGTCACTAGACACTGGCGGGCTGCCCACCCAACCCAGCCGGCCACCTAACTTTGGGGCTTTGCAGTGAAGCCCATGTGCCTGCTGTTTGCCACAACAGCAAAAAATAAAAATACTCCTCACAGAGCTTTCCCAGGTGTGAGGTGAGCCCCACAATTGCAGCAGGGTTACAAAATGCTATGGGTGTTGGAGTTCAGGCTTCTCTTCTTATTGAAATCTTGGCACTCCAAAGCAACTGTAAGTACCTCCCAGCTTAGGCAGGAGTATTCTGATTAGCTCAAGCTATGAAGGCTCACTTTATTGTGTTTATCTATCACTACTACCATTGCTTTCACCAATCCCTATCAAACAGCTCAGCATTTTCAGCAGTACTCTGATATCCTAAAGCTCTGACTTACACAGTGCACTGAACTCACTGGTCCTGCTTCAAGCAAGAGGTCGAAGAAGCTTATCAATAAAGGTCCTGTCCAACCAGCACCTCCACTATTCTCTTAAATAAAGACAAGATTGACATCCTGAAATCAAGACAAAATCAAATATTCATACGTCAATAAAACCAAACATTCATGTGTCAGTATGCCAAAATAAAATGGGGTGGGAAATAGGCATGCAGCCTGCCTTCAGTAAAGCCCGAATGCAATCTAAAACCACATAGCATATAATATTGCCAGCTCCCATCTGCTTTGAGATGGATCTGCATTTTTTTACTATTTCAAGGCTAGCTGGGTTGCAAGTCCTGTAAATATTACACAGATAACCATCATTATAACTGTTGGTATTTGAACACTGTCAGTGGGATAAGCTTACACTTGCACCAAACCTCGAAGTGTCCATTTGTTCTTCCTTGTATTGAAGACCTTTTCTGTGCTTTATAAAATCCCACTGTACTCGGGCTCGACCAGATTTTCCCAACATAGCACTCTGCTCCTTATCACCCTACTTCTTAAACATTCCCTCCCTCTCAGCCCCCACCTTTTTTTTTATCTTCCCAGAAGGTACACACCTGTACAACTCTTAAGATAGAACAGCAAAGTAAACAACCCCATAGCATCGTGACCGAACTCTCAGGGTACAGTATGTGCAGCGCTTGCCAGGTTTGACAGTTGACAGCACTTCTTTTGGCCACGTGCTGATAAGGACGAATGAGTTTGTACATTTCCTCAAAAACTCCATGTTCCATTAACAAGCACCTGAGAGGAACGACTGGTCTAGCAGTAATCCTGACACCCCACTCAGCTTTTTGCAGTGCGTATATACTTTGCTTGGATGCCTTTGGCACATTTTCTGGTGTAGCACAGAGTAAAGCTTTTCATCTTAAAGCTCTACCTGTCATCAGAGGGGTCCAGAGGCTGTACCACAATTCAGACTTTGGTTTAAAGTTCTATTAAAAGTTCTCATTTATATATGCTGTGATCTCACATTTTTAACCACTTCAGGGGCAGACATTTTGTGTTTCTCTGACGAAACTGATATTAAAAGATAGTGGGTTTAATTGCAATCCCTTCTTTTCTGTCCTCTCTTTTGTCTTAGGCCTTTGCAGTGCTACATCGAAGAAACTTTGACCTCAAAGGAATCGGAAACTTCCAAAAGCAAGATGTAAGCAGTTTGAGTATGGTATTCAGCACCAGAGATATCATAATCTAGTTTAAAAAAAAAATAAATCCATGTGACATTTTTCTATTACAAGTCCTATCTTTGGACAATGTTAATCCATTGATGTGAACTTGGTATCACTGGACACAAGTCTGCATTTAAAGAAATAAAATCATAATGGAACAGGTCCTAAGAAGTGGAAAGAGTAATAATAAAGTACACCATTGGGTGGCAGAGTCAAACAGACATGAAGTCTACAAGATGACATTTTTCTCTTTGATTTTCCCAAGCTTTCAATATAGAATGTAGAAGTAATTAATATTAATGTTGAAAAGATATGCCAAAAGCTGTTAAAAGAAATGTAAGGCAGAAATAGTTAATCCAAAATCACTCATGAATTCAAAGGCAGTCAGGAATAAAACTGAAAGTTTTTGTATCACATGCCGGTGACAAAAAATACATCTACTCAAGATAGAAATCTAAATATTAATCTTAATTCTGAAGTTCCTGTCTTTGGAGATTTTTAAATTTATGATCATAATGTTATTGCCTAAACCCTTCTGTGTACTATAGCCAAGGAAAGAATAGTATATTGATATAAACCTAAGCTGTCATTAAACTACCAGATTACCATGCAAATTTGGGTACTCCATTTACATCCTCTTTTATTCAAACCGTGATACCAAGATGGGAGGGATCTGTTGTACTAAGATAAAGACTTGAAGAATTTCAAGGACCTTTCTGCTGGTAAGTTGCTGAAATCTTTTTCATTAAATGTAATGGATCAAATTCTGTTCCATTTTTACAATGGGAAATTTATGAGTAAGGACTCTAAAATGACTGAACAAGAAAGCCCAGATATGATCCATTAAATCTATACTGTTACCCATGTAACATTTCCACTGTATGTACGAGCTCCATGACAATTTTGGAAAGTCCTCAAGATTTTGAGAAAACCTCTGTCACTAGATTGTTTCTCGTACAAATGGACTGGGTAAGATTCAGGATTTCTGCAGATGCTGGTAACCAAAAGGACTCTTCAGAATGTGCTTGGCACATCTTACTGCTGTCCTCAGTACACACTACATACCACGTCCCATGCCCAATCACTAGAGATGACAGACCTTCATAATACAGCAGAAATTGGAACTGAAAAGGTAGCAATGCCACTATGTATTCCAGGGGAAACGGTTTGCCTGAGCTTCCAAGTCTCATCCTTTTGCAGGCAATACCTCTGCAAACTTACTCAACCACAAATCATACACATTGAGACCACTTTCGTTCCCCTATGAACAGAGGGAAAGACATTACAGCTGCCGATGCCTCTGTTTCCTGGGACAGGGTAGCAGACCTCTTTGTAGTATCACCGATCGGATATTTCACATACAGAGAAGTGGGAAAGCAAGTACAAAAAGTCTGGAAAGAAGCCAAGCAAAACACTATCATCCAAACATCATTTTACACTACACAGACAAGGACAAACCCAAAAGATCACTAACAGTGCTTTCAAAAAGAAGCATAACATTCATCACCTTTTCCTCTGCTTATGAGAAGGTTAGTTCCACAGTTAAAATACCAAGCTGTGACATAAAATAATAGATCATCAGAGACAACGGGGCAAGGAGAGAAGAGAAGAATATAATTCTCTCTGACACCACAATGCACTCTTTTTTTTTTTTCTGGGGCCATGGGAAATCTTGTGCAAATGCCCTTCTTAGCTGAGGCTCAGGTCTTCCTCCACTGGAACATGCAAAGTTCCTGTTCACACAAGTCACTTTTCAGTCAAGCACATTTGCAACTCTAAAATCATTATAAAAGTGACTTTACATCAGAAATATATTTCCCATATCAGGAACTTTGGGGTTTTTGCTAAACTAAAAACTATTTCTAAGAGTTCACAAGAGTATAACCCAGCATCATCTGAGATCAATGCCTGCTCTTATACAGAAGGATTTATGTTTCAACACCTGCAACAGCCTCATGTATCTGCTGATGTTGTAAGGGTTATTGTATTAGAAGCTTGTTTTATAGATGAGAAAATTAAAGTTCTAGTCAACAGCATGCTTGACATTGGATAGGTTAAAATTCTATTCAAGTAATCTGTTTAAACATTTTGCTGAATCAGAATCCAAATAGCATCTTATAGATCTGAATATCATTTGCATTGAAGGTAATTGTATACTATGTCTTCCATTAAAGGTTAGCAGAAATAGCAAAATTCAATAATTTTTACTTTTTAGTAACTGTCATTTATTTTAAGTGTTATTTTTACTGGAAAGAATAAGTCATTTAGGCTTTTAAGACAATTCACGAACGCAGATTTTGGTTTCTTTGTGTGTTGAAAGCTCCAGATTTGAGGAATTCAGCTCAAACTTTCTTGAGTGTGTATTTTTAAAATGCATGCTTAATACTTCCTTGTACTTAAGCCTTTTCTCTACCAACTCTTCATCTGAATGAAGTATAGACATTTGCACCAGACATAGAGAAGGACCCTGACAGGCTGGAGAAATGGGTAGACAGGAACCTCGGAAAGTTCACAAGAGGCAAATGCAAAATCCTGCAGCTGGGGAGGAATACCCCTACAAAACAGCACAGGCTGGGGATCTACCACTGGAAAACACCTTTATAGAAAAGGGCCTGGGGGCCCTGGTGAGCAACTTAAACTTGAGCCAGCAATGCACCCTTGCAGGACAGAAGGCCAACAGCACCCTGGCTAGCAGGTCAGGGAAGGGGGTATTTTCCCTCTGCTCAGCATTGGTGAGACCACCTGTGAAGTGCTCTGTCCAATCCTTGGCTCTACAGAACACAAAAGGGCCACTAAGACAAGTAAAGGCTTCGAGCATCTGACACACAAGGAGGTGCTGAGAGGGCTGGGACTGTTTAGCCTCAAGTACAGAAGGCTCAGGGTGACCTTACCCATGTGCATAAATACCTGATGGAAGAGAAGATACCACAGTCAGTAGCTCTCAGTGACAGGACAAGAGGAAAGGGGCACATACTGAAACCCAGGAAACAGAAAGACATAAACATAAGAAAAAGGTTTTTTACTGTGAGGGTGATCAAACACTGGAACAGCTTGCCCTGAGAGGAGCCTGTGGAGCCTCTATTGTAGGAACTATTCAAAACTAAACTGGCCGTGATCCTGAGTAGCTTGCTCTGTGTTTGTTGGTCCTGCTGTACGCTGGGGAGTTGGACTAGACTACCTCCAGAGGTCCCTCCCAGACACAAACATTTTATGATTCTACAATTTTTTCACAAAAAATCCCAAACTCCCGTCTAAGCAAATTATGCTGATTTTACAGCAATATTTTTATTTACTAAAAATGTGCAGATAATTGGGAAATCCCAAATATTAAACAAATGCATATGCTTTTCCATTATGAGTATATGCATGATGTCCTGAAACCAAAAGATTTGTGTTTACGTAGATTACGGATTTTCTGGTAGCTATCCCTTCAACCAAACCTGGCTTTTCCAAAGACAGTGGCCATGGGCAGATTTTTGATATAACGTAACTGGGCATTCCTCGACCACTTGAGTCTTGCTGATTCTCACTGTTCCTTCAAATGCACTTAATCTTTACCCAAGAAGGGCATTTTTCTGGCATAATTTTTTAAACTAATACATGCTTAATTGCATCCAAAAGCTACTTACAAACACATATCTGTTTATAAAACAAAAAATATAGGGGCTAACCTATGAACTCACATGACTTTCTGAACATTCCTTATAATTTACCTATATACACAGAGTTGCAAAATCAGAAGGCTGTTTTTTTCCTCCTTACTTAAAAGAATCAGGGCAGTCCCTGATGAAGCCAATTTATCTCGTATTTCTTTTTCAATGTTCAGCTTTCTAAGGGCAAGTCTTACAACGCAGAGTTTACCTTTGACTTCTGCTCAATGTCAGCGGCAGCAGATGTCAGACACACTGGTCTCGAAGGTAGGAATTGTTCCTTAACTCATTTATTGTCTCATTATCCATCTAATTTACATTTTTCAGTAGAGATGGTTAAAGCAGGACATAGATAATAAAATGTTTCAGCTTTTCCTAGGACCTGCCTCGTTAATTTTTGTATGGTTTGTTTGAGCACTTAAGTATGTGGGGTTTGTCTGGTGATAAGACATGAACAGTATGCTGAATGAACAAGGAAGGAAAGAATTCTAGTATGTTTGGGTGGGAGAAGGTGAAACAAGGACACAGTGGCAGAATTCAGGGCAGAGACACTAAATTGCTTCTGATGCTGCACTCCTTGGACTCTAGCTGGGTTCCAGCAAAAGGAGAAGTCACTGGGATCCAGCTCATGTGACCGTACTGCTTTAAAATTCCAGTGACCCTGGGAGACCCTACAAAATAATATCTAACCTTTACTTGAAGGTGCCTAATGAGACAATTCTGAAAAAAAGGCACATACAGAATAACATATCAAACCTAACAAAACAAGAGTTCTGTTCCCACTATACTATGCCCCCCCTACATAATTCCATTACTGTAGAAATTTACCTTGGACTAATATAAATGAATGGCTTCTCTTTAACCTGCATTGACACATAAAAGGAAATCTTCCTGGACAATCGTTATAGGTAATTCAGTTGTCTTTGAAATCAGTGGCAAGTGAAGTTTTATCTTGTTCCCTCCAGGTGTTTTCTCTAATACTGGTTAGCCTACCTGTTGCTCTACTTAAGATTTAGTTTGGTAACACACTTCGACACAGGATACCACCAATGAAGACTAATGTAAGACTCTCAATCTTTCAAAAATGTCAGCTTTAACTGCCATGGGGATTTTGCTACGTTTACACCACAAAAATTTGAAAAACAGAAATAATGATACTTATTCATATGTGTAAAGACAAACTGAAAGTGATCAGAACAAGGATAATTACCATTATTATCTTTTACAAATATAAATTATGAGACAATGTAGAGTTAACAAAGAAATCTCAATTAGCTATCTCTCTTTTTCTCTCTTAACACATGTTGCAAACACTTGCATTTGTTCTCTTCCCAGCTCCTCATTCTCTAAAGGACATTATAATTTATTGTCTCAAACCATATTTGGTATTTAGTGCCTGCAGAAGCTTGTGAAAAAAAGATGTTTGTTACATGAAAATGAAAACATATTGTGGTTTCACCTCGATTTCTTTCCTTCTCTCCCACTTCTAAAGAGAAGAGACAATTTTAAGAAGCAGGAAAAGTAAACAAATAAGACATACAAGAATATACAAACACAAATACAAACAAAAACAACTCATAAGTTAGGAAAAAAATGGAACTTCTGCCTGGGGTAAAGTATGTGAAAAGTGGTGATTTGTTCAAGGACAGAATTTTGGCATTTTTCTTTAGCTTCAAGTAAATAAATAAAACAAAGAAAAGTCTTTTCATTTGATTGTTTTACAGTGCCTGGGGCTATGTACATTGGACACTATTTGCAACTGTTTTCATTTAGGGATGAGTGAAGTGGTTCAATTAAAACATGAGCCCCTCCGAACCTTTGCTGTGAATACAACAGAATATTTCTGGGGAGGTTCAAGGAAGTCCAGTTAATTTCTTGTCATTATTTACCTCTTTGTACTTATGTGTGGTGACACTGTCTGGATTCAGAAGTGCCACCATATAAGCCAGTCCTATTATACTGTGCTTAATTCTGCTGATCAAAACAGTTTGAACTGGTTGGGCGAGCAGCATGGAAATTTTGGGGAATTAACCCAAATAAAATGTGAAGTTTTGAGGTCCACCCATCACTAAGTTACCACACCCACTGCTGTTCCCTTTACTTCTGTGGGAAAAAAAGGAGCTGTTGCAATTTCTAAGAAAAAGAGCACTGGAGCCTTAAAGCCTCAGGCTAGGTCTACACTACAGACCCCTGGAGGCACATACTACGTAGGTGAGAGGTGCATAAGATGTGCTAGAAGAAACCCATAAGGTAGAAACAGAGAAATCAGGAAAATGGCACTTTGCTGGTGTGAGCTGTTTTTCTCTCCAAGGACAGCTACATTATACAACTTTTCCTTGCACCACGTTAGCACAAAGTGCCCGTGCTGTTACAGACACGCTAGAGGCACCTTTGGCTCTACCACTCACAAGTACTTCATCCCAGTGAAGGCCTTTCACTGGAGGCTAAGTTTCATCTTACTGCTTCTAAGCCAGCTATCTCAGCAAACAGAGCCCTTGGAACATTCCCTGCTCTGCAGTCCATCTGTGCAGGCTGGTTCCGACACGATACCAGCTCACTGCATCCCCGTCCTCTCACAATCAGCTGTAAAAAGAGCCTCAGGCTACAGTGTCAAACCTCTCCAAAAATGAGAGAGGTCCTAACAGACAGAAGTGCTGCAATCTCCCCTATGGATCCCGACCTCAGCAGCTCAGAGCTTGTAGTTGTAGTTGTCTGGAGACACGTGGCTGCTGATCGGCTGACATCCCAAGCACTGTTAAGGGCACACAGTATCCACACATCACAGCTGTGTTTGTCACAGGTCATATAAATTGGCAGTTTTTCACTGACTAGCATCAAAGAGGATATACAAAATAGCTTTGCTGTGTTTCTTGCTGGTTCCTTCAGAGGAGGCTGGAAACCACTGCTACTGCTCATGTGCCTCTTTCACATGCTGACATACGCAATGTCTTGAACCACTTGCCGAACAAAATTTTATCAGCACTTTGGAATTTCTGAATTTCCAGGGGTAAATTCCAATTTGAATTGTAACTGTGATCCCTCAGCTTTGCAAATGTACAGATCAAAGAAGTGTATGGTCATGCAGAGTTAAGGATGTATTATTTCTGATAGGAACACATACTACATGAGCTCACAGAGATTTTTAAAATTTGGAATTTGTCCTCCCTTTCAGTTTCTGAACACTAGATAGTAACTATTGCAGGCACAGGGTTCTTTTTCTTACTATATTTAGCAGGCACCATGCATTGAATCACATCTTTCTTCCATTATGGTTATAGTGATCGTCACCAGTTCTGAATCCTCTCTGAAGTTCCTTCTACTTCTAGTAAGGAACACCGATAAATTTACATTAGCCAGTTGACTGAATATTACATGAAGATTCCTGGCTCGGAACGAGGCAACTACAATGTGAATTGAAAATCCATTCATTCATTCACTGCTTCCCAGCAGCATTCCCTGGCCTGGAGCCAGATACCATTTGACGTCATGCTCTAACCAGGAACATGATGTACTGGCGCCGGGACAAAAGTTTTACTATGGAAAAAAAAAAAAAAGCAGCAACAAGCAGGAACTTATCACAGTAGAACCAGTTAAGAGGAGGAGATGGAGAACAAGCAGCAGAAAATTATATGTATAGGCCTAATATTTTGCTTTTGCTTTTCTTCACAGCACCCAACAGGTCATACTAACAGAAACAGCACACACGGATAAAGGTGTCTTTAAATACTTATTAATTTCCCTTCTAGTTGTTGTAGCACTTGCTGAAGCATGACAAAAGGTCTATTATTTCATGTTTCTTACTTCAAATTGTTTGAAACAAAATAATCCAAAGATTTTTGGCCTGCAATAGTTAGTTTTCTATGAAAAACCCTCAGTTGTGTTTATTTGAGTTAAATATTAAACAGGTCAAGTAGAGACTGAAAAGTTTGCAGTGTTAATACTCAAAATCCAAAAAGCAGTTTAAAGACAGAAAAACAATCTTTCCACTCTCTTCATAGCCACAATTAAGGCTCTGGGGAAAAAAATAAGGCCAACAAGTTTCTGAACTACTGCTAAGCATGCAAAAATAAGAAGATAATAAAATCTAGAAAATACTAAGAAATATTTGGATAGCGAGAACTCAAATTCTTGTTGCTGATGTGGGTTCAGAATGCCAGGCTGACAGCCCCCAGCCATACGTAGTGGGCAGCAGCACGGGGTCCCCAGCATGGCACTCGAGGAGGTCAGCCCTAAACTGGCTCTGGAGGTGGACAGACAGACCAACGTGCCCTTCCGAGGCTCCTTTGGCAGGCTTTCATCCCATGGGCGGTGCACTGGATTGAGATGCCCACCACTTACACCCCATTTCTGGATTGTCATTGACAGGCACTCAGATTCTGGGGAAGTCCCTTCACCCCTCCACAGTCCAGATTATATCTAAAAAATGGGATTAGGGGTACTGATTTCCCTTACTAAGCACTTCAAAGACTACTGCTAAAACTTCTGCACAAGAACTACAATTATCGTTGGTGCTTGTAGCGCTAGATTGTTTTCGTTTGAAATTTAATACTGTAGTTATCCCTCAAACAAAACCTGCTTCTAAACTTGTCCATCACTTTCTTGTTTGTTGGTGTTCTCAAGCTCTTCACAGAAATGCTGAATTTCAATTAAAGGCGGTGGAATTTGAGGTTGCTCAGCAAACACCAGCAGGCAGCTCTCTGTATTTCAGTGGCTCTTTAAGGACCATATTCTTGTTCAATTCAAAACAGGATGGACATCCTGGGAATGAGCTATGTACATCCTTCAGCGGTTTGAAGCTAAACTAGAATCATGCACATTGCACTGCACATACATTCCAGAAGCCAATTTCACCATTTTCTTTTGGCCTGGGTCATGACCATCAGACTCACAGCATTAGTAAGTGGAGAATTTAAATCCGTGTTCGGCTGAATATACCCGGTCATTAGAGACATATGTAGAGGAAAAAGTTCACAAACATTGTGTTTTATTGAAATCTGGAACTACTTAGGCTGAAATTGGACAAATATGGACAATAGCATACCCACTCTGCATGGAAAAAATGCCCTGCCCAAAGTGCAGTTATCTGTTCCATGGAGAGTTTCAACCAGAGTGCCAGTGGCTAATAAATCCCTCATATATCTTAATTTTCTCATTATCACTGGAGCCTGCTAATTAGCAGTAGCAATATAGGCATATTTAACTGTGCCAATTCTCAGCGATAAAATTCAGTACTGTTAGAATGCCATCCTGCCTGGTCACAGCGCAGTCCCTGATGGGAGCTAGATTTGAGCCTTTTCTGACCATAGGCAAAGATACCCAGGGGTTCATCCAGCAGTTCTTCCACTTACTCAACTGCAGCACTCAGCATCGCAATGCTCTGCACCATTCGTGTTCTCTCCCTACTTACCAGAGCTTGCATTGCCTCACGTAGAAAAAAAATGTTTTCTATCAATTTTACATTATCTCAGAAAGACAAAGTTATAGCTGTGAAACACAATCTTCCTAATCTCCCAACATAAACCATAATCGTAACATTCTTTTCCATTTCCTTTGTAAATTATTCTTACTGACTGCTCTCAGTTTGAGCATTAAAGACTATTTTCAAAGTAGCCGCAGATTTATTTCTTAATTTGTACCAGATATCCTGCTAGCTTCGCTTCACAAACCATAGATTTATGTGCATCAGTAGACTATCAGAACTGCTTTCACAGGGGTAAAAGACTGAGTTTGCTACCTTGAAGGCATAGGTTGAAGAGAAAATCCCTTTTTGAAAGTGTGCCCTGTGGGGAATAATACTCCAAAAGAAGTAACCTATTCCCCAGATGTGGAGGAGTTTCTACAAGGATCTTCTTCCATGCAGCACCGCACTGTTGCCACAGCATTGCTGTATGCACAGCAAATGGATGTTGGGTCAGGTGATATTATTTCAGAAAATCGTGGGATATGGCTTGTGAAGGGGAAAAGAGGATGGTGGCTCAGAGCAACAGGGAGATGCTACTGACTGGGTAGCACAAATCACTGTTTTGGGATCTGAGACCACTGAACATGCCTTGCCTTGTATTTACAGGACATTAGGCCGCTTTTGTTTGACAGGATTTTTCTATTGAGCATCTACCATTGTTTGGGCAATAGTACTGTCTTACATATATGTACTTCTTCCACACATGGCTTTACAGGAGTGAAAAATAATAATTCACAGAACTTATTCAGTTCAGCATTTTCCACAATCCCTTGGACTGTGAAGTTCCAATGCAAAATTCTGATATCACCTCAACTGGATTTTGCTTGAGAACAGTCTGGATTTTCTCCAATCCCTAAGAAACTGCTCTACTGCTTGTGAAATCATTTATTTGACAAGTTTTATGGTATTTTTAATAACTTACTTAATGGATCTTCTCTCTTTCATTATTTACTTGGGATCAATACCTTATGTGCACACTGTGCAAACCTAAACACAGACAAACAAGCCCCAAACATCTTATTGTCCAAACACACATTTTTGGTTTTGGGTGTACACAGCCCCACCTATTGTAACCAATGACACAGTGCCAGAATTTCAAGCCATTAGGTGGGTCACGCATCCCATGGCATTGTTCATCTGGGTAACAGATGTAAGACAAACACGATACGTACATGTCCCAAAGAAGGCAGAGTGAAACGAAGATGCACGGTAAGATAATATAAAGGCTAAAAGCTGTTGGGTTTAAGTTACTATTTATACCACTTATGGCTGGACAGGGAAAAATATCTGAGAAAAGTACCGAAGTTTCAGCATTTAGCTGCATTCTGCACTGGAACAGACAGAAGACCTTCCAGTTTTCTTTTCCAAGAGCAGAACACGAGCGCATAACCCATGTACAGGCAGCCAAATTTCAAAGAGCCATTTGTTTAAGGCACTTCTCTGAGACAGAGGAGACAAAAGTTAGTTCCTGTTATGAGTGCTAACGTCTTCTTGATTTTCCAAAATGGGGGTCTGTCCCGTACTCTCTTCTTTTGACTAGAAATTCCATTCTGGATCTTAGAAGCTTTCTGTAAAACTACATGTCCACAAGACTTTTTTTCTCTTCTAACCAAGCAGCATTTTTAGAGAAACAATGTTTTCCTAAAAAACTCTCGACCAGTACTCATTCATTTTACAAGCTTATCTGAAATAGAAATATACAGGTAAGGAATACAAAACCTTGAGCCACAGATTTTTGTGATTCACTGAAATATTGCATGCTGGAATGTATTTCATAGATCTACATGTTTCTTCACTCAAAAATAATCCATTTTTGTTGTGAAGACACTGCCTTTTCCAGCACTTAAAACTACACTCTGGCAAGCAAGATTTTTCACCTCATAAAATACGATGTTCTAATACTAGAGAATGCTTTGCTGTAACAAAAGTGAAGTCCCTTGTTCCATTTTAAAAGTCCCTTATAAAAAAGAAAAAGAAAAAAAGAAAAGAAAAAAGCTGAAATGGCCCTGAAACCAACTGTAAAATCGTGCCTCATTTTATTTAAAAAAGTAGTATTTGATCTGATTTTGCTGACTCTGAAAGCCATGCACTGTCACACAAAGACCTTCCGAAAGGAATTTTGTTTGTTTGCTTCCCTCCTGGACTTCTTGCCACTTTTATTTAATTAAATTAATTACTGTTGTATGGAAATAACCGTTAAAGTCTCCTGACCTGCAATAAGAGCTCAGTTTCATTTTCATCAAAATCAGGAAACTGCCAGAAATGGTACATTACGGGGAAAAAGAATCAATAATTTCAAATTTATTATTAAGAAAGATGGAGTTCATACTACTGACTTGTACACAATAAACTAGATACCGAAATGGGAAGTTCGTTGTCCTCACTTAATCCACTGTCAATACAGAGCAGCAGTATCCCTGAACCGCAATTCAGTGCACCTGGATCTAAATCATCACCTCTTTCTGTACTGTAGAGGTAATTAAAAGCTGAGTATATAGCTAAGGTGTGCCTACAATTAGGGAATACGAATGCTACTCAATTCCGTCATGTAAAAGCACAGACGGATAAAAAAATAGAGGCACTACTTGCCTTCATTATTAAGTACTTAAAATATTGTTATAAAAATAATATTTATAAATAATCATGTGAACAAAGTCCTTCACAGAGAGTTAATACTGAATACTTGTATTTTAGAAACAATTTTTCATTGTACTGAGAAATTATCACGGCCTCTACTTTACGAGGCATTCTTGGTATTTGTGATTTTTTTATACAAGAAAAAATAATACATTTGCAAATATATTTAAAATATAAATTATATATTATATGTGTGCATATATATACACAGAGAGCACATATATATATATATATATATATAACACTGACAGCCAAATCTTCACCAGATTTAAACTTGCATCAATGAATTTCTACAAATTGATCAAAACAATTCATATAATAAAATTTCTTCACTACACCACCTGATTTTCAATCTGTCAATAAATCATCCTTGCACAACTTGAGATGGGTGCTATGTCAATCAAATGCTAAGATGACAAAGGAGGTTTTCGTTCTTTATTTTGGTCAACAAGTGGCCAGCTAGCATGACCCAACAGTACCATTTGGTTCTTCCCATGTGCAGACTGTCTCCTTGATGCAATCCACATGAGCCCACATTTCTGTAGCAAAGCACACATTCAGTGGACCTAATTAAGCATTGTTTCCCTCTTCACCCTTTCATTTTCTTCCTTTGGGAAAAGAGATTTTTTCTTTTCTCACTGTTTTCTTTAATAGCCCAATTTTTATTAAATACTTAAATCAGGAGTAATGCTACTGGATGCTTGGTATCTGCTACACAGGTGGGAGTCTGCATCTCCATCCCCATCACCAAGCGGAACGGCATCAGGTCTCCCAGCTCCCTCCCTTCCTGTGCATAAAGCCTTGGAGAAAGAATTGAAACTGGCCCAACAAACATCTTGTAAAACATACTCTACTCTACACAAACCCCACAAAATGTAAACCAGACACTTGTAGCTCTGCAACAATAACTGAGATTTCCAGATGGTAGGTAGCAAAAATGATGTCTGTGCACACATACCAAAACCTTTATGACTTTAAACTATCATAGTTTTGGTTAATCCTGGATTGTCTAATGTGCATTTCAAATGTCAAAAGAGAAGACAATAACCTGTGTTCCTGTGGAGTTGCTGTCTCAGTTGTCAGGTCTGCAAATAACGCAACTAAAATAACCCTTTTAGCTGCATGTTAATGACCATTCCCACTCGCTTCCTTCACTTAAATAATCTAAGTGGTTTAGAAGTGCATGTGGACTGCCACTTTGCATTGCCTTTTGTAAGGTCCTTAAGGGGTCCTGCCATTTAACTTCCTGTTAAAGTCTCCTCCAATCTACAAGAATGCAATCACGATAACTAAAATGGACTAGATACAACCTCCAAAATGTAATGCTAGGCCCTACCTTTAACCTTCACAATGATTTAATCTAACGCATTTTACTACAGAACTGGCACAGGCTAAAAATGACTTCATGGTCAGTGACTACAGCTCAGCAGACAGACAGTGATTTATGAGGCCTGGTGATTCTTGACTTCTCTGGGTGATGTGGCCACATCTTAACTGTGACACTATGCTGCGTGCCTTTGCTGCACCTGAACTAAAAAGAGATGTTACAAAGAGCTGTAAGAAAGATTCATTATCAAGTGTTTAGGAATTTGGGGTTTGTTGGATGAGAAATGTTTACAAGAACTGCTTACAATGATTCAGATTTATATTTGTGCCAGATTTTTGTCCCACATACTTCAGGGTTTTACTGAGCTAGTGTTCATCAAAAAAATCAGACACAGAGGAAGCTGGTTATAGTTTTAACTGCTTCGCCCTTTGGGTAGAGGAGAACGCATTCATCTTTCCATCTCGTTTCTTATTTATTAAATATTATATTTAGATGTGATGTTTGACAGTACAGCGCAGTATCTTAATAAGTAATAGAAGAACATGACAGATAAGGGAAAATTTGGATATGTATTCTGTATTACTTTTTAAATAGACAATTTAATTTTCAGAACTTTGACTAATTCAGCAGACCTGTTAGGGACATTCTTAAGTATGAACGTCCACCATACAGTTAAAATGTTTTGCTGAATCTGACCTCACATATGAAATCGGTAGTAAATGAAAAGCCTTTAGTAGAAAACAACTTAAAAACAGAAAGTCAGGTCTTTGCAATGTACTTCATATTTGACTTCTTCGTATTTCAGTTTTCAATTAACTTGCCAAAGAGTAGGAGCTAAATTTAAATCCCTAGTATTTATATTTATCTTCTGACTTTGCTGTTTCATTGAAGATTTTAAAATTAAAGCTACCTTCAATCCAGCCATTTTCCTGGCTCCTTATTAAATTATAAGGGTGCTAAACACAGACCACAGTGTACACTAAATCCGACCAGTATTACCGGACTATGCATTTAGGTAAGAAGAATTATTTTCATGACATCAAGACCAGACACTATTTTTAGGGTGTTTTTGTTTTGTTTTTTTTTTTTAAAAAAAAAGTTTTACCATTTATTTCTCAGCGGAATTCAGACTCTGTACACCATACAGGACATTGTACACAGTTATTCTGTGATTTTGAAAAGGAGTTACAAAACTGAGGTACCTGAATCTTTAATTTCCAAACAGATTGCTGGTATTTTCACATCATACAGTGGACATACACTTCCAAATCTATGCACAATGACAGAGCACTAGCACCCAAATCAGAAACAGGTTTGCTAAATCATGAGAGGTGAGGCAACCAGAAGTGGGGCAGAAAGGAGTTTTGCTACACCTCAGTTTAGGGTTGCTAATTAATATATCTGCAGCAGTGTGCACCATGTTCTTGTGTCAGTTTAGCATCTCGACCATTCGTACCACAGAAATGTCTTTTAAGCTTCTTAGGTAATAGCTTTTGCAAATGCTGTCCCAAGCCACAGACGTATGCTGCTTCCTGCATACTGTGGTGGTCATTACACATGCAATTAGAGAATTTTTCCCACATTTGTGCCTTTTAAAAATGTTTAAATATAAGATAGACATCTGACAAAGAAGCAAAGTGAAACACCAAGCAATGCAGAATACCTACTTAAAGATTAAACATGCCTGTCTGTATTGATGAAATTCCTGCTACAATGAAAAGTTAAAAGAAGCCATCTTGAAACAAGATCATTCAGACCTCTCTGATGTAAATCATCTCATAGGGAGCAGACACTCCATGCATAAAGGTGGTCTGTGTGTGTGTTTTTTGGAGACCGGTAGATACATATTAGTTTTGGTTGTCACGCAGACCTGCTCTCTGAGAGGTTGCTGTGACCCATTCGTATCGATCTGCATGCACATAGGAGCAAAATGTTGACATTTTGTAAGTGCTTTTCTGTTTTCACAGACAAGATTTTTCATAGAAAACAGAATAAATTGGTTTGGTTAAATTTCCTCCTAATTTATCAGCTACAAAATAGGCATTCGTTCGTGCTGGAAGGGCTGCCTTCATGATAAATAAGCAAAGGTTATGATTTAATCCTTTAGCCAGAGTACTCAAAAAAGATTCACATGTGGTATGCTTGCTGGCTGATGGCACAAAGTAACTGTTTTTTAAAGATGCTAAATATGCAAATCTAAGTTCAAAATGCTTATAAAACTGGTTTTTCATTATTCTGGCTACACGTGCAGTTGGTAGAACTGTGCTCACATCCCACATCTCCTACAGGTGCTTACCAGTGTAATCAGCCATATGCATATTCAGCTTCCTTATTGGTTTGCAAACCATTCTCACGGCCATTTACATATGCATTTGGATGCCCAAAATATCTGCTCCAAACAGTTTAATATGTAAAATTAGCACATGAAAATTCTACTGGAATATCACTTATCATTACTGGTACGTAAATTATATACTCCTTCAAGACATACTGGCTAATCCTTTCCCTCTTTTAGCACTGGAAAAAAAGAAGAAAAAAAAGGAGAAAATGTCTAATAATGATGGTACTGGAGCACTGGAATACAATGTCTGAGGGTATTAGAGAATCTTCACCCATTTACTGTCCATTCAAGTCCATCTGACCGCTTATCCTCCCTGCTCCAACACATTTTGTGCTCTTAGTATTCCTCTCCTCAGATGATTTCTCAGTGTTTCTTACATTAATCATAAGAAAGGGATATCCACATAGATATTTTCATGGAAGATCAATGCTGCAAGCTGCTGAGCTAACAGAAGATGTGCCTGGGAGAAGGCAATAGGCAAAAGCATGGAAATGCTTTGCTTAGCCTTATCTTTACCTCCAACTCCTTGATATACCCTGCACTCTGAACACAGCAGCTCTGGCAATATACTCTCCTCCCTTCCACTCCCAATATATTCTGTAGCTCTCTGCTTGGGAATCCACAGACAGACACTTGGAAAAAATATCCCTCTAGCTGATCCCTAATATTACCTCTTGAGATCTCTTCCAACCAAACGTTAATATCATTCCTTTCTTTCATTAAATATAAAGACCAACTTTTCTAGCTGGTGCGTATAGTACAAATTGGAAAATTCACAAGCTGCAAGTTTTGCTCCAACCCTAGTTTTCATACAGTCCATGAAGAAGCAGAACATGGGCAACCTTCAACAATATCAGATTAGAATTCCTTCTTGAATTCCCACTCAATCTAGTGAAATCCTGTTCATGGAAATGAATTTCTCTACATCACCCTATTTAATTCACACAACAGAGAAGTAGTAGTAAACAAGGGACTTGCAACTTGCCCTTTTTCCTTAATATCAGAGCAGATTGCACATAACAAAAGGGCCAAGGCTGCATCATAAAAGATGATGCCAAACCATTTATACTTTGCATCAATATTACAGAATTGGAAGGAATTACATCTCTTGAGGCACAATCATTCTTGGAGCTTCCTTTGGATCAGAGCAACTCTGAAAAACAGTGCTGATTGGCCACTAAACAGCAAGCTATTCCAAGAGCATTAGTCCCTGTATTTTTAATAAGCCATTACATTCAATAAATAAGGTGTTAGTAAACTGAAGAAGAATTTTACAGAAGAAATATTGCCATATCAATTTAAATACAGTGCTAAGCTGACTTGACAGCTGGTCTGAGAATATCGCTTCAGTTAAGGGTAGGAAGAGAGAATAGCTAATCTCTCAATCACCAAACAGATCCAGACAGAAGTAACATTAAGGTGCCTCTTTTCAGCTGGCAAGGAAGGTAAGTTCACAAAGTGTTCCTGAAATTCTAAGGATTTTGTTGTGTCTGGACAGTGCACACTGTGAGAGTCCACAAGATTTCAGGCACTCTGGAGTACTGCAGGATCAGCAAATATTTTATTATTTTAGTATTTTAAAATATTAACACACTAATCCCTGAAAACTCCGTTTGTGTTTTATGCGTTTCAGAAGGCATTTTTCAGGCATTGTAGAGTGAGTTAACTGGCATACAGTAATGACAAAGCTGTTCTCTAATTTATACCATTGTCTCACCTAGCTGTTAAGATCAGACAGAACACTGGCCCCTGGACACAAGTCAGCAGCTCTCCACCGCCCCAATTATGCATTGTGCAATGTCATTGTCATTTCAAAAAACAGTGTATACTTCCAAGAGGATTTCAGAAGAGTCAATGCAGGTTAAAACATTCCCTCCCCAATCCCACCACCCCATCCATTCTCCACCCCAACACCTCCTCCTGCACACGCACTTCTCCCTTCTGTTTATTTTTTGTTTTAAACACACTAAGCAAAAATTGACTTTGGCTGCTCTTCCTGAACTCTGAAGTGTTTGTGTAGATAAGAGTCAGATAATACGTTAGAAGAAAGTTTCATAGGTCCCTTTTCTCCTGGCAGGTAGTGACCAAGGCCAACCATGCACTGAGGTTTCTTTCCCTTGCAGCAGTATTTTTCTGGCTTGCCTGCTTATCGAACTGGGCCACGTTTGGAATTTTTATTACATCTGACTTGGAAAAAATATTTCAGCTGAAAGATACTTGTTTATCTACAGTGCTGGGGGAATACAATGTGTAAATCCACCTACTGCCATCCCAAATGTGGTGTTGGTTTTTAAAGCAGCTATATTGAGTCTTTCTTGGACTAAGTAAAAAAGGAGCTGATCTGAGCTCCTTTTCCTTTATGGGAAATATATTAAGAATGCTAGAAATCACACACTATAAAAGAAGTAAAATATGCCTCCAGAAACAATTGGTCTTTAGAGGACAGGACAGGACAAAAATAGCCACTCTTGCTTCACAATACTTGTTAAAATGGACATACTCCTATTTTCATATCACTACTTTCCTCCAATAGAGGTTGATAGGAAACTGGAAGCTCTCATTCTCTTCCTAGATAAAAAGAATTACAAACACTCCTTCCACACAAGGCATTTTCTGCTGCTACAGTGATCTTGTTTATGGCTTTTTTTTTTTTTTTGTAATAGATATTCAGCTCCACATTGAGCTGTGTTCCTAATTGTTTATCTATGCTTGTCATGGCCTATACTATATCCATGGCCACCAGGAAATGGTATATGGAAGTAGGTCCAGACAGAATCATTTAAAAATTGACCTTAACTTAAATCACAATTTTCTGTGAATCACTGAAATCATAGATTTAGCTGTGGTGTCTCAAGATGAAGTATTTAGTAGCAATAGTGGCTTGAGGTGTTGATATTCGTCTTCTGTAATCTTCCTGCCCCAGCATTACTGCACTCTGTTTTTCTAGAAAACATGTTTTGTGTAGCCACATGGCTCCCTATACTGGAGGCCTGCTCTGACTTAAAACTTAGCCAGAAGAAAACCTAGGATCTTTTTTCAAGTAGATGAGTTCCCAGATCCATTTCCAAGTGCAGCTGCATAAATAGTTGGTCTGGCACAATTGAGGTGGGTGGTACCCCACAGAAACCAGCAACAGGTGGCACAGGAGGTGAGGTTAGGTCCATATTGCTGACAAACACTTGGCTTTTGGGTATACAGCTTCAAGTCTACTCAGCAGTTCATGTATATAATTCTCATAGCTTCGGACTGTGTGTACTGGCAGGAATAAAATCGGAGCAGACTGCAAAATGCCATGGCAAACTTAGGTAAATTTGCCGCTGGCCTGCTTGCACTGAATGCCATGCTATGGTCGTAGTGATAACAGTGACATAATGGTCTCAGTATTAAACCAACGGTGTACCAATAAACCAAATTTAAGTTAATGCCTCCTTGCATATGTACAAAGAGCAGCCACAACTTTGAATGACTACAGACACTTCCTTAAACACTTGTCTTCAACTTGAAATATATTTATGCTTGCAAGATCTCCGCAATAAGGCCAGACTTAAACACTCACCCATTCTGTAGCCCTAGGATATTCAGGTGAAGGTGATTCCAAATTCAGATATGCCATCCCTGTTGTAAAGAAAAAGAAAAGGGATTATTTAAAGAAAGCTTGCTGAAAACATTATTCTTTCATTAATATAAAACACTGCATAAAGCATAAAATAGCAAGTAAAAGCCTTGGGATAACATTTCCTATAATCAAAAACCATAACAATAATATCTTCCATTCTAGTGAAGAGCACACAGTACCTGAATACCATGTAACAACATCAATTGCATTTTGAAATTTTTATTTAGAAAACTAAGCAACCTGGCACAATTTGAACACAGATTTCCTGGTATCTAATGCTATGAAATTAAAGCCAGCTCTGCAAATGCAATTTTATTTTATTAACATCACATTATCCATAAAAAGTCTTTCCAGTAACTATTTCCGTATTAGCTGTTGCTTGACCTAAAATTCTTAATTGTAAAAAAATTATTTAGGTCTGTGATTACTGTGAGCACTAAGGACTACAGTGCCATCCAGTGGTAAAATGGTCTTTAGAAGCTTCCTTACAAATTTCTACTTCTACTCGCTGCTGCCATGTAGTATATTAGCCCTAAACACATTCTGCAAAACCCACGAATGCTGAAAAATATCAGGAGCAGCAAAATGTGCACGGCTGGAACTTCAATATATAGACAGCACACAGATATTCCTTCTTTCCTTTACACACATTTCTTAAAGCTAGTTTAGTGCAAACTGATGTGCTTTGAAAAGTTGTTCTCACTCTCTTTTAACAGAGGCAGTGAGCACAGCTTTTATTATCCTGGTCCTGCTGGCAGCATTCAGGTTATCCAATCGTACAGGACTTCTCTTTCCAAATAGTAAAGAATAAGCCTGATAGCTAACCTAGCAGCTACTTGTGAGGAATCACCTATATTGCCACGCTCCACATAACACATTTTGGATATTTGCTACTTAACTCATTAAATTACTTTGAACCATGCAGAATGAAGCAAGGATGTATGTTTGAGGACAAGCACATTCCTTTTTTTTTGCAGCAGAGCAAGTAGCGAGATCCAACCCTTTCTTTTTCTTTTCCACTGTCAGGTTCTAATGGACAGTTTACCAGCTAAAAGCTGAAGCAAAATATATTGGGGTGAGAATGCAATGTGTCCCAGGCTATACATGTTGGAATTATTTGGGGATTTGGGGAAGTATTATTTTGGGAATAGGCCTTTGTCTCTAAAGTGCAAAAAGAGTTCTGTCCTGAGATCACAGAACATTTTCAGTTACTTAATCCTCCGTTATACAAGGATCTAGCAATGTGTTGTGTTTTTTTTTTTTTTTTTATCTCCCCTGCCATTTTCCTGCAATGCTCTGCAGATTTTGCAACTTCTAGTATTTTGCAAGGTGGATCTTAAATTTCATATGTGCTGTTAGGAAATATTTTGCTGCTGCGGATGTATGTGGAGAGTGTCATTTGAGGACTAAATATCTCTTAAATGATTGCACACATTTGTAGGAGTCAGATCTCTGATCCAAGTGGCCCTTTTCAGCCCATATTCTTGACTGGAATATATATATACCTTCGATTCTACTGAGACAGGCATCCAAAAGCATGGAGCCCGTGGAGTCAAATTCAGCATTAGTTAATACATGTTGTACCCTTTGGCTTCAACTGAAAATATAAATCCATAAACCAGAGATTAATTTATCCTCATTACACTGCAAGCTAAAACTGCAAATGTCATGAAAACAGACCTTCTCAATAGATCTCCCAACCAGTCATTCCTATTACTTATTCTATTCTATCCCAATTATCATTAGATACTGACATATTTTCTAAAAAAAAAAAAAAAAAAAAAAAAAAGTTACTGCTTCCTCTTGAGAAGGAAATAATTCAGAATTCACTGACAAAAATCCTACAGAATGAATCAAGTTATGCAAAGGTTGATTTTCCATGTAGATGCATTTTAGCCCAAAATATTTTGCCACTAGGAAAAGTGCATATTCACAATGAAGAATGGAAGGGCACAATGTAGAAAGTTAAGTCACACAATTCTTAATAATCTTCCGTCAACTCTTAAAGCAGTTTTCAAAAAATACACTAACAGCCTTAAGACCCTAAAACAAAGGGAAAAAACAAAAACAGAACTTCACTTATTACCTGATAAAATGGCTCAATGCTGGTCTTTTCATCCTGCTTTCATGCAGAGCCTAATTTAAAAGGGGACAGTCTATGCATGAGACCCTACGGCACTGGTGCAACAATAATTTTGAACTATGTTTCATATTTTTCATAAAATGAAAAAACATGGCCATAGTTACCTTACAAAAGACTACAACAATTGTTCCACTACTTGTTTTGGAGCAGAAAAATGACTAGTTATGACATGCTGCTGTGCTGCAGCCTCCTCTGCATCTTGCTCTTTCCCTTCCACCCTACCCATCTGCCCTTCCTTCCTGTTTGCCCACAGTTTATAAGCTACAACTATTCAGATTCTCCAAGGACAAGGCTGAAATTTAGAATCAGAGGCATTGTAATGAGTAATATAGGGTATTGATATAATTATCATTACAGAAAGCAGTTCATTTCAAAGAGAAAAACATTTGTTTCCTTACACGACCAGCTCTGCTCCTACCCAGTTGTCCACGGCAATGTTTCCAAAAGGAGACACCAACTAAGCAAACAATTAGCTATTTCCTTAGCTTTATACAGTATTAACCATGGAAAAGAGTGACACCAAGCGGTTTCTTTGACTAGTACATGTGTTTCTTAACGCTACAAGTATTTTTCTCTCTCATAATCCTCTTTAACAGAAATCATCTTAGGGCCAGGTTGAATCACTAAGGTTTGAGAACTGGTAAGAGCCATGCAATGAGTTAGGTTAAGGCAGGAGGGCACCAAGCTCTGTGTCGATGTGTGAATCGCATCATGGCATTTTGAAGTCATCCCTCTGAAACTCAAGATTAGCTCAGCTGATCCCTGGTTACACATGTACACATGTACAGACACGCTGGTGACAAATCTACCACCACCATATGACAGATGAGATCTAAACACGGTGGCCTTCCCCAGCTCTGAAACCAGAGGTCTGTGCTGGAGCACGTAAAGCGTTTTAGCCAGTGGATGGCACCTTCCAAAATATTAACATGGCTGTGCTGTCACCCAGTGAGCTGTATGAGAACGTGAACCACGCGTCAGAAAACCCGTGTTGCTTTTAAATCGTTTTGATTTTTAATTTGCCATCAGAATTTTTTTTTCATGTATATCTCCTTTTCACCGCTGTTATCCATGCTCGTTTTCCAGTCTGTGGCTTCCTTTGCTCCTGATCCAACCCAGCTCCTATGTCCCTTTGGCCCAAGCTGCTGTGTAAAGGCGCCCACGTTCCAGTAGTGCTCCATCCGAGGCCATGTCCACGCACAAACCCACGTGGAGCCAACCCTGGCAGCCACAACCGCTCTCTAGCTGATTAGGCAGCCACGAGTCCAGCAACACACACCACTTCCATGCTGACCCCTTCCCCTGTCGTTCACGGAGGAGCTGATTCTCTCCGTAGGACAGGGTACCTGGAGGTTGTAGAACCCGTGTGCCTCTCTGCTCTGTAGCTCTCCTTCTACCAAGACCTTCAGTTTGCTGCGCCGCCTCCGTTGCTTAAAGATGCCTCGCTGCAATGGGAACGCAGTGGTTCTGTAGCACTTAGGGCTTAACGCCATCTCCCATGATCACAGTCCTCAAGTGCACTGGAGCAAAGATTTTTGGCATTTGTGTATCAAATGAAATTTTCTGCTGCACGCTGATGAGCTGTGATTTGCTTGCTCACACTCTTGTACTCCCACTATCTTCTGTTTATCTCCTCTTCAGCACAAACTCCAGCCTCTAGGGTATTATCTATTCTCATTAGGAGGCAAGGTCAAGTGGACCACTTCACATGGATTAGAACTCACAGGAGGGCTCGCTCTGCAGTGAAGCAATGTCACTGCTTCTAACGGGTTTCAGAAAGAAGCTGTCCTCATCAAAAAGATGCCAAGCATTTTCCCCAGCAGATTCTCTGCTAGATTATAAGGTCTCTTAAGTAATCAGCCTAAAACCTTGAGTATAAAATTCTCTACCTGACCTCTTTGCATGCACAAAATCCCCCAACTTTTGACAGAATTACATAAAGCAGAATTTCTCTTTAGTCTAAGCCCTCAACTCACAAATAGGTTCTTTTTACTTACATTCCTTGAGGTATCTGGTCCTGAAAACATACTCAAAGCATCAGCAGTGCATATTCAGAACACACAGACAGGAGCTGCGGATGGGAATCGCCTTTCAACAAACCCCTCGGCAGTTAGATCTCCTGCAATACTGGGATGTGGCAGACCTGCATTCAGCTCTTGCCTCTGCCTGGGGAAATGCATCTTTCACAGCAGTGTCCTAACCATGATTTCCTGTAGTCTGGTGAGATCCATTAGCCTTCCTTCCTTATCTTAAATTGTTTTGCACAGATTAAAGACCCACAACCAGCAGGACTAGAAGCTGAGCCTCCTTTCTGGTGAGCTTCCTAACACCCAGACTGCAGTAATTTTCTCCTTAACCCATGTTGATTGTAACTTCTCTCTTTCTACAGGAAAAAGTGATCTGGCTTTTGCAACTCACTACAGAATATTTAATAGTTTCTACTGCTTCCTAGTGTAGCCTTTCATCCCGAGTCTCCACTAACCATACTATTTTTATTGAGTTCAATTCTTAACTACTTACCTCTTCAGGGAGCTTTAAAGGTAGCTGAGCCTGAACATTAATTTCTGTACATAAGCTTAGTATTAAAAAAATAGCAAGCTTTTACCACAGAAGACACACAGAGATAGAAGATACCAGACTTGATCCTGATCTTGCATACAGTTACGTAAATCAAGAATGATTTTATCACTGTAAAGCTGATGCTAACATCAGAACAAAATCAGAAGCAAAACAGTCTATACCACGGGACAACGTCCCGTCACACTGGATTTTGTTTGTGAACCTGCAGGTTCTTCAAAGTAACCAAGGGATATTATGTGAATCATTAGAGCCTTGAGTGATGTTGTAATATTAGCGAGAGCAAAATCAATGCAGAAATGAACTTTCCACAATAACAATCCCGAATGCTTAACTGAAACAAAAGAGAAAACAAAAGGAATGCCCAAGATGTAATACCAAAAGGACGCATTAGAGGATGAAAGTCTGAGCTCTGTTTAACATGAGGTTATGTTTCTGCTAAATAAAAGGAGATGTTAACATAGAATAATGGAACAAATATGTACAGGCAACTGCATAAAGCGTGTTGAATGTGAAAAAAAAGTCCTCAGTTGTACACTGGAGATACAGCCTGCTAGAACTGGCTTAATACAACTATAAAGCTGTATTCAAAAATCAAACAGTGAAGAAACAAAATGTATCATATTTGCAGACATTTTAATTGGGATTTATGACATTGGGAATTTTAAACTAGGCCATCTCAAAATGCTGAATATTGTTAACAGAAATGCAAATTAAAGACTTTAACGTGATTAAGCTGAGTATGTCATTTTATGGGCTTCAAATGAAATAAAAATAATAGAGTTAGTTTCATTGTTCTGTTAATGTTCATTTTAAACTCAAGCCCAGGCTGCTTCACATTATTTTGTGGGTAGCTAGTGCCTGGCGTATATTAGGGACCATATAAAAATTACTATTAATCCCTACAACTGTTAAAAAAAAAAAAAAAGGCAGGGCAGTCTCCCCGATTCACCAGGAGGAATTCTAGAACCTTCCAGAATCTTCTACAGACGGAATGCACTTGATGTTTTCATAAGGTGGCCCTATATGCCCTTTACATTGCTGTAGCAGTACAAAATGTCAAAGATTTGAAGCTTATTGGTTAATATAAACTAGTATCCAACTGTATACGGTAAGTGCCCCAGTTTGGGGTGTAAGGGTGTTTGCTATGGATGTCATCGCATGCAATTGTATGTAAAAATAAAGCCAAAAGAATTCAATGGCATACGAGCCAGTTATCTGTGCTTTTCTGAAATATGACTTAATGTATATCACTGCTACAAATTGTTCTTTACCTCTTTTGCACGGGCATATATAGGCAAAAGCAAATGTTGACTATGTGGTCTATCCCCTCCAAAATTTCCAGTTGTGTAATAAGAACATTCACTGAACCTGACTGACACATCATAAAGGGTTATTGGTCACACTGCAACTGTGATAGACTGAGCATTTATGTAAAAATGTAAAATATACTACCAACTTTTATAATCTTTTCTTTTCTGGGTTACTCTGTGAAATCTACAGCAAAATATGAATTTGTTCAGGGTAATATATGAGTTTTTGTCATTCAAGGCAATTACTGCTGTGACAACAGTACACATTTAGCAGAACATACTGCTGACTGACTGAAGAACTTTCACTGCTTATATTTATTACACCCATTCAGGTGACATAAGCATAAAAGACTCTGTGCTATCTTCCTTTATAAAATGTTTACACATTGCAGTAATTCAGTTGCACGTAGCTATAGCATCACAAGCTCCGACCTGTTCTGGGCACGATCAGGTTTATACCTGCATGAAAGATGGCCATCCACAGGAATTGCTCTCTGGTGACATTATAGAGACTTATCTTTCTGTATGGAGTCACTGAAACACAGCAAGACGCCCCACATATGTTCATAATTCTTAACCTTGAAATCACAGGGAAAAGGGAAAGCAGCAAAGTTGCTAAATTTGTCTTTATGTCCCCAGGTCCAGCAGGTTAAAAATTCACCACCCGTTCTCAAGATAAGGAAACTGCCTCACTGCAGCCAGATTAGGAGATTAGGAGAAGATGCAGTCCCCTATCCAGTGCTTTTAGTACCAGGAAAATCGATTTCAACAAGTGGAAACAGTTTCATTCACAGGGCTAACACTGCATCTGCCTAGTTCCAAAAATCAGGTCAAGAGAAAGCAGTAAGAAAGGCAAAAAAAATCTTAATACCACCTGCTAATGCCTCCATACTACATGCAGCACGTGATTAGAGAATAATGTTTCATTGTTTACCTAGATTAAACCATTTATCCAATTAGGCTGCTTTCCGCAGCTTGCCTTTACTGTTGGCATTCCCATTAACCCTCTCCCCAAATTCTGGGCCCCTCAGCTCACATCTCTGACTAGTCCTCTCTTCCCAGAGAGCACCCGTTTGCCCTTTAGTAGCCCATTAAACAAGGCTCAAGTAGGGTGGCACTTTGGGGCCGAACACTGAAACACAGCCTCTTCCAAAGTCTCTGGTCGAATGATTAGGAAAAGCAACGGAAAAGCTTCCCCAGAAGGAACAGCCAAGTGGTGCAAGGGCTGCAGCTAAGGGACGAAATACCTCTGTCTTCAGTGACATCAATATATCCTGCCTGTTGAGAACCCTGCCACTCTCACTGTCTTAAATTCATACTGTGCCTAGAGGATTTGTGAGCACATTAACTTGAGAAACACCTATCGCACAAACCCACCATCTCATTTCAGGTCAGCACTGATGCTGCAGAGATACCAGGTACGCCAAGCCCACACCAACCCTCAGAAGCAACATGGGCAAAAAGCCTGAGAAATAGTAATCTAATAAACAGAAGTTGGCTGACATGAGAAGTAAAATTCCTCACTTTGGAAACAAAGCGCGCTCTAGCATTACGCATGGGATAACTCTGTCCATATGTTTGGAACGCCTTGTCTTGACCTCAGGAAGAACACGTTGGCTCCCTAGTACCAGACGTGTAGGCTGAGGCTTTACTCAATGTTGTGTTTTAGGGTGGGGTAGGATGGCAAACGTTTACCTGCTCGGACAGGATGTGGATAGTAATGGCCATTTCTGAGTAGGAACACAAGAACAGAGGACAGGTGACCGAAATCCATTCTGATTTTCTCATGGCACTCATTCCTTCAACTGAAAGCGTACAGGACAGCTGAGAGCACCCATTTCAGCGTGCAGCCTGTGTAAGAGCAAATAATAACCTCTCCATCTCCTGAACACGCTCAGAGCTGCCTCCAACCCCCAAAGTCAAGAGCACACAGGGGCTCAACACCCCCAGCATGGACACCTTCCCGGAGGGGCTGCCCCCCTCACAGCCCCTTCCCCGGGGTGGGACAACTTTTGGGGGGCTCCCTGCCCGTCCTGCCGCAGCCGAGGCCCTCCCACACACGACCCCGGGGCGCTGCCCGCTCCCCTCGCAGCCCTGCGGGGAGCGCCCTACCTGGCGGGGCGGCGCCGAGGCACCCGAAATCGCCTCTTTTTGCCTCAAAGAGGCTCCTCGTCGCCTCGGGGGGGAGGAAGGGGGCAGTGGGGAGAGTGGCCCTGAGGCGAGGAGGAGGAGAAGGAGGAGGACGAGGCGGCCCGCCCCGACCCGACCCGACCCACCCCGGGGCGCTCCGGTCTACCCTCGCACCCTCTCTCCCCCCAGCCCCCCGGCTACGGTTGTGGCCGCCCCGGACATCGCGTCGCCGGGGAGGGCGGCGTAGTTCCGGCGGGGAGCGGGGAGGAGCGGCGTGCCGAGCCAGGCGGCGGCGGTCTCGGGAGCAGCCCGGAGCCCGGGGAGGCAGCGGGGTGCTGCTGGTGGGGACGCGGGGGGTGGTGGCGGCCGGGCCCGGCCGGGCCGGGCCGTGCTCGGCGTCCCCGCCATGGAGATGGAGAAGGAGTTCCACCGGCTCGACCAGGCCGCCAGCTGGGCCGCCATGTACCAGGTGAGGGGCAGCTGGCTCGGCTCTGCCCCGCGGTGCTGGGGGGGAGCGCTGGTCCCTCTCCCTGTATCCGCTGCTGAGGGCCGGGGGGGCTCTGCCCTGCGCCTCCCCTCGCGGCTTTCCCCCATGCCTGCTCTCCTTCCCCTTTCGCTGAGGGAAGAGAAGGAGAGGAGGCTCCGCTGCGCGACTCGGAGGCTCTCCTCTGCCTTACCGAGCCGGGCCCCCGGCCCCTGGGGTCCCCGAGCAGGACGGGGCAGCCCCCGGGGCGCTACTGCCCGGTCCTGGGGGCTCCTCGGTGGGCTGAGCGCGGCCGCAAGTGCTCAGCAGCCTTCCAAAGCTGCTTCCTGACCTCGGGGGAGTGAAGCCGACTGTCTGCTTTTTTCTTTAAACAGAAACGCGATGGTGAGCGGCATCGCACGCACCTAGGTTTTGGTCGCTTTAATAGTAGAAGAGATCCCCTAAAATGGCTTGTTAAGAATACTCGTGCAGGGATCTGGTACTGCTTTTTATTACTTTGTTTATTTAGCCTGGTTGTGACATTCCTAAAAAGCCGTGTGGCAAACATTTTTGCGATGGTAAGATTATTTGCGAACCTTGCACAGCTTCAGATGTATGAGGATCCGAAGTTAGGCCCTTTGTCTTTAGCAAGTTCTGTGCTCACTTATCCAAAATGAGGTCTGAGAGAAGACGAAGCACGCTAATGGCTGGGTGGATGTGTTCAGTCAGATCGGGTAGCATTACTGTAAAATCCATTTGAATGCTTAAGCTTCCACATTGCATATTCTAATGAGTTTTAAGATCATATTTGTAGTGTAAAACTTGGGCTTTGCATCCCTTTCACTGTATTTCTCTGGCAGTAGACATTAAAAAAAATGGATTTATGAAAATGAAATAAATGTGCTTCAGTTTCAGAATTACTGTAGGCAAGTTTTAAAAGCAGTAGCTTGCAGGATGAATATCTCCAGTTGTTTGGCAATTGGAGAATAAGCATGAAATTTTGAGCATGTTTTTCAGAAAAGTCCATTTTTTGTTAGAGGACTGCATTTCCTGCAGGGTTCCAGCACTTGCTAACTCTATCAGTTGAAAGTCATGTGCATATATGACGTTATGTTTTTGCTAAACTGTTCTTGACGATTTGGTATGTTGCAGGCTCAGTGCTCAGGAAATGATTTTGAGTAATATAGCTCTGTAATGGAGGTGGTGTACTTCTACGGGTGCAACTGAGTTACAGAAGTGAAATGTGTAAGGAGCTGTAAGATTAATAAAGAATGAGGGCCTGTGGCATATTTTCAATGTAGCATTCAGTGATATTTTTGTCCTGCTTTCTTTGAATGATGTGACTCAATCTGCTCAGACAGTGGCACAGAATGAGGTTTGATTGAGGACTAACTAAAAAAAAAAAGACTCCAGTGATTTGCATCCAACTGTTGACAAGCCTGAGAGGTGGGTTTTTTGTGTTTTTTTTCTTGCTGTTTGTATTTTAAGGTTGGTTAGTAAGTATGTGCATCTACATCATGTAATTCAGTTTCTAACTACATCCTGCTTTTAAATATCAGCTGTTTAAAATGACTTCTTGGCAGATCATGTACATCTAGAAGAACAATGTACTTCACTGTAATCCATGCTTTTGATGTCTTGGCTGACATTAACAATGCAGTTTTCCTACAAATCCAATCTTTGCCTGAAGAACGGAGTAAGTGGAAAAATGTTTGTCATTGGTGCAGTCTTCTATTTCTAAAAAGTCTTCCAAGTTAATTGCACCACAGTTAATTGTACCACATGCTTCTAGTGCCTAAGTGTTACGATTGTAACTCCTAAAATCTAAAGAAGCTCACCAGTGTTCCTAATGAAGCATAACAGTTTACTAACGGAGTCACTTCCTCTTCTTTCTTGGCTAAATTTATTATCTAGAGGTACAGTTGTCAGTTAGGGGAGGAATTACGAATACATAGGGAGGTGAAGCCAATTGGAAGGATGGCTACAAGGAGACACGTCTGGGTGCCACAGGACTTTGAAGAGTTAAAATTTTCCAAGCTTCTATTTTTGGACAAGGGGAAGCTATGTTCAGCTATGATAATGGTACAGTTCTGAAAGAATAAAATTTAAGATTTTTTTTAAAGTATAAATTATAACAAGATGGGGACAAAAACATTTCAAAATGAAGAACTACTGTAGGTATTCGTGACAGTTCTGCTTTGTGCACTGTATGGTTAGTGGAACTGTTCTCTGGGAAACAGGGTTAAATGCAAATTAAGTTCTCAATGTTTTGAATTTTTTTAAAAACACCCAGTATCCTCCTTTACTTTCATTTAGATTTACTTGCTACAAGAACTGTGAGCCATGAGATCTTGTAAAGGTTGTTCAAAGGCCCAGTACTTTAAAAGGGTCTGGTACTGGCCTGCTCTTGTGTTGTAGAGAAGCACACTCAGGTCTCATTTTATTAATTATCTTCCGATCTAAGCATAAGAAATGGTGAGAATGCAAATCTTGTATTTAAACTGCTAACCATTTTCCTTTAACTTACTGTTTTATGGAAGAGGACTTTCATTTGAATGGATAGCAATGTGATATTGTGGTAAAGGTGTGCAGTCTAGAAAACAAATACCTAATGGCAGTTGAATGATATGCACAGTGCATAAATACCTTTAGGAGTATCAATAGGAATGAAAAGCATTCATTCTGGAGATGTCACAACAAAAAACGGTAGCCCAAAGCTAAGAAAAGTACAGTTTAGTCTCTCTGTTAGAGGATGAGAGACAATATACAGAAAGAAATTTTTGACCAGAATATCAAAGGAATATTGAATCCTCACTTGCTACCAGTGAATTCAATATCAGATTTTAATGGTAATTCTATATTCAGAAGACTTTCAAAATTTTAGGGGGTGTTTTGGTTTCTAACTCCTCACACATGATGGTATATTTAGATACTATCTTAAAAACACAACCCTCAAATACAGGTAGAGTTGCTTCTTGTGTTTATATAAACTAGATATGTTGATGTTAGTATGTTGGTTAATGATTTTAAGTTTGATGTGTTAATAGCATTAAAGAGACCTGCGAATTATTTAGTGATCTAGCATTCAACTAGGGATCCCATACAGAGGGGATGGAGGCAGACTTGACACTGTTTGCTTTCACTGAAACTTCTATGGGGACAGCTCATGCTGTTTTCCATGTGAAGGTAGCAAAATTATACAAAATCCTGCACTGTTTTCTGAGTTTTACGGTTACTATTGCAAAATAAGAAAGAACTGGGTATAATCTAGATTTTCAAATATGTTCGGAAATGAGAATATTGAAAACAGTACTAACTGTACTGCTGTGCGCGCTCTGGAAAGCTGAGGTATAGATACAGTTTGATTTGAGGCCTGGAAGAGGAATATTATAACTATTCTCAATTTCTTTATTAATTTTTAAATTCTTTTAAAACTAGTATTAAAGTGAACATTTTTTTCCCCCAAACCTCTTTAAGCTAAACTAAAGCACTACAAGATACGAAAGTTAATAAGCTTTACCCAGATTATGGGGGAGATGCAGAAAACTGCTGTTGTGTATATTTTGGATATTTCTCTCTTAAAAGAGAAAAGATGTGGAAAGCTTTTTTTTTTTATGCTCACTGTCTCTGGAAAAACATTAATGGAATATGTAGATAGATTTTAAAGTTGAAGGTAACAAACTGTAAAATGGTTGGCCCTGTAGACTTATAATAGTGTGGTTGCGTTGTATTTTTAAAGTAAATGAACAGGAAGTTCTACCAGCATTTTCGGTTTATAAGCTGCAGTGAGAGTTCAGACTGTATGCTGCTGCACTCTACAAGCATTTGTGTTTCTCTTTTACTCTGGTGCTCACAAACTTTAAACTTCTTTGCAACAGATAAACTGTAGCGTGAGCACAACTTATTACAAATGCATCTTTGTGCTGGATTCTGCCAGTTCTTGCTACTTGAAAATGCAGGTCTCTGCATGCATGCTTTGCCACTTCTTAACTTGTGCTATGTTGATTCATTCGAGGCTTAATTTAATTGGCTCTGGTTATGGAAAGCTAGTTTAGAACTGATAGTTGCAGGGAGTCTCTATTTTCCTACAACACAGGATATCCATGTCTTCCAGTGCTATACAGGCACTGAATCTTGATAGAAGCATGGGAGAGACTAACAATGACAGAGTAAGTAGCTGAGTCTCTGCGGCTTGCAAAGTCAGTATCCTCTCCGTGAAAACCAGAGCTTACTTTCAATTACCAGTGCTAGTATCCTTTGTACCACTGAGCATGTTCCAGGGCACTCGGCTGCGCTGGTTAGTTGTGCCGGTAACTTTTCCAGGTCGAGTCTCTTTCGTCGGCTGATAGCAAACATCCGATTGTGCAAGTCCCATTAAATTGAGCTACTAAGCAGCTTAGTTTTGCTTGTTTTTCAGACTCCAGGGTTTAAAATCTAAGTCCTTGAATCCAAATCTTCTCTGATAGCATCGCTGTAAGTAGAGTATTTAAAAATGGAGCCCAGTATTTCCCTATGACAGCTTACTGTTAAAGGGTTACCGTTTGCCAAAATTCTAGAAATCATACGTGTGGACAGTACTACACCTGCTCCTGAATACCTGAAAGGGTTTTGTGTTTTTACTGTGTTCTTCCACATTACTTATTCCTCTTTCTTTCTGTTTGCTGTAAGGGTATATACATAGAAGGAAACTGACAGTTACGGAGAATGCAGTATTTGCCACGTGCCGAGTGATGTTAAATTCAAACAGAAATAGTCCCTGTAAGTAGAGAATAAAATGTGTTTTGTGAGTGGGACACTAAGTATTTTTGAAACTAAAATAACTCTTTTAAAATAATCTGGGTAGGTTTCAATTAACAGTTCATTTTACAGGCAACTAAACATTAAAATGAAATCTTTTCTTGTAAGACTTGCTTTGCAAATGGATGTTCTCCGAGGGCTCTCTTTATCTGGGACATTCTAAGCTGTGGTTTACACTGAAATATCGCTGCTGCTTTCTTGTTAACAGATCACTGTCACCAGCATGACATAATAATCTATTTGGATTGCTAATTTAGCCTCATCAAATGTGAGAGAAACTTACTGATTCTGTAGAATTCAGAATTCATGTATGAATCAAAGTGGACATATTTTAATTAAAAGAAAATGGAGTAGAAAAGAGAGTCTGAGCAAAAGAAAAAAGTCTGTAATAGCAGTGTTAGTTTGAAGTCTTGCTGTCGTTTGTAGTCCCATGAATGTGAGAATTGGGCAGGTTTTATCAGTCACCAGATATGCCACTGAATTGTTTTTTACCATGGTCAAATAAACTAGTTTTTACTTTAGACTCTCCATATGCAAAATGAGAACTGTATTTAGTAAAATGTTAGCTTTTTTTTTAATAAAAAATTATTTTCATCCCTTTTATTACACAGAAAAGAACCAAAAGTGTGCATACAGTATCAGTATTGTTATTGTTAATATATGAAGTAATTTTCTAGTATTTTTTTCTTCTTTTTTCAACACCTGCAAATTAGGTTAGCACTGTGTGACGACAACTTAAGCTCCAGCAATTCAGAATCATATGTGGATTTTCTCCCATGACTGTAGCCTTCCTTTGTAATTGTTCTCTTTGAAAGCAGAAGTGTGTTGTCCAGCATGGGGAAGGATCCGATCTCTGCAGAGTAAAGTTTTCAAAATGTGAGCTTAGTCAGAGGCTTAGTAGTGACCAAATGGATAAATATTTGAAAATTGAGTATTATGCCACAAGGCTAACAAGTTTTGTTTTTTTCTTTGTTTGTTTGTTTTAAAAAACTCACAGCTATCCGGAGGAGTAGATAATCAGAATTTTCCTGAGTGTAGATTTTTATATATTAAGCCCTGCTTAATTCTGTTAGTTTCTGCAATGCCGATTTTGAAAAAGGTTAATATAAATTGAGATCTAAGACTAACGTTAGAGGATCATGCCTATGGTTTTATATCGTATTCACAGTGTTGATTTGAAGTGTTGTCAGTGTTCAGACATTTTACTGAATTATATAAATTTAAAACTGTTGTCTTTTTTTTTTTTTAAGTATTAGACTATGTTTGTGTCTGCACCTAAAAGTGTGTGGTGCATCGCTACCTGTCAGGGAAGGGCTTCCTCAATGCACTAAATGTGTGCATTTTTTCCTAAAAGAAACAAGTTTATGAAAATGAAATGTAGTAACAGATTCTCTGCGATGTTCAGAAGTAATAATACGAACTTGATCTAATCTGTAAGCTTTGATGTTTATGGCATTTAACCATTGAGATGGTTTTTTTTAGTCATTGGTCAACTTGTCTCATGTTGATTTGCACAAGAAACATTTTTTGTTTATCTTTCTGGTGCCAGTAGACATGCCCTTGCTGGTTTGGCTGGGAGAGGCACTATGATACAGCATCAAAATGCCTTTGTGTGTTCACTTTGTAGATCATGTAGTACAAACGCCAATTCATTTTCTACCAAGGCTTGTGAATTTAGATGTGCTTTTTCTCTCACCCACGCAAAACACAGCTAAGATACAACAGCTTGCCTGTCATATTGTACCAAGAAAAAGTGATAAAAGTGATTCTTGGAAATTCATGTGATTCTGTTAATAGTGATAGCTGATCTACTTTCAAACTGGGTTTGTGCTTTCTACATTTAAGAGAAAAGTTCACGGGACAGCAATGAAAAATCTGATGTCCGTGGTCGGAAGGAAATTGAGCTAGCATAGTATAAGACTTTTGAAAAAAAAATTTCTAATTTCTAGTTCTGCAAGTTCTACTTCCATCTGCTTTCACCTTGCCCAACACTTTGTCCCAGAAAATGAACTGTTGAACACATTATTTCCATAAGTAATTGTCTTTTACATTCATAAGTAGTGTTAAGAGTAATGAGCTGGTTATCTAGGGCATCTGCTTGTAAAAGCACCATAAGTACAGCTAGCTTACTTGAGAGGTCTGACTTTTTAACCATTGTAGCTAAAGCCTGTCTGTATCTTTCAACTCAAAATACTAACGTCAATACTAGGACAAATGTGATTTCTCTCAAATTGTATGGTGTTTAGTGTTGTTTTTTTTTTTTTTCTGGTGGCTTTTGTTTTTGACTTCCACTCTCTTGTCTCCTGCCTGTCCTTGTTGGCATGATAAGTTACAGTGTACTCACTGTACTATTAAGCAGGAGAATTTCTTGGTATCACTGATACTGAATACGTACCTTAGTTTCTGTTTTGTTAACCTCTGGTGTGAAAAAATATTTGGGCAGTCCTGCTTCCTAGTTGGGCATGTCTTTTGTGAAGGAAAGTGAGAGAGTAAAAAAACCTCTTGTTGAACCCAGCATTAATCTCATGGAGGTACATTTTGGATTTAATTAGGTAGCATTTTGATACCCGCATTAAAAGCCTATTTTGGAGGCCTGTTTATCATTGCTAGGGACTGAAACTGGATTTCTTCTTTGCATGTTGGACATTTTACTTCCTTCTGTGTTGGGATCCTGGCCTTGAAGTAGTAGTTAGTTTTTTCTTTTCACTGCAGTGTACTCCAATGGAAAGAAAAGCAAGAAGTCTGCTGCATGCCTTTACTGTCTGTGCCTTTTCCCACCATCTGAAACTATAATCATCTCAGCCATTGGTTGTTATAGATGCTGTGGTGACATGGTTAAAGGGATATAAAGACGTCTTCAGCACTGACAGCAGTCATCAATGACAAGAAAGATTGATTTCTCTCACCAGCTGTTAAGATATTGTTTAATCAGATTTGAATTGTGTGGTGCAGCCTTCTTCCTGTACTTAGAAGAAGGTTAAAACAGTTTCTGCGTAAGTAGAAGTAGGAAATAAAGCAACAACAAAGCAAATCTTGTATTCTGCCTGTGTATGTAATTACATGATAAATTCCTTGCTATTCCAGTGGACAGTGTGGAGCTGTGCGGGTCTGGCTGGAGGCAGAGTGGAAACTGAGCCCTCTGCTCAGCAAGCTTACAATACTTCTTGTGCTGAAGTAATGGCTTGTTGAAAAAGCTACTAGATAGTAGTATTTTGAACTTAAAGTAGCTGTTCTATTTATGATCTTTCAGGTGCTTTTTCTTGTATCTCAAGTTCCCAGAATTTTATGTTTCTTCTGTGAAGTGCTTGATTCATCAAGTACTTGATGCTGTGAGCCGTTCTACAAAAGACACTCTGTTTCTCAGATTCTTTATATTTATTTGGAACAAGAACAAGTGGTCTACACATGAAGAGGAATGTTCTCATAACCTTCTTCCCTTGTGCACATTTGAATGCGAATTGCTTGTTTATATCATTGCTAATCCCACAGTAACAGGTTACAGTAGCATAAACAGTGTGACCTTTCAGTGTGATTGCAGGAAGTAAAATGTGAAATCTATTTAAAAAATGCATCTTTGACTAAGGAAGAGTATACTTCCTATTTCTGACAGGAAAAATAATCCATACTGGTTCAGATCTTGATTCCATTATACTATGTAGGGCCTGTTTTTTCCAGTGTCTTCTTTACAGTCACTGCATCTGCTTGAAGTAGGACTAAACCTCTGCTCTCCTTGTGTAAAATTGTGCATCCCTGTTCTGCTTTGCGCAGGTCTGAATGACTGTGGGATGTGGGCTGCTGGGGAAAACAGAACTGACATGAGCAGGAGGATTTAGTAAGAGGAACTTCTTTTGGAAAGAGGGAGAGGGTGGGTCATTGGAGCAAGAACTGGAAAAATACTACATGGCTTATTAAACAGCCAAAATACATATGCACACGTTCTAGAAATTTTTTGAATATTTCCAGAAATGAAAGAAAAATTGAGAGTTTTAACCAGCAAGAGAGGAGGGAGTGGACAGCTACCCAACTTTAGAAAATATTTTTGTGTATTATTTGTAACAGTTTAATTAAATTGGAAAGCAACAATTGTCACTTGTGTTCTTAAACTTCAGACGAAGGAGTGCTTTCACACTAAATTGCATTTGCCTGCCTGGAACTGTGCAATGCCCAGCAGTATCTGTAGTATGACGAGTGAGAGTCTTGTTTCAACTTGTACAATGTTTTCATTCCCAGTATTGATATCTTCTCAGAACTGGCCCAAAGTTTGCCATGACCTGAGCAGTTCAGCCCTTGTACTGTTTCAGAACTGGTAAATATCTGAAGGACGATACGTATTGTGAACCAACAAACCCATCCTTTTATCCTTGTGCATTACATTAGCTGTGATTAAATTGGTAGTGTACTGAGAAATACCATATTGAGCTGGGGGGGGGGGGGGGGGTTGATTTGCCAGTGAGTGATATGACATAGATGGCTCATCAGTAATTTCCCTTTAGAGGGCAATTGCCTCAGTCGTTTGAAGTGAGGCTGCGAGCAGGCCGAGGTTCCACAGCCTGAGGCGGTCACTTGGCCTCGCTGGAGACGGGCTCAGCAACAGGACGGTGTTCGGGGTGCACCCCTGGGTTCTGGAGCTTGTTCTCGCTGTCCCTCAAACTCATCTTGTTTTCAGCAGAGATGAAAGATTGGAACAGGAGGTTGAAAATATGTAAAATCTTTACAGCTGCTAAGTTACTGGATTTATTAGCCGACACGAGAACATTGGTGGAGAGGTCTAATCTTACAACAGGCTTTTTAAAGCTTGTCAAGAGCAGGCAGAGCAGAAAAATATTATGGAAATTACTAACTTATTAACAAGAAATTCTAACTTATTAACAAGAAATTAATGACAAGTAAGACATAATTTGTGGAAAGCTTAGCATTCAAAACCTCAGCAAGGAACCGAGTCCATTATGCTAAGCTCTACGTGATGGCATTGTTGTATAGGCTACTTCTCTGTGACTGACTGACAGCAGGAAATTCCTTATTATTTGTCTGATAAGTTCTCTACCACATGAAATGGAGCTGTAGGGTAGTAAAACTGTTAAGTACTTATTTTTTAAGAGTAGCTAAATTAGTTAATAGTGCTACCTCGTTAGGAGAAAGCACTCAAACATTATTATGTGAAAATAATAAATGTATACATGAGAGCTCGAAAAGGAAGAAAGAAAACCAGCAAAAGACCTTTAGGGTTTCCTTATACTAAACTGTTCTCTAACAATGTCTTCCAGATAAAAGTATCTCTTCACACAAAAGTCTGTCTTTGGTTAGAGAAAAATAATCCAAGAGTCTTGTGAAAATGCTGTGCCCCCAGCACTGTTTATGTAATTGGAGGCACTTGTGTGTGACCCTAAACCTTTGTTTGTGGATCACTGCTCAGAAGACTTTAGTCCAACAGTCTTTTGGTTGGGACTTGGGTAGAAAGAGATGTGAGGAGGTGAAGTTGTTGGTGTTTTTTTTTTGAGATGTTTGGAAGTTGCTGCTTTTTTTTGTTTGTTTGTTTGTTTCCCTCTTCTCTCTTGTAAGTGTTCCAGGTGCATGCTAAGACTGCAGAAGGGGGTTTGAGGTAACCACCAAGTGGTGCAGCATGTCTAGTCGCTGGTTGGGGCCTGCAGGAAGTGCAGCCCGGTGAGCCTGGTGGAGCCGGAGGTGTGGGGAGCGAGGGGGGAGCGCAGGAGGTGAGGAGAGCTTTGCCTCCCGAGGGGGTGCCCTAATCACGGGGATGGTGCTAGGCCTTGCCAAATGAGCTGGTGTTCTCCCAGTGAATTATGTTAAACTCGCAGCATTAGTAGATGCATGAAGTGGCAAAATGTTGTTTATCTCGTCTGATCCATGCAACTTACTTTCACTGACAAATCTGTTTCATTAGCATGGGGAGGATGAAATAGGCCTTTGAAGGCCTAGCCTGTCTAGTTTTGCAGAGCCTTTCATGTACTGGAGTGCGGGGTGCTAATCCTTCCTGCATTAGGATGTCTGTGCAAGTTCTTCTTGATTGTGTGAGGTGCCTGTTTAACACTGAGGCTTGTTTTTTAAGCTCTCAGTTGCTTTCACATGGGGAGAAGATGACCTGCACAGCTGAAGGGGAAAGCTCCCTCACACTGCAGTGACAGTTAAAACAATCCTTAGTAACACAATTGGTTCTGTCAGTGTCTTAAAGGATTGCTTTGTAACTTGGAGAAATAATAAAGTATAGAATGAATTTTAGCATTAAAAGTATGGCTTGCATTGGATTAGTGGAGGGGTTTTATCTTTCCACAGGAACTTCTCAGGCTTTTTGTCCGTAGATTTTCTTCTATACTGTCTATTCTAGAGGCATGGGTTTATTCACCTTTCCCTCGTGCAAATTAATTGCTAACACACATCGGAAGCTATGCTTATTCTAAGTAAAAAACAGTATTGATATCCACTGTGACTGAAGACTTAATACGTGTTTTGATTTGCGTTTGAAGGGCAGCTGGTAAAGCAAAGTGCTCTGAAACCTAATTCAGACCTAAGTATCCTCTCCAAATGTGGGTTCACTAAATCTAACATCTCTGCTGTCAGCATTTAAGGGTTAAGTTTCTCTTTCAAAAAAAGTATTGATTTTTCTTTTTTCTTAGAACAGTTTGCTACTCTGAAAATAGTTGTGTAAACATTGAGCTTTAAGTGCAACTTCTTTTAAACCTTCCTGTAGAACAGGGGTGCCCAGCCATTCTGTCCTGGAGCCATGTGAAGGCTGCACAGCCAGGTTTGTCCCTGTCATCAACCAACTAGCTTGTGCATTTGGCACGTGATATGTTCAGCCCTTACGTGACCCAGCAGCCCTATAGTCAAGTAAACAAATGTCTAAACTTGTGTTCGTTGGGCAGGGGAGATGGCACCAGCGACTTACTCCAAAAATTGTATTCGGTCTGTAGGTAGTGAACTAGTCGTCTCAGGTTTAGAAAGCCGTAAGCTTTTTTTTTTCCTAAGTAAAACTAGTTTAGCTGTTTTTGGGTTACCTAAACACGTATTAGACAGCTTGTGAGACAACAGCAGTATCCCAATTCTGCTTTATCTAACATCTGTTTTCAGCAGTACTGTTTGTTCTCAGCAGGTTTTTGTGTGCATTGCAGTAGCTTGGCAACCTGTAGGTTGCACCATTCAGTGATTTCAGTAGGCTTTTAATCATCACTGAAATTTTCCTTTCCAAATTTGAATATTATAAGTATAGTGAAGTGGGTATCTGTGATTATAATAGCAACAGAAATGTTAAGCAGATCTCAAATGAAATAAGCTGTTCATCTAGATTTATAATCCAGTATAGTTCTTCAAATTTCAGTTCAAAAGCTTTTCTTGAAATTGATTTAAGAAAGGGATACTTGTAACTTTTTTCTGCAAATGATTGTTAACCAGTTACAGTTACTCAAAGTTCCCAAAAAGAGATTTGGGAATTGCATGCTGAAAGAGGCTAGGTACTAGAAGGCATGACTACTTGCTGGTTCTCTTGTAGGAGCAAAGCTTGAGTTTGGCCTCTCTCTGCACACAGAGGCATGAACATGCTTTGCGCAATCCTGTTAATTGTACAAATTGTAATTGTATGTTAGAAATGGTACAAAGCTTTTGCTAATAGTATAAAGAGTATAGTTCCATTGCCTGTGTTCTCACTGATGTCCCTTACAGTGAAGTGTTCATATGCCATATGGTAGAACTTGCTGGGATTGTACCCTAATTCGTAGGGAAGAAACAATACAGGAGGGAAACCCACTTAGATTATGGAGTTGGTACCTTTTATAGCATATGGTTCACCATTTTTAATGAACAGTATTTCTTGATACTAAATAAAGTCAGTAATCCCCCTCATACTTTTAACTTAAAAACTGCATCTCAAGAAAGCCAGTAAAATAATGTGTGATAAAAACATCTTCAAGGAAGTGAAGTTTACCACTAAATAAGATGTAGATATCTTTAATAGGTAATGTGGAGTTCACAACTTCCTATTTAACAATTCCTGCCACTTCCTTTCTTGTGTGCTTTAGTACTTCCTCTGCATACGAGCTCAAAACTTTGAGAATCTTGATGGAACTTCTAGAAAGTTGGAAATATGGCTATTGCCTGTCCCATAGGATCCTAAACACAAAAATAATACTGCTGTGCTCTAAGTGTTTACCACATCATAGTCATGGTGAGACTTTATTCCCTCAACTTTTGCAAATATTCTAGTAAGTGTTACTTAGCTTTTATATGTGAGTTTTTTGCCTTGTGCTTTTTTTTGGAACCATTTATGCAAAGTGACATCTCATGGCCATGAGAGGAAACAAATTGGTTTAAACTCTGACTGCAGTTATGTAGTGTTTCAAAGCAGTGCACAGGGTTTACTTGAATTAGAAATAGCTCCTTTCTTTTTCATATCAAACATTTATTGGTATTGCTTTGTTTGTCCTTTTAAAGTTTAAACACTTTTCTTTTGTTACAATTGTTTTTCATAACTCTCTCTAGAAAGAGTAGGTTTAAAAATATGCCTTCACCTATATAAATTATTTTATTATTCTTTTACCTTTCTTGTTTATAAAAGTACTAATAAAATAACTGAGTTAATATCTATAAATCAAACATGATGGCTTAAATATTGCTTATTTTGTAATGCTAATTTTGGACTCACATGCTGTTCATCATCTCTCATTCTTCATCAGTGATCTACCTATTTCTGCAGAGTAAGAATCTTGTATATGTAGAGCCACCTATGTTTTAATTTTAAAATCTTTAGCAATCTGGCAGTTAATTTAACCGTCTAAACAATCTGAAGCATGCTCAACATTGGCCTGCCACTACTTTTACCAAGTACATTCAGTGGTATTTTGACTTCGGTGGGACTCTCAGCATTTTGAAAATCTCACCTTTGTGATGCGATGTATTCAGAAGATTATCTAGCAGTAACTGGGGCTGGATCACTAAGATACATTAATGCATGTACAGTTTGGCTAAAAAATAACTTTAATTTCTAAACCATTTCTTCCATCATCTGACCAAAAAAGGCTCCAAAATACAAGCATACTGGTCGCTATCTCTAAAACACAGAGGGCTCACAGGAAAACTTTGTGACAGTTCTGGTGTACTTTGTTTGAGAACTGTGTTTAAGTCTGTTTCATGTTATTGCTGCTAAATAGATATAGGAGCTACACTTTTGTGCACTGATTACTGAAACTAGAGTTCAGAGCTCTTTAAACAAGGAGTACACGTTCATAAGCAAGCAGCTATGAACTGGACCTTTTCCTTTCAAGACAAGCTCTTCTGAATGTTCCAGATAGAGAAGAGATTGCCTTTACCTTAATAAATAAGTATATATGCCTATATAAATGAAACATAACAGAAAAAGTAGTGGTAAGTCTCTGAAGTCTGAATAATCCGTTGCTGTTGCATTTGATATGGCAACAGTATTGTGCTGTGAAGGCTAATTTGGTAGGTTTCTGAGAGGGAAATAACCTTTGGAACTCTTCTAATATGCAAACTAATTAGAGGGTACAGCGAACACAGCTGTTTCTGCCAAGCTGACTAAGCTTGGAATTCAAATTACTATTTTTAGCCAGTTTATAATGTCTCTAGTTCTCAATGGTACCCAAGTTATTACCTTTAAAAATCATATTAATGTGCATTTATCCCACCAATAAATGATGTACAATCAACATTCATAGTGCAACCAGCCTGTTGCTTTTTAGCTCAGAACAAACAGTGTGAATATACAGACAAAACAAAACACTTCAGGTGGCATCTGGGCTGTGGTACACTGAAATCTTTTCTGTGACTTGCATGAGTTTGAACTGAAAGCTTCCTCAGAGGAAAAGGCATGATCCCTGGAGTGAAGTAATTGTTGTTTTCTGTAAGTTGTTTACATAAAATCTCTCTAGCATACTTATTCCCCTCCCCCCCTTCTTGCCCTCTGAGAAAGTTGCCTTTCTCCATTATACAAGAATTTCTTGCATGCTAATTTTTTGCATTAAAAATATTTTTCTCTTGATCCTTGAGATACAATCAATGTATAGATCCTGTAAAAAAAAAAAAAATATATATATATATATATAAAAATTCTGTTCAGAGATCTAAAAATCACTGCAGCTAACTATACTTTTGCAGGCTATGAAACTGCAGTAAACCAAGAGTTTGGAAAACAATACTGGTATAGGTTACTTTGTGTAAAGTGCTTACCATTCAGTGAGACGGTGTCAAGACTAACTTCAAAATTAAATTGCAAACCAGTGTCTTTTTGCTAATAAGCTTTATTTGGTACTTTCTGCAAAGATTATTAGATAAGCAAAAGGATTCATCAGGATACGCGTACAGTGAATAGTCTTACTTCGTGCATAGATTTGTTACATCCTTCTTTTTAGTCAGTCTAATTTTAATATAACATATGGCATGCTGGTGTCTAAAACTGCTTTAACTGACTGTACTTTGTGAAGGCATATATAACTAGTTTAACTTCAGATAAGAATTCATTTTTTTTTTTTAAGTTATTTCTTTTTTGCTTCTATTAACATCAATAGCTTTCCTACTGTATCTCTTCAAAATTATAGCAGATAAGATCTGAGTTTAGGTAGTATTAGATACAGAAAATGATGGTTGCAAATTAATCCTGTTTTCCTAAGCTTTATGTTTTTCACTTCTGTTTTTCATCATGGTAGGAGACTTCCAGACCAGCTTAAATCAAGAAACTAAAAACTAGGCAACTCCAGAAAATAGTTCTGATTCCTAAATAAAAATCCTTTTGTTTCTGGTTTTGTGTTGTCATGGAAAATAGGCCATTGACAATCAACCTAGATCTACTCTTGTATTTCGAAAGACTTTCTCACCAAAAACGTGAAGGAAATGCATGATTTCCAGGCCCGGCTCCCATGGCGCTGAATGGTGTCCACTTCCAATGACAATTTGTTGCTGCAATGCTAACGATGGGGGAGGGAAGCTAATCTAAAACTTTCTTCCCTTGCCTCTCGGGACCAGGGAAGACAAAAGCATTCCTACAAGAGCCAAAAAAACTGCTCAGAGAAATATCCTCCCTTCTGAAAGGCGAAGTATATAGTTGTTCCAACACAGCTGTCAACCGACGAGCATTACAGTGTAGTAGCTGGATTCCTAAAATGGTAGTGAGAAACATTGACTCCTAAGTTAGAAACCAAATGAGTTAGAGCATTGCAGATGAAAACTAATCTGCTTGGAGAACACAAGCAGCATCCATAATAGCAACCAAGAAGTATCTCCTGGCTGCCTTCAATGGGTGACTTCCTTAACTGGTTTATTTGCACTGTTCCCGAGGGGAGACGTGGCTGCAATAATGGCTATTTGGGAGAGATAAGGTGGATCAAAATCAGTACTCTAGCTGAAAGGTTTTTCTGTTTCTCATTGAAACCCTTTAATGGTTTGCAGTCCAAGTTGACATAAATGTTTCTTTTGGAATGCAATGCCAGCAACAACAAACAACGTGAGGGCATCCAAAGAACAATAGCAGTGATGTGAAAAAAAGTAAGATATTTTCCTTTGTAAAAATAAAAGAAGGACTCTGAAAGGATATTTTTGTTGATTTAAGTCTTTAATGAACTTGCAAAGGATTATGCGTGTGTGTATTCTTACACACAGCCTACTTTGCCTTTGCATGCTAATTACGATGCTGTACTAACAGCATACCAAACTGAATTGGTGATGAGTCTTGGAGTACATGAGGTCTCCTGCTGTCCCTATTACTTGTGGCATTAACTATGGTTTCTAGGAGTTATTGCCCCAAGTTAATTTGTTGAATTTGTAAAGAGGTTGGTAAGTTAATGTGAAAAGAACTCTGGAGCTCTTTTTAAAACTCAGTTTTTCTATTTTCAGGCACTTCCAGTGCTGTAAGAGCTCTTTAGTTTCTTCTCTCTGACAACAGTGCATTTTTGCTTTTGATCAAAGTATCTTTATGTAGCCATCTCTATTTCCACCTATGTTTTAATATTCATTTTGGCACCCACCAAAACTTCTGAAGTCATCTTATTTCCTATTTCCAAGTAGTATTTGTAAACTGTCTTTGGTCCTCATTGCTAGTATCTGGACCACCACTTTAATGTAGATATGGCACCAGTCAAAAGATAGAAGGGTATATTTTTTTTCTGTTTGAACCTCATCATCCATTTGCAAGAGAAGGTAGTGCTGCAGAACGAGCTGAAAACTCAGAAAAGCATGTTTCTAGTTACTGAATCCGTGGTTAAAAATCCTAGTGATCTTATTCAGGGAATCATATTCCATCCAGGGGATTGTTCCAATGCTAAATGTATGGATGTGAAGTCAAACTCTCTGAAAAGTAAAAGCTCTGTATTTCTTCTCTTTCCCACTAGGAGACCATTTAAGAAAACAAGTTGTCTTTCTCTAGGTTGTTGGGTTTGCCTTCAGGATTAGAACTATAAAATACCTAAGAGCTTGGTGAATACTTTTTGTTACTTCTATTGGATAAACAAAATGATGCATTTGAGAGGTAGTGACTTAGTAGTAGAGGGCAATCTCACCCACATCCCAAGTGTTGCTGGGATCTTGTCTGTTTTGTAGACGTTTGTATGCCTCCTGATTTTTGTAGATCTGTCCCGTAAGTCCATTTGATCACCTTGCTGCAAGCTAAAATCCCACATGCTTCATGGATGCTACCTGATCAGTCTCGATTAAGGAGAAAAGGTAAAGCTAATTAGTTAGCAAGACAGTGTTCAGTTTATTTGTTGTTGGTATTTTGAGACTTGTATAAATCCTTGACTTTTTTCACAAGAGGCTTCTTCACTGGTGGAAAACCAGTGCTTCAAGCTGGCAATTCCTGCACTTCAGTTTCAGAGCAAAGCTGCCTTTCCCTGGGGTAGGGAGCATGAGATGTGCATCATGCCAGTTGAAATGTCTGGGAAATCCCACTGCTTTGGAAGTTCTGATTTGCGTTATGCTTTCATGGATAATTTTGTAAATGCATCAGGAAATCAACTGTATGGGCCATGCTACTGAAGTGCACCATGCAGTGAAACTGCATCTTGTCCTTTCAAACGCGGAGCGATGGCTTGCTGAAAAGCTCTTCTCATGCTGACTTTGTTTTTCTCAGGCAATTTCTGTGCCGTGTTCTAGACGACCAGATTTGTATCTCGCATACGATAGCTTAATTTGAAAGTGACTTTGACAAACCCAAGATGACTTGGGAATTATAGCCTGTCCTTCTCTCCGTGACAGCTGTTGTTTTAAAAGGTCGTGTTAGTTCTGAGGAATGTATGTGGCTGCAGCAGAGGGAGCATGGTACGGTCCCTGCCCATGGCAGGGGTGTTGGACTGGGTGATCCTTGAAGGTCCTTCCAACCCATCGTGTCGTGACTTGACTTGTCTCCTGTTAATGTGACCTTCTAAAGCACAGCTTGGTAAGCTAGATGTGTTTAACTCATGTCATCCACCAAGAGATGAAAAATAGTGCGGTCGTAGTTCTGCAACTGTGTACGTTTAAACTGCTGATAAGGTGAATACACAAATGTTGGCACATGTTTGTTTGTTTGTTTAATCTAGCAGTTGGGATTTCATTCTGTTTCTTTAAAATATTTGTCCTGAGCAAAATGACTGCAGTGTTTGTCTGTTAAGCTGCTAAAGTGCTGTGCTGTTTGTTTGGCTTTTAGTCAACATACTTTCCAGGAAAAGGTGAAAGGACACAAATACCACAGACAAGTTTCGTTTGTAATTCAGTGAACGTGAAGAATATGTTTTAATATAAAATGAAGTCTCTTTTTAATGACAACAAAACCAAAAAACGAACAAAACAAAAACAACTTAAACAAGGCTAAGTAGAAAGGCTCAAACATCAGCTCCTCAGATATGCAGGGCTGCTTGCTTTCCAACCTGCTAAGTGTGTGCTATTACTCATCAAGACCACAGAGCACAATCTGTGTGTGGGTGCTCTGGGTACTTTAATAATTGTAGTACTTTGGTTATAGTTCACAAGATGATCTTGTTAATAGATTTAAATTGATTTAGGGAGTTTTAAACAGTGACAGTAGTTCAAATATTAGTTTAAACTACTGCCTGGGGTCTCTCTTTAGGCAGAAGTAATGTCCTTCTGTGTTGGTACAATACCTAGTACTGTACTAGGAGCTTCTTAAATTCCTTGTTAACAGTAGTAATAAAAATGCCAGATGTTCTAAAAACTTATTTAGTTGGCAGCGTGCCCACATGCCCAATTCTGATGTGTTCAGAATGAAAAGTCTTGGAGCAGACATATATTGGGATCAAAAAGGAGAGATATGGAAAAAAAAATCAGAAAGACATGTGCAGCTTTTACCTGAGAAGGCATCGGATCTGTTGCTACTTGGGTGGTGGTGGTGCTCCAGTGGGGCTGCCTGCAGTGTGCTAGTTGGAGCCAAAATATTTCTCTGTAGTCATTCAGATGCCAGGCCAAGCTTAATTCTGAAATGACAATTCAATTAAGGATCTGTGTATCATTTTTCTAAATGTGTGAATAAATCTTACGGTAAATCTGAAATATGAGAGGAAGGCAGCAACTGTAGGTTAGTTAGGAAAGACGTGCTTTAAAAGCAGTTAGAAAAAACCCAGCCCAGCAGCACGCAAACCCACAGGTAACCTGCTGATGTCTTTATCAAAATTAAGGAAGCATTTTGTCAGAATGGAGTGGGGAAAAGACATCTTCAGATGGGATCTAGTAATGATTTTCATTGTTCACTAAGGTTGTAATACAGCTGACAGGAATTGGGAGTATATTTTTGGCAAGTTTTTGTCCCTGTAGCAGAGCACACGCTATATACCTATAGAGATCAAATGACATGCACGTTCTGTGTAAAGGGTGAGGACGGTAAGTTATGAAATGGAACTACATGCTTGTGTTCATTTACAGGAACCTTCTTGTGCTTCAAAACTTTAAATGTACTTGTTTCAGTGTACTGAAAGCAATTTACAGGAAGTGTGGCTGGACTGATTCACTTTCTGCATATTGATTTCTGCCCAAAGTAAAACTTCTGATATTAACAAAGCATGAGCGATATTTTAGATATCACTTGAAATGACTTAAAATAATAAAGCTTTTTTTTTTCCTCTTAAAGTTTTTCTAAAGGTGAAATTTTAAATCTGAATAAGAATGATTCAGGGTAATTCCTGTAATGGTGATGAAGTTTACAACTGGTTTGTGCTTATAGAGAATAAGAATTCTCGCTGCCTTCCTGTCTTTATTTCAGTAATTTTTCTAGTTCTTCTGAAGATAAATTAGCCGCTACCTGGTGGAGTAACCTGTTTTCAGGGCTCCAAGAACAATCTATCCATATGTCTGCACAGTCATGGTACATAAAGAACCACCCGATGATAGTTCCTGAAACAGAGTTAAAAACTGAAAGGATAATACTTAAGTTTATTCCTTCCGTCTTTTTTGATTCTATTCTGTTAAAATTTAGATATGAACAAGATGTTTTTTTCTCCTGTCTCAGTTCTTTCTTGTTTGTGATGGAAAATACATTTTCTGATTTTTTTACTTAGTTTTAATTCTGCAGTTCTTAAATTTTTATCCTTTTAACAAAGGGCTTTTGGATAAAACTGTAACAGATTAAACCATGTCAGCAGGGTGTTGCCTTCCACTACCTTGTAGTAGATAGGACTCTGGTTGCTGAGAGATGTGATGTCAATTGGCTGCTGTTGGATAGCTATTAGGAAGCTTTAATCTTAGTTTTATTGTAGAATTTCACAAGTGAAATTATTTCTATATGGCAGATGGTAAATTTTAAAAATGTTGGAAATCCATACCTGCATGCTGGCTGTTCCTGTTGGTATTGGCTGTGCAAAGCAGACTAACTGGCTTTCATCTGAGTCTTCTATCTTTGTTTGAGCACAATCCTTGAAGTGCTTTAAACAAAAGATTATCCTATCTCAAACCTTTTAAAAGACAACATTTTCTGTACAGAACACTGAGCTTTATAAAGGAATTGGGCTTTCTGGATTTATACATTAAGCTTTTCTAATCGGTGTATTGATCTGAGCTGCTTTCTGAGAACCATGTATATGACTTTAAGTATTTCCAAGTCTAGCAAGTGTTTGAAAATAGTTGCATGATTTTGGGGGAGAGATAGAGGGGAAAAAAATGTTTCTTGATTTAAAAAAAAAAAATAAATAAGGAGTAAAATATCAATGACTAATGACCATAAAAGTGAACAACGTGCTAGTGAACAAGCAGTGAGCAAGGAGTGATATTGATGTAGGTATCTTGAAAGTCACCATCTCTTTGTATACCTTGCAGAAAAGGGGATACTCAAAAACAAGAGAACCTTAAAGTTGTTTACCCATTATTTTTTTCTATCGAATAAGCTCATTTGTTCGAAGATTAGCTGGTGATAATACATGATGCAAGAATTTGGGGTCACAGTAAAGTCATGCTTTTTTTCATACTTTTAGCCCAGCTAGTACTGAGGCTGTTAACACTATGTAGTGTCTGAAAGATTGTAGAAGATTCAGAGTGAGTATAAATAAAAAGTCATTCCACAGTTCCTAGTTCGTGAAGTCAGAGATCCCTTTGAGAAACTGTAAACTACCTGCAGTGGTTCCAAGGGCATCTCGCCTCCGTTTGTTTCCAGTTTGCAACGTGTCATTTGCAGCTGGTCTAATATGCAGCATGTTGAGAGTGTGAGAAAGAAAGTGTGAGAAGAAGCTTTTCTCGTCCCTTCCTCACCTTGTAGTACTTTCAGTTTTTATGTTTTCTCTCCTTCCTCTCCACCCACCCTGAAGCCTACAAAGTCCACACACTTAGTCTTTACCTTGTTTTTTGTGGTAGGTGTTCTGTAAAAGCTATAATGCCATTAGGTGGCTTGTGAGATGTTGGGATGAAGTATTAGGTAACTAGGAAAAGAGGACTCTATTTATAACCACAGTTGTCAGTTTACGAAACCTGGAATTACACATTTTAAACTCATACAGAGTCCATACTGCAAACAAACTAAGATCTGGATATGCTACACAGACTGAATTCCTTTAGGAGTTCTGTAGGTGTCCAGGCTGTTGGATGCACCGGTTTATTTGAGATGAGGTTAAACCAAAATTTGTTATCTGGAGACCTCTGTGTTTGGGTAAGTCAAGATTTGGATCTTGTCTCTTATTTTTCTTATAGGAGATGAGTAACTGACTGAGAACCTCCTGACACTTTAATAGGACTGTGGTTTATTTCCTGGCACTAACTTTGTTTGATGATAAAGATAGTAAAACTTTGCTTCTGCAAAACAGCTGTCAAGAAAAGCCATTTCATCTTCTCAAAAGTCTCTGTCCTTCCAGTAATGTCTAAGATGCACTTCTGAAGCAGATTGAATGTCTGGGAGGAAAAATAGAGATGGACATGGAGAAGGAAACTTCAGTTATTTTTTTATACTGACCCTCCGTTCAGTTGTTTCCTGTTTTGGCAGTGAGTACATGGCTACAAAACAGCAGAAGTAGAGTGTTCCTGCCAGCTACTCTGAACTTCTTCTGTTATGGGTCATAAATTTCAAGGACAAACTGTATTTTGAACTTACTGAAATTCGAGAAGCCTCATGTAATTCTTTAACCAAATATTAGAGTTTAGTACAATGCTTGGCACAAGTGATCCAATCTGTGCTGTAACCTTCAGGAAAAAAAAACAGAATTGAAAAATCAGTTTTTGCTCATTGCAGATAACGACATTGAAGCAGTATGAGAATCTCAACATCTGAGTTCTTCAGAATTGCAACAATTTGTTCTACAGCAATGTTTTCCTTCTGACAACATACAAAATAAATACAGTACTGTTAAAGTTGGAACACTGTACAAGTTAGTCCTTCCTCGCTTCTGGAAGCATGTACCCAAGTTTCAGGAACTGTTTGGGTTCAGGCATTCAGTTGGCCATTTAGTGCTTGGTTACCTACCACGATGAGGTGGGTGCAGTGAAGTACTGCAGGATTTACTTTCCTGATCCTTAAATTTCTACAGTTAGGTGTGTTGAAACTAGTCGGTGGTGAGAAGCAATCTGTGGTGAACATGGGCACAGAAGAAATTAGTACACTTTCCCAAGTGTTGATATGATTTAATAACATATAAGTGTTGATATGATTTAATAACATGCCCAGTTTACATTCTCTGGGGGGTTATTTCCGTGCCTACAAGTAGCTGACTGCTGTGTCAGGAGCCCTGCTTACGCTGCATTGCTACAACCTGTTCCAGATTGCCCACATAGTGCTGAATTAGCAAGGGGCTTTCTAGGAAAACCATGTTGCAAGTGTGTGATTATATATATATAATTTTTTAACTCACGTAATAGTGTTGTTGAACTTTAAACAAGCCTGTCTCTTTCTCGCTCTCTCTCTCCATGCTACTTGGCTTCAGGAAGAAGCTTGGCATACCAGCCCACTGGCTTTTTTTTTTTTTTTTTTGAGGCAGATTAATAGGCAAATCAATAGTACTATCTTTTTCTTGAAAGCAAAACTGAGAGACTAGATAATTTTTAAAAGGATGTTAAATTCTACATTTATTTCACGTAACTGGCTGGAATTCTGCAGCTCGTTGTTAAGATAAATGTTACGTGATGTGCTTGTCTGGGCTTTAGCTGATCTTTAGATGCACGTCGATGACCTTCGTGTTACCTAGAAATTATATCCCTGTTTCTTGTCCCCATCCAAATGTCCTGATACAAAGGGATAAGAAGCTGTTTTACTTGTCAAACTGACTTAAATGCAATGTTGATCTACATACACTTCATGTCTTTGCAAGGAAGGACTCAGTTCCCTGCTTCTCAGTGAGTAAATTTGCTCCCTTACACACTAAAGATGTCTTCCCATTTGTGTAAAGTAGCTGTTTATTGTGGATCCTCCAGTATTACCTGTTGTCCTTGTGGACTTCTGTACAGGTCTTTGCCACATCATGTAATTGTAGTGGGGTTTTCTATTCTGAAATTAGCCCTTAATGACATCCCAGAAAACAGCAGCTTTCATTTTATTTTTAAAACCTTCCTACCTTTTATAGCAGTCATTTTTTTTCAATGCTAGCTTTAAGAGGAAACTTCTTTTTCTTAAGCTCTTAAGCTAAAATTGCTTTTTTATTTAAGTGTTTATATACTTGTTGTGAATTGCTTTCCTTAGTGTGACTGGCTCAGCAGATATATTACCGGGTGCCTTTGTAGCTCATAAGATCTTGGCAATTGCTGTTTCCCGTAGGAACAGAACTGTTAAAATGACAGTATATCATTATCGCCTAGTCTGAGCTACTGCAGAATTTATGGGGTAATAAAATAGTGCCATCGGACTGAGGCCTGCTGCAGAGTTCCCGGGGAGCCTTTCGCTGAATCCAAAGGCCCTTTGGCCTGCACATCGTAGCTGCTTCCCTAGAAATACCGACGTGCAAATCCGTGCAAAATTGCAGTGCTTGAATGACTGATGTCATGAATGCCTCTTCATGTGGTCTTACCTAATGCTTTCTGGAAGATTTTGGGGTGGATCTGTTCTTTTTATAACGTCCTGTTGGTGTCTGAACAAGAGGGCGCAAGCATGGTCAAGCAGCGGAGTTGTGCTCCAGTTTCCATGTGGCAAATCCAGCAGAGTAGTGGCAGCTAGGACAAGTGGAAAGCTGGCAGAAAATACAGTGTGAATTGGCAGACCTGGGACTCTGGGTAGTTGCGGGTTAACAGGCTGAAACCAGGGGAATTTTTTTTTTTGAAGGTTGGGAGGAACAGAAAGAAAGGGCTGTGGGCTGTGGAGGGGATTCCTAAGAGGACGTTTCGGAAGGGAGGCAGGGGCAGGCATCCTGGCCAAGCGAGCACCCCGTCCTGCTGAAGGTCTCTGGGACGTGAGGACACCATCACCGCACCAAGACCTTGTGTCTGAGCAGCTCGGCCACCCATCCTCGTGTTGTGCCAAGGCTTCGTGGCAGGCAATGGGATGCTCTCAGGCCTCGTGGGACCCATCGTGCAGCTGCGAGCAACCATCTCCCAAAGAGTACTGAAGAACTTCTTGCTCCGGTCACTGCTACAAACGACCAGCAACGAGAACTTTCCGTTTAAAAACCAGTGCTTCAGCAAGCTTCCTCTTTCCACCCTGCGATGTTTAGGGGTATTTGCACTGGGTACGGGACTTAAAACCAGGAGCTGAGTGGCAGAGAATGACTCATGCTCAAAACCAGAGGCATTTGACTTTGGAAAACTGACTTCAGTTCTAGCCCTTCCTCTTTATCAAGTGTTGTATTGCGCGACCTTTTAAATGAAATGTCGAGCTTCCTTTTTAAATGGCAGGATCTCTGCAGTGTGACTGTGATTCAAGAAGGCGATAAGTAACCTTATCAATCCCTGTGTTCATCCCCAACTAACTTGAGTTCTTGCAGCATCACTAGCTTCACGCTGCTTGTACCACAGTGCTTCCTTGCCTTGAATGAGCCTGCTTTCTCCAGCAGGAGATCCTGTGGTACTGTTACTGCTGTGTTCTGGAACACTGCGTAATTACCTAATTTGATAGCTGACTCCCGCAATCACAGATGCTTCTGAGAAGCATCCAAGAAAGCCTGTAACGTGGCCATTTTACAGAACCGGTCGCTAGAATGTTTCTTCCAGTAAACTCTGTTGAAGGCCATCTGATTTCCACTGAAGTCACCTTAATGTCCTGGAAGCAGTCTTATGTTTCTTGCCAGTAGATGTTGTACCAACTGCTGTAGCTTTAACCAAAATAAAAAAGAGAGGAAAAAAATCAGTTATTCCTTGTTGCTGAGAAGAGTATGCCCAGCCTTTTCAGGCATGGATTTAACCACAGAGATCCAGGCATTCATGCCATCTAGGATTTTCATTTTTATTGGTATTGCGTTCAGGAATGAATTTCTGTATGCTATTTGGATTTTCATACAACAGCAGCTTGCCTGGTGCCGTATCTAGGTCCCTCGTTTTCTCCCCCTTGCTCCCACACTTTCATTCTTTCCTCTACATGTTGCAACATGCTTCAGAAAAATATGCTTTTTAAGTTGCCTGTGTTTCTGGAAGGCACATGTGTAACTTCTTTCTTTTTGTTTCTTACAGGCCTACAGGAGTTACGCATCTCCTAGAACTCCTTTATTCTTTCTGTACCTCTAGGCATTGTAGCATCTTTTAAAAAACAAAACCAAAGCAAACTAGTATTTGGTAGTGAGTTAATAGCCAACTCTCTACTCCTTGAACAATAAAATGTCAGATTCTTAAATGTGTGATGTTGGTATCTGAATCTGGGGAGCTTTGAGGCTGGGAGCTTGTTCTGGAGGTTGTGTTTGAGTGCATATACACGAGTATAATAATTTTATATTAGAATTCCTTTGCATCGTTTCATTTCTGTAATGAAGCATTAGATCTGTTGCCTTCTTTACAGAGGGGACAGTTCTTTTCTAATGTGTTAATGCTATGAAATGAAACAGTGTAGATGGGTGCTGCTGCTAATTTAACCCAGTATTTACAGCAAGGTTTTTTTGTTGTTTTGGTTTGCATTTTGCTATATTTAATGTGGATCCTAAGTGTTGTTTTTTGTACTTTGTGGGGCTGTTTTACACTTAAAGAAAGAAAGAAATATGTAGACTCTGTGGGAAATGTGGTTAGAGATCTAGAAGACCATTTTTCCTTAGTTCCCTATTTTTGTCTGTTATTAATCCTGTTCAGTCAGTACATAAGAAAAATAAACCCCTGCAAAATACAAAGTCACCAACCTAACGTCGGAGACGAATTTCTGAAAACAGCCATTTTAGCTGCTTCATGTTTGAGATATTAGACTGTGGCAGTCAAGATCATATTCTCCAGACTGCATTCTTCATAAGCAGAAATACTGGCAGCCATGTGTTAAGTTATAAAAAGATAGCAGCTGATGTCAGGGCTTATTTCAGTGAGGAGCCATTTCAGAATACTGAACTAATTTTGAGTAGGTATATATAAAATAGAGCTCTTTACTTGACATGTGAAATTCTGTATCAATTAGTACATACCTGAATAATGGGGTAGAAGAATGAACAAGAAATAAGCTGCAACAGATAGTCCACCTCAAAAAAAAATATCACTGTAAATAATTCTTTATGCAAAACTGAGAAGATCAGAAAAACAGTCCTGTTTGGCCTGCATTTTAGAAATTAGCTTTTGAGCTGGTATAAAATCCTCCTGCTCTGATGTTGGAAGGCTACCACAGTTTAACCAGAGCCCGAGCTAAGGTGAAACTGGTAATAGAGGAGTGCCCAGCCTTTCTATGCAAGTGGTCTATACATCACAAGCAGCCCTACAGATGTGCTAGATTTATGTGCACAGAAACCTGTGTTCTGGTCACGGTGGTTATATATGTGTGGATCAACACTATGCTCAAATACATATGTATCTGCACAGATACCCAAATCAAGCCAAGTTTTATGTTAATTAAGTGTATTTTACAAAGTAAATTTCATCCTGCAAAAGGGGGGTGAATTTAGCTCAGCAGTTTGTTACTAATGGTGATTTTTCAATGGTATCTGGGCCAGGTTATTTTTTTCTTACCATGTATGCGTACAATGTATCTGTCTTAAGATTTCTTAAACCTAATGATTCTATCAAAATATCAGTTCTACAGTAAATCCACTTCTTCAGTTTTCATTAATCTCAATTAAATCTGACGACTTCACTATAAAGCTCCTTGTACTATAATTTTTAAGAATTTCATACTTCCACAGTATCTATTTACACTGTGAAGTTGTCTGTGTTAAAACTGGGACTAATGTCCAAGGACAGCAGAATTCTTTTTATTATATCTTTTGAAATTGTATCAGATAGCTGAGCTATTATATGCATCGCGAGGGGGAGGAGAAGAAACCCTAAGTATATACTTTATATGCTACATATGTTTTCGTTGAGCATGTGAATTGAATAATTTTTGCTATTTGCAGCTTTATGACATCTTGCTGATAAGATCAAGTTGTAAATGATCCTAGAAAGGCATGACTGTAGCATGTTGTTGACAAGTCACCACTCTGTGTGTGTTGATGTGTTTTTTCTATCATAATAAATATTTTCTAATTCCTGATGAGTCAGAAAAAATACTTGATAGTTCCACTGATAATGGAAACAATAGCATAGAGCAGTGTACGTGAAAGTGCTTTGGGTCAGAGAGCCTTTTCCATTAGGAGTGCAAAGGCATAATGTCTGGTAAATGTTTTACTACTTTATTGGGGAAGTTAATAATATTTTAACACACAAATAATGTTAGCGTTGTATCCTGATAAATTTAAACTCAGTTTTTAACTTGAATGCCGGAGTGCTTACTGTCTAAAACTCTCATACGTTAAAATGTGTAGTCAAATGCCTGTTTGTCTGAAAATAGCTTAAAATGGTATGATGATATTAGATGGGTTCATATCTAAGACTTCTTTTTTTGTTTTGTTTCAGGACATCAGGCATGAAGCCAGTGATTTTCCATGTAAAGTGGCCAAACATCCCAGAAACAAAAACAGAAATAGGTACAGAGATGTCAGCCCCTGTAAGTACACTTTCTTTTCCATTGTTTGCAACAGACAGTTGACCTCTAATGACTTGTAAGCGCACTATGTAAGAACATAATTTCGGTTAGATGCGTATACATTCAAGTCAATTCATTTTGTTAATACTTTTAGTTATGAGATGGATGTCACAGGATGCCATTATATCCATAGGGTTATACTGTAGCAGCAGACTTATTCTGTGTTCTTGAGCAGAAAACTGAAAAAAGGAACTTGCTTTACCATTGAATTCTTATGCTAGGGAAGAATGGTGGCTGAAATAGCATTAATAAAAGTGCGAGTATCCTTTCTGTAGCAGTATATTTACTACAGCACCCTTCTAGTCCATATAGCATAAATGCTGCTATAGGAAGATGGGGAAATCTTGCATAAAGCATATGACCTCTGGAAATAAATCCTAAGCTATCTGGAACAGAGAAAACAGGAAGTTTGCAAGGATGGTGATATTAGTGTGAGACATGTTTCTGAAATGATTATCACCGCACACTGCACATTCTGGTGAATTCTGGTGGGCTGTGCATCTTTGAGCACGTGTCCTCTGTACCGGGCACACTGGTGACAGCTCAGTTCAGTGTCACAGCCTGTCTTTCCTTCCATGTTCCTGTGTAGAAAGACACTAACATTCAGACTTGCCTGTGCCTGGCATGCTCACTTCTGAGGTGCAAGAGAGACTGCAGGAATGAAATCACAGTGCAGGGAAGTACAGGACTGTAGCCAAATGATCAGTGAATAATATTTGATATTTTGGACACTAGAGAAAGTTCACAGCTTGTTTGCTAAACTGCCTTCTCTGCACTAAATGACAACACCCAGGACTCATTCCCTCTTCTTCAAGGGTACAGCACTGCTACCTGTTTTAAACACAACCTATAGAATTTCTGTATATTTGGGCAAATGCCTATATTCTGCTCAAAAACACTAGTTTCATTGTGTACCAGGAAACTCTTATACTTAGTGGTTAAAAGTTACTTAAGTCTTCAAGGTAATTGTGTAGAAACAGTAGGGTTGCACGTAGGTTGCTTTACTAAGCAGTTCTAATATTTGGGGTCGTGAGTAACAAATGGTTCTTTTTTTTTTTTGTCTTTAGATAATACTACTTCCAATCTGCCTTTCTTGCAAAATGTAGAAACTCTTGGGTTTGTGGTTTTTTTATTCTACGTAGAGCAAACTGAAACTAACAAAAGAGCAGTGAAATTACATTTACTGTAATTTTTTTTAATCGTTCTTTCTATATTAAAGTGTGGTTGGGTTGGGAAAAGTCGCTAAATCTCTACAAGAGTAAGTAGTCTCTGTTCCGTTTGTCCAATATATGTTTAGGCAAATCTTTCACGGCCTTGAACAAGCTTATTTTGAATGTTTAAGCTTCTAAAGATAAGCAATTGTGTAACTAGATTTATTTAAAAACAGTAACTTGATAACTGTACAAATAGGTCAGCGTGATCTGCTTTGCTCATTACCATTGTGAGCACTTCAGATGCAAATACTTCCATTCTTCCAGCGTATTCTTAGAAGATGGACTGTGACTTGCAATCAGTGCTCTGGTGTAGTGCTGTTCTTGTAGTAGCTATATTGTATTTCCAGAGTTACAAGTACCAGAGAACATTTCTGCGCTGTGATTAAGCTCTTTTGATTATTCAGGAAAACCCAGCTTTTCTTGATCATAACATTTGATGAGGTTGTGCATGGACTGTGCTGTGTTCCTTATACATTAACCAGTGTTTTTCTAATTATGCTGCAGTTGATCACAGTCGAATTAAGCTAAACCAAGGTGACAATGACTATATCAATGCTAGTTTGATAAAAATGGAAGAGGCCCAAAGGAGCTACATCCTTACCCAGGTAATTGCTGTCTGTGGATCATAAAAATTGTATGGTGATTGGGGTTGTTTCTTGTAGGATTTCTTTAGCCTCATGCCTGTTTGCTTTATTTTAAAATTAGTTAAGTGTATGTAAATATCTCTGTGTCTATATAAACGTATTGTGTACATAGAACAATTTTACAGAAATGCTACATATTTTTCCTCCTTTGTGTCATCACTGACTGACTTTCTGTAGAGCGTTTTGGCCCCTTTGTATATCTGACTTTGGACCCACCTAGGTGTTGTTCTAGAACATAAGCCAACATGCTTCTGGAAATCTGCCTATGATGTGTTGGCTTATGAGAAGCAACATTTAGATGTGGTTGAAATATATCGCATTTCTCCTACACGGAAGGCCAGCACAAAGACTTCAGACCATTGCAATCTTAAATTGTCTGATAAATTTTCTGACCAGAAGTGAGCTTCAGTTAGTGGAAGGGTTTTGCATTTACAGAAGAACTCTAAGTCTGGACTTCAAGATGTTCAAACATACTTAAATATAACACATTTATCTGTTAGGTTGAGTGGGGCAGAAGTTACATAAAATATGCTAGGGATTTTCTGATGCCTGACCTTCCCTTTAAAATAAGCAGTATGCTCTATGGCCTGTTTGTTCTTAAATGTCCTTGTGAATATGTTAGTGCGCTATTTCCAAATAGCATACCTGCTAATGACATGGTCCCTGAAATGTCTAAGCTGGGCAGTGCTGATGCTTTTATCTACAAGGTGAGAGAGGAAAGCCATGAATGCAGACTTTAGTGATGGGGATATGGCCAGGGGAAAGTTGCTGTCTTTCACCGAGTCTGTGACTTCCCCACCTAATTATGTAGCACATTCAAAAACGCCCAAGTACTGTTGTCTTAGTCTGAGAGCTGGCAACTGTGCCGGAATGCTTGTTTGTCCTAAGCGTTCAGTTCCCTGGAGACCCTGGAGATAGTCCTGGCTTCTAATCTTGACTCTTCTTTTCCTTCCTCCCGCATTTTAGATAAAGGTAGACTGGGATTAATATTTTCAAGTAAAGTTCAGCAGCTCTTCCTTCCTGTTTCTAGAGAATAAAGATACATCTGTAATGAAGAAGCAGACAGTGGAGTATTCAATACGAAAATTATTCTGTGCACCTTTTATTTTCCTTATTCAGGAGAGGGAAGGCTGATCGTAGGGTTGAAAGGAAGACCTGTATGTGGAATAGTCAGATATGCTGCTAAGTAGCAGCAGTTACCTTTTCTGATCCAATATTTAATGGATTTGACTGGCTTTTTGAGGGCACTGTCCTGCGGTTTTGTTTGGACAAGGTGGTGGACAGCAAATGTGAGAGGTTTGTTTGTGTTGCCCAGAATTCAGAACAATGGTTTTGGAGTAGAGAAGAGCAAAGGAACAAAGCAAAACCATAAAGTTAGAAGGAAATTCTAATTTGTAAGTAGATAGTAGTTCTTTAACAGGAGTTACCATTTTGTTCAGTCCAAAAGCATATCCATGAAGATTCTGGAAAACTATATAACTTGTTAGTGATCTGGCATTTTTCTGTCTTTCGGATGTTTCTCTGTTCAGTGGACTAACTGTCAAGTGTTATGAATAACAATGATGTATTGCAGAAGAGTTAAATGTATACATTAATTCTGCTCTTAGTCAATGGGGATTTATTTCCCCATTACTTTTGCTTACTTGCCTAAGAAAATTCTCTCAGCAATTTTCACTCCCAGTTCTCTTCTTGCAAATGAGACTACTTCTGTCTTCCTGTTATGTGTGTGTGTGGGGGAAGATTAATCATGGGTGAATTCATAGTGGGAAATTGGAAATTAAAGCTATATCACTGCTTTTTTTTTTTCTTTTTTTACAGTTTGAAATTAGAAGTTGCTTGTTACTACTTCTTGCCTTAATTTATTGCCTAGGGCAGTAACTTTTACTGGGGAACATTACTCTGACTTTAACAGAGAATAACGCTTATTTCTGGGGATTCTGTCTCTGCAGGGACCTTTGCCAAATACTTGTGGTCACTTTTGGGAGATGGTTTGGGAACAGAAAAGCCGTGGTGTTGTCATGTTGAACAGAGTGATGGAAAAGGGATCCGTAAGTATTTATCTGGTTTGAGCTATTCATTGCATGTTTTGGTTTAAATTAACTTTAAAAAAAAAAAAGGCAAAGAACAGTAATAGAAGGGGGAAAAAGGTGACTTTAAGTAATTTTATCTAACAAATTGGTTGGGTACTTGGTGAAATAATAAATCCAGAAAACTATTCAGTTTGTAATTACAGGTCCTAATTTCTTCTGAATTTGGTTGAAGTAAGACGCAAACACAACATAATTCTCCACAATAAATAAGTATTTGCTCTCTACTGCTAATCTAGGTATCTGAATGTAGTTCTCACTCTTCCTTGTATACACAGTGTGCCTCTCAGAGGTTATTTACACCAAGTGCTCATTCAGAAGCAGTATGAAACAGCTTTAGAGTAATTACAGGGCCTCTGACTCCAGGCTTCTTTCACTCAGTAAGAGCTCTGATTTCTAAACATACCTGCTACGTATGTTGTTTCTCCTCCAGGGTCATTGTTTTACAATCAGAAGTACTTGTACTGGTGTCTGTCTTAAGCAGTGATGTCAGAGATACGGAACCTGCTGTTCAGCCAAGGCTTTGCTTGCTAGGACAAGTGCAGAGGGCTTAGGTCTGTCCGGACCTTTTAGGAAGTTTACATTAGGCGGGACAGACAAATGATGAAGGGGAACAATAGGTGAACAAACAATCGGGGTTATTTTAAGTAATTAACCTTCTGATAGATAAAAAGGGATGGTTCCTCTGGCACATGGAGTAGCTGCTGTCTTGAGAGGAAATGTCTCAGCCCTTCTGGTGGTGGTGAAGACAGGAACCATCAAGCATGGAATTAATTTTTCATCCATGGGTTCGGAGCTTTGCTCATATGCTAACTCCACAGCTGCCATCCTGTGGTCCTGAAGTAGACTTGGTATCTGTGCAAATTTGGGACAGAAGCGGTTTTAAAAACTGACAGAAATGCACAATTTTAAGTTAAATGTCACAATGCAGTCAGTATAAAGACACTTCATAGTAGGGGTGCTGGGTATGTTGGGTATCTGTCGGTGATAACTGGGTGGTACACAGTTTTGCATAATCAGGAAAGAATTCTTGTGCAATCAGTTGTGTTTTAATGAAATGCAGTCTTGATATTAAGTGTTTTGCTTTTTTTTTAGTGTAAGTGAAACTTAATCTTCACGAGATGCAGTAACCATAGTTTTCAATAGTTCTCTCCTTTCCAGCCATTCCCACTCATTCTCTGCAGTGTCAATAGTTTTGAACAAAACGAATTACTGTGATCCCTTGGGACAGGCTGCTAACACTTCTCAGCAAACAGCAGTAGGGGACCTACAGTGGAGCACAACAAAATATCATTTGCAGACACTTAGTGGAGAAATTAGACACAAAGCCAGTTGCTGTTTCATAAACTTTAATATACATAAAAATGCAGAGAATTTTAATCAAGTTCTATACACTGATAAGCCAGAGGATACAATTTCAATAAAAATTAGAATATGTCTCGGCAAAACTAGAATTAGTGTACCACTGAACAAAATACTGAAGGGTTTTCTTATTCATTAAAATACTGTCAGAAATTGTCCTAGGGGTGAGAATGCTGTTCTTCTCTTATCAGTGTTTTTGCACTTCAACATTAAATCTATTATTTGCACTTAAGAAGTATTCATTAACCATGTCCAACAATCCATTCCCGTTGAAAGCTTAGCTATGGACAAGTGGTGGTCATAATCCCTTTTCAGAGAAGCAATGCTTAATGGCAGAAATAGCAGGCCAGTTCTCACTGGCATAATATCCATAGTTTTAATGGTCATAAACTTGGTTGCGGACTTCCTTATTCTTGTTACTGATGAGTTTCTTTAGGTTCTGTTTTTTCCTACACACTACAAAATGTGCTACTTGTCTATTTGACTGACTCGTTTAAGATTCTAGCATGTAGCAGTCTTTGCAAAACTGAGCTCTCAGGAAAACTTTACTGCGAAATTGAAATTCTGTCAGAAATAGGAATGTTTGCTGAATGCAGGTTTTTTTTTTTAGTTGTTTGGCCCTTTATTCTTAAATTGTGCCATGTAAAATTAAAAAGATCTCAGTGCTGGTTTTATTTTTGTGGTAAATGAATGAAGTAACCCAAAATCTCATCTGATGTTATACTTGCAAATTAGTAATGTTGCAATTCTCTGTATGTAGCTTATTTGTGGAATTCGTAATATTTCTTTATGGTACATTCTGCTCTTGTTAACATCTCTTCTTTTGAAATGGAAATGTTTCAATGAGGTTAATACATAAAATGCAAAGTAGACAAAAATTCAGATCTTGGCAGAGTGTTCCAACAGCTTTTATATTTAGAAAGTTATTACATTTTTGGTTTTTATGATTGGTCTGGCGCAGACTAAAATAAATAATGACTTTGGTGATCTTGAGTAGATTCCACAGTGGTGCAGCCCTGTAGCAGTCTTCCAGTTTACATGTAGGAGAAAGAGAGCTTTACCTACACAATCCCTAGGTACCTTTGTGAGTTCGGTCAGGGTCAAAATAGTTTGATTCATAAAAAAAACTTACTGAACACATAGTTCTGCAGCTAAAGGGAGACTGGTATTCTTCGCATTGGAAATAGTCCTTCTTATAATAGAAGCAATGAAGAAATTGTCTCATTAGAAAATGTGTATTTAAGAATAGTTATTTCTTGCCTTTTACACAAATATGAAAGGCACCTACTTGTTTTTAGGTAAAGTGTGCGCAGTACTGGCCACGGAAGGAAGAAAAAGAAATGTTTTTTGAAGATACAAACTTGAAACTAACCTTGATATCTGAAGATATAAAATCGTATTACACAGTACGACAGCTAGAATTGGAAAACCTTACAGTAAGTACCTAAACTACTACCAATCACATTTTTTAATCTCTGAGATGAGACTCGCCTCATCAACAAGCTCTTGAAAAAGCTGGTCATGTAATATAGCAGGTTTTGACCTGGAATTGATGATTCTGCATGAGATTGTTTTCAACGCTGCAATGTATTAGAGCATTACTCTAACAGAGAAGAGAAAAACAGAATCATGCAGAGCAGTGAGAGCTGAGCTAAAGCTCCTGGCTGAGACTGCCTCAGGAGGAATGCCATTAACTTTCACTGAATGCAGGAAACTGAAGATAATGTCTGAGGTTCCTGATGGTGCTGAGCCAGGTGTGTATGTTGTGACGTTCTCACCTGAATTCTGTTCAGTCCTCATACTGCTCACTACTGGAATGTACAGATATTCCTTTGCTCAGCTGTTCACATCTTGCACGCTTCCTTCTGCCAGGAAAAGTGAGAAAGCAGATACCAATTTGACTAATGAAATTGTACCCGAGTAAGGATTTGTTCGTTGTAGTTTGCAGTGTGCATTAAAAATGATACCTGCCATAGACGTGTTTTAGATGGTTGTACCTCAATGTTCCAAGAGGGTGTGAACAGCAGGGATACAGCAGGCCTGGAAGAACGTTTTCAGATGGGGAATGAAGCTGTAAAGGAATGCCTGTGATCGTGTGAGGTGTTTGACTGCAGAAAGTGGGAAGGGCTTCTGTAGTTTGTTGTACTTCATTTTGAGAACTCTTCAAATGGTATTCTGCCATTCGAAATTGGACAGCAGTAGTGCCAGCTGCCTGTGGTGATGCAAGCATTTGAACTGTACTGAGAAAACTAAGATAGGTTATGTGTAAGTAAATTTACTTATCCAATGTACTTTGCTCAAAACAGAGGCCTTTTACAACAAGAGATAATTATTTGTAATTAGTTAATTAGCTATGGAGCTATAAAACTCCCTCAGAGTATGGAACTTTGTTATTTGAATTTGTCAGCTGTTGTGTCGGTGCACTGTACAAGAAGTAGCGGTGTAGTCTGAATCTCACACAAAGTCAAGCTGGCACACTCCTCCATGCCACATAAACCAGAGTTACTTCCAAAGGAAGAAGCTAACATCTTTCCAAAGGCACAAATCTGAAATTGACTTACAGCTAAAAATGTCTAATGTTTGGAGCTATAAAAACATCAAAATTTTGAAGCTGTATGTCTAAATATATAAGAGATTATTCACTGGGAAAACAAATGTGAGGAATTGTTTGCTCATTAGAACGTTGTTGTAGGCAGCTGTGCTTTGAATGGCTTTGACTTGTGTGTCCCAGCTAAAGGACTTCAAAGTACTGTCTTTTACAGACGCAGGAAACTAGAGAGATTCTGCACTTTCATTATACTACGTGGCCTGACTTTGGAGTCCCGGAGTCACCTGCTTCATTCCTCAATTTCCTCTTCAAAGTGAGAGAATCTGGCTCACTTAACCCTGAGTATGGACCCGTTGTGGTGCACTGCAGTGCAGGAATCGGAAGATCGGGAACTTTCTGTTTGGTTGATACATGTCTTCTGCTGGTAAGAATTACTGCTTTGAGACCATGTGCTATTTAGTAGAGTCACAGTCAGGAATGGCTTGTTGTAAGCCTACGAAGAGCTGTGGTGTTTTCTGTGGAGTATTCTTGCATGTTATTTCTCGTTATCTTACTCTTATTCTGTGTTGGACTGTATTCCACTTTAAAATTAAGGCAGAGCTCATTCTATGCTGGCCATTTTCGGTCTGGGGAAGAAAAGTCTCTAGTTCTTAGGACAATTTGCAAGTCTAGACTAAGCCCTTGTGGTTAAGAAAAAAAAAACACTAGGTGTTCGCTAAATAATACTGTAAACTATCCTGAAACAATGTAAAATACATCTAATATGTTTCCTTTAATGGAGTCAACTTACCCTGGAGGCAGGGGAAGATTTTGGCTTTATTCTTTAACTGTGGCGAGAGCAACTAATACACAGAAGTCAGGCCTAGGTCAGAATACCCATTTTTTAAATTATTTTATTTATTATATTTTCAAAAACAAGAAAGACAAAAGAAAAAGAAAAAAAGAAGGGAAAAAATACAACAAGATTTTGGGGAACCAGTATCCCATCTCTCTCTTTTCAGAAGCCAAATAAGTAGCTGATACCAGGTTTTTTAATTAGTTTATTAGTTCTGTAACATGGAGGATGGTCTGATGGCCATAGTATAAAAGGAGTCATTGTATTGAATCTCATCAGAGCATTAAGGCATGTTGCCCATTTTTTACCCTCAGATGGACAAACGGAAAGATCCTTCTTCTGTGGATGTTAAACAAGTTCTCCTAGAAATGAGGAAGTACAGAATGGGACTTATACAGACAGCAGATCAGCTTCGTTTCTCCTACTTAGCTGTTATTGAAGGAGCAAAATTCATTATGGGAGATGCTTCAGTGCAAGTGAGTATTGACTGCAGAGCCAGATGTAGTGAGTTGCAACTCTTTAACTGTAGCAGATAAGTGGGATGAACAGAATAGAAAGGAGCTTTAACCTACTTTGTCTTCAATGAATTTTTGTATTCTGAGGTTCTTAAATAGAACACTTTACTGTCTGACTTCTTAAAAAAAAAAAAAACAACAACAACAACAACAAAAAAAAAACCTACCTGTAGCCCTGTTGTGTAATAGCCCTGTGCATGCTTTTCAGCGCTGTTACTGGGGTGTAGACTGGGTACATCAGCTGTCTTTCATTTTAGGTAACAGCACTTTTGTAATATGTCAGAAAAAGTATAAAAGTGTTATGATCAAATCTTATATATTTCTTTTATGGTAAGCAAAACCATCAGCTAGGTTCTATTTTGTGCTATTTAAAGTTTCCAGACATAGATTAAAATTTCTTGCATTCATAGCTGATGTCTCCAATGTACTGGATATAGCTTAGGTTTGGAGTTCTTTTTGTCTTTTTTTTTTTCCTTTTTATTGATGCAAATGAACAGCCACTCTAAAAATAAATGAAATAGACCGTGAAGCGCCTGCCTTGTTAGAGTAGTTTACATAAAAGAAATAATGGAAAACTTCACATGGCGTTTTTTCCCCTGAAGGAACAGTGGAAAGAGCTCTCCAATGAAGACCTGGACCCACCACCGGAACACACCCCACCACCTCCCAGACCACCAAAGCGAACCTCAGAAATGCACAATGGAAGGATGCATGAACATGCGGAATTCTTTCCTAAGCATGAAGTGGCAGAGGAAGAGATTAGTTGCTCAGTCAGCACTGTGGAAGAGATGGTTCCAGATGGCAGAGCTTGTTCGTCTGTGCCAGTGATCACGGACAGGTGATGCTTAAGTTTCCCACTTTAACTGCCTTAAGTTTCCCACTTTAACTGCCCCCAAAAGACTGTCCAGTTGCCTTATGGCTTTAAGAAGTTACAAGAAGCTTGCTCGTAAATGGCATTTTGTACAGCAGGTTCTGAACAGAACATCCTTGATTGAGTTAGTGTAATAGCAGTTCTGAAACAAAATCTGTGGTGGATCCTTTTCAGTGAAGGCCTTACACTTTTTCTTTTTAACTTCACCCATAAACTAGGGCTATTTATGGGATCCTGCTTATAGTTAATGAACAAGTGACAGCATAATGGGGTGGTTTAGTCTAAATTTACTTGCGGTGTATGTGTTAAGTTACGGAGGAGCACATTCACTAGTTAGTGGCAGTATTAGTCATGTAGCTGAAAGTAAGGCTGACTAGCTTTAGTTGCACTTAGAAATGTGGAAGTAATTATAGGCAAAGCTACTTTTGATGAAAGGAGTAGAAGGGGCTCATGAGCACAGAACTTTCCTACCTGTCATTGCAATGTACAACAGAGGAGAAGCCAAGGTTCCTACAAGCTTAACCACTAGATGTCACTCCTGCCTTATTAGTGTGGTGTGGAGCTGGTTGAAGTCAGCATGCCTTGGTGTTGCTGGCATCCTGCATGTTAACTAGTTTTATTCAGAACAACCAACTGAATGCCCCACAGAATAAAGAATAAACATTTAAAAATATATAAAAAATAATAATTAAAAAACAAAACAGCTAGGCAAATCCCACCAGGGATAATCAAGGGGAAGTTTAATTTTCCCCCACTAGATGGTCTCCTAAGAAGACACATTCAGCTTCTCACAGGAATATTGGAATAAAAGTATCAAACTTTTTTATTCTTCACAGAACTCTAAGGCCTTTTCAACAGATGCAGCTGGCAGACTTGATATATTTTATTTAGCTAGACCAGTGGGGGAGTGTGTGACTCTGGAAACAGGAGATTAGTGAGACGTGTTTCCAGTAGTCTTCCTTCGAAATAAACCTCCTCTTAATTCTGTGGAGCAGAGAGGCTGAACGTGTTATCTCCCCCCAAATTGTGCTGGAGGCTAAGAGATAAATTGGAAGTGTCTCCTTTCCCCATTTAACATGATGCAATGTTTAGATCAGGATTTTGTTTGATTCAGCAGGGGAGAATCTGGAAGTGAAATACTCAAATTACAAACACCTTAAAAAGAAAGGAAAACTTGGGAATAGAATAGAATAGAGTAGAATAGAATAGAATAGGGCACGAATAGAGGCTTAGCTACAAAAGACAAAAACGTTAGAATAGAAGCACCTCCCTCTTTCTTCCCTCAGTGACAACACAGTGCTGTTACCAGAATATTTGCTGGGATGTGAGACGTCAGCTAATGCTTTTTGAGCCCAATGGGGAGTATGGATTTAAAGCTGTTATCTTGTCATTTGCTATATAAATCTGGATTTTTCAGCGAATAAATGATTTCCTGGAAAGACTTGGTGCAGCTTAGTCTAAATGAACACAAGACATGTCCAGTTCTGAAGAGCTCGGAGGCTTAGATTAATTTTATTACAGACACTTGCCTGAGGCTGGAGTTGAGTCATCCTCTGGAACTGCTCATCTTCCTCATTAATCGCAGAGGCTGGTTTGGACTGGGCATCTGTCTGTTACCCTGCTAAGTTACATCCTATCGTACACATTATTTCGTGTTAGAAAAGGACAGGGCTCCTGAGCCCTTTCATCCCGCACTAGTGCTGCAGCTGTAAGATGAGGCCTCCTTTTGATGACTGCTGTTGTCCTCGTGCTTGGGACAGTGAGCTCAGAAGTGAGGGAAGCGAAATGTGCAGGCAGGAGGGGGAAGGAGCAGAGAGTAGTGGGCAGATTGGTGTGAAAGGATGAGACAGTGAGAGGCTGGAAGAAATGGAGACGTGCTGGCAGAAGCGAGCAAAGAAGAGGCAGCAGTCTTAAGCATGCCTTTTTTTCCTGCCCAGGTACGCGTACGTGGTGCCTGGGATGGCAGATTGCTGACTTCTGTACTTGAGCTGTCAGCAGATGTGTAGGAAGTCCCCATGCAAAGCATCTCCCTGCTGGTTACCACCCTGCTGGTTGTCACGGCACAGTGGTGCTCTGCTTTCTAAATTCGGATAGAAGAAGTTGTACTGTAGATCTGAAAGTTCCTGCTCAGTTTAGAAGCTTCCTTGGGTGTCAGGATACTGTCACCATGATGGAGGCCTAGTATCCAGAAATAACATTAAAAGGTGGAGAAATCATCAGTTCCATCACTAAAAGCTATCACAACGTGTGTGTAGCCACTCTTCCTAAGTTACGGTTGCACAAGCAACTCACAATTCCACCCTTTTCTCACTTTTTGAGCGGGTGCGTGGGTTTAGAACTGTAATGTTCCCCTAAGCTGGATGTGGCTTTGTACAAGTTTGGTTCTTGTCTCTGGCTGTGCAGGTGGCAGATCTGTGATGAGCAATGGAAGTAGGTGGTGATTAAAGCTAAGTCACCTGGCTCTGTAAAGGGCACGGAATACTCCCCAAGCATGGTTACCTAGCAAGAGCTTCCCTGGGGATTGAATTCATAAGTAATCTGAGCATCTGGTACAGACTGAATGTTTACTATTCTTTCTTTCTGGGTGGCTTTTGATGACAAACGCTCTTCTAAACCTGTAATTTAATAGCCTGAACCGTAATCATCAGGGACAGGCTTTGGTGTGTCATCTGCTGCAGCTCCTGATAGCAAGAGATTTCCACCTTTGTGATGTTTAGTGGGTGAGGCCATGCTCTCATCGAGTCTGCCTGGCTTCTCTCCAAAATGCAAAATCCGGTACTGAATATTTATTTCTTTGTCCTTAAGCACTAGTCAAGACACTGAAATTCGGAGGAGAACTGTTGGTGAAAATCAGCATCTCTCGCCCCACAAAGAAGAGTCGATGAAGTCAGACAACTTAGAAGAGGATGATGAGAACATGATGACAACTTGGAAGCCATTTCTAGTGAATATATGCATGTTCACCTTCCTCACAGCAGGGGCTTATCTTTTTTACAGGGTATGTTTTCATTGATGGACATGCCAGCACGAATGACCCTGCAGAAAACACCAACGATTTGATCGGTTTGTAATAAGCTTCTGTGAAAGAAAGCTAATTGAGGCATCGGAGCCTTGTCTCAGTGGAGGTAGATCTTAGGTTACAAGGCTGGAACTTTGGTTAGGGCTTAAGAGAGAATTGATGCACTAGGGTTTTATCTAGCCCTGTGGTCCCAAGAACATAATATTCTAATCTCAGGGCCTTAAAATATTCAGGAGTAAGCAAAGAAAATGCCAAATAGTCTGTTTTCCTTTTTTTCTTTTTTTTAAACTAAGTAATAGAATTACAACACATTGTTGTTTTTAGCCTTTTTTAAAAAGCCAGTTCTTTTTCTTTCATGTTTCAGAAAAACTAGGCACAAGTGAAACTTGCTTGTACTCTCCAAGTGTTGTAACCAAATACATGAGTTATATCGATGAGTTCCCCCCAAAAAAGAAAAATAAACCCACATACCTGAAGAATGTAAACTTTTTGAAGGGGGGGAGGGGGGGGCAGTTGTGGTTGGGTGTTTTTTTAGTTTTGTTTTGTAACTTGCTTCATCTGTTAAAGACTGAGTTGTGGGCAGTGCCTGTGGTATTGATATATTTAATCTTGGCATAACTGTTCTTAAAGAGCTTATTGTTTTACATGTGTTTATAGAAACAGGCTTCTGCATTTGCTCAGGGTATCCCAACATGTCAAGCTCTTTTTTCGTTTTTTTTTTTCTTTTTTTTTTGGAAATAAGTGTATCTTCTCATTGACTTTTGTTGCACTCTACTTGCACATATGTCTATTTACATTGCACCATCCTTTGTAAAGCTGTTTTTACTTTTATATTCTGGGTTAGGAGAAGGTGAGGGGAGGGAGAGAAACGGGAAACGGAATTCAACCAAAACATGTCCACCAGCATTTTGCAGCTGTTTAGTTGGCATTGAGAAGGACCAGTTCTTAAACCTCATCATTTGGAATGTAAAATGCAGTTTCACTCTACATCTGTACATCTGCTTCATAAGGAATAGCATGCTTCCTCCAGCGGCTGGAGAGGTAACGTGCTCAGAGGCAGTGCGGGTAATGAACAGGAAGGCGTTTCAAGAAATCCAGAGCAATTAATGCTGTGGCAGCTTCCTTAAGAAGTAAAAAGCTCAACAGAAGACATGTTGGTCTGAGAATGTATCAGCTGGCTTATGATGCAAGCATTTGCGTGTTCTGCTTCTTTAAAGCAAAGATTTAAATTGCTGGCTTAGTTTGGCTCAAAGATGCACTGTTCAGTGATTGTGGGACATGGTGGTGTTGGTGGGTAAGTCTTGCACCTCTGCAGACAGGGTTGTCGCTGTCCTAACGTGAGTTGGGTGGGTTTGTCCTGTGCCGTGCTGCATCTGAATTGTTTCGCTCAGTTGGTGAAAACGTAAAGTGCTTGTAAATAAGGGTTTGGGTGCACTGGTGGAACCGTGACTGGAAGCCTGCGTTGCACTGAACAGTCTTAGTCAATGCTGTTCCTTGCATTAGTACCAAATTATTATTGTTTAAACAACAGCAGCAAAGACTTCTTTGCTGATGTCATGGGGCAGAAGATGAGAGTCAATTCACTACTGAAAGGTGTAGTGAATGAAACTAATCCATGACAACTGGTTTGCAACAGTGTTAATAATCAGTTCTTTTTATCTTTAAATGCTTTCTAGATTTATAGCACTTAACCACCATTCTCAGTGCAGACATCACTATGGAGTATCTTATGTAAGTCTCTTTCCACTCCATATTTATTTTTGCAAAACTGTCTGTAGCGTAGCTCTTCTCCTTCAGTGAATAAGGTGGTAAACTGGGGGGGGTGGGAGTTGTTTCTATTTTGTGTTCTGTCAAGCTTGCGTCAAGGGCTTTTCACAAGTACAATAATAAATCCTCAGGTAGTACTGGGAGTCAATACTTTACCTGTGAGACTGTTGGTCAGACCAGTACTGGAAAGGAGGAATGTTGTAATCAGTCAATATTTAGTTATATTATTGGAATCATGAAAAATGAGTATAGAAAAATGGTAATATATAACGGCTCATCTGTGTATTTAAGATACAGTACGTGATTGCTTTGTCCCCACTATTCTCTCCATCATCTGGTAGAATATTGTTCTAAAGCAACATTTGTACATCATTTGTATTAAAATGCATGTAAAGTCTTCTAGTGTCCTGATTAAATACCACGTGCTTGAAAGGTGAAAGAACTTATATTTCTGCTTACTGATGTGCCCAAATTATATTTGCATGAACTGATCATTAAGTGGCTGTGGTTCAAAGGGTGTTGCTGAAAGTCTCTTCGTTCAGCGATAGATTGATTTGGTGTTTATCAGATAACATGTACTGGCCTAATACTTGGCATGACTTCCTCTTGAATTTCTGCGTACTCAGTGTAACCCGGTTGTTTAGCATGGTTCATTTCAGCTGAGTAACTATAGTACAGACATTCCAGAGTGTTTAGTAAGCCGTATCCACACCTCACCTCTGGTCACTTGAGGTGAGTGATAACTCAGTGATTGCTGGGTATGACTTTGCTGCCTGCAGAGCTGCACTGGAGGATGAGGAGGAAAACCTTTTTCGCAAGATCTCAATAGCGTGCTTTGAGCTGCAGAAATAGAGGCTCTTGAAATGGTGCCCCCCCCCCCCCCCCGCAAGCTATGCTGTTCCCAAGAAGGAAAGCTTTAAATTTTAGGCTTGACAGTAAAATAAAGCATCTTCCTTTGAATCCAGAATAGTTCACTTGCACTGTTTTTGCAAATTATTCTAGTAAGAGACGCTTCCTGCAGAGGAAGTTTTGAACACCCCTCCCCTCCTTTTCTGCCAACGTACTTTGCTATTTCTTTCATCTGCTCCAAATCCAGGAGAATTGACACTGTCCTGGGATAGACAGTGAAGTAGCCCACAAGACCAGTGAGGTGTGTATAAGGCTTATAATACTGAACTGTAAACATTTTTGTTTTGATGTCTTGTATATGTATGTAGTAGTTCGGGTGTGTATATACAGTAGCACTTCAAAGTGGGTGTATTGGTTAACCTATTCTTGGAAAATGGACAAATATCCATGTTAAACTTGTTAGAAAGTTAGTGAGCTGCTCTGCTATATGCCTTAAGCAAATATTTACTCATCAGGTCTTTCTTTTTTACAGATTGCCATAGACTAAACTTTTTTAAAAAAAATAAAAAACAAAAAAGCTAAATGTTTTGGTATAATACATTTTCAGGTATCTTGTCTTTTGTGTAAGCCACTGCAAAGACCTCAGAGGTTAGAGTAAAATTGTACAGTTTTTCAATTTCCCATCCAAGTTTTCAGTTCTCATTTTAGTTGTTACAATAAAATTCTTTTTTTTTAAAGAACGTACATGTGTCTCATCGCTTCCTGTCTTCTCAGTGCTAGAGCCCTTGGCTTCTATTCTGAACCACTTGCAACTCTGGACTAACCCAATGCTTGTTATTTTTCTTACTGGAAAATGTTTTAAATGTTACTGTAAGAATTTACTTATCTTTTACTGAAGCAGTATACTGTATATATACAATATACAAAACGTTCTCTGAAGGCAGTGTAGTGAAGGGGCAGATTAGGTGAATGAAGCTAGGGGGAAGCAGAAAACTTACCAAAGTAGGAAAACGTCATTCCCCTGCTTTCAAATAAATCTGTAAATTAAAAGCAGAGTTAGACCATAGATAAGCAGCCCCTTCTAAGTTTAACCAAACTTTGCTATGGAATAGCATGACCTGACACCATGGTCCTGCTAGTCAGAGCTCATCAGTATAGAGCTGAAGTGTCTCAGCAAGCTGCACCTCCTCAAGTGAAAAACTGACAGCCCAGCCTGTTCCAACTGCGCAAGCCTGAACTTCCCATAGCTAGAAGTACATAACATACCATGTATCGAGCTAGGATGTGTATCAAGAAAGTATCTTACCTGCCTTGAGGGATTGATTGCCTTATCCCTGTTCCCATTATTCTAGACACACCAGCATGAAGGACTTGCAGGAATTTGTCTCAAAGTTTTATTAGAATTTTAGAAAAAAAGTATGAAATCCAACAAATAAATACTGAATAGAAAAAGTACTATATATATAAAATATATACACACAAGCCAAACCCTTTCAAGTATTTTACCTGAAGCCAGACCTCTTTATGACTACCCTCCACTACATTAAATAAGTGTTGAGTAAGGAGCCTGACAATGGGTATGTGATTATGCGAAACCTTGGTCTATGACTAAAGAAATAAAATGCTTTTTGTATTTTTTTAAGCTTACATAGATCTGTCCATATGGCAGTCTGATCTGTACATGGCTAATATGATAAATAACTTCCCCTTGTAAACTGCTGAGGATATACACTCAGTACTTACCCTTTTCAAGCCTTGCTCGAGCCTGGCCTAAGTTGCAATGATTACCCCAAAAACGGCTTTTAAAGTAACAAGTTTTCCTTCTGCAACTAAATTGCGTAAAAAAAAAAAAAGGTCGCCACTTACAGCTGCTAGATTTTTCTAATTTATATGGAAGTTGATGTAAGTAAGCTGTTGTCCGCTAGTTTATAGATGGACTGTAGGAGAGTGATCATTTATTTCCTCTTAGAGAAATGCAAAAATTAATAAAATATTTTAAGTGAAAATAGATCATATTTGACTTTTAGTTTGTGCAGGGGCAGCCAGTTCCAGTGAGATGGAGATTTAACTCAAGTGGCACCTCGATTTGAGATTTCATCATGTGCTGAGAGTGAGAAAATACAGATTCCAGTCTATTTGGTTTAGATTGCAAACTGTGCCCACTTTGGAAACAAAACTGTACTCTGTCAGTACGCAACATGTACGTGGCAGGGTCTAGTAAACCAGACACTGAACAAACTAAATCCTCAGTACTCAGCTGTGGCTGTGAGGACAGTATGATTTAGCTCCTCATACTCCACTACTAAAATACTGTGATTTCAATTTCAGCCTCTTGCTGCACGGTGTCTCTTAATTCACAGCAAATCCTGTCCATTTTCTCAAAGGCTTGCCGTCCTTTTTCACCTATGGAGAAAGAAAATAGATCCCATGCTGAGGAAAAGAAAGCCATTAGAAACACCCTGAGAAAAGTGCTACGTTGAAATATTTCTGTTGTGACTTTGTCACTCCTGAGAGTTTTTATTAAGCTCTGAACAAAAACATCTCTAAAGGAATAGGTTTTTTAAAAAAAATGCTAGAAGACACCATGGGGAAAAAAAAGAAATCAGGCCTTCTGTAAACACGTTAATTTGGAGCATCACAACTGGAAAACTTGTTTTGTAATACATGTGAATCTTAGTATTTCTGTGAGGTAAGTCTGGAGAGCCCCAGAACTAAGCATGATCTTAATTGTTTTTAGCAAGAAGAGAAATTAACCATCTCCTCGATAAGTGGACATCCTCCCCAGCTGCTAAGCATTTAATAAACTTATCCTAGACAATTCTCCTTTGCCTTTATTAGAAGTACACATACTAGACAGTAGTAACTTGAGAACATTGACATTTCATTACCAGGTCAACCCCGCTGTGTATCTACAGAATTCAGGTGAAGTAACAGGTAAAAAGCAATTTTGTCTGTACTTATGATGGCTCCAGTGTTCAGAATGGAGCAGTGTGGAGAATAGGAACAGGAAAATTAGAAGTAACTAGTCGGTTTGTAGGTGGCTACATGAGACTACCAGGCTGAAATATTCTGTTGTTGTTTTCCTTTATAAAAGATCTTTAAATCATCTTAGCTAATCTCACAGAGCTAGAAGCAGCATTACTGTACTCTGCCAGGTTCAAATGTCATTTTTACAAAAGCTAGGAGGGGAAGATTACTAATGGTAGTAACTTAACGGGATATGAAAGAGCTGTTCACGAAACATTTCCATGGTCCCAGATGTGTTCATGCTGTACAACACATAGGTAAAGCTTCAGGCCTGTCTGGTTTTGCACTATTTCATGCTACTCTTCGGAATCTATATTTGAAAGCTGTATGCAAGACTTACCAAAGGACAGTGTTGTTTCCCGGGCAGCATTCCTAACTTCCTCTATTTCAGATTGGCACAGATGGGCGACCTGCTCTATACTCTCTATAGCCTGTTTGAAAAAAAGTAAAATTGCAACAGTAGCTTCAGCAAGCATTTTGATGAACACTTTTTTTGCAAGATAAACACAGTGCAAACCGACTCCCACCTCTTCTTGTATCTGACTTCGACCGTGATCTTTCTTTTCTCCCCTAACATATAAGCTTGCACTTAATTTTTATGAGCACGATCTCAATTCTGCTGCTTTCTCTTTTCAAGGCATGAAAAAGTGTTAAAACTCTAGCGTGCAGTTCACTGCTGCAGTATTGTTAAATTACCATAAAGCAATCAGGACCTTCACTGATAGGTTGTGCAATGGCAACAGCTGCTTTGCAAATCTGACTATTTGAGAGTAAGACCGGTTTGTGGGGCCTATCTTGTGACTACATGTTTGTAGAAACTGTACTCACAATAATCGCCTGTGTGCAAACAATGTATTACAGGCTTGTAGCTGTTTGATAGCTTTATTGCTATTATAAGAAACTGTCAGAATAGCTTTAAAAATATTACTTTTATTTTCTGTCTATAATCGCCTATTATTAAAATAAGATGAACTGATTTAACTTCTAATTTCTACAGTTAAAATGTAAGAACCGACTCCATATACAAATGACTCCACTGCTCATTTTCATACACACTAGATGTCTCCCTGTCAGATACTGTCTGCTGTGACAATACTGTAGAAGTTAGGAAATATCCTTTCTACCATTTTGCTGTGCCTGTCAAATCAAATTGAGACACTCCAAGCCGACTGCAGCTCCCTCTACCTGCTGCCTTTTAAATAACAGTAATAGTATTTTAGAACTGTGCCAGCCAAAGTATTCATCGATTTCAAATAAAAGGAAGCTGAAAAAGTAACCCTACAAGCTTAAAAAAAAAAATAGAAAACACTTCATCACCCAGCAGTTTTTCCCAGACACAGCAAAAAGCAAGCAGAGCTATAAATACTTACTCTGAGGTTTTTAAGGGCCAAGCACGCAGCTTGCTGAAGTCTTGCATCACAATCAGCTAAAACATCAGTGTAAAAAAGGAGAGCCTAAAGGAAAAAAAAAAAGAAAAAAACATAAGAAGAAAGGTTTTATAACCTAAGCATAATTGAGCACTCAAATTCAGACTGACATTAGCACTGTTTTACCTATGTGAAATTGAATAAAGGATACAGAGAAATCAGTTGAGCACTTCGTGGTTTAGGTTCAAGAACAGATTGATGAAGTGCAACCGTACTATTCTAGGATAAAACAAGTTGCATGTATTCCAGCATCTAATTAGAGAAGCTGGTAAGTACTGTAAGTTTTAACCTTTTCCCTAAAGTTCTTGTTTGCTGCTGCACGGGAGAGGCAGGATGTGGCTGCTTTGCTGACGCGGTGGTTGTCATCCAGCTGTAAAATCCCAAGCAGCCGTAAAGTCTGCGGTAGAGGTTGGAGCTTGTTCAATCGCTTTCCTTTCAATTTTTTAAGAGTCTTCAGCCGTCCAGGGCACTGCAGCTCCTCAATTAGCATCACTGCAAGTGAAATGACTTAACTTCAATAAATGACAAATGAAGACATTTTCAAGACAAGACAAACTCCTCTCTAATTCTGTTTCCTTCAGCCTATGAAGTTATTCACATGGCTAATAAGCAAGCTAGGCACAGCAGGAAGCACATCAGGATGACTGCCCCTTTGACCATCCTGTCTTCTTTCCCTTTCATTGTTTCATTTCCTCCTATGCCAGACTGTCAGACAAATGGAGCAGTGACTATTATTTCATAATTTTAGTGCACAGGATGCAACAAAGCCCTGGTCCTTATAAGACCTGGGTGCATCAAGTACGACACACAATGCAAGAGAACTCCTGCACATTTGGACATTAAGACAACCAGAACAGTCCTAAAACAAAGGGAAAAAGTGATCAAGCAAATAATTTTTAAACAGCTTTGAAAAATCTTTCTGTATTGGTTGAAAAGAAAACCTTGTATCTTTTCAAAATAAAAAAAATATCAGAGGCTGAATTGACAATTTGAATTTGAAGAGTATTCCAGGTCTTTTTCACTAATAATGCACAAATCCTCAGTCCCCTACCCGATAAATCATCTGCATCAAAAATAAAACTAAAGATGCATCCAGCATCAGGACCATTTTAAAAATTATTATTTTCTGGTACAGGCTAAATTTTAAAGTGCTATTGGACTAAGCTTCAGCAAGACTCTGGCTACTTCTTAGAAAGCACGTGCTACTAACCTCTGAAATTTTATTGCTATTAACTGTGTCATTGCTGCTGATATAGCCACACAAAGCTACAGACATCTACTCAGTCCTTGAATCTAGGTGTAGGTTGCTGCCAAATTGGTTTCTGCTCTAACTTCAGTACATCACAGAATCCTTTTTTCACAACACTTGGGATGAATGTTTCCTTCACACCTCTGTTTTGTTTCTACCTGGTCAGATGTGAGAGTCAAGCATGCCTATCCTGTTCTAACTAACCTTGCATGGTTATAAGGGGAATTAAAACCAAAACAAATTGGCAATGCAATGGTAGGGCTGTTTTCTGCTCTGGAAGTTTATCTTCACCAGAAACCTGAGGAGGAAGAAGCAGCTCCTGGGCTTGACGATTTGAGTTAAGAAGTCAAGTGCTGCCATTACCTTCTTTAGCAAGTTTTCCCAAGTGTTTGTCCAGGCTGGTAATATGATGTTTCTCCAGGTAGCTATAAAATTGGAATAAAGTAACTGGTTCTGTTTGGTGGTACGGAGAGGGGAGCAATCCATCACAAGTGACAATCTGCTCTAGAAATCTCCGCAATACTGAAATGATAACACAGAAAAGAACAAATGAGAAAAGGAAAAGTTGGTTAGATGTAAGCTGCTTAAAACAAATATGTTCTTTAAAGGCACAAGGACAATTTTCATCCTTGCAACAAAATGAAACCAAAGCAACCTCATGTTCAAGGAACGCACTGGTACCTGCTTCTAATTGACCAGGGTATTTTTCCTTCATTTTGAGTGCCGATGTGTATTTCAGTGCATTATGGAATCTTTCTGCCGAAGCAAACAAGATACTGCCAGGCTCTGCAAGATCACTCCAGATTTTCAGATAGTGCTTTTTCTTCTTAGTCTTCTGAATAACTGAAAAATCACATTTTAGGAAAACAGTGAGCTCTAGCAGATTTTGGATTTTACATAAGAAATTATGCACCGCATGGCGTATCTAGGGATGTGTCAGCATAAATTGTATTTGCATTATATAGATGGCTTGGTTCAAAGCTGGAGATTTGCTGCCAGTATTTTAAACATCTGCAAGTACTGATTTCAGCAAGCTTTGGTTGTGGTACCTACCTGTCATTAGGAGACCTGAATGAGAGGCCTAGCAGAGCTCTACTGCCCCTCAGTTCATTAGTCACTTTTCCTGTCATCTGATTCGAGTTTCAAAAGAACTTTCTGTGAGTTTAACCATTTCCACTTCTACCAGCAAGAGGCATGCCACTTCCAAGCATTTTAGAGATCCTTTCTTATGTACCTTCACAAGCGGAAAACTCCGAACCTCTGAACAAGACATGTTTTTTCTAAGAATTTAAAATTTATCTCTAAGAACTTTTTTAGTTATATGAATGCTTGTAAGGAATCTAGAATGAAACTCCGATGTATCTGGGAAAACTCAAACAGCATAACCTGTAACTCTCATATCTCTGGAATGCCTTGACAATATGCAGTTACTCACTTTCTTCAACAGACGTATCCAAGACATCCCCCAGGACTTGTGTCTGCTCTGACACTTCTTCCAAAACGCTCTCCTGGACAATCTGGGCTATGTTTGGTGATCTGAGTTTCTGAAATGCAACATGCTCATCTCAGTAGCTGAAACAAAGGCAGTATCAAGCTCAAGACGAATGAGTTTTTGTTTCATAGAATCAAGCTTCTAAAATCTGTGAGAAAACACCAGCTTCTCTCAAAAGGCCTCTTTTCTCATCACTTCTGAGTACAAAGCTGCTCAGCAGAACAGGATAAATAAATCACATTCTCCCCGAAAAGACTGTCCAGCATTTGAAATTCTTCTCTGCCCCATCTACTGACAACTGTGTAGCAGATCAATAGTAACAGATATACTGTCTTCTACAGGCCATCCAAATCAGAGGTGATACTTTGAGGACAATAATGTGCTTGAGCACTAACTGAAATCAACAGGGGAGTGAGGTCTCAAGGAGAGGTAAGAATTCTTTCTTCACTATATGCTACCAGTTCTTTCTAGAGGCAGCAGTTTTTCCATTCATAAAAATAATAATAATAATCACCTGTTATTGGCACACAATGGAACCAAAATTTATCCTACTCCTTTGGCAGCCTGCTTTGTGCACAGAAGCATTTGTTAGAGCTTCATAAAAAACAAGAGGCTAAAAAAGGCAGTGGTTTTTTATGACCTTTGTACAATGTGATCTGCCCACATACATGTATACGCTGCATTGCTGGGACACGATTGCCATCCTGAACCACTGCCCTGGAAACCCATAGGCTATTTCTTACCTGCAAGAGAGCTTTGCACAGCTTCAGATGAGTTATCAAAAGTACATCTAAGTTGTCATCACCAGTAGTTACACCTCTTGTTTCTGTTTTCATGTCACAGCTCAGGGACTGAAACGTGCTGTCATTGTATGTGCTGTTGAATGAATGAAATGAATCTCAGAGCCTTCAAAAATAATTTTTAAAAAAATTGTTTCTATCCTGGATATTCATACCATTAGCAGCTCTGTCCAATTCGTACCTAGCCAAGCACAGTCTATCAGTAAGTGTCCCTGGGATCAGCCTTGCTTTCCCCTTTTCCTTGTCCCCTATAATAAAATGTTGCAGGTACCTACCTGATACTGGCTGTTCTTATGCTTCCAAATAACGAAAGCTCATCAGCACTGCAGTCAGCATTTAAAAAGTCAAAACTTTCCAGCACTGTCTCCACCATTAAACTTTCCATAGATGAACGTTTGTGGTGAAGTGTCTTTAGCTGTTGATAGAATGGAGGGACAAATACTGTTATTTGCAGGCATCAAACCATCAGGAAAACTAGCTCTTGGTACATTGCTGATTTCAAAAACTGGTTGCTAATTAATTTCACAGCATGCTTCAATATTTTAGTCTTTTTGTATTGCTTTTTGGATTTCCACACCTGTGAAGGTTGGTACAAGAGCTGACTTTCCCTGCATCTCCTGCCATTAGTGTCGTATTCCCTGTTTCATATCCAGAAGTAGCAATCTGAGCAGGCTGCTGCATGTCAGTGTAGTATCCAAGAACTTTTCAGATTCTGTTTAACCCAGACTAGTTTCCAGTTTGACTGCATGCAGTTTCTTAATTTATTTTTTTTTCCAGATTATTGACCTCTGAGTAGTATTTGAATGCTGTCCCTGAGAGATGAAACACAGTGCTTCTGCGTAGTCAGCTCTCAAGGCTGCCTTTTCTGAGTACTGACTGACCTCTGGTGGCCAAACTTATTTTTGGGGAACATGCCACTGATACATCCTGATGTCAAGCCCACTACAGGGTCATGAAATTTTCACAGTTCCAGGAGTAACAGCGAAAACTACATGCAGCGGAAGCTACCAAGAATAGAACACTACCATACCTTTAATTTATCCCTCATAGATAAAACTTGGTATTCCAATTTCTCCAGTTGGGCTTTCCTAACATCATGTAATTTCAGCAAATTTAACAGTTCTTGGAGAGTTTTATCAATTGACTTCGTACATCCATCTAGTTTTACATCATTTGCAGCATTCAAGCTTTTCTGGCTAATGTTTTCTTGTTCTGTCAGATGGCGATTTCTGGCCTGGTTGAAAGAAGCTCTGCTGCCTTTACCACGACTCAGAAAAGTAGATGGGTTACTTGGAAATCCATCCGCACACGGAGTCTTCTTCAGAATGTCCAGAGTTGCACGATTTGGAAGTGGATGTCGCTCTTCTGCACAAGCCTCTTGAATAATCACCAATGGCAATGTCCTGTGGTCTGCAGCTGGAGTTGTATTTCTAGACTCTGTCCCTTTCAGATCCTCAGAGCTGAATGAGTCCGCTTCACTCGTCTCTACAGGATCGTGAGGCTTGCTCCTCTCATGCACACCAAAATCACAGGCAGCCAAATAGCTCAGTATGCTGGGAGGCTGAGCTTCTTCACTTACATCCCCTTGGTTCTGTCTTTGTTGCAAAACAGACTGCAGCAAACAAACGTATACGTGAGCACATATATAACTGAAAAGCATAAGATACCACCTAAGATAGAGAACCGTGTTTCCTGGCATGGTGAGGCAACACCAATCTGAGTTAGACTTCATATTAAGGGAATGTATATATAACATTATCAGTATTTGAGACATATTGCAGAAATAGAGATCATATAAAACAACCACTAGATTAAAACCCTCTTGAATGCATGGAGAGGTTTTTCTATTCCCTTGGGCTACCCTTGGCAAAAAGGGGAGCTGAGGAAGAAGGCTTGTTTTACATAGCAGTTCTAAGATACTGCTCTGCACCATGACCACTGAGGCTGGATCCTAGTTTGATTCCCACTGTAGAGTATTAAAAACATGCCCAGATCCCCACCATTCTGGCTGCCAAGAGGCATATTTGGCAGTGATTTCATTTCTTCTACAAAATCTAAAATGAAACTCAAATTAATAGAGGTTAAAATAAAATAAAAATAATAAAAATAAAATACAAAGAAGCCCCCAGATAATCTGCAATGGTTCCAGAATGCTACATGTTCCCACATTTCTGACTGTGCTCTTCAATAGCCTAACCTAATCCACAAATCACATCCTAGGTTTGCACTTCGCATTTGTTTTCCTCAGCATACTCACTAGATAGTATTTCTCTCTGAAGCTGGGTGTATTTGGTGGGGTCCAGCTGTACAAAGAGTTCTTCCTGCTACCCACAGAAAACTTGGCAGTGGTTCCAGGTGACAAAAACAGGTTCTCTGTGTCAAAGGGTCTGTAGCAAAAGAAACAAAAACGCAAGTGTCAGTACAACCAGCAAGTACAGCTACGTCTAGCAACAGGATTAGTTAGGATTTGAATTGTGACATTTAGTAAACAGCAGGGTGAATAAAAGGAAAGAGGGACTGCCTCTCTGACCAGTACCTTTGGTTGCAGCAGCAGAGAAAGAAGGAAGTAGGCAAAAACTGTGTATATTTTATGCAGAATTCACAACACCCTTTAGAAAGCGACCTGTGCCACAGTCTTTGGAAGAAGAGTCCAACACGCCAGCAGTCTGACAAGTTCCCTGTCCTGCTGTAGTTTCCTACGTGGCCAACAGTGCTGGCAAGTATGGTACAGGTTGCTTGCTGATAGCCACTGGACGGCTAGCGAGATACACACCGTATCAGACAGAAAGGAAACATAAAACATATAATAAAGGAAAAACGTAATTAATTTTCCTCCTCTTAACTTCTCATGTTGCACATGGACAGAATCCTTCAGTGCAACTCACCACTGTCATCCTCAGCATGGAGGTAACGCTATGGGAGCTCGCCTAATACAGGTTAATTGGCTAAATTAACCAGTGTCACCCAGCTGGGGTTCATCAAACAGGCCAGTTCCATGCAGTCACATTAACAACCATCTGTACTGTCTCACTGCATAGAAAATAAATCAGATTTCTGACAGCAAGAACCTCGTAGCCAAAGCCTGCTATGTTTACTGATGGAAGCAAATTGCTTCCATCCATGGCGCTTCTTAAGAGACACGGGGATCCATTCCTCAGGTTTTTCATTTGTAGCTTGTAATATAGCAATACAGTAATGCAAAATGACACTTGGTAGGGAAGGGACAGGAATAACAATGTAAATCATCTTGCCCTTTTGACAATTACTGGTACCCTCTAGCAAAACACAGCTATAGAGCTGCCCTCCGCACAGGCAGGCAGTCGCTGTTACTGCAGGATAGCGAGAAGAGAGAGTGAAAAGAAGGGTGAACAAACACTGGAAAGAATCAAGTCTGCTCAAAACTATCTATTATCTCTCGCTTTTAAGCTCTTTGGGTATGATCTGTCATGCTGCTCCACATTGTACAGCAAACAAAGCATCACATTAGGACAGATCTAAGAGTCCATCGCACCCAACATCTTGACATTGACAGAAGCCAGGAAGGAAATGCACAGGAGACAGGTCGACTGTAGCAGGCCTTCCCCAGACGTATACTCAAATTCCAGGCAATCCATAGCTTAGATGTGTCATGCGCCAGACTTTATAAGCAGAATATTGCCATTAATCGTCACTAGCAGACAAACTTGTCCTTAGTTTGTCTAGCCACTTCTTGTGATCACTGACACAAAATCTGCGTAGGCCAGAAGGACGCGGAAGTTTGATTATTTAACTTTGAAACACAGAACAAATACTTTGACTTGGGGTGTCCTCTGTGGCTAGTCATTTCCTTTTCACACTCTGCACAGCAAACACCTACGCATCAACACTTTTTCAAGCCTGAAAAATTCTAGCCTATTTAGTTTCTCCTTGTGATGAAAGTGACGCCATCTCTCTAATCATTTTTGTTGTCCTCTTTCTATTTCTATATTGCCAAACGCATGTTGGCCTTTGCTTATGACTAATTAACCGAAATGCATGACATTACAATGCCTTTGTTAAGGCTGATACTAATGCAGAGTATGACGCTCCTTTAGCTTGCCTTAGCACCAGTGCAGGACTTCAGCATTCACGTCCAAAACATGTCCCCAGCCTGACCTTGAAGGGGTTTACAACTTATCAGAGCTCGTGTTTCCTAGATTGAACCTCCCATGACATCAGAAGCTTTGCACTTTGACACACAGAGGTGCCTCAGCCTTGCCAGTACCGTGCACAGATACCAGTAAGATGTTTTATCAAAATCCCCGCCCTTTGGAGGGGTGAAATACTTGAGATTTCTACCATTTCCTCACCCTTCTTCATTTTTCTGTTGGGTGTGTAAGGAGGACACTTCCTAGATTATGTCCTCAGAGGAACATAAGCAATGGGGCAGAGGATAGAAGAGCTGAACTCAATTCTGTCTTCAGCTCCAGAGGCTCTGAACTCCTTTCTCCCACGGGCAGGACAGCACCCTAACCAGCCTCCTTTTGTCCAGTCCCGCCATGTATTAAATAGCCATAGGGCCAAAGGACTCGTGATGGATATACATATCTGAATGCCCTCGTTAAACCTGTGGATCCAGACTTGCGTTAATCCCAACAAAAATCCTGGTCAGCTGGAGCAGGCTCACTTATTAACAAGTCGTGAGATTTCTTTTTTCCTTTTCTAATGAATATACATGAAAATATCGACGCAACTTTAACAGGGTGATCAGAGTTTGGTTTCTGCTGTTCATTGTGGCATAATGAGCACCAATTTCAAGGTTAGGACAGCTTGTTATTGGACTAAGCTATGAAACATCATCTGGATACAAAGCACAGCAGTATAGCGATGGACTACTGCCTAAACACACCTGCGTAAGTATCTATTCATATAAGTTTTTGTCTATAGGAGGACTGTCAGTAAGGATGTATCCCCCTTGCGCTCCCCCCCTCCAAAAGAAAAAAAAGAAAACAGACTTTCCTTTTTTTTATTCTCCCTTCAGGTTTTCTCTCCTCCTCCAGGAACCCTTGTGAGCCAGGCCAGCATATGCTCAAAGCAGGCAGAAATTACAAGAGTGGTTGTGGCTGGCTGGTACCCTTAGATCCCAGAACAGGGCACTAACTGAAGTTTTGAGAAAAGAATACAGGCTTTATTTTTGTCCTTCATGAGAGAGAATTCAGACTGCTGTTTAGGTTGGCAAAAGAAACCAAGTCTCCTGCCAAACTGGCCAGCAAAGCAATTCTGCAACAGGCCCAAGCTCATTCATGCTCCTCATGGCATAATCTATAAAGGAGCTGAAGGAACTTTTATTAGAGGCGAGAAGACTAGTGGCCTAGTTAAAGAAAATATACATTTAGAGGCGGAAGAGTGATCTACACTTGGATTTCTCACAAAGCAGGTCCGTAGTGAAAGCTTGCCTTTCAGGGACATTTGGGCATAGCTGACAGGTTTGTTTAGTTGTTCTTAAATCGAAGAAAAAGCAGCTGTTTTAGAGTGCTTTATCTTTGAAAATAGAAACACCCTGAATTATCACCATGCAACTTCATTCCTGTAAACAAACGGGCTGTCAAAGAGGAAGAGTCTGCCAGCCTGCCTTCTGTGCAGAAGTGCTCTGGAGATTCTACTTGGTAGGATCCCGACACCCTTCACAAAACTGAAACACAGCAGAGATACACAGTTGAAATCTTCTCATACACAGAGAAATTCCAAGTGGGGGATTAACTACCAAAAAAGTGCACCACTGCTAGTCCTGCTCCCAGCTCAGTTGTTGCCAGCTCTAAAAGCTGGGTGATGGTTGTCCCCAGTGCCATAGGAAGGTCCGTCTTTGCCAATCAAAAGCTGCAGTCTGACCAGCGTGCTGCTGCAACAAGCAAGTATCAACATAATTTAAGTTATACTCTTCTAGAAAATTCAGTCACAAGTACCACTAGCTTTGGAGACTTAGGCTATCATCTGAGAAACCATACAATATCCCAGAATAGGAAGGGCTTTTCCCCATACAGTTCTTTTGGGAGACAAAAATTTGTAAAACATGTATTCATGCCAGTTATTGACAGTGACAAAAGCCAAGCAAGTAAACTCAGCAAAAACAAGTATGAAATAAACCTGTAAGAGTGCCATTTATGTGGGTTAGCACAAAAGAGAAGTGATCTCAATCTCCATCACAAGTGTGCCATCACTCAATATGCACTTTCCATAAGGGCAAAAGCAAATTTTACACCTAGAGTTCATTAAAGCATGTCTCCTTTACTCCACAAAGGAGACTTCTAGAGATGCTAGGCTTGAAATCATAGGGAGAAAAGACTTCCCTTATAAGAAAGGCATTTCTGCAAACGGTCTTCTGCCTGTAGTCCCTCCTGCCCTAAAGCTGCGTAGAGGGCTTTTGATGATTTTTACATCCAGATTAAAGCCAGTGGGAGTTTTGGAGGTGTGTGTGTGTGTACTGTGGGGTGAGTGGGAAGAAGTGACAAATAAATAAAGGCATCTGACTTTGCTAGGGGTGTCTAAGAACCCATATAAATCCCATACCCCCTTTCTCTACTTCCTTCCCCAATTTTAAAACATGCAAATGTCAAAACCCAAAAGTTTAACTGGTCTTTAAAAGGTCTTTCATTTTAAAATCTGTTTCTGCATTAAAAAATAGATACCATGCAGCTTGCAACATCCTCACTCCACACACTTTTCAATAATTGTAACATGAACGTGTCTGCTTTCAGATTCAAATGAATGTGCTTTGCCACGAGTAAGAAGCTTCACAGGACATACAGTGCACGATCACAGCAAGCTTCTGGAATAAGGCTTTGTTACCCAACTAATCAGCAGCTCAGCTTCTCAAATAAGTAACAGAGGCTTCAGAAGCCCCAGAGCAGCTGCAGCACCTCACCAAAACATATACTGATACCCAATGTTAGATCTCAGGAGGAAAAAAGTTGCCATAAACAACAGGTGCACATAGAACTCTGCTGTGTGAGTTTGTTTCTCATTGACTTGGAGCAGTGTGTGTGTGTTTGAAAGCAAGTTTCAGATACTGTTGCTAAGCCTTATGTTTCAGCCCAATTGTGTTTGCAGTTCAACAGAATGGGTTTTCAAGAGCCACAGTATACACAAAAGGCATGCAGAAAATAGTATGCTGATCAATAAAGCTCTTCTTTCACCTCTCGCAGAAAGAGAACCCAAAAACTGTTTCTCAGCACTCGAATAGGAATTGCAACAGAAAACCTTCATGTGGCAGTTTTTCTGTTTGTGGCTTAAAAGACTTTAAGTCAAATTATGTCAAGGTTTAATTATGTCAACAATTAAGTCAAGGTTCAAGTCAAACTATGCTTCCAAAGGTAATTAAAAGTAGAAATAGGGTATTAAGACTTGATTTTCAAGCCTGACTATAAAATACATTTGGTTATTTTATCCTAAGGGCATGGAAATGTTTCTCTTTTGGTAAGATCTATTTGGCAGACCACACATTAAACACATACAAACTTTTATTTTTAATTTTTGGTGATTAAGAAAACGAGAAGCCACCTAGGTCAGAGAAGCGCTGTTTAAGGCTGAGTCATAAGTGAGTCTGGCCTGCAAGCCATTACATGGTGCCCTTCCTAATCTAAACATTGCTCATTTTCTGCTTTTCCTGGAGAGAGTCTAGATCCATAATAAGGGCCTTCTGGAAAAGCCAATTTTTGATGAAATGTTCAAAAGCTCCTTTGACATGGTGGGCTGGGAAGAACTGAGCACCACAGTAAGCCACATACAGAAGTACAAGTGAGGATGTCCCACTATTTAATTAGGCATTTCACTAAAACAACTAAGTTTAATCCCTGCACAGTAGTAACGGAAAAAAGCTAAGAAGTTTTGATTTGTTACAGACAAGATGCTCAATGTGCACTGACAGTCCCAAGCATTAAGCAGCTGCCTTTGCTTCCCAAGAAGCTGAGAAGCTTTCCCCAGTACCAATCTGATCTGTTGTTAAGTTTACTGAATTATATAACTGCTTTCCATGTTAGGAAGGTAGGAAAAAAAAAAAAAACACCACCGTCCTACAGGCAAGGTTATATCAGGGTATTCACACACACAAAACCCTCACAAACCCAAGAAAAAGCAGTAGTTAATGAGCTGTAAAATCATTTTCCTCACTTCTTCAGAGATTCTCAGGAAAGCAGGTCACTCATTTTCTTACTATTAAAAAAAAATCTTAATAAGTTCAGAGAGTTATCACATGATCTGTAGACAACAGAGCTACAAATTAATACATATCAGATACTGCTGTTGGGAAAGGACTAATTTAGGCTCATCATACACCTACTCAGACATAACCAACTAGAGTGAGCACAGAAGATAAAGCCTAGCAAGACTGCAGTGGTACACCCAAATAAAAAAAACAAAGCAGAAGTAACAGTACAACCTGAAAAATCTATATTGGTATGTCTAGAGTGAGGAAGAAGTTTCAGTGCAGCATCCACAAAAGTGAGAATTTGTTTTTAATAACATCAGTAATCAACTACAAGAACTAGTACGAACAAGTATAAAACAATTTAACAAGTCACAGGCACCATGAAAATAACCAACTGTTTTGAACGTGCATCTGTAACCAAGCTTCTCTGCTGTGCACAAACAGTCCTTATATCAACAGCTGTTATCGTAGTGCAAATATGAAGGTGCTAAGTCTTCAGGGAAGCTTCATTTTTTTAATGACTTGTGGCCTGGTAATAGCAATTGTCCTAGATTCCAAGTAAGTATTTTTTTCCCATTGTGCCTAGAAGCTGCTATTTGTAGTTTCATTTCATAGTCTTTAAGATTATTGTTTATGTACATACATTGACTGGAGCTAGAGTTGAATGCTCATTTAGAAAAGTCGTAAACTAAGCAAAAGCTTACAATCAGCTCTTGTGGCTAGCCATGGCTGCGGTAACGACAGTAGAAAGAACTGAAGGGTCACAGAAATAGGTTCTGCCCCTTCCACCCTGTGCTCCCATTCCAGAGGGCTGGTCCCACAGATTCAGAGATCAGGCCCAGCAGCTGGAGTTGCTGTAAGGAAGCGTGAGGCTTCTATCTATCCTGCACCTGCTCTGCAAATAGAAAGAGGACTATGATGCTGAATGCTGCTAAGTGACATACTTAAGAATCTTTAATTTATTTCACTTTTTCTGGCTCCCCTCCCTTTCTTTTTTCATTTTAAGCTGTACTTACTTCCAGAGGACCTCCAGTTGCAACTTGATAGTGCCCAGCTCAGTTATATCCACAATGATTGCCTGAGGCTTGGTTGTAAAGAAGTTTATGCTGTCACATGTCACGACTCCAACTAGAATAGTGGCCAGTCCTCGCAGTTCTGTCACCTGCGGAGACAAATATATCCATTTTTATCTTAGCAGACAATCTTAAGAGTCATGTGTATGGAAAGGCGAATGTCCCAGGCTCAGATCTGCTCAGAGGACCACAACAAATTCAAAACCCCAGTACTCAAGTCTTGGATCCTAAACTGCTGTGAGCCAATAATCCCACAAGGAATATGCCATGGTCTGCCAACACAGAAGAGGAGATTCCTGAGTGGTGGAAAGAGACAGAGCTGTACAGCACTTCTAATAACACAGTTTGGAGGACTGTGATTAAGAATGAACTTAGTCTGAAATTCGGAAATTCTAGCTCTAGTAGTCATTGATAGTACAGAGTCTAGCCTGCATCTTATTACAAGAACACTGTCATAAAAATATATCTAAATAACACAAGCAAGTATATTAGCCTACCTACACTGGAATATTTCAGGTCTAAACTGCCTGAAGAATCTAGAAGTGCAGCTGTCTCCATCTGCTGTGACCCTTCTAACTGTTCTGGGCTAAGCTGTGGAGCAAAATCTGAACATAAGCATCAGTTCCTCTTTCTAGCTCTGCAGGCAGCTCCAAGTTCATTATCAATGCAGATGCAGGCCTGCAGTTTTTTCAGCCTGGCACTTGATTTATTCTGCTACTTAAATGAAACAAACTAAATCAAACATTTGTTATAAATCTTTGCTATTGAAAACATACATCTATTATGCATCGAGTTGTTCCAAAACAAGTTCATGAAGCATCAGACAATACCGAATTTCAGCACAAGTACCAAAAGTCCATTTCAGGAATTAGTTCCATGCCTGCATCTCCTTTAAATGTTAGCAAAAGCTGTGCTCCTAGGCTCCTCTCAGAAAGTTCTTTGGCACTTTAAGTTTTTATTTTAAACCTATTATGAATTTGTTCTGGGTAAAGATTAAGTACAAATTAGAAAGAGAAGAATGGTGTGGAGAACATCAGTCAGTAGACTTTCATAAGCTGACAGAAAGTAAAGCTTTGCATTAGCTCTTATGAAACAAAGTGATTCATTGTCATAGAAATTAATACACATTTTTACAACTATTACAGGAAAAAGGCCTCTCAATTAGCCTCTCACCTGATCTTTATTGTACAGTGGCACCCAAAAACATGTTATAAGCACATTTCTAAAGGCTGTGCTGGCAAGATGCCAAGAACTCCCACCTATGTAATCCACTTCTTGCTGCCAGACAGGAGGGGCACATTGCAATGGCTGCTATAAGATCACTGCCAGAACTCAAAACCATGCACTGGCACAGTTTCCTAATAGAATAGGGTCCAGCACAGACTTCAATCTCAGCTCCCTTTAGGTTGACAGGAGTCACAGTGCAGAGTCCAGCCCATGAAAGATGCCAGACTACACTGGAATTGCTATTTAAGGATTAACTCCACCTGCTAGGTATGAACCAGAACCAGTGCCAGCTGCATAAGAGTCCACAAATACAAGCTTCCTCCAAGGAATACCCGCATAATATCACCTTTGTATCACAGACCACTACCACTGGTCCCTTACTGTTAAAGGTATGGCCTCTTTTGAGGTACTTTGTCTTTAGGAACCCGATACTACTACTTAAAGTACACTTCGTACTGACATATAAATAAATGCCATTAGCTTATTGGAGACATGGAGCACCACTTAATGCAAACATGACAAAAGAATCTGTAGCACACCCACATATAGGGATGTTTGAACTACACAATCAAAATGCACTTGTGCAGTGATATATTTTCCATATACCCATTTTTCTTTTTCAATAGACAGCAGAACCCCAGGAACTTAATATTCCACATGGGTAATACAAGTAATACGTACATACATATCTTTGTGTCTCCACATCTAAACCTCACCCTACAGTATCCTAGATACTGATTTTAAAAAAAATTTAAAACACATACACCAGACTCCAGAACACTGGAAATCAAATGCACCACTACAGTACACAGTGCTCCTAGCCCTGGTAAGAAAGAACAGAAGTAGAATTCTGTTCAATACACAGCACGTTGATTAACTGCTATTTTTACATGCTTAGGAAAATAAAGCTACGTAAGAGTTTTGACAAATGCACGGTAGGCTAACAAGCAAGCAATATGACAGAAGACCTGTTAACACACTGATTCCAATCCAACCATTATACACCACACCTTGATTTCAAACTGCTCGTGGAGATTAGGTATAAAAATCTTTTCTTCTTCATCCCATGTTTGGCTGTCATCAGTCTCAATCTTGCCTTTCAACCGCCATTTTTGGCGTCCCAGTCGCACAAAAACCTGGAAACCACAAAGAGAAGGATGGTGGGTCAACATAACCCAGAACACTCTTGGGCCCACAAGCCTCACTCTGCTCCAGTACTGCAGAGGCAAAGCTGTTCCTTTGATCACTATGCATTTAGGAACTTGGATAAAGTAGAAGACTGGAGGCAAGGTTCAGGCTGTCAGATTTAACACCTTAAATCAAGGTCTAACGACACGTCCCATCCATTCCAGAAGACTTGTAAAACCATGTCTATCTGGTGCAGAGGTACTGAAATACAAGGCTCATTGGAATTGATTTGGAATCACTACAAGTAGGGGAGCAAACCTGTAATATACTGAGATGCATTCAAATTGTGCCAAGGGCAGTCTTCCAAGAAACAGGCAGCAACTGTTACTTGATTCTAGAGCAACTTTGAAGATATCGACCTGCTAGGTTGGTTTTTATAGACAATCACTGTCATCTTTTAAAACCTCTCCTAACACTTAAATCTTTCTCTCTTAAGTCTCAGACGCCAGAGCAACCAGTGAACGTGCCAGAGCACTGTCCTCATCAGAGCAGTGCCTGGTTTTATCATAGCCTGTTTACCCATTCACCTTCTACATGTCGCACCCTTGCACTCTGGTTTCTCTACTGCAAATTCATAGCAGTAAAATAAAGGGCAAAATGAATCACTGTATACTGCACCTCATATTGGTCCCCTGGGCAGAGACGTGCGAAGCCCACCAAGCCTGAAAAGAAAAGAAAAACTCCTAGTATTTGAACAGTTTTACAATGTCCCACAAAGCTTCAGCTTACAATAAACAAAGAGATGATCTGGTAAACACCCCTTTATGCTCAGCTCCATGCAGAAGCTATCCTTATAGCCCAAACCTCTTTAGAAAAACTTCAACTGAGACAAAGAAAGAAAACTTGTCAGTTTTTGTACTAGAGCATAAAATACCATTGCAGATCTACTTTACAGCACTGAAGCAAACAAGTTTGCCAGAATTCTGTTCAGGGTCTGATCCAGAAAAACAGTGGAAGCAGCCAACATTAATTTTTGGGTTTCCTATGTAGAAATCTGATTTACTGAGAACCTATTTATTCATCTGATAAATCTTGAAGAAAACATGTGAAGAACATACCTTTCATCTTCAAGTGAAACTCTCCTAAATGGACCTCCAATGCCCCTTCTATAAAGCACATGTCCTAGAAGGAAGACTGAACAGTGACTAGGACTGAAAAGCAGTGAAGAATAGCTACCCTTCCCATACATACCATTTTCTTATCTTTAAGGAACTCTGGCTGTTTTTTATATATTTTAATTGATAGACCACAACACTTGCACTAGTACAGGCCAATGGAAAGACCATTCATACCACTTTTAAGCTAGAAAATTGTGATGCCTCTCCACAGTAGAATGGAACTGCTTAAGCAATTCACCTTCAGTTACCTTCCACTGCTTGTTCTACAAAAATAGCATGGCTTACTTTGGTGTATTTAATTCTCATCACATTACTTGCAGTGGAAGTCATAATTCACTCCAGTATTAAAGCAGAAATTAAATGAATTTTTCAGTTGTCTTCACAAATGCATGAAGCCAAGTTAAGTAGGGGACAAAAAAAAAAAAGGAATGAAACACGCAGAACTCAAGAGCTTTGTCTGTAAGGTATTTATCTCACAAGCTTCAATTTGCATTATGTACCTGTATTTCAGTTTTGTTTTTAACCCCCCACCAATAATAAAAAGCCAACAGCAAGTTCTGGTACATTTTTTGCTAAGAAACAGTCAGGTCATCACTACACATGAGCAGTATTCCCTACCTCTGTGCATCCCTGAAAGTTCTTGTAGAGCTCCACTAGGCTCTCCCTGGAGGCTTTGGTGGAAGGAGACAAGGCAAAGGCATGTTTCATGTTAGTGGCCCCATCACGTAGTCTGCACTGGATACAGTAAGCTTCATAGAGTTCTTCCACCTTTAAGATTTTGAGGTGAGGGAAAGAATTAACAAGAATTACCCTGACATAATTTAATAAGTTCTGGGAAGGAACATTGTCAGTCTTTAATGGAGGTGGAGAAAAACACACACTCAAACGACCCACAACCAAAACCAATTATCTTGGTATTGCACCACCATGCAACTCCTGCATTTTACAGGCTGATCAGAGTGCAACCATTTGTAGATATTTTTGCAAAAGAAGGAGGGGATATTGAGAAATAACTCACTCTGTGATTATTAGATTGGAAGACAGGGAGTAGAGTAACACTCTGTTTGGGGAAAAATTACTCAGGGAGCAGGAAGCTAATTCCCTCAATATACATTAACACACCTACGCCTTTACCCATATCAGAGGAGAGATTTATTTCCTTTGGAAGCAGATACCAGGCACACATGATAAAGAACAGCCCATCTAGGCCCCTTGTGGGAAAGGGGGCAGGGGGATAATGCGTAAAACTTCCGAAAGCAGAGTTATTTATTTATTTTCCAAACAAACTGGCAGAATACGCAAATTGGTTTCACAGGCAAGCTCAGGTTGGGCTGTGCCAAACACTCAGCCTGAATAGAACCATTCAAGAAAATAAATAAATAAAAATCCCCTCCTTCAGTAACAGAGTGGTTACAGCTTTCAGAAAGTACCCAGTATTACTCCCCTTCAGACAAATTATTGTTAAAGTATTTTCTATTCAGAGAGTTTGCTTACATAGCAATGTAAGCCTTACATATACAACCTATAAACTCCCCTTACCTTGCTTATGTGGAACTCCAATTTTCTAATGTATCTCTCCACAGAGCGAATTTGCTTTTGAAAAGGGGAGAGAGAAGGGGGACTTGGTTAGTTATTTCAGTATTTCCTAAACATGCCTTTAAGTAACACAGTAAGCACCACTTTTTTTTTTCCCTTCACCTACAATATTTCATCTCATCTTCACAAATCTTACCTTATCCAGGTCATAGTAGAAGGCCTGAAAGAAAAAAAGCACAGGCTGAACAGTAGAGCATGTATAGTAACAATATTTTGACATTTATTGCAAAACTCACTATGTGTTTAGTGACACTAAATTAAGATGTATTGTTTACTACAAGCAGACAGACAAAAAAAAACTTTAGAATTAGTCTCTTTTTCTGTATGCGGCTGGTTTGGCATTTCCAACACCTCAATGGATGCTTGAAATGAGACAAATTCTTTCATCATCAGCTATAATAAGGACTTGGATGTTCATTGGTCATGGTGCATGGGACTTTTTTGTCTAGCTATTACTTTCCAAATGAAAGGCAAAGTTGGATCTGAGAGTTGTTTTTTCATTAGCACTGTTGCTGACAGTTCTAGGGAATTGTGAACACAGCAGAATCTAAGTTGCTAGGACACATTCACCAACTACTGAAAACAAAGCCTGGTCTTTCTGCTTCTCTCCATACAGACTCAGGTACGAACACTGATCACTGATCAGACACAAGGAGATACTACCTAAGTAAGAAAAGAAACACGATCTAAACATCATAGTCAGATGTTGAAAAAGGGAAATTCTAACTTCATTTCTCACATCTAGACCTAACTTGCTTGGTAAATTCTAGAGTGTGCTGCTTTGCTGGATCTTACCTCAGTGTTTTAACTGTAAGACCCCTGGGAGTCCCAGAAGTGAGAGAGATACCATCTAGTTTTGTGCCAGCCTTTTAAAAGTCATTTAGGTATTAAGAGCAACATACCAATCTGGAGTTCCTTTTTGTATCTTTGTGCCGACCAGAGAGATAATCCAACTCAGCCTGATGTGCTTCCAAGTATTCACTGGAAAGAAAGAAAACCTCAAGTGTTATATTCTTCTGGTACATTCATTATAACACCTTCTCAAAGATTTTTTTTCAGTAGCATGTTAAAAAGCAACTTCCATCTCTAGAGGAGACTTCTCTTGCTTTACTCTCTAGAGATTCAAATGGCCATATAGAGGGACATGGGTCAACAGATGAGGAAGGATTGTTTCCAGAAGTAAATATTTGTCCTATAAGTAGGACACTCATAGAGGATCAGGAGACAGATGTACAAGAGCACCTGTAAGAAGAGGAACTTAAGTATAAAGTGAGTGCCTGCAGATGTTCAATATTGCTACCCAACATTCAAAGGTGATGTACATTAAGAATCTCCCGAATCCTTGTCACTCCTCCAGGAGGAGAATGCTACACTGCAATTCAAGAAAGCTAACATTGGCGCATAATGTAGATACAAGTGCACATGCACACTGAATTCAGGCTTTTTTTTTTTGGTTTCCTTCATTTAAAATAGTTTAAAGTGAAAGATAAGCTTTATTCTGGAAATGTGAGGTAAAAAGCAGCAGAGCTGGAAGAATTACTGAAGGCAAGAAGAAAGGAGGGATGTAGGAGGAGAACAGCAAGTTTTAGAACACAGCCCAACACACAAAGTTCCTTTTAAATTTTCACTATTTTTTGTTTGGCCTTCTGGAACATTTTCTGTTAGGTAGAAAAACAGCTCATTTGTTCAGCAAGTCTTATCTTACAGTCACTGAGGAGTAAGTCTTCAACCAATTCCATCTTACAAAGTCAAAGAACTGCAACATGAAACACTTGGGCTACAGAACAAAGCCTGTAGAAACACTCTTAAGATAGGGCAGATGTCGTTCGGTGTATTAGCAAACAGAAGTGAATACCACCTTTTAGCATACCAGACAATCTCTTAACGTAACCATTACTTTTTCCAGAACAAGAACTATTTTGCAAGGTGTGAAGCACTTGGTGCCAGTTGGCTCCCATAGAGTTGCTTACATGCATGGGTTATCCCTTTGGAGTTCTCACAATGCCTTGAACTATTTCTGCTGACAACATCTCCTTCCAATTTTGCTTTTAATACAGATCAGACTTAAGTAACTTTTTCCTCTTATGTTGAAAAAGGATAGAAAAAGTCACCTGGTAAATACAACATAAGACACAGTCACTGAGCAGTCAAAATAACTTCATGTCAGACAGTTGTACTTTTCACATTTGCTTTGATGCACTTCATTTTTCTTACTGTTAACAAAAACAGACCCTTCAAGATACTCAATGGCTGCAGCATTCAGCAGCCTACTCTTTACCTTTGCCTGTTAACTGCTCAGTGCAGGAGTAGCCAGGGCTGGTTGCAAGAAAGACTTCGCTTTCCTTTTAGGAGAGCTTTGTCACTTTTAGATTTAAGCATGTTAGAGCTTGATGGAATGGTATCCAGATGGTTAACAGAAAAAAGTTATTTGCTATAGCTATAAAGAAGGAGGCACATAAAACATATTCTGTTCTAAAAACTCAAGTTGCTCCTGCACCAAATGGACTTAATCTGTATCTACTTAAAATTTGGACTTCCTATTGCTATTTGATACAGTTGTTTTTTGTAGGTTACTTTAGTCAATTAGTTAGCTACTCAGTTTTGGCATGATTCAGATCATATGGCATTCCCTGTAGAACTGGAACACTCTAATTCACTTTATGGTTTCTCTCTCTAAGCTCTGATAAATTCTAAACTCTGCAAAAACATTTAATTTCATTATTTGTTTTAAATCTAAATCCTAATAAGACATTTACTTTTTTTTTTTCCTCTTCTTTTAGGACTAGAACTTAATAGTCCTTTATCAGAATAAAAATGTGAGTGTGCGATAAGTTATTACAGTGCTTTTTATATTTTTTCCTTGAAGAAAAACTATAATCATAATTAATACAGTAGCAAAATTCTGAGAAAAGCAGAAGTATATAGGAATTAACTTCATTAGTGGGATGCCAGCAAAAACATACATGAATCAACTTTTAGTGGGATGGCAGCAGTAACAGGAAAGTAACAGGTTTTACAAATCCAAGGGACAATATTTTATCTTCCAACAGCTGCCTCAGGGTGTAAATGAAGTTCCTGCAATATTAGACCACATCCATCAATATCAACTCTAATGATTCATATTTTATATAGTAAGGTTTCAGGACTCAGTTAAAGCTTCATCAGTTTCCTCTCACTAATGGAATCAAAGATGTGAAGTACAAACAGCTTTTACCACCACTTCTCAACTTCTGGTCTATAACACCAAGAAAGCAAGCTCATCTATGTTTTATCTACCATTTCAACATTGAACAATGTAAGTGCTTCAGTGATGTAACTGACAGCTTCCTCAAAGCCAGAACACCCCAAATTCAGGTTGCCAGCCCATTCTTTGATCTGTTATGTCTGCTACATACACCCCACATCTGCCAGATGGAGAAAATGAACAAATTGGGCCTTTAGCCTTTTTAATCAAGTCTTTACTAACATAACATGGTCTACAACCATAGACAACAGCAGTCAACTATAATAAAGACTCTGAAATAGTGCTACTTTTAAAGCAAGAAAACTGAAATAACACATTTAGTAATGTTATTTACTCTGCCATAAAAAGATGGAGTTGTACTACAGATCTGTTTCATCACTTCAAGTCAATTAAATTTTTCAGGGGGATCTGCTTAGACCCTTCTCTTACAACAAGCCACCCAGTGATGAAAGAAGATTTTTAAACTCCAGAGTAGCACGCTATTTAAAGAATGGCAAATGGAAACAGAGAACAATGTCATACACAGAGTTAAGCAGCATGACTAGGTACAGTAAATTACAATATTTAAAAAGAGTCCTTACTTAAGTCCTTTCTTCAAAGCTTCAAAAATTTTCTTCACCTGCAGTGGTTTTGGATCCCAGATGACTGCCCCTTTCTGCAGTGAAGAATATGCCTTGGGGGACTTCAGTGACATTCTTGATCTCAGTGAACTTCTGTTGAGAGACTTTCTGTAGAAAGAGAAGAGAAATACGGGAAAGATGCAAAACACATCACCTGGGAGAAGAGAGATGCCTAACCCAGAGAGTTTCCAGTTTCCAAATCCCATATATTTTTACCAAAAGGAGTAAAGCTCTTGGACACACTGAAAACACTTTAATGGATAACATTAGAACGTTAAGGCCCAGCCCCACATACCCAATGAAGAAAAGCTACAAGTTTTTTTTTTGTTGTTCTTTTTTTGACTTCAACAAAAATAAGAAATGGTTCCTTCTCCAAGATTGAAGCAGACTCAAGGAAGCCTAGTGGTTCTCTTTTGCCTCTTTTTAAAGGCAGAAGAATTGTGCAGGTCCCCATTTCTTCAGGAAGTGGGGGACATTAAGCAAGGAAAAGAAAAACTAGTTTCTGGAACAGGTAAAGGATCATACTGTTAGTATTTGTCTTAACAGACTTGTTGGACCACTAGCTGAGGCCCTAATGCTATGTACACATTCACACCAGCTGCTGAGTCAACTATAGATCTAGTCATGCTGCAAGACACGGATGTTGCCATTCTGACTCTCACCTGCAATTCAGGAAAACAAGGCAACAAGTTTTTGATCTGCTCAAGGCCTAACAACTGTGAACTGGAAGTAGAATTCAAGAGACTTTTGCTCCCCAGCTACCAGTAATCTCCAGAGATAAGCTAAACCATTTACACTTCTAAGCACTAGCTTGGACGCAAGAAGCACACAGACTATGACAAACACACACAATTAGCTTTAAAACATTACCAAGAGACCGGATAAGCTATAATCTTTCTGATTGACAGAGCTAACATAGAAAACCTTTAATGACAGCTATCTTTTTGCTTGCCTGTACTCACTAAAGGGAGCACTTAAAGCCCTACCACGTTGTAGGAAAGCCTACCCCCAAGCCCAGATTACATACAAGATATAATTATTACAGTGTTTTTTCAGCAACTAACACTTCACTTACTTTTAAAAGCAACTGCAAAACGAAATACTGTTTCTAACAGAAGTCCCACATACAGGGTTGCTTGTGCTAACCTGATGAATTACAACATCCCTAACCATTAGTTATATATCTACCACATTTAAAGCAGAAAATGAACTCTCTGCAAATGATTCTTTCAGATTGTCAGGTTCCTGCTTGGCTTCTAGCTAATATAGTCCTTTAAGTCTTAATTATTTTTATCTAGTTTTGTTAATACTCCCTGTTAGTCAAGGTTCTAAAATAACATTAGCTAAAGAAGTTTCCTGTTCCATGAGACTGAGCCAACTGGTTGCACTCCAAGGAGCTTTCCACCTTCTCTATAATCCTCATCCTAAATTCAGCTCACCTGGGGAAATGATGAACTCCAACAGGCTTAATAATTATCCACTGGCTGCCTTAAGGTCTAGGCATGTGACTCAATGCCTGAGGAGATTATTGAGCTTGGTGATTAAATCCTAGGCCCAGCGAACCTGAGAGCTGTTCCCAGTCCTACTCTAGAAACCTTTAAGTAACTACTTTAGCTATCCTGGTGCTAAATTTCCACTTAACTTCATTTTTTAACATCTATTCTATGCCAAACAGTATTAGATATTTAGTTTCTTCACCACAATGATTATCTTATTTTTTTATGATGGCTTAATGTAAAGTGTTAATCAACCAAACCATTTGGAACTCAGGTTACCTATAACGAGGAACACAAATGTTAAATTAGAAACTTGCATGACGATTGTTTCCCTAAGATAATGAATCTTTAAGTATTCCATGCAAAATGAGAGGGTTTCAACAGGAATAACACTGGAAGTAACAGTCCAGCCAATAACAACAGTTGAAAGAGTTTCTTGTAAGGATCATGACTTAAAATTCTTTCATGCAAAGAAACGATTAGTATCCATTTTCATGTTTTAGATGAGTACTCCAAATGGCAAGATACCATACAGAACATATAAGGCAATTCTATCTTTTTGAAACTAAAAATCCCAAATTACTCCTGGTTTTTGTTTGTTTATTTTTGGGGAATTAAAGAGTTTTGATATTTACCTTCAGAGTTTTAGACTGCAAATCCTAAATTCAGAAAATCATTTCCCTTCAGTTTCATGCACAGCAGCTAAGCACTACATAGGGATGGGCAGCCAAAACTCACCCTTTTCCTCAGTATCTGCCAGTGAGTGATGCAGCCCATAGGTACTCAGTGCACTGATGTTTAGAATCCCATGCATTGCATAGAAAAGTTGAAGGGCTAGCTTGGGACCTCAGGGACAGTACCTAATGTTAGATGCTATGTCGTTTTCCCTTGTGAACCTAGTAATTTTGGTATCTGATTTCCTATTTTACAGGTACCACTACTAATATTTACTTCCATTGTGAGGAAAAATGAAATAGTGTGTCTGACTGAGAGCCTCAAAAGGAAGTTGCTAAACAAATGCAAAAGTATATTTAGCATCTGCTTAAGAATCTCCATGTGGACCTGATTTGTGTGTCATTCTTTGGATAGACCTTGCACAGGGCCCCGCAATCTCCTGCTGTGTTTTGCAACAGTGCCTGAGAGAGAGAGAAGTTAGGAGAGGGTGATTAGAAAATTTCTTCGCTATGCTGGAGAAGGCTCTTGGGTGTTTACCAGGTTGTTACTGAGTAGTACAAAAATCTTTCTTAATGTCATGATTCCTGAACAAAACTGTCTGTCTAAACATTTAAATAACAAAAAGCAACATCATAAAAAACGCATAAAGAGAGGCATTTGGCTAGAAAACCTTTGCAGCTAAAAGTAAGAGAATAATCTTAAGGGATACAGAAACTTTTCTGTTTTGAGCATTCTTACCCTGCTGGACTGTGTCTTTGTTGGAGAAACAGCTGTTCAGCCCCTATCCTGGTAGATCTTTTCCCTGCTAGAACTCCCACTATGTCACTTGAGCTCAAGTCTGCTTATACAATTTATTGTCAGTGTTTTCTTCAAGATCTTGGTGACTGGTGTGATTTTAGATGCCCAGTCTTTGCTAGGTGGTGTTATTTTCCAGCTTCCACAGTGAATTAATTTATTCAAATGTAAAGACCTTTTGATCATATCACAGTCATGCTGGAATTTCATTTTTGCTCATACTTTACCACACTATGTTTACCTAAAAGGATAATACAATCATTTGCTTCTTTGACAATATATTTTATTAAATGACTCCAGTATTTTAGTGATACACAATAGGATTTTTTGGGATACAATACATTTAGAGGCATACTTTCCAATACCTCTATATGATACTTCTAAATGATTTGTTATTATTCTAACACGCACTGGTTGTCAGGGATTATATTACTTTCTATTTATGTATCATATCTTCAGAAAGCACTCCACGCTATACAGGGATAACTAAATTAAGAAAAAGAACAAGAACACTTATAGCGGAAAAGCTGCACAGTTATCTGCATAAAGCAAGGCTACACAACAATTTGTGATAACCAAAAAGGGAAAAACAGTGCAGGATGGTTTAGCAATTACCATGTTGGACTGAAAACTGAAAGACTGGATTGCAACCTTGGCTATACTATTGACCTGTTACTGACACTAGTGAATTTGCAGTAGCTTTCTTGGCCTGTTTGTCTTCCTCCCTTCCTCTAGTTTGTGTCATTGCCAGAACGCAGTCCATCTTCTCATTTAATGCTACTCCACTTAAATAACTCCAGGAGAATTTTAGTTGGGATCAATGGCATTTTTGCCAGAATTCACCATTAATATCACCATCTTTTTAAAAGTCTATGAGATTTTTAATTACCATAACTATTCAGAAGGCTTTCCATTTTATCTGAAAGCTGCTATTAGTCAGAACACATCTTTTACTACTAGGGTCACTAGAACAGACGTTAGGGAAAAATGCCTCCTACTGGAACATTAATACTAATTCTTGAGCATTCTGAGATCCCAAACATTACTTTATGGAAACTAGAAAACTGTTTTTTTGGTATTATTTATCCATATCTTTTTGGTTTTACTATCTGACCAACTTCAGTACTAGCAAGTGACATCACCTCTGTGATCACATTTGCTTTTCACCTTGCAGAAACACAGGAGAGAAGTGGAGGTCAGTGATTATAATAGGTATTAGGTAACACCTTTCATATCAACATTTTTCTAAAAGAAATGGACACTATTAAGAGTATAATACATAATCTCTCTCACAAACCAGAAGTTCAGCTGCCTCTGAAGCACAGTATATATAGCAGTAAGATAGTATAGTGTAAAGTGTAACTGTTTTTCAGTGAACCATGACAACACTCAATAGTTTTAAGACCAAGATTAAGGAACAACTTCTATATATACATGCCTTTGGTTAAAAAATACGCTCACAGTACCTAACGTTCATTGTCCAGATGATCAGGTGCTTTTTTTTGGTGTTACTTACGCTAATTTTCTGTTTTGCACAGTGCTGAATCCAGTGAAGGAACAACTCCTACTGATACCACCGCCATCCCCAGGAGAGACGAATGTCAGTTTGACCGACATGACTGCCAATCAGCAAGTCTACTGGCTTCTAAAATAAAAGGAAAAACAGATGAGTCAAAACCTACTTGGCAGTTCTGGCTTAGACCTGTGCTGTTGCAAGTGCCGAGCTGCAAGGAAGGGGAAGGTAACAAAAACAGGCAGTAGATTAAACAGAAAAAAAAAAATGACTTCTCTGCTATACAGGTTTCTTCTGTTGCCATCCACAATACAATTAATAAAGTACTGAACAGTCTGCAGTGAAATCTCTCATGCCCTCTGCAATTGCTGATTGATTTTACAAGTTCACTATGTAAAAGCCAGAATAACCTCTATTCACAGGCTATCTGCATTTCTGATTTTTAAAAAGCCCTGTAATTGTCCCACTGCTTAAGGAGTTCACGCCAGCCCATGTATTTCCAAATCAGTTTGAATGCCAGAAAAATACTTCAGCTCCAGACTTAGTCAGGTCCAAAAAAATAGTTCTTTGCATCTGTGCAGAGCCACACTGAAGTCAATGGTAGAATTGGCCGAGTGTGGTGCTTAAGCCCAAGGCAGAAATCTGGTTTCAACAGTAAATTTCAGGTTCATGCTCCTCCTCTGGCAGGATTTCCTTGGTTTGCTGTCTTCTGTTTCCCATCAGTCAAACTTTTTTGCTTTCTGGAGAATCGTGTTCTTTGCCATATGTCTATAGGATCCAAGTTACAATATAAGTAACAGACATATCTCTCAAAGCAGCTGTAGAAAATCACCCGGACAATTAACATACAGCATTCCCTTCCTTTTCCCCAAAGCTGGTTTAATATAAACAACACAACTTGCAGCTTTGCTTTAATTGTTTTAATGAGGCCAAAATGAGGGCCAAATCCTAATTTCCTCTCTTAGTTCTTACTCCTGACTCACACAAAACTCCATTTGAAGTTGCTGAGAATTTTTAACTGATTAAAAGAAAAAGCCGGGGTATCTATTTGTATAGAGATGTACAAACACGAACAAAGACCTCTACATGGAGATGCTCCATGCAGAAATTTTTCCTACATTATAGAATGCACTTTGAAGATTAGTGAGATTACCTAATCTATCAGTGTAGATACTGGAAAGAAACATCTGCACTAAACCCCTATTCCCCCCACATTATTCCAGCGGCATGGGTGCAATTACTCAGACTAGAAGCCATGAAGTGTCAGGGTAAGACTTTTCCTGGCTCTGCCACTAACTTGGAGAGCAACCTAACTCAGTGCTCTTCCAGACTGCATACAAAGATCTGAAAGGTTGAACTACCCTTCCCAAGAGGGATGAGATTTGAGCGTTTTGCTGATTCTGGGCTAGTCTACAAGTACAGGGCATTACTGTAACCGATTATGCTTTAGGTATCATTGCCTACCAAGGCAGTCACTAAAGCTGTTATGCATTTCCACAAGCAGAGATCCTGTTAGCAAGCGAGAACTGATTGTTTCTTTAGAAGCTGTTCAGTTAGTGCCCTGAGCTAAAAGACTCCTGTTTTTACAAGATCTGCCAAGCTCATGAACACATCTGTGAAAAAATAAAAGCAGGCAAAGCATTTTAGAAGAAGATATGAAAATGATATATTTGAGGCAAAGAGCTACCTGCTTTGCAAGCTACCTAGTTTGTTAAATAGAGGAAAAGTGTTGGGTATGGCTAGTGGTTTTGTATCTAGTGCACTGAAGCCCACAGGACTCCGTAGCTTCAGTAGCATCAACAGAAATCTGTTACATGGACAAATTTAGGTGCACCTTAATCACCTTTTAATCATACTCTAGAGCACTTATGCTCTGTTGCTTTGAAATGATGCTTCCTTAACATCCCTAATCAGAAAGCATACTTGAACCACAACACAGCTGAAGTTTCAAAATATTTTCCATTCTTTCCTCTGGCTTTCAGATGCTTATGTCTGTGAACAGTCACCCCATCAAAAGGATCAGTAGACTAAAAAAAAACCATGCAACTTGCTGAAAAATGTCATTGCAAAACAAGCTGTTAAAGGAAGAAATAAAAGGAATAGCCTCACGGTTATTGACCACAACCCTCCTGAAGGCTGAGCCAGATTCCCAGGACCCATTCCTCAGCTCCCTAACCTAGGAAGCTTATTTCATGAGTAAAAGACAGGAAAGAAATGCAGGAAAAGCTTTTCTGACTTCATAGGATTCCTAAAGCCTGTACAGCAAGAGAACAGAAGCTTTTCAAGCATATAGATATGAAGCAAACAAAAACAAAAACAGAGAGACCCTTGACAGGGAAAGGGAAGTGGAAAATGATGAGATGACTTCTTAAATAAAAGTTTGTGGTACAGAACTCTAGGCATGAAGAGTTACGTTTGAAAAGTACAGACCCTCAAACCTCAGCTGGTGAAAGAAATAAATTGCTTAAACTCTTAGACTTGATTCTGTTGCCACATATGTATTTATAAATCAAATATAATTTCAGACTTTAAGAAAATATTGCAAATTAGTAGAAATGAGAGATGAATTGGACCTCACTTATGCACAGCCATAAGCATTTAAAAATACTCATGGGTTGTTTGGTTTTTTAACTGCACAAAGCTCAGCCCTCAAGGCCACTGACTGTCAGGTTCAGCTCCAACATATAGCTACGTTCACATCCAATTCACAAGCACATTTTGACAGTTCCTTCCTATGAGAGAATCTGAATAATGTTAGGAAAACAATGTTAAAGGAGTTATCTTTCTTACTTTAAAACAATGTTGATAAAGTCAAATACCTCATGGTACACACCAGCACATGTATTTTGGTAGTAACCTAGAAATCTAGCAGCTCGTTTCACACATCTGACTAGAAGGCCATAAGCAGGATGTCTTGACAACATTTTAATAGTAAGAAAGATTGATACATGCAGTTGTTTAAACACAGGGTTTGCTAGCCAGAGTGTCTGTACAAAAGTGCTGAGCTATGTTACAACTGCCCTGAGAAAGAGCATCTGGACGTGTCTTCAATTTCAACTGTCCCTTTAAGCTAAAAATAAATCAGATAAGGACCCCGCCACAGCCCGACAACGCTGAGCTCCAATCTATCTTCCAACCTGTAATCTCCGCTGGGTAGGCCAATGTCTTCAGATCTCTTAAATGCCAGGATTATACCCTGGGGAGCAGAGGTACTTCCTCACTTTTAATCTTCCCAAAAAGCACAGAATGTGGATACAGCAGCTAGCATGGGGCTGGCATGTGTGGAATACAGGAACATCAGGCCAAACTGAAGGAGTCTACTGCCAGGGGTGACAGAAACACTAAGCTACTGGGGAAAAAACAAAAGCTTGAATAAAACATAATGTTTCTGAGTCGTAAACAGACCTCTGAACTGCTGGATGCTAATATATTCAAATACATTAATACCTGCAGTGTCGTAAGATTGAGATTTCAGGTCTTAGAAAATATATTTTTAATATAAATCAAAAGAGGTTGTTTTTTTTTTTCAAATTAAAGGAGTATGTTTGTTTGTCTCTATTTCAATGAGTTGCCATATACCAATAAGCTATTAGCATTTAGCTTTCAGAATTACCAATTATCCATAACATATAGGACCAAAGACATATATGACCAAACATTTGAATTTTTTTTGCAGCAACAAATACACTCAAACTGTGTGTTCTACTTAGTCTCTGTTAGTATCAGGAGATTCCTCGAGCCAAAAGACCTTCATCTTCTACAAACAAGAAGTTGGTGTCTGTTTGTGTTTATGGCTAAACTTTTCCTACCCTAGTCACATACTTAATTGTTTCTGGATACAATGGTTTCAACAATTTTATGAGGAAAATATGACTCACTGACTTCTTGCAAAATATTTCTGCTTGTGTTTTGTACTTTAAATTAGTAGCCATGATTTTCTTTTAATATCTCCAAGAGGTTCACTTGAATTTGATGAACTATTGCTAGAGTAAGATATTCATGCTTTCTTAAAATATTATAGTGTCCCATTTGAGAATGACCTGTTGGTTAAGAGACACACACTTGCTCCTAGTTGTGTATCTGCAAAAAGTGTGCCAGACTTCTGGTTCGTTCAGCTGATTGTGGATACATGCATCAAGTCGATAGCCAGGGCAACAAGTTTGTCAGTAACTGCTGTTCCCTGGCTTCAGCAAGCAGCAGCTGCGTATTGCTCACAAAATAAAAGCCATGTAGAAATCAAGTAAATTATTAGTCCCTGTAGAAAATAAACACAATGAAAAAACAAAAACTATTAAATGCCAATGGCAGTAAAGTGGCTTTAGGATCACATTTGTGATTGTGGACAAATCATGCATCCTGACATTTTGCCTTATACCACTTGATGCTTTCTTCTTGATTATTCTTGTAAATTTTATACATAATTTGATTTGAAAATGTTACATCAGCTTTACTTAGGATTATGGTAGAGCCATTCTGTCTTCTAGTTGTGTAAACCAAAGAGTTGATTTCATTTTGTATTATCACAACATAATCCTCTTCCAGAGACATTCTCTGGACTTTAAGAATGATCTGTGATTCCAACAAATCATCTGATATTTCAAAAAAATCTTTGTTCAAATGTTATAAATTACTCATTTCACTTCCCTGAATTTATTATAAACTCCAGTACAATATCTTTTTTGCTGTTGTAACTGCATTGGTAGTAGGGTTTTAGCTGATGGAAATACATACTGCAAGCATCTAATAAGTGAAAAGATAACCCTGGCATAATAACATCATAAAATTTTTAAAGTCCAAGTTAAGATCTAAATTTTTTCTAGCATCATATTGATGTAATCATAATTATTTTTCTTCCTATCATTTATTTCAAAACTCAGAAACAGTGTACTTAGCTAACATTTCTGGCTGCTTATGATGAGTGGTATCCACTTCAAAACACTTGCAGCAGACAATGACATTTGAGTCTCTCGTGATACCGATAAAGAAAAAATCAGATTACCACAGTGTATTACAATAATGTCAGACTTTCTGAACAAAGTCTTAGGGCTGGTTGGCCTGAACCACTGAACTTTCCTGTGATTTCAATATACCCTGGAACAGGCTGGAAATTTCTAGATCTTGGCACTTGCTTTGCAGCATTGGGGATCTAAAGAATCCACACCATTAAATTTAATGAAACTCCTGAGATGTGATAACGTCATGACTCGGCCCTAATTACTCTAAAGGTCTATGTAATGAAGGCTGACAGAACAAAGAATGAAGTGACCATCTTGTGTACAGCACAGTGTTGAATCCACTGGGAAAATACACACTATATTTAATCTTTGCTCTCGAGCATTCTTTAGCAAAACCATTGACCTCAGTAGCAATGTCTACTTTGCTAGATAAACATTCCAAATTCATGATGAAGGCCCCTTAACTTTTTAGCATTTTTGTTCAATTATTAAACGAACATTCTATTTATACTGTTATTGGCAGAACTAAGAAAAAAATGTGGTTATTTTTCTAAAGATTAACAGACAGTTGAATTAGGGAGACAGAAAGCGCCCTTGATGCTGCATCTCGATACAGGTATTTTAACACAGCATTACACATAAACAGGGATCCTTTCTTCAGATGCATCCTTTCGTGGAAATTCACAGCACAATCTGAATAGGTTATATGTAATTCAATGTAACACAGGAATTCTGATTTCAGGATATCATTTATCTAAAACTGATGTCTCATGCCAATACACATAACCTCTAAATAGTCCACCACACAGGCAGGGGAAAAGCCACTGCAATTGCAAATAATGGAAAATGTATGTTTGGTATTCTGTTTATCAGATTCATATGGTAAAATAGATAATGGTAATAAAGAAAAATATCTGTCTGTGATGAGCTTTGAATATTTTCCCCTTGCTACTGTTATCATCCATCTCTGAACCACTAAGAGGTACATTTTGCTTCTCCTTTGCAATTTGCTGCTCTCCCATCTCACACCTACTCATCTCTTCCTCCCCCCAGTTCCTATGATGAGAATAAAACAATGTAGACAGATGAATTTCTTCAGTCTTCTTTGCTGAAAAAGGCAATCCATGCAGGAAACCATCTTCTACCAAAGAGGTACGTTTAGCTACACTGCTGTGAAGTCCAGTAGCTACAGCTGTATAGATCCATGAGCAGTCATTTTTCCACTCATATTCACCACACATTTCTGCATGTTTAAAACTGAGCAACGTGAGCAATTACATAGCAATTTTGCTGCAAGTGGAAGATTTTGTTTCTCTACATCCCTGCACATGCATTCCACAACTTCCTGGCCTAAATCTGCCTAAATCAGATTGTTAGGTTGTCCCTTTTCTTTGCACCAAATTTACGTCTGTCACAATATTACATGATTTAGGAATATAATCCCATTCTCAGAAGTAATTTAGGCTCTTAGGATCGATTGATTCCATTGATTTTTAATAAGCATTACATTAATAACTCACACTATAAGGAAAGATGGGGCTTCAGTGTGTTACTCATTTAGGTACTCTTGAAATTTTTATTTCTTTCTGAGCTGATTCAATTCTTAAATATGTATTTAAATGCTACATATCTGACATACTTTCCTCCTAGCCATATTTAAGCCATAAAGAGAAAGTCAGATAAACAGCTTTGATCCAGGTTACTGCTTTAGTCATTAGTCCCTTCTACAGCTTTATGCCAGCTTCTGGAAATGAAGTTCTGAGTCTCCAAGTTGGCCATACAGCAATAAATTTAAATAGCAAAATCACTCCCCTCAGACAGCTTCTCCTGTGCTGGAGGTAGCAACTCACATGTAACCGTTTCTAGAGTAGTTCTTTGAACACAGGACTCGACTTTCAGGTCCACGATGACCTGTTTTTCAAGCCTGCAACTCAATATGTTACTGTATTTCTAATTAGTTTTCTTCTATGTATACAGATCCAAGTTCTATTCTCAGTGACACTGGTGCACAACCAGAGGAAATTAATCAGTCATTTATTCCAGATTTTCAGTAGAATCCCGGCAGCAAAGTTAGCCCATATTTAGTTAACGACCTGGAAACTATTTTTCAAGGCAAAATTTTGTGGTCAATTTTGTACCTCCCTCTAGTGGCAGCAGATATCAAACAAATAAGGCACAATAGAGACCTTGTCACAGATTGCACACTGATGTATTGCGCCTGTTTCTTTCATGGAAATTTGTTACCCAGAATCAAAGTTGGCTGTAAATCCCACTGTAACTGTTTTGTAATGTTGTAATAAGAGAAGGATCAGGGATTGCATATAGCCCAAATCCCTGTTTACTTCCTTTGCCAGTACGCAGCATATTCACATAGCCACATGTAGTTTCTCCATGTTCGCCAACATCATAGCTCTTCGGCTGCTGCATGTACTTTTGCACTGAGTTTTGCTTTCCTCTTCAGGGAAAGGCACAGAACAATTCACCCATTATCAGCTGATTTATGAGCACAGGGCTTGCTGTAAGCTCCTCTGGTTTCAATTTCAAACTTGATGACAAACTTGCAAGTCTGAATCAGAGATTCAGGAATGTGGCAGGCTCCACACGCTAGCCTGACTTGCAGCTTTTTCAGCTTTGGCAGAATTTGAGTCTGCAGTGAGCTACACTATAATGAATACTTAAAAACAAATTCCTACCAAGAGAAGAAGCAGATGGCTTTGAGAGAGAGCAATTTACAAGTGATGAACAGGCTCTTCCATTTCTGACAAAGGAAAATTTGCCTAGCAGCAAGACACTGGATCCTACATTCTGTCCTTGAGAGGTCCCTCCTTAATTAAAACCCCAAGGAACATTCTTCTGTAATACATTTCTCATTCTCCCCGCTTTCTGCAATCTATGTTTTAGTATATGATACATGCAGAGTTATTGGGGGTGATCATGTCTTCATCCACTGACTAATGCAGGAGCCTCCTAAAAGCCTACTGCCAGGTCAGTTATGAAATAAGAAATGTTCCTTATCTCAGCCTTAGAGTTGTGTAAAGTCCCAGTTCTAAGTTTCAATAGAAACCCCTATGATGGATAGATATGTTTTGATTATTACACTGAGAAGGGTAGATTAACCAAAACAGATGACAATCTTCCGGTAATAGTGCAATTTGATGTTCAACAGTACGTGGGATGTCTTTTGATATCTTCAAAAACTGAAGTCTGTCAATCACAATATACTGCTACATGTCCTGGGGCACGCCTGGGAAGAAGTGGGAGAAACCATCGGTCATGCAGCTGTCTGATCATGAAAATTGTCCCTTTATTAAGAATTAAACCATTAAGTCAGCTTCCTATGGCAACAATGTTTTATTTCCATAAATGTTACCAAGACAATCTCATACCACAAAAATAATGAAGTTGCTAAGTTAGGACCAGTATCCCAAAGAACACTGGAAAAGTATACAAAATGTCATATAGCAGGGAAATAGACATTTGGAGAGAGAGTAAAGTTTTATATTTTAAAGCAAAGCACTTTCTTTAATGCTGAGTAGGCACAGACTTACTTTTTTTCAAAATCAGTATTCCCACTACTGATTAAGATAATTGAAAAGGGTGTATTTTTTAGAAGGGGATATCAAAACCATGACAAAGAGAATGTCTCTCATTGGCCAGCTAACAGAAAAATCTTCAAAAATCATTTGGCATATTTGAACATTTTATCTAGGATGAATTTGCTCAGTATCTTCTAACACAGGCTTGTACTCTTATTTTCTAATGAATTAGGGTAGCTGTCATAGCCACACCAACACTGTACTCTGTACTAATCTTCCCGTTCTGTAGACACTCCATAACCACAAGCTTTCCTTGGTGGGAAAAAAAAAAAAAAAAAAAAAAAGAACCTCTGAATTTATGTTTATATATCTGTACTTTCCCCTTCATTTCCTACCAATTCCTAATACATATGGTCTGACATTCATGGCCCACATTTTTTATGCTGTTATTCTCTGCTTTTATTTGGTTTGGGTTTGTTTTTAATGAGGTGAACTTTGCACAGCCCAACTCTAGCTCCCATAAAATCTTAAATAGACAGATTTAGAGATTTTGTACGGAGAAAAAAGGCCAACATACTAACCACACAGCTGTACTTGGAAACAGATGTTTTACCCCCTTTAAACTGAACTAATGAGGACAGGAGTGTGGAACAGATAGGACAGGAAAACTTCTGTCAGATTTCGAATTTGAAATTATGGAAACAGTGGAGAAAAGACTGGTGCCTCCACATAAGGGGAGGGGAGAAGGCAGTAAATCCACAATGAAAATTTTGACTGCTGCACTAACTTCAGGGCTCTTCCACTTCACAGCCTTGTTGATCCCAATATCTCCACTCAACTCACAAGAGTATCCCATAAAGAGCAGGCCAGATCCTGAGTTGATATGAACTGCTGTAACTCTATTGAAAGCAATAGAGTTATAGATTGGAAATGAGGAGACATTTCTTCTCAGAAAGAGCAGTCAGGCACTGGGACAGGTTGCCCAGGGAAATGGTGGAGTCACCATCCCTGGGGGTGTTTAAGGAAAGGTTGGACATGGTGCTTAGGGACATAGTTTAGTGGGTGACATCGGTGGTAGGGGGATGGTTGGACCAGACAATCTTGAAGGCCTTTTCCAACCTCAGTGATTCTATGATTTACAGAAGTTCAGGATTTGGCCCTCTGTCTCTTTTGCATATAGTAAGTGTAAGATGACTCTAAACCACATTTTTCAAGGCTCCCATAAAACAGGAAGCAGACCAGATGAGATGCTGTGAAAACCTTGACTTCTGATGGAAATTTGATGAAACCCAAAAAAATTTTTTAACTACCTTTTCCTATCAAAATGGTCTTGAAATAGTGTCTTACGCTGCTAGTTCAGAAACATTCTTTTAGCACCACTGCTTCTCTGCCCAGTCTTGCTCCCATCAAAGATGCTGATAGAATTGCCGTAACTTCAGAGAGAAAATGAACAAACCTTTGTAATCATGATTTGGCTCCCATACTGGAAAAATGCATTAGTGATGGCTTTGTATAGAAAAGATGCATCAAGTTTTCCTTCTGGTTCCTAGTTTAAACTTCTTAAAAAAATATTTTTGATTTGTCTTCATATGCTCTTCATCAATCTGCTGCCTTGAAGCACAGAGTGGATCCCTAAGCCACAGCAGAAAGAATCTTCTGCTGTATAAGGCTATGTGAGACACTGTCATTACATGCAGAGGAAACTGGGTTTAGTGGGGCCCTACTTCCCCTAGGGACTATCATAATATAAATTATTAATAATAAAAATAAACATTGGCTAGCTTGAACTTCGCTACATTCTCCTAGAGCTTATTTTTGTGATGGAATTAGCTAAATAAAGCCCACTTGAAAGAATGCTTAATTGCAAACTATCCAAACAAAACAGAATGGATATAATTGGTTCTTAAATATTAAACACTCTGAAGTAGATGGCTTTGAAGACAGCTGAAAGAGTAATGTATATTAGGATACATATGGTAAAATGAGCAGTCAAGCAAAATGCAGTCTAAAACAGATTGAATTTACTTTTAAACTAGATATTCAAGTTTTGTCAGTCTTTTTTCTAGTTTTGCCTAGAAGATACCTTTAGATTATTTCAAGCCTGAACAGAATTACAAAAATATTATTTTCAAAATTATAAAATCAAGAGAGTCAAACTCATGGACTGACTTCTGGACATAGTTTGCCCACAAAAGACCACGACAATCTACAATGATCATTACTCCGTGGAACCCCCTTTAATCCTATTTCAGTCTAAAAATGTTAGCTTAGCAAAGACTACTGTCTCAAGTGTTTATTCTAAAACAGCTATTTTCTTGGAAGTTGGGTAGGGAGAGCTCACATAAACAGTTCTGACAAGAGATCTCTAAAGGAGAATGGTGATGCCTTCTACCAAAACAACTGATTGCAGAGTTCACATCTGCCCTGGCCTCTATAAACTTCCTTTCTTCAGCCCTGTGTTTTTGTTACTGATATTTAATACAAATATTTCACAGTCAGCAAATAGAGAATGTCTGTTTGGGTATGAGAAAGCTCCCTTTTGATATTCATTAGAGGTTAATACAGTTGCCACACACTTCTTAAATTGAAAGCATTTCTAGCAAGACTAGAAATTGTCTTTAATGCAACTGAAATTTGTAAACAAGAAAAAAAACACTTTTACATCAGAAAGGAGCAAAAAGGAGGTAACTGTTTACCAAAGCCATACAGTAAAAATAATTTAAGAAATTAATAAACGGTACAACTTTTCTTTGCAGGACCACTGTGTGCTATGAAAAACAGAAATGAAAACAGACTAGTGGTAAGCCACTGAAAGTGCAGTGCCTAATCAGCCACATGTTTACTTTCTCACTTATCAATAACTGACATTAGCAAGACTTCTGCTAAAGATAATAAATTCCTGGAAGTGTCAGGCTCTTCTCAGTCACCTAGCAGAAGCACAAGAGAGCTACTCCCTAGGAAAAAAAAAAAAAAAAAAAAAAAAGGCAGACATAACGAAGTGCTAAGCAATAGTTGATCAGTAGCAGGATCGGTTGAGATCAAACCACATTTAGGCCAAAAGCTAACCTAATTTTAAGGTCCCTTGAAATGTTATGAATATCATCAACAAAGACAGTGAGTCACTCATGAAAATGAGTTTGGTTTGTGCACAAAAAAAAAAAAAAAATCTATCAGATCTCTGTCTCAAACTTCTTTTTAGACTGTGAACCCAAGTCTTTGTTCCCTTAGGACTCAAAGCTTTCACAGACGCAGTCGCATCTGTTTAGTGTTTCATATTTTTCAGCATCACAAGGAGTTTTTCTTAGACCTTGGACTGGTTTACTCTGCATCTATGTACAACAACAAAATTCCCACATAAGAGATAACTGAGTTCTTCTGCCAGTTTTTAGCTACCTCAGTCCCCAAACGACACAGACAATCCTGGCAAAAGGAGTATTTTATGTGAGCATTTTGCTAGCATAGCTAAATCTTCACTGATTTTATTTTTTTAGCTTTCCTCTTAGCACTCACAGCTATGCCAGAAACTTTGTAGCACAAATCTTTTATAGAGACAAAAAAAAAACCAAAACTACTACACAAAAAAAACTTTGGGTGTGTAATACATCTAGTATAGTTTTGAAAGGTATTAGTAGAAGATAATGTAAATTAAAAAAAATCCTCCAATGTGGATATTTTCTGTCTATATTTACACTATCAGCACCTCGCTGCTATCAAGAATATAGGTATGATTTACTACCGAAGTGCTCCTGGAATGAACAAAGCAATCTAGCAAGGCTGTGCTTTCTAGCAGCATAGTTAAAACCATCCTTCAGACTCAAAACAAGTAGAACTACACGTTTACTGTGCACCATAACTGCTTCTATACTTGTGTCTTTTGCTAATTCAGCCATATGAAAAATGGTATCTTTGACGAACAATCCTTAACCAACTAGCTATGAGGGCAGGAATCTGCAACACAGACAGGGACTTAACAGATAGAGAGAAGGGCTTATTACTTGTGTCACTTAAGGTGCTGCAAGGACATTGTTAGTACAGATATACAGCTATAAAACATCAGGAAAAAGGAACAAATTACATTGGCATACAACTCTGCCATATCAATATAGCTGCAAACGCTTTTAATGTCATGTGGCTATACCATTAAAAAACTCATCTGAGACAAAGATATAGCAGTACTACATTTAAGCGCAGAACAGATTACTATGGCTACAAGACAAGTATAGAGCAACTAAAATCCTCAGTTTATAAAAAAAATCTGTGGGTAAATCCTTCATGCCTCATAAAATAGTAACTATTTTTGTGATGCAAATTGACTTCATCTATGTTACCGAGACTTTAATACTTACCTACAAGCCAATTACACTTCAGACCACCCTTGCAGAATAGGATTGCACCACTGCAAAAAACAGATCCCCCTGTAAGCGAGTTCTCTTAGCTCCCTTTCAAGATGGATGGAGTGAATTAGAATGCTAACGCGCACACTGACTCAAGAGCATGAAGAGCTGTCACCCAAGACCAATGAGCAAAAGACACAAGGTGTCAACCGGGTCACTGTACATACTGATCCTTAGTTCATCAGCTTCCAATGTCCAAACAGAACAAGGTCAAACAACAGTCACCTTCAAAACATGGTATGTAAGAAAATGACAATCGGGTTTGTATTCAGTTACAGTTGTTGGAGTGGCAAAGAGATTTAACACAAAAATAGATGGCCAAATGCATAGCTGATGTTCATGTAGCTATTGCTAGACTGACAATTTAAGGAGTTCTGGTGATAGATGAGATCACCATCAAATAGCTTTAAATTTCAGGACAGCACACATGCAAAACACTTAAATACAACAGTATTGTTATGATTCCAGTGATATTAAACAATGTGTGTAATGACCTGATTTTCTGGCATCAGACAGGCATGATTTGTGAAAGACAGATACCACACATCTTGCCAGATGAGCCTGATATGATGGCAGCAGTGTCCAGAATGCTGAACAGCACTATAAGCTTCACAGGGATAAGCCTTCCCATTAATGAAAAACCATGCCTGGCTGAAGAGGCAGTCGATAGAACTGTATGTCCCTGTGATGTTTTATAACCCCTGGCAGTTTTCCCACACTTGCACTATGACCCTCCAAACATCAGCACATGGATCATTGACCTTACGAACTCACATTTGTGATCCTCTACTGAATCATCATTGAGAATGCACAGCCTGGAGACCATACTGGCAAAAAATCACTTGGGTACTCTTCAAAATTCAGAAAAGGCCATTCAGATACAATATACATGTGTTGACAAGCAATCCCAGCAATACACAAATCCAGATCCAGAATTAAATCCAGACACGCTTACAGCAGCAATGACACACAGTCCATTCAATGTTGTAACAGACAAAACGGCGTTTTGCTCCATATGACTTGGTTTACTTGAGAGAGAGGTCTATGACTAGAGGTCATGGTATACTTGCTCATTGCTTTAAATTAAACTAGGATGCAAGTAAATTCACACACACAGTGGGAAAAGATTCACCATGTATTACTACAGCTCTGGAGACAAAAGTTAGTTTCTGTATCTACACGGCCTATGTCTGGATTTACCAGAAGATGCAGTACATGATCTTTTCCAAATCTTCTCTTTCAGAGCATATATGCCTTAGACTTGTGTTGTTCTTGAAGAACCTGCGCTCAAACAATTTTAAGGTACTTTGCACCGCTACTTACTTGTTTTGTACTTCTGATGTTTGTTTACAGGCTGCTGGGATGCCTGCACTGATTTCTTAAGGTTATTTAAATTCTTCATTTGTTAACAAATTATGTTGGTTGCACAACACATTGGCATGTGAACACTTCAGAAAAAGGGAGGGGCACAACTCGGCCTCAGTGGAATTAGGAATAAGATCCAATGACTTCAGAGTTACACAAGGGATAGGTCCATTGTTTCACTGGGAGTTGTGGTTAATTAAAGTAGTATTTCCTGTCAGCTTTCTACATACAGGACTCCCTTGAAAGGTGCCAGTACCTTCAAGATCACTCTGTGGCCTTCCATTTCAGACGCTGAATAACAAAAGCATAGGGACAGATTTTCATGAAGTCTATGCATAAACTAATGTACTAAAAGCATGTAAAAAGGCACACTCTAATGCTCAGTTAACAAACAAAGTGATGTTAAAACTGTTATGTTATTGACAGAACTAAACTGAAGCATTTTTGAACATGATCCATCCATTGTAACTGCATTTATGTTTTTATCTTCCATTATAAAAACAAACAAAACACAGCAGGTACACAGGTACCAGCTAAATAGCTATGAATCTTTCCAACTTGAGAAAAGCCTACGAATTTTCTGTATAGATCAAGCATTAGCCACATTTTCACACAAATGAGAAGATAAATTGTGATAATTCCTCCATCAGCTACATATGCATTTGGAACGTGCATCAAATCTTTGGGAAAACTATGGCCTACCACTTTGACTTTACGGATCTCATCAAATAAAATCCTTCCTCACAATCTAGAGAAACCCAAACTCTTCTTGCAAAATTTCAGTTTCAGAATGCAAACACTGCAGAAATGCAGTGCACAGGAAAACTGGAAGTTATGTATATTGTATTTTGTCTGCACTACTAGAAATGTAAACCTATTCATGCTAACAATAAAGCAGTAAACATTATGACTTTAAAGTACACTGAGGTCTTTCAACTGCCTCCCTATTTGGTTATCTGTTGAGTCCTGGTACTGGAGAATGATTTTTTCCTCTTCACGTCTGTGGCAATTTAAATAATAAGACAGAGGTTACATGAGTGCAAAGAATTATGGAAAAAATGTAAGTGGAAAGTACATATTTTTAAAATGCACTTGAATAACTCAAATGCAGCTGAACTGACATTATTCAGACTTTCCAGTCTTATTCAACACTGGATTGAAACCAAGCACAAGAAATTTCAGGCCCAAAGGACATTTTAAAGAAAATTACAAGTACCTATATTTCAAGTTTACAATATCTGTCTGGGAAATCTCTACCACCTAAAGACAGACTAACCTGTCTCTTCATGGAATCAAACAGAAAGGATGTGAACTAATTACGGGGATGTCTGGATCAGCTTGCAAACAAGGACTGATTCAACCCCAAAGAACACTCAAACCAGAAACCTGGATTTAAATAACTGTGGTCTTCTAGCAAAATATGGATGCATTTTCAGATCCAGATTTTACACTGAAAGTTCACTCCTAACCTGTGCAGCCACAAGCGCTAGGCCCAGCTCTGCATTCCTTCCACACCCAAAATTGGAGCTCTGCCCGAATAAGGAATGCAAGAGAGAAATGCATTTCTTATCTTTATGGCACATCTTGTTTGGTGATGGACATGCCTGTGAACCTGCCAAAACTCAAATGTGTGACATGGCATGCACTCTAATTCCAAAACTGATAGGTTTCAAAAGATTACTCCTGTAGGACACTTATAAAGAGGTGGAACATTTTTTCATAAGCTTACGTAACTGTTCATAACTCCTGTATACATTGACATATTCCAATACTTCTGTTATAAGTAATTTTCAACAATGGAAAAGTAAAAATGCTAGAGTTGTATAAAGGATAAGGAACAAAGGGAATAAAATGTGTATTTCCAAACTGAGACACATTTAAAAGTATGGTTATACAAAAAACAATGCTACACTGTAAAATAAGATTTTAAAAATACATATTTCACAGACAGCAAGTAATGAATAAATGAATAAATAAATAATAAAAAAGGCTCCTCAGGATAACAGTCTATGCCTATTATCCTCCAAAATCACCAGTTAGCATTATGCACAAAGATGCACATAATCATGTTTTTCCATCACTTCAAAACAACATGAGCTTCACCCTGGATTTTGGTAAGATAAACGCAATTATGTTTTCTTCATCTACCCAGACAGTTGTATTTCAAAATTTGCAAGGAGAAATAACTTCCAACAGCATATATGACAAATAACTGTGGAAACAAGTCTCTATGTGTGGATTAAGGCCTTTTTAAAAATTTTCCCTGATTTTTCAGGGAAAGTCATACAAGATTTTTTTTCAGTCTTTTCGTAAAAGAAATGCCCACCAATGTTAGTTACAGACACTGTATTTTATGACAAGTCTTTGAGTAAAATGAAATCCTAGTACAGATACAATTCTGTCAGCATTTTTCCTAAATTAAATAAAATCAGCCTAAATTCAAGAAAAATCTCCTTCTGTAAATACAAAATGTATCCATATCTGCAGAGTTTCCAATACAATTATAGGCGCCAACCTGTTCTGCTGCAGTTCTGGCCTTCATGGATGTTTTTCTTGTTATTCTACCCCCAAACAGCGTACAAAACGGTAGGAAAAAAAGATGCCTTTCTGTGGTCAAAGTGAAAAGGAGATATTAAGGCAATTTATGTTGCATTTTGTCCAGATGAATATTTTCATAGCAGTTGAGAAAACAATATGTTGAATAGAGTACCCTATGGCAACTATTCAGAGTAAAAGAAGTGCTAGCTAAAATCCAGGGCTCTGGTTGCTTTAAGCCTTCCTAGGCAAGATTAAATCAAAATATTTCCTATATACATTCCTTCTTTTCATCAGCATGTCAACTACAGTAAGTAAGAATGTGCTATTAATTCTCAGCATCAAAATCTGGGATAATTTTATATAGTTGAATATGTTTCCTTACTTTAACAGAAACAACTGTTACTGGAAATATTTTCCAAAGCATGCTGCAAGTGGAGCTAAGTAAATCTGCAAGCACACTGCACACTTTTCAAGGAAAATGTTTCTCAAAATGAATCAGGATTTAATAAAAAATGTCTCTGAGGTATGTAACATGCCCATTATACAGTATTTTTCAATTTTCAACCCTGTATAGAGCTTTTAAAACAATAACAGATGGACAAAACAAAAAAAGTACAATTCTTCCTTATTCTCTCATGCACAAACATATAACACACGTAGAAAACCAATGACATGCTCTAAAACATTAATACTGCTTTTACATTTTCCATTAGAAAGACAACTCGCTTGCGATTCCTTCTCCTTTTAAATTGTTTCTGTGGCAACACATCTGGTGCTATAATTCTGGGCCAGAACATTAACTATCCTGAAAGAAGAAAGTTATGTTGTTGTTCTGGTCTGCAAGAATGTGAAGCAAAGAGATCTGCAAATACATGTAATCGTATAACCCTTTCCTCCTTCATAGGCGCACATACTGTTAACTATCAATACTTATGCATAGCTTAAAAGTACAAGTTTTAAAATGTTCCTACAATGGTTAGAGGAAACTGTTGTGAGCACACATTCTATGAGCCTTTTTTTTTTTTTTTTTTAATAAAATGATGAGTGCTTTGTTACTGCTGCTCCTACCATATGAAAAATGTCAGGAAAATATTCAGCTAAGAGGAACAAGGTTCATTCTTAATCATAAACGTAACTTGCCCTACATCGTTGAGAACGCTTGATATTGATTTCTTATCATCTCTCCAATACTATGTAAACATTACTGTACTATCACCATTTTACAGATGAGATATGTCAGGAGCACATAAGGCCAGAATGTCTGAAGCATCTGTTAGATGTGAATGCCTCTACTGCTTGTTGCCCATACTGATGCATGCAGTCCTTGGCTCTCTAAGCTGTTGAGGCCCAACAGATCTTTCTTACTTGAAATTATAGGAACCTATTAACACTTTGTTTATGTTTTAGAGATCCCAGCTTCAGCCTGCCAGCATTCTGAGAACCTGTATTCTGAACAATTTAGTTCTAGAGAAAGGAAAGAAAAACAGGAATAAAAACTTAGCAAACTGAACTTGGGGCTGTAAATTAGCATGTGAACATTTTTTTTAATCTCTAATAAACTGTAAGACTATACTCCAAAGCAAGTTATTAGGGGCATTTTACAGTTCAATTGAGATTGACATCGTAAGATGTCAACACTACAGTGGATCTCACTCCATGATTTAAGAACCAGAGCAGTTTGCAAGGACTATTGCACTTTCAGCCTGGAATAGCAGGAGTTAAAAAAAAAAAAAAATACTGAAAATAGATTTTTGCTACTCCATCAAGCAAATCAGGGATGAATTAATGGAAAGAACATATCTGATGGATAAGAAAATATCACTGACACAGTTACTTTTGCAATAATTGCATTTTAAGTTCCCCATGAAACAGACTTCATTATTCAACCAGAAATAGCCAAGTTCAAACCTAGATCAATTACATACAAAATGGTTTGTTAACTACACTTACAGTATTTTCTGTATTAGTGACAAAGAAAGCGAGATTGTCTGGTATTCTGATCCTCTAAATTAGTAATGATTAAATGCACTGACTGGCTGAAAACCAAGTTGTTTTTTTTTTCCTAAAACGTTGAATAGAAATTATGGTTTCAGGCACTATGTCTTTGAAGACATACTGGTTTAAAGCAATCTGCACTTAGGGAGAATAAACTGGCAACAGAAATGGAAAAGTTGGAAAAAGTGGATAAAAACTGGTAAGTCAGAAACAGACCTTTACGTCCCTCTTGGACTAGTGGAGGCGTCATCTTAAGATCAGAATTAAACCCAGGACCCTGAGCACCTGTAGTCATTAAAGGCCTGCTGATGGTCTTTGCAAGACTTGCTGTCTGTATAATTTTGGATTGTCACCAGCCAGTCACCTTCCAAAATCCAGTTCTGGTCAATAACAATCTGGATAATTCATCTCTGTCTGTTCCCTTTTTCTCAGTCTTTTGGCTAACAGCAAGTGTGTATATTAAACTAATATTAAACTCACTATTTTACATAAAATATCTACTCTTCCAATGTAGCCTTACTATTTATTTCATTCAAAGGGCATGATTAACAACCCCTCTGAGACATGTCTCATTCCCTTGCTTTGTTTTGCATAACTTTCTATACTTTCTATAACTTTCTCTTTTGTCCTGGTGCACTACAATTCCACATTATCATTCTTCAAGCCCTCGAGAGAGACACATTACAATTGTAACTTTCCCCTCCCAATAGACTGACTTCCTTTTTAGCTATAATGGCCCCACTCCACTTCTCAGGTTCTTTATAAGCACATTGTAAAGGAGTATTTGCAGAGGAATTAGCTGTGGAAGGGAATAAAGTGACACTGGTTGATCTGCTATTATGAGGTCTCAGGTCCCTGCCTGGATTGATCCTAAGGAACCCAGGGCTGGAGCGAACATTGCAGAGCAACTCTGCTGCTTCTCTTCATCTTGACATAAGGAAATCATCTCGTCTTTATACTACCCTTTAGGGAATAGCATTACATAACTCACTGTTTGGCCTATATTTCACCATTCTTGGCTTCGTGCTGTTAACAGAAATGCCACTCCTTCACTTCAGTTACTGACTCTAGAACTGAGCATAGGATAGGACACAGAACCTGTTGTCTCATGGACGCCCTTTCATTCCTCTAAACAATATTCAGAATCTAACTGGCAGAAAAAATTAACAAGCTAGCTGCTCACTACCATATTGCACGTGTTGCATCCCTGATAAGTTTCTCTCTAGACGTGGGGCACAAAGTGGGCTTGGTCTGCTACTCGGTAACACCTCCTTCCCATTTGGGCTCTATTACGTGTAGTGCTTATGTCATCCACTCTGCAGAATTCAGAGCAGCAGCATGTAACTGAGCAACTGCATAAGAAACGAACATTACAGAGAAGTTTCTAATGTTCACGTTCCACTAGACACCACATCTTTCTCAGACACCTCTCCATTCAACATAAAATGTTCCCTCAGATGTATGTTGCGTTGTTTACTACCCTTACACAATCTAAAATGATCATTACTATGCTTTTTTTTTTCAGTAAAGTCTTTCCAAAAAGGTTATGTAATGCCCCTCATTAAAAGGTGTAGCTCCCATTTTACAGCTGTGAAAACACTGGTAGAGACAGATTAAGTCTTGTTACCAACTAAGTGAATGACTGAATCGGGAGTTTTGAGTACTGCTGCTCTGACTCTGGTTCGATACTCGCACACTCAAGAATTATTTAACATTATTTTCCAAATTCGTTCAACTTTCTTGGGTTGATGAACAAGTCAATTTCCATATGGCCCAATGTATTTAAACTTATTGAAAGGGGAAAGTAAACTCTGTCTGAAGCAAAACGTAACCGGGCCATGATCCAAAACCTCAATCCATATTTATGAGCAAATAAAATACAACCTCTACACAGTCAAAAAGAGCTTACAAAAATATTACCAGCCCATACAGCGACACCTCCAAAACACAACCCCCGCAGGATGGCATAAACATTGCCCTGCTCCTCTGACTTTTCCACCTGCTCCAGCCAGGCATTCAGCTCCTGAGGGGTTCCCGGGTGTCTCCTGGCAGGAACGCGCTTACCCCTGGCTAAACCACCACCGCACCTCCCCGCTCCTGCAGGAGGGCTCGACGCTTGCCTGCTCACGGCTCTCCGGAGGCGCCCCCGCTGGAGGGGCCGGGCGGCCCTCGTGGGTTTCCCGCAGCTCTCCCCGCTGCGGTGCCGGTGCCTCCCGGTTGCCCCGCGGCTCTCGGCCGCCCGTTCCTCCACCGGGACCGGGACAGGCACCGGGACGCTGCTTCTCCCCCCGCCAGCCGCAGCCCCGCGGACCCGGTTGTGCGGCCAGGTGCTGCCTTACCTGCGGGCTCGCAGAGGCCGTGCCGCCGGGAGGGCTCCGCCAGCCGCCGCTTATCGCCGCCGGCTGCCGCCCGGCCGGGCTCCGCTTCCAGGAAGCCGCGGCTCCGGAGCGCTGCTGGCTCGCAGCTGGCTGCCGATCGCCCCGTCCCGCTCGCTGCCTCCCTTCCTCCCTCCCTCCGACCCCCCTCATCCTGGGGGGGGCGCTGGGAAAGTGCAGCGAGGCTCCGGCACATGCCGAGCTTGCGGTCACGGCCCGGACCCTCTGCTATTAATCAGGGAGCATCCCAAGCGCCCCCTCGCTTGCTCCAGCTGCTTCAGCGCCGGCCCCACCGCGCCGCAGGGCCGGGGCAAAGGGGCTCCGCACGCAGGGCCACCCACCCCTGTCCCCCCGGCATCCCTCCTGCCCCTGCTCTCCTCACCATCCTCCTACAGCCCTCATCAGCCTTTCCCTAAGCAGCATCTTTCCTTCTCCTATCGCCTCTTCCCCTTCTCCATCCCGTCGTCCCAGAGGTTTTCTATTACCGCACATGTGTCGGTCGCTCTGTTCATTCTTTGCTAACCCAAGCCCTTTCTGCTGCACCCACTACTGACCTCGCTGCTTCCTCAGGCAGGCACTGCTCCTCCAGAATGAGCTCCCTTCTGCTTGTTTTCAGGACTCCTTCCACAGAAGCCTGGCAAAAAGATGTGAATTTGTGATGTAGAAAGCAGGACGAGATCCTCCCAGGTTCCCTGCCTCACCGTCTGAACCCACACAATCACATCTCTTTTCTTTTGAACAATGCCTTGCCAGGCCTTTTGTAAACACCAACGCACAACTGCGTTCCTGCCCTGGGCACAGCACCTTGTATTAATTACGGTGTGTCTCATCCCTCTTTCACTTTCACCTGTTTTTTCACCATTTCCCCGCGGAGTCAGCAAGTTGATTGACTGACAGCACAGGAAGCTTGACGCTCCCCGCGAAGCAAATGAGCTGACTGTACGGAAGTTGGATGTGCTTGTAAGATAACTTTATTACTAAACATGTTTGCTCCCCTTCTGATCACGTTCAGCAAGACCTAGGACACGCAGTAGGCTCTCCTGCGATCCTGTCTCGGGAGGATAAAACACAAGCTAAAGCTCCCAAAGCACCAGATGACCACAGATCCCCCACAAGAACCTGTCAGGGCAGAGTTATTGCTCTTTTACAGTACTTTATGACGTTGCTTAAATGAAAGCCTTGAAAAGGAAAGATCTCTCACATAACTGAAAATAGCATGGTTTTAAGAAGATGCAGGAGGGAATGAACACACATGAAGGTGAGAGCAATAGGAGACAAGAACAGATGGGCTGATGGAGTCAGCTGAACAAATAACTCAAGCACTTTCGGTTTAATATGCTTTAGAATGAACAGTGTTGAAATGCAAGTCAAAGTGGTTTTCATACCTGATCTTGAAACCGATAGGTGCTTGGAGGGCTGAAAAAGGCAACAGTGATACACCACGGAGGAGACAAACTGCAGAACTGATGTTCCTAGCAAGACAAACTGCAGGGAGATGTAAATACATGGACTTGTACATGTAACAACATTACATATTCTAAGAACTGTAACTCCACTTATTGTTCTCTCGCCTTTCCCAGTATTTGAGGGTTTTAAGATCAATCACACTGCTCGAAGAAGCATCCCCCTGGCAAATACAACTATAGCAGTCTAAAATGGAGCAAGCCACATGGCCGGCCTCTGCTTGGGGTTACTAGTCTTACAGGGGGGTCAGCGGAGCTGGCTGCGTGCTCCTGCCTCAGGCCCGGCAGCGTGAGCTGTATCGGATCAGCTCACACAGCACAGGGCTATGCTAAAACCTGGGCTGAGGACTGCAGCCATAACAGCGCGGACTCACGTCTCAGTGTGCCAGCCACGCAGCAGGGTGGAGCACACAGGGGCTATTTTAAAGCAACTTAACTGGATTTGCAGGAGGACGTTTGTCAGAACACCAAATCTCTGCAGGAGCCCTACACAACTGCTGTTGACCGAAAAACCTTTACTGTTACTGTCATTTCCTCATGACTTATAATAAATCGCACAGACCACACCCTCAGCTAACGCAAATGACCGAAGTTCCATCACTCCCTCTGCAGATGTCCATATTTAGTTCAGCTGAGGATTGGTCGTATGTGTTTTTATTCCAGTTTATTTTTTATGATCTTCATTTGCTGTGTCTTCATCTGGTGTGTTTATGTGGCTGGTGCTTGGTTTTCATTATTTTTAACTGCATTTCAGATTATTTGCTCAACGGTTTTGTTCACATTCTCTCCTTTTCCATGAAATTGTAATAAAACACTTGGCTACAGATTTTCCAAATTGAATACTGATGTTTAGTGCAGCTAATTATGTAGCAGGGTTCAAAGTGAGTTCTATAATGTAACAATTTACATATTCTTGAAAACAATGGATACAAACCTAAAAACTATTGTTACAAGCTAGTTTCACAGTCTTCTGGAATTTCCTTTAAAAATACATATGTTTGGTATTCTCACGCATATAAAAAGCAGTAAATACTCAATTGCTGCCACCATTATAATATTTACGAAGAAAAAAATAAAACACATTCTGATGTCTCTCAGACCTAAAGGGCCACTAAAAATGCGAGTGTTTTCTCCAGTAATCTCAAAGCACCTCACAAATATTAATTCAGCCACTCGACATCCATCAAGTCACGTGCCAACGATACACACAGATCATTCTGCAATGAAATATTCAGAACAGTTGCAAAAAATATTATACATTGACTGTTCCAGCCACACCAGTGTTCTGGAAGAATCGAATTCACTTTAAACAATTTTAATAATTATCAGATTGATTTTAAACAATGTTATTGTTTAAGTACTGACTTAAGTCATTCTTATTTGGTCTCTAAACCAACTGAACTATAGACAGAAAACTCTGAGTAGACCAGGCTACTCAGGAAGATCCAGACTAAACTGACTTTTAACAAAGGCTCCTGTAAGCCATACCTCTGTTTACACTAGCAGTAGCTAATAGCTCAGCTAATAACCTAGTTAGCATTCTTAATATGGTCCTTTACCCCAGGCTAACCTGGAGAAAACAATCATTCTTCTTGCAGCTCTTGGTGCAAGCAATATGTATGCTAACAGTTCCTTGTCTCTCCATACCACCCTTCTCTATTTTGCATTCTTTTCATTTTAAAATGCTACTTCAATGTTAATTAATATGAAGTAATCTGCATAGATTATCAATACGTTGGCTAGGCACCTTTGTTACTATAACACAACAAACTTCAGACGTTCAAGCACACCATCCCTATATAAAGAATATTTACCAAGAGTTTCTGAGAGTGTGTTATAATAAGATTAAACTGTAGTTACATGGATCCAGAATTCTAAGCATTTGAGTTTTTGCTTCTTTGTACATCCATCTGCCTGCACTGGAATTTCTAGTTCATGGTGTTATAACTCAGGAGGGAAACTAGAAGATGGGCCAACAGAAGCAGAGAATACGCTCTAAAAGCTGAACAGGACTGTGACAGTGGCTGAACTCACATGGACTCAGTATTTCCAAATGTGACATACATGGAAAAACTGAATTGCTTTGCTGCTCTTCCCAGCTCGCCCTTTTCTATTTTTACTTACTACCAGTGGATCAGTACTACTTGGTTATAAGCAGTGACAGCCCTATTATGTCAGCATATACACGTCTGCCTGCTTCAACTCCGTAGCTTCACACCGGGTTCTCCTCGCTCATGTGTGCTCACAACGCACTCCGAACAAAAAGCCTGCAGTCACCTCCATGGCCTCAACAAGCCGATTGCTCCCAGCTCCCCGAAACGGGGCTCAGGGCCCCGCGGCCCGGCACCGCCCCCTGCTGGCACTTCCCGCCGCGCCGCCGGGGGGCGGGGCCTGCTGTTGGGGTGGAGTTTGGAGGGGGCGTGGCCTGCTGTAAGCCCCGCCCTCGGCTCGGGCCCCGCCCCGCGCCGCCCGCGGCAGCAGCCGGGAGGAGCGGCGGCACCGAGCCCAGTACCGAGCAGCGGGCGGGTGCCGCTGGGCTTCGTGCAGCTGCTTGCCGCTGTCACGGGCAGCCACGCGGCCGGCCCTGCTTCAGCCCCTCCTCGCCAAGCAGCTGGACATCTGCTTCTGGCAGCTCCGAAAGCAGCCTCCTCCTAGACAAGAGTACGGGAGCCCAGGAAATGGGAGTTAAGTGCAAGATTTCGGGAAGCACGTCCGCCACTGTAAATGCGGGAGGTTTGCGAAAGGGTTTGCAAACGCTGCCGAGTGCTGGCAGCCAAATCGTGCCGAGTGCTTAAACCTCGTACCCCGGAGGAAGAGAGGGTATAACAACGCTGCAGCCCAGCTGTGTAACAGGAGCCCGATGTGTAAAAGATGAAACTGTCCGGATCCTCAGCAGCTTGGCAGCTTTAGAGCTCAATGTTACCTGCGTGTTTGATAGGTAATTAATTACTTTTAACCACTGGCAAAGCATGCTGATTTGCTCTGTTAAGCATACCATGGGTAGTCACAAGTAATTTTAAGATCTATCAAACACCATTCTGTCTAAAAACATTCCTTTGTAGTAAAAAGAGTTAAGTTCCCATTATTCAGCAGAAAGCACTTAAAGCAGCATTTATTCCAGGCTGCAGCTGCTAGCAGGGGGCATTTTTATCCACCAGTAGCAGGAAATTGCTTTCGAGACAAGCTTAAAAGCAAAGTCTTTACTCCAAAAAGTTTATTAAGTGGAGCTTTTTATCTAATTCTCCCTTTAAGACAAAAACTAAAATTCCAAACTCTACCAACAGGAAGCCTAGAAGAAAATTCTGAGCAATTATTCCTTTGATCCATCATATTTTTTCCAAATTCTAGATCAAAACTAGTGAGTACTGGAGAGATAAATAACTAATGTTCATATACTACCTTAGGGAAGGAAACACCAAAGTGTTATCTATTGACCTTCGCAGATCTAGCAGCAGCATGGTTTCTAACTATATACTTGCACCTATACAACCGCTGTACTGTTGGTAGGATTGTATTGTATTGCTGATTTGCATACAGGAGAAGCAACGTACTATTATATCACTACTTCCGTGCTGAAAGTCATTTTATAGATATGCAGTTAAAAAAAAAAATACATCCATTACTAAAAAGCAAAGCAAAACAAAAATCCTCCCTACCCCCCCCTTAAAACGTACATGGCACCAAGTATCACAATTCCAGGATAAGAATTCAGTTCTTATCATACATGCACTATTTAAATATTACTGTTCTTAATAAGTTAACTAAACTGCTATGTAATGGGGTTTACTTGATGAGCTTTGTGCTTGTGTTTGTATAGCTCTGTTGGTATGGATTGTATTTCATGGAGATAAAATATAACAAACTACCCTTCCCAAATTCTTTCTATATAATGCAACATTTGTAAATTCAGGGATCCTACTCCAGGATCACAAGAGTTAACAGAATATTATGAAAATAACAGAACATAATGTTCCATGGCTTCACGAGTACCCATAAATAGTGCTTTACAACATTATTTGCATTTGTGAACATCAGATACCTCTACAACAAGAATGGCTTGCCTGTACTTAGCAAGGGAAAAGGAAAAACAATTTGACGTCACACATATCCCTAGCATTCTGAAAACAAAGCCATCCAAGCATATACACTGTTCTTGAGAACTCCACTCTTTGCAGGGAAATATAACTGCTATACAAGATGAATGTATCAAAAAGAAAGCCTACAAATTCTATTTGTGAAAAGAAAGGAGTAGAATCTGCGATATGACCTTATTATCATTTTAAAATAAAACTTCTCTTCCCATAGAAAAAAAACTCTCAACTCCAGTATTTAATCAGATTGCCACCTGCTTGATCTAATGAGCAAGCACTGTCTTGTATAAATAAAAAATAGCTGAAGTTAAATGTAAAAAGAGCATAAGCTCTGAGTTACACAGTAAAAGATTTGGTAGGTCATCAATAACAGTCAATATATGCTGGTAGACATTTTTTATTCTTAGAAGTATTCTTTCAACTCCCAGGAGGGCTGTATGGAATTCCACTCCAATTAAAAAGTGGGAAATATTGAGATGGGAAAGAAGCATCTCATTATACTCCACGGTGGACTTAGTGAACTAATTTCCCCATGAGAACAAACAGGAAAAAAAAAAAAAAAAAAAAAAAAGAGTCCTCCCACAAACTTCCCCAGCTATCCAGAGATTAGGAAACCCAACCTGTCTTTCAACTTCACAGGAGCTGAAACTAAAGGTGCCATGAATAGTCGTGATCAAGTCATAGGTTTTACAGAAATTGTGACTAAAATAGCTCTATAAACTTGTGCTACTCCCGGCACAAAATGCCTCTCTCCCAACCTTTATCTGAAATCAAATTGTTTATTGCATTCCTTCCTCATACGTCAGCTCCTCGTGATGAAAGCAAGCCAGTGATTAATACATTTTACTAGGTTGGTTTCAGTGACTTGAAATGAATTTGCCCTGACTCCTTAAGCATGCTACCACACCCACTGAATGGAACTCCAACCATTTGAGGAATGCAAGATAGAAAAAATTATCTTAGACGATACCCCATAAATCTATAGCAATAAAATTAACTGCATGATGGCTTCAAGCACAAATCATCTTCAGAAGGTTCTTCCCCCCTTTTCCTCCAAAGAAAAATGGCAAACCAATTGCTTAAAAAAAAAAAAAATCCGCAACTGGAAAAGGTGTTCTTGGTGCTTTCCTACGACTCTCTAAGACAAGCACGCCGTGGAAGACAGAAATGGAAAGTAGTCCAAACTCTTTCCAATTTTGTAATTATAAAGTGACAAAATGGGAGGTTTTATCCAAGTCCTGCTCACGTAGCTGTAATCTATTGCCTTCTGTTTACAACACGCAGATTTTATCTAAATTTGCAGGCTAGATTCTCATCATTTTGCAGAGTAGAAACAAAACATACTAGACGAAGGATGGGAAGACCAGAATTAGCCTAGACGCTGTCTGACAGCAAACTATACTTAAGAATTAACAATATCCTCTGTAGTAATTACAACTTGTCTTGGCTTGAGTGATAGCTGCAATTTCTTTGCCTTTGGCGTGTCAAGATCAACTGTACAAAACATTACCGACTTAAAAGTGATTCAGTACTGGATTGTTTTTAATATTACTGATTACCAGCTGAGACTTAAGAACTGACTAGACACTCACACCTTGCCTCAACCGCAAGGAGCTGTTTGAACTCCTGACAGCAGTCTGCACACAGCGTGCAAGAGGATGCCTCACACTGAATTCCCTTCCACCAGTTTTATGTGCTGGGAAAAAACGTAATTTCAAAGGTTTGTTGACATAACTAGATCAATCTACGCGCTTTCTTTCTGCCTGTATATGCAAAATTCTGTAAATGAAAAATCTTTTTCTTCAGATTGTAAAATGTAAATGGTCTCCCCATGATGTAGGTTTGTCAGTCCCCTAACAAGGAAATTAAGTAGGCCTTTATATGAAAAAAAATGATTTCCTGTCAGTATAAAGCCAATAAACCAGGCCACGAAACCAACCATTCAGACATGTTACCAGATCCCACAATATTAGACGTAGTTAAAATGAAAAACTCCTCCGACAACTCTGCAGCCAGGATGGACTTCAACGCATCCAGAGAGCAAGAGTTCAAACCTCTATCCCACTCCTCCAGATACTCTCTATGTAACCTGTAAATACCTTCCACGTAACCCGTGCACACATCCTCGAACTCAGCCGCACCTCCTGCACCAAGCTGCCAGGCACCTGAGGCATCGCCCCCTGCCTTCAGGGCGGCTGGGACCTGGCAGCTCCTCACAGACGGCAGAAGGAATCGCAGAGTGGTTTGGGCTGGAAGGGACCTTAAAGATCATTAAATTCTGCAATTAATTAATTAATGATTAATACCCCAGCATGGGCAGGGGCACCTCCCGCTCCAGAGGGCGCTCCACAGCCTGAGGCCAGGCCGGGCGCAGCACGGGGGCTGAGGAGGAGGAGGAGGAAGAGGAAGGGGGGCGAAGCGCTGCTCTCCAGCCACCACAGCCCTGTGTTTACACACAAGACCCAGCTCCTCCAGACCAAAGGTTACCAAGACACATCCCACGCCCGCTCCCTGAGTTGTTTTTTTTTTTAAAAAAACCCTCCCGTGCCTCCCTATCGTGTCCCACCCGCCCCCTCCCCTCAGCGGGGTGCCGCCCGCCATCTTGGAACCCCGCCGAGCTCCGCCGCAGGTGCGCGCCCCCGCGCCCCCCTCCCTCACTGCGCATGCCCGCGAGCGGCAGGTGCGCGGCCCCGCGCCCCCCTCCCTCACTACGCATGCCCGCGAGCGGCAGGTGCGCGGCCCCGCCCGGCTGCGCAGGCGCGGTGGCGGCTCGGCGCCGCGGCCCCGCCCCCCCCGCGGCTGGCAGGTGCGGGCGGCCGCCAGGCCCCGCCTCGGCCCCGCTGTGAGGGCGGCGGGAGGCGGAGGGCGGAGGGCGCCGGGGGCGGGCGGGTTTGGGCCTCGCTCCCCGCCTCGATCCCTCCCTTGTCGCCTCGATCCCTTCCCCAGCGCTCCTAGGAGGCCCCCCGGAGCCGAGTAAGGGGACGAGGCTGAGGTGCGGCCCCTCCCGGCGGCATGAACCGGCCTCACCGCGGGGCCGCGGGCAGCCGGGGCCTGGGCACGATGGAGGTGAAGAGCAAGGTGGGTGCCGCGGGCGCTCTGTGGGCTCACCTGGATCCGGCTCCCTGAGGGCCCGGGGCGCTGTGGGGGCGTCCGTGGTCCTCGGGGGGGGAGAAAAAAGGGCTTGGGGATCTGGGGGGGATGTTGGGCTCCCAGTGCTGCACAGGAGGGGAAGGAGGTGGAGGGGGAGAATGTAGGGGTGTCTGAGTGGAAAGAGGGGTCTTAGGTGGAAAACCCAAACCTCTTCTTCGTCCAAACCAGGAAAGAAATATTTATTTATTTATTTATTTAACTTAATGGTTCTGCATTTCTATACTTTGGTGGTGGTGGTGTTTTGTTTTTGTTTACTTTTTTTTTTTTTTTTAAAGTAGAGCATATTCTTATAGCTCGCCCTACTCGGTAGAGTAGCTACCTGGCTACGTTACCTTACCACAGCACTTGCCTTCTTTTATAAACTCCTCGAGGACTTTACACTGGGAGTTACTTTATCGAGCCCATATCTATCTTATGGCTAATACCAACAGTTTCTTGCTGTCAGAGCTTCGCACAGTTCTGTAAATCATCTCTCATCAGTATCTCTGCATCCGTTCTTCCAATTGTTAACTTTTATGTGCTACTGAGCCATAGTCTTATTGGGGTTCTTAGGCTTCTTTAGGGTTCTGAAACATTTTATTCTTTGTTTTCGTTTGTATGGATAATGTTTCTTTGATTTATCGTTTTGCCATTACTTGTAAACTAAAATTTACAGCAGTAAAGGTGTTGGATCCTAGACATCATAAGTGGTGTCAAGCTGTTAAAAACTGTATATATAACTTGAGATTAAAAACCCTTTTCCATTGTCTGTGCCCACCTCTACAGGAATGTGTTTTCTTCTATCAGTAAAACACGTCTCTTGTATCTCTGTTTTTTTTCTAAACTAGTCTCCAGTCTGTTTGCCTGTGTTGTGTCCTGTCATTTCCTACAAATCAGGTATCACGGCTGCACTGTGGGTGAAGCAGCTAGGACTTGGGTGTCTTTTTCTTTTTTTTAAGATTAATATGGCAAGTGCTGAAACTTCTACTAGAAAATGTGTGGTTGGCTTCTTCAGCTTGCGTTGGTGGTAATGATTTTTTAAAGTGTTGTTAACTTAACCTTCATGCGGACAAAGTCAAAACACAGAGGAATACCTGGCAGCCACGCTTCCAAATACTAGTTAAACATAGCTGTTGCTGTGGGATATTTCTTGCCTTAGCCCAAATCACTATGTTTGATGTTCCCCTCATCATGTGCTTTTCTTGATTTAAAATGTATCTGGCGATCAGCTGTGTGATGCACCCTTTGGTATTCATAGAGAAGTGCTGAAGTTCTAATGAGTAGGGACTGTCTCTTAAGTGCATATTATAAAGCAGGTTTCAAGGCATTCCTCGAACTACTTGTCGCTAATGCATTATTTAAAATCACCTTGATTTAATGTAGCATAGTAGTCATCTTCCTTCTATGAAAATAAGAAATTCTGAAAAGAAAGGTTCTGTGGGAGGTGGAGGGGAGCATTACTGCCTGGCTTTGAAGGCTGTGATGCACAGCTCCTTATTTAGGTACTCCAAATCAATAATCGTGCCCTTACTGACAGATGTCAGCACAGCCCAACTGTACTTGTTGTTACATGAGCAAAATTATTTTGGTAGTCTAGCTTACTCAGTTTGGGTAACTGGTCGGAGCTAGCCCTGGGAAGCCCCATAGTATATTTACTCTGGCTAACCCTTTCTCTAATCATAGACAAGTTTTATACCCCCTATTAGAGTTTCTGGTGATGGTATGAAAGCCCCCAGATAAACCTCTAGATCCTGAGACAGAAAGTTCAGGTCCCTGTCCTGCCCCCCCCCCCCCCCCCCCCCCCCCCCCCCCCCCCCCCTTACGACTTGGAACAGTATATTTTTCAGAATGAAATCTAATACTGATAAGACAAAGACGGATACAGTAGCTCTAAGTTTTGCTCTGTCACTGTTGCTGGAGACCACTAATAGTATAGCAGCAGTGTGCTGTGTTATAGAGGACTTAAAGATTCCTCTCAGAAGCTAGTCTTACTTACGTCCTCTAGTAATTTCTTAGTAAGTTGACATAGCTTGTTTTCCCAGATGAGTTACCACGTAACAGCAGGTATTTGTAACCAGCTCCAGTAGCAGGAAGCTTTCCTTTCTTAAATTAGTCTCTTTGAATCTTTTGTCTCCTTTAAACTTCTTACAAGTTGTTAATTTTTGCTGGTGCGTTTTTTTTTAATGGAATGGAGTGCAACATTTGATATAAAACGAAAACAATTCAGAGGGATAAAATAAACTGCCCATGAAATTGCATGGTTTTACTTTTGTGTTTATCTGCTTTATAATAGCGTTGAGCATATGGCAAGCCCTGTTAGGAAGTAATAGCCAGATGATTTGTTTCTTAGTGTTTGCACCAACTTCATATAAAATCACGTGGAAAATTAAAATCCCAAGTTTGAAAAGCCAGTCCTTTGTCTGCCTCCTGCAGACTTAACACTTCCTTCAAGTTGAGAGGTTTGTTGGCTTTTTTAACTTAATTGTATTTAAACTACATAGTTTGTCAAAGCCAAGCAAATGGAATTTGGTGCGATGCCTGGAGAGTTTCTGTAGTGTTCATACTTGAAATAGCTGAAGCAAGATTAAATAGGAACATGAGACAAATTCTTTCACCGACGTCATAAGTGAGCGTGCTGCCTCTGACGTGGAGGGAGGGCCTCCTGCAGGCGGCTGTTTGCTTTTTGGTAAGCACACATGAATCATTCTCCTGACTTAATGTTCCTATCATTGGAGTGTTTCTAGGAGAGGAATGCTTATAGCTAATAGATTCCTTTATCTGCACCTTTTGGAGGAAGGTGAGGTGTTGGGAAGGGCAGGGTGTTTTGCTGTGTTGTGTTGGGGTTAGCACATTAACACCCCATTAACATCAGGGTCTTTATCTCCTTGTTTTCATTTCTTTGTATGTGTGAACTCTTAAGCCTTTATTCTCCTGAAGGTTGTAATCAAATGTGAGGTAGGGTTGGTCTGGGTCTGGAAGCCTGGTATTTTTTGTGCACCCTCACATCTACTGCGGGTAGCACATACCTGACACTGAAGCTCAGACTTCAGTCAGTATTTTGTTCCATGTGCCCTTGTGCTCTGCTCACAATTAAGCTTAAAGCATTGTTAGCATTAGTTTTTAAAAACTTATATCTTACTTAGGGGAGTAAAGTTTTAGTGGAATAGGGAGCTGGGTTATTTTGGGTGTTTGTGTTTTTGTTGGATGATCACAATGACTAAATGCACATGCAACCCCTGAAAGTACAGTGCCACTGATGAAGTGTGTGGGATTTTGTGTATTGTCTGCACCTCATCTGTTTTAAACCTTGGATACAGGTACATTTTAAATGTCTGTGCAATCAAGCTTTGAGTCTTGATGGCAGAGGCAAATCTTTTGAATGCTTTTAAGGCGGGTAGTGGTTGGATTCCCCCTTGATTTCTTTCCAAGCAACAGCAGAATTGCCTTAAGACCATATCACTAAAGCTTTACTGCACATAGTTTGTGCTGAAAGTCAGGAGCCCTTCTTTACATCCTTCAGGTCAAAGCGGCTTTTTGTTTGTGGTCTGAACAGCTAGGAATATGAACACTACTAAGTCTTGTAAGCGTTAACCAGAGACATATATCAAACTATGCATGCCATTCTAATGTGCTCAGAAACTTCCTTGAAAAACGTCAGGTAGTCACATACCACAGAAAGTCAATCACACTGGTTTTTGAGACACCAATAAACATCAGTGCTGGGTATCAGTTCCCTCCCTTACCCAGAGCATGGCTGTTTCATAAGCACGTGAGAATTTGCTGTTATTCTTGCACTGGTTTGTCACCTTAATGCTAACTTCCCATATTAGCAAATGCTTCGACATAAACAGCAGTGAAAGCAGCTTATGATAACTTTGAAAAAAACAATGTTAATGGACCTTTGTACTCCCCTTCAAAATTATTGGCTATAGTTTCATTTACTTTTTTAATTAAAAAACATACTTTTGCTCGAGTATATGTTAGGTTTCCGTACGAATAAAGATATATTTTGTTGTAGTTTGGAGCAGAGTTTCGACGGTTTTCTCTGGAGAGGTCCAAACCTGGGAAGTTTGAGGAGTTCTATGGATTACTGCAGCACGTGCACAAGATACCCAATGTTGATGTTCTAGTGGGATATACAGACGTTCACGGAGACCTGCTGCCTATCAATAATGACGACAACTATCATAAAGCAGTTTCCACAGCCAATCCTCTGCTCAGGATTTTCATTCAGAGAAAAGGTAAGCACACTTGAAGCAGGTGAATCATTTGTTTGCAGTACCGTGCTGCAGTAACAGTATGACGTTTGGAGGAAATGCCCTATTCTACAATGTTGAATTCCATAACTATAGATCATGAAATTTATTTACAACTCTTCTGTCTTGCAAGAGCTTCTTCCTCAGGCAATCTATTTATGCTTAGTGCTTTTTGCTTGTATTTAGTTTGGTTGGATAAAATCAAGTTAAATCTCTAGCAAATGCTTCTGTCTGCTTTCATTTAAGTAAATGAAAATAAACTTTCAGCTCAGTATTTCTAGGGTTTTATGCTCCATATGTTAGATGCGTTTCATTTAAAATTCCAACCTTGATCAGACAAGGGGAGAGGCCATTACAGCATGGAAAAGAATCTAGAAGGTCTTACTACATGAAGTATTAAGTATCAGTATAAAGGTTAACTTTTAATATGCCATTTTTATCACACTTTCCTAATAAAAAGAAGCTTTCAAAATGACAAATTGATTGTGCAAACTTCACAAATGTAAATGCCACTTAGTTTGTCAACTTGCTTTTTAAAAATAGCATCTTTTCTAGGTACAAGTTCTGTTTGTCTTTTTCGGTGTCTGCTTTCATTTTGGTCTGGAGGCAGAAATCAATTTTGAAGTTGTATTTGTTCTTGTCTAGCAGAATATATCCAGTATAAGGAACTGAAGAAGAGGGGGGGATCTAATGATGCGACTTGAAATTGTTTTACTCCAGAGAAGCCAAGAAAACTTAATTTCTGCATTTGTTGGTTTTCTACCTACTTGCATACAGGGGTGTGTGTGGATGCATGTATGTGCAAAAGTATGTATGTGAACACGTGCATGCGCAATTCCTGTCATAAGACAGTCAACTGACTTGTTCCTTAGCTATTCTGTAAAGATATGCGCTGTTCCTGGCTGTTGCTTGTTGGCAGACATATTTTTCTTAGAAAATACTAGGCTATCAGAAGCTTTTATTGGCTTTCCCACTCCAAAAAATGAACAAGCTCCACAACAAGCAGCCTGACACAAAAACAATATTCAAAACTAGTGTGGCTGCTTGCCAGCTGCTGTGTTTCTGACAATGTATTTGTCTTGTTGAGTGTGGTATAGCAAGGACTATATGCTTTCATCCCTGAATTGCCAAGGGGACAAATTATTTGCTTTAATAGAATGGTGATGTAGAAGAGGTCTGTGATTCCATTTAATCTCTTACAGTAGCCATATGACGAAAACAGATAAGCTACTTTGTCAGACTGGGATTATTGAGGTTACATTTTAACACCATATGTTTTTAAATTGTTACTGGCGTTAAACTCTTAATGCCAATTCTTACTAGTGTAGCATCTGTAACACTTCATTCTTTGTATCTTTATTTAAAGAATGATGGATTATTTCTTAGAATTCTGCAAGAAACTGAGAATAGAATTGATATAATGCACAGAACTTGAAATAAGATTAACCCACATAAGTTTATCATGACGGGAATTGATTGGCAAGAAAAGCCAAATAGAAAGTAGTAGCTGTCATCACCTTCCCTTTGGCACTAGCCTTCTGGCTGTAGAGTTCATGGAAATAAAGAACCTGGTGAGTCCAGTACTTCCAGCGCTGTACTTTGTTCTGAGTTATTTGTGACCACTTTGATCACTTCTCTTGATTAAATTGAGGTTTAACATCATTGTCTTACAGAACAGGGGTCTATAGGATGGAGAATGTGGAAATAATTTGGTTCAGTGTTTTATTTCTGATAAGTTATGTAACTAATGCTGAGCTGCATGAATTTGAGCTACATGTGCAGCAGTCTTACTGTTAAGGTGTGAGTAATTCATCTGACTGCACGGCTTCTTATTGACTGTATGTCTAAATCTGAGAATCAAATGCTTAAACAAACATTTCCTATTAGTGGGGCTGCTCTGATCTGTGCTGTTCTGAAACTACAGCGATAAACAACTCAAGTTTGTTTTCTTCTTGTCGTGGTTTTTCATATACTATATAAAATCAGCTGAAGGGTTCTCTATGGGCTTTCTATTGAAAAACTGTCCTCTTTTTGTATGCCCAGCAAGAATATTTGGGAATTTAAGGTCTTTGGCAAAAACTCACTGGGGAAGGTGGCAGCAGTGTGGGGGAGAAAGTTTGTGTTGTATTAAGATATGAAATTTTATTACATTATTTTACTGGTCTAGAAGAATGCATTATTTTTTGAAAGCTGGTGTAAGATACATGCAAACTGCAATAAAATCCAGGATAAATAGCGTTAGTCTGCATCCAAAGAATGCTTTAAGGGGTTGAAGTGAGAGCAACAGGGTGCTTTTGCAACGTTACTATGCAACAATTGTGGTAATGCATGTCTAACCTAGAAATTTTGTCTAATAATCACTTCTGGCTCCTAATTTAGGAGAACTGGAAAGCTGTCTGTCCTAAGCATGTGTATGCTAGTTAATGTGGTAAGAAACCTGGAGATCCTCTAATGAAATTATTCACCCTCTCAAATTTTTCTAACCATAAGTACATTTCTGTAAAATATTTATTTTTCAGTGTTAGGTCTAAATTAGAGCTTGATATTGCACAAGTTCAGAATGGCTATCTGTTTGCAGAAGATAGTTGCCTATTGGAGTTTTTTCAGCAGTTTAAGAGATTAACAGGTACTGTTGACATCTGGAATTTAAATGTTAGACTGATGTATCATGATTAAATCCAGATGCATGGGAGTCGCTCTGTCTGTGAGAAAAATCTTACTGGAGATAAAATCATAGAGGGGAGACAGTCCCCACAGGCACTAAAGGGCAATTTGACGTGGGGGATTTTGCATTATGAATAGATAAATAATATAGACAATAAATCAGACGATGTATTTCACTAACATCCATAAAACTCACTTGTAAGAACAGTAAATTACAATATCAGTTCTGCACTGTACATTGATTTATAGAGTAAAAAGTAGGTTCTTTAGTTAATTCACTTCTACTTCTTGAAGTAGACTTTTTTTGCTGTGAGAAAGCTTTGTTTCGGTGAAAAGACAAGTTAGCTTTTTAAAGAACAGTGGGGAAGATCCCAGCTGTATCGTGTCCTTTTCCTGAAAATACTGGTTTGTTATAACTTGTCACTAGATAAGACATGATTTGTTAGACCTTATTTAAAAATGGTAAACTGCATTCATACTCCAGTGTAGTAAGGATTTGGGGTTTATGTAAAGTTACCCCTCAAGAATTACATTTGCATTGGCTTGCAAGCAGATCAGAAAAACACTGTAAATATGACTTGAACTATGTTAAATTGAAACCAGATTTGGCACTTGCTGGTTGTTTTAAATTTCATGTAGTAGGCATATACAGATTGGTGCCACCTTGAGTTTCAAGCTAACAAAAAAATCACTCCTATGCTATGTGGACGTTCTTCTTAACATTATCTGTAGTTAACACCTTGTCCTTTGGCTTTATGCCGAAATAGTTTTCACTGCAGCTTTAAACTGATTAGCTAGGTGCCAGAACAAAGATGCCTTTGTACTTGAGAATATTGCTTTAGAAAAGTTGTTTAGCAGTGGAGAAGTTAAACAGTCATGCTGTTTGGATGAGATATGGAGAGATGAGTTTTCTTCATCAACCTTTCACTATCCCCCCAGCCCTCCCTCCAAATTATGCAATTTTAACTGTGTATCCTAAGGTTTGTACTAGTTTTGAATCATTAGACTGTTAAGTCTAGTTGTGATGCAAAAAAACAAGAACCCTCTGCTTTACAGTTTCTTAAATGTTTTGATGTACATAGCTTGCAATTTTGGGATGCTATTTCACTTCAGCAAAGTGCCATTTAACTTGAAGGATGTCTCAAAGCAAAAGTACCAGCTCAGTGTTAAGATTTCTGGTAGTGTGTTTGTCCCGTAACAGCCTTTAGAAGATCGTATCTCTTTCAATAAATACATTTCTGTTCTTAGTTTCAGAAGCACTTTTGAGTCTGATGTTAGTTCTTACAGATATACTTACATAAGATTTCTTTCAAAGCCAGTCCTTTTGCTGCTACACTTCATGATTCTCAAATATGAGAAACTTGGTTTGGACAAAAATGTTAGTCCTTATCAGCTGATAGTCATGGAAAGCCACACCAGCTGATGACTTTTATGTGCTCCAAAATTGTCCTGGCCAGGGAAGGAAGCTGTGAAAAGCCATGTGAATGGTTCTAGAGCTTACTGTTGGGTAGAGCACAGAAACTGACTGTGATCACTTGCAAGAGCCAGTAAATCTTCTGGGATGTACGCAATGCCTGTATGTTTGTATAGCTAGCACATTCCAAACCTACCGTGTCGGCCTGGCAGCGGCAGGAGGGGGATCACGGTATGTGGCCTGCCATGAAGCTGGAGGAGCTTTACCAGCCCGCTGCGGGAAGCTGGGAACTTCGATACGGTACACGCTCTGTCGAATCTGATGTATAAAATCGCCATGTACTTTGAATCTTTGATGAGAGTCTGAATGTGTGCACTTCGAATTGAAGGAGGAAAAACAAAGTGAACACCTTTTAGTGTTGCAATACTTGATACGGAAGAGGAGTTGTAAGGAAATCAATACCTATGATGTTTTGATACTGTTTCCAAAGCAATGCCTGTACTAAAGCCAGTAGAAACCTAGTGCTTCGCTGGTACCAGTATTAATTGGTACCTACATACTAGTTTTGCTTTCGTCAGCGCTTTATGCTCTAACCCAAAATGTTTTGCATGTACAATTTTACTTTTTTTTGATGAGCTTACTCTAATAAAAAAATATGGCCTAAGGTCTGAGCAATATGGAATTAATCAATCAAAACGCATCCAACTTAGTCAATGGCTTTATGGAGAACTTCCAAAAGAAATAGTTATTTTGGAGTAACGCAGCACTAGATATCTAGAAATCTGTGTCAATGCAAACCAAAAAGAAGCAAAGCTTTTGAAATGAGGCAAAGCAACGTGTCTTGTCCATGCAATGTCTCTCTGGTACTTGGAATATTTTTTCACTAGTCTTGCTGAATTTGCCACTGCTTGTGCAGCATTAAAACCAGAGCTTTAGAGCATCAAAAATCATAGTACTTAATCATGGACTGCATGGGAGTTTTTACATAGTTTTTGAAATCACTACAATGCATACCGGCTGCTGGTGGGGGAAGGAGAAATCGTGACCTAAAAATTAACCTTTGCACTCATTAACGTTGGTACTGAATTCTGATATTCAGGTCACCATTATCTATTGTTTGTCTGATAATCTTTACCTGTATTATCACTTCCTTTCTGTACTTGTGCATTACTCTGTATTTAACACTAAAAGATCTTTAAAGCAAAACCCTTCTGTCTAATGTTATTTCACAATTGTCCTTGTTTTGTAAGCAGCTGTAGTTCCAAATAAAGTAAAGCTATTGCAACTCATTGAATTGCAAAAATCCTCACAATGTAATGACCAGATGTCTAAGTTGAAACTGGTTTGATGGGTTGTCAGTAGATAAGGACAAAGCTTCTACTCATACTTTTTACTTTGATCATAAATTTAAAGCAAAGATTAAAAGAATTGCTCCACATTGTATGAAGAAAATCAACATATTAGTTTTCAGCTATGGAGTGCAGGATTTTTAATGGCTGATCTTCGGTCAGATATTCCAAAATGCATTTTACACAGGAAATGGGAAGTTTGCATTTGGAGAAGAGTTTTCCACTTCAGACATAGTCCACCTGTTACATGCTTTGGTTTGTGAGTTTGTTTTTGTGTGTTTGGTTGTTTTAAACAGAGACTCTCTTCCAACACAAAACTGACTTAACACTCTCAAGCATATGAAGAACAAGTTTTAAGCTATTCCTGAAGTCTTCTTGCTTGGTGTTAGATCCATTATTATTTTAATTTAGTCTTTTTTAATACTTTTTTCTACTGAAATATTCTGCTGAAGAACAGCAGTAATTCCATGCTTTCCTGAGAGAACCTTTTGGGTTCCTAAATAAACTAAAATTTATTTCTTGTATTCACAGTCATCTAATTTAACATGCTCAAGTGTAGCTGGTGCAGGTAGATTCTTCTATTTGCTTTTACCTTCTTATTCTTCCTTGTGAGACTCTTGATTAGCTTTGTTATTACATGTGCAGATCCTAAGGCAGGGAAACAGATTTCACAGAAGCTGAGTGTGTGAAGTGGGAGAGAAGCCAACATATACTTGTATGTGTGAAGTAAGAACATCGTGGGCTGTCTGTAGTAAATTAACATGTGGAACAGTCTTAGTATTGCCTTTCTTCATTTAGCAGTTTTTACAGAAGCAGTGGTCTGGATGACAAGGTGGTCAAATGTAAGGAAGAACAGAAGTAAAAATTACTATGTGAGGCATCCGTGTCATCTGAAAGTAGCTGAGATATACTCAGGAGTCACTTCTGAGACTAACGGAGCAGAAGCTTCTTCAGCAGTTGCTCCTGTTTGTGATAAACAACTTTATCTGTAAACTTTAGTTTGATACAGAAGATGTTCAGTCTTTAGTAGACAGCTTCGCATATTCAGATGTGATTTGTTTCTTAAACTAAAAATTTTCATATATATTTATAATTTAGGCCCTCTTCAGGACATTCTTTGAACAGTTGATGAACTACTACTCTTCTGTACACACAAAATGAGTTTATAATCACTTTATTGGTGGGCTAACTTAAATTGTTTTTTTCTTTTGAATTCTGTATTTTAGAATTCTAAGTCCACGGTTGTCTTAGATGAATCACATTTTCAAAAAAAAAAACCCTCATTTTCAGTAGCCTTGATGTCGGGGAAGGAAAGGGTTAGTATTGCAAGTTGGAATAGTATTACATTATTGCTTTGGAACTACTTCCTCTGTTCTTTTTTGGTTAAGCCATCTGAAGTGAAAGTCCAAGTGCAGCTGGTACATGCACATATATCTTCATCTTAGTTTGGAGGGGGAAGTCTTCTGGTTTACAGACTCATGCTGTACTTCATCAACAATTGAACAGTTCTCCTGAAATTTCACACTAGGATAGCATTCCCATAGTTATTTCAATTCACAGATTAAAATGTAAAGCTATTCTTTTATTTCCGTGGCTGTACTGGTGGCATCATAATGTGATGTTACAAAGAAATCTTCCATTCTGAGTCCCAGGGTTAGTGCAAACTACTTCTGCTTGATTTTAATCCACTGCAGAAAAGCCTATGCAACATCACAGCAATACCAGTGTAGATCCAAGGGAATTTGGATCTGAATGCATTTCAGTTCATTATTTTTGGAGTATACTTAATGGAAGCTTCCTTTGGCACATAGGTATTTTGGACATCAGAATTATTTCTGCAAAACCTATTTTTTCCTATTAGAGATATTTGACTTGCATGTGTTTTTTAAAAAAAAAAAAAAATCTAAGCCACTTGTACACTTCCGTACCAAATCATGGCAGCATTGTTTGTATGAACAATCTTGCTTGAAATAAGTGTGTGTAAGGTCTCTTTGTTTCTGCTCCGCAGCCATTTTACCTACGTTGTGTAGGGGGGCAGGGAAAGGAGCGCAGAATGGAATAAGCTTTCTGGAGTTTGAATCCAGGTCACTTGGCCAGCTTCCAGGAGCTAGGCAATAATAGGCACACTGGCTGCTTTCCCTTTTTCATTCTTTCTTTTCCAATGATCTGAAACTCGAGGAGCAAAAACTAGCAAGTGGAATTACTCTGAATAAAATTAAAGCGTTTCTAGGAATGTACTCATTCTTTCCATTCTAACCTTCCTCGAGCAGCTAGAATATAATTCTTTGTCTCTACTGCTGTTGACTTGCTTTAAATTTTTTGGGTACTGTTTTTCCTTTGGTAGTAGGAAACAGAAACCATTACAAATCTTGATGAATCCCGTAACATTAAAGCTTTTGTTTCAAGTATAGAGAGATGTTTCTACTATAACCACAAGCCAGAAACCTTCTAGACTGGGCATTTCATTCTGTTAACCTAAAACATGATAGCAATGCTATGTGGACCACATATAAAGTGATCTAATCATCCATGTGCTATGTCTTACAGAAGATGCAGACTACAGTGCCTTTGGTACCGATACTATGACAAGGAAGAAAAATGTCTTATCAAATGTGTTACGTCCGGATAATCACAAGAAGAAACCACACATTGTCATTAGCATGCCGCAAGACTTCAGACCGGTGTCTTCTATTATAGACGTAGATATTCTTCCAGAAACCCATCGCAGGGTACGGCTTTACAAGTACGGAACTGACAAACCCCTGGGATTCTATATACGAGATGGCTCTAGTGTCAGAGTAACGCCCCATGGATTAGAGAAAGTTCCGGGGATTTTCATATCCAGGCTTGTCCCTGGAGGTCTGGCTCAAAGCACAGGCTTGCTGGCTGTCAATGATGAAGTACTGGAGGTGAATGGAATAGAAGTTTCAGGAAAAAGCCTTGATCAGGTTACAGACATGATGATTGCAAACAGCCGTAATTTGATCATTACAGTAAGACCAGCAAACCAGAGAAATAACGTTGTGAGGAACAGTCGGACTTCTGGCAGCTCTGGTCAGTCTACTGAATCTAGCCTTCCAAGTAGCACACCAAATATTTTAGCAAATTTCTTGCAAGGAGAAGAAGAGAGCGATGAAGAGGACATTGTTATTGAAGACAGTGGTGAGCCACAGCAGATTCCAAAAGCTGCACCTACCAACGAAAGCATAGAATCGTTGACGCAAATTGAACTCCTTCATGAGTCAACACAAAACGGCTTCCTTCCTTCCAGAGAGATGAACTTGAATCATTCAGCAGGCAGCATTAGCATGGAATATGAAGTACAAGATCCAGATCATAAATCATTAGAAGATGGAACTATAATAACGCTATGAAATTACATTGGTGTACTTTGTACTTAGCAAGGATGCCATACATGTTTTGATTTGGTTTAATATGTAATATGTTTTATACCTCTCCATCTACTGAGCACTGCAGTTAGATTAAAAGGAGAAAAAAAGTAAATATACGAGACATTCAAAATGATGTAAGTTGACTAACTTCAGTTAATTCTGCACTTCCATGTAAATACTTCACAAAGATAAAGTTAGTTGATAACTGACTGAAATTGGATGAGGAAAATTTAAACTGAAAATGAAGGATAGCTAAGAGATGGCTGTGAGCTTTCTTTTAAAGGTACTTGATTTTTTTTTATGTGAAATACTACTGGTTCTATAGAAGCAAACTTCCATTATTGTTTGAGGTCGATTATCTAATGTGCTGTGGTTTCATGTTCAACTGAAGTGCTGCTTACGTACGGTGGTGGTGCTGCTTTAGCCACTTCATTCCTGTTCTGGTCTGCTGTTTTGCTGGTAGAGCTGTTTGTGTGGCTCTGCGTACGAGGAAACAGAAAAATAACCAGAAGGTGGGGTGGGAAGAGATTATTGGTTGGTCAAACTCCCTGATAGTGGTAGGTGACAGGGGTCAGCACCCTGACAGCAGTCAGGGCTTGGAGGTGGGGGCTTCTAAAGTTGTGTCCCTTTGTAAGTGGATGTGCAACCACAGGCTCATTAGTCAGGCACCTTTACTGTTCTTAATTTGCCTTTTATGGCCACGTTAACTTACTTTTAATGACACTACGATTTTTGAACTCAAATGTGAAAGTCTTAATACTTCTGTATCTCAAAGACCTGTTCTCATTTTAGTTTGCAATATTTAAGGATATCATTGGATTTAGTTGCTAATCCCAGTAAGTTTTAAAGAAATCAGATGTAAACATAATGCTATGGAAATAACATACTATGTAATCTATGTTAAAAATCAGTCCTAGTAGAAGCTGTAAAGATTTCTACTAGCAAAAGTTTGTTGTAGTGTATCTAATCTATGTGAAAAGTCACTTTTTGCAAACCTAAATGATTCAGAGCAGCTTAAATTGACTTAAATTCCTGGATTAAAAAAAAAAAAAAAAAAAAGGCAGATTGAAGTCAGGATGAGGCTTTAATAGAACTTGAGCTGTGTGTTATTAAAACTGTTTGTTCTGATGAACTTGACCGTAGATACTGATCTTCCTGTGCACCACTGATTGGGTGTTTTGAATCTTACAAAGTTGCTGTATGTAAAGCAAAATACTGGTGACAAGTCCTGATTCTGCAAATGTACAAGCAAGCATGCACATAATCAGCTGCAAATTTACTAGGACAATTGTAAGGAAAGGTTTCTATCATACTCTCTCCCCATTTGGCATCTCCTGTTTCACCACTTGGCACTGTTCCCTACCTGACCCTATGTCGGGAACATAAGTTGTCGCAGGAAAATGAGATAGGAACAAATAGGGTTGAGGAGAAGGATGCATGGAGCTTCTCAGTAGGGATCCAGCAGTCTAGGCCAACCTCTGAGAGAGGTAGGATGTGACCAGTTCTTGTACTGTGCTTACCAGAGCCAGTACTTCAGGTTTTTGGAAGCGTGTTCTGCCCTGTGGGGAGATGTAATGAGCAGGAAAGGAGACCAATCCTGTTCTTTTTCCCCAGTCTATCTTGGGGAAACATCTACCTCTGGTAACTCTACTAACATGAGAGTAATGTTAAGGCATCTGTAAAAGGCTTCATAGCACATCAGAGGGTAAAACTCCGTTTGTTTAAGCTCTTTGTAATTATACAAACAAAATTGCTACAGGTATTAGTGATGTTTAATTTTAAATTAATAATCTCAAGTATTTTCAAGCCTTCAATAACATTGGAGTTCTAGTCTCATAGATGTCAAGGAAGGCTTTGTTAATGCCCCTTTTGATTTATGGAGAGTTGGCATAACAGACAATGGCACACATTGCAAATGCAGGTTAGGGTTGTTTTGTTGGATTGATTTATGGCTTCCTTAGTATGCATGTGGAGAGGCCCTGGAATGTTTTCGCACAAGACCAAGAATTTAAGCGTTTTACTTATATTGCTGATTATTAAAATGAAGTTACTACATCCACTTAGAGTGAAATGAGAAAAATAAATCGTTCTGCAATGTGTATATTTTATATATGCATATTTTCTGTCAGTGCTGCTCTACACTTCCTTTATTGAAGGAAGATTGTTTACTTTAAGATATCTTTTTTCCTTTATCAAAAGACTTTCCTGTATGAAATCATCAGCCGACGGTGACTTTCATTTATTATGCTAGTTTGCACTTCTGTGCCTTTTGTTTACTTGAATGTATTGTGAATTATCAAAGGAATAAAGGCACGTGGATGAGAAGAGAATGAGGTCCACAGATACAGAAGATGAACTGGTAGTGCACTTAATACAGGTGTAATGTTTTCATTTGGTGGAAATATATTCTGGGTCTACTGTGGTACTTTAGTATTTTGCAGCTTAGGTGCAAGGTGAGCTTACACAGGAGGGTTGAGTCTGAGACTGCTAATGTTACAAGGCAATTCATTGCTCAAGTACAAACACCCAAAGCGAGTGTGCTACCAAACTCTTGTGTTACCTAATTTGTGCTTTTAACAGATGCATGAATATTTTGGATATACATGCCAGTATTAAGGACTTGTAGAAATTTAACTAGGGTCCCACTATGAATTGCATGAGGATTCATCTCTTAGGACCTTTCCTGCAAACTGATTGATCTAAATACATGCGATAATATATTTTTTAACAAGTAATGTTCTGTTTTACAGAAATTCTATAACATATGTAGTAAAACTAAGCATTTGGGACTTGATTAAAAAATTAAAAATTAAACCTTAAATTTTTTTGTGTATTTACAGTTACAATGACAGACTGCACAGCATATAATCGCTTAATGCTGCAGTGACCATGAAACTTCTAAAGTTCTTCCATATCTTACTAATGCATATACTATGATGAAATACTTTCAAATTGTTACTTCAGGATGATCAATGGTTGATTATGAATGGCTAAATTTTATATATAAATGGTACTGGGGCTCAGTATAGGGTTTTGAAAATATGCTGATATCGCTAGCCTTTCATTCACTACCTCCTAAATTTTTAACATCTTTACAATTTTCTCCTTGGAAGAAAATGCTTAAAGGCTTGACTGTTTTTATACAGATTTTTATCTTTAGCTATATAAAAAAAAAATCCAGAAGTAATAGTGAGGTTGCTATGCATGACTGACAATATTAAGCTGCTATTAATGTTGATCTTTGTGTATTACGCATCATATATATGTAAATTGTATTTTCAATCCAGATTTTATAAATTAATTTATAAATATCCAAATTATTTCAAAAATGGAGTGGAAAACTAAAATTCCTTTGAGTAGTGTTGTATGTCGTGTACATGCATGGGGGAAGTTGTTCCTTTCTTGCGACTGGGAGGTTTAAGTGCACCTTAATAGGAAAGAATAAATTCTTCATAGAATTAAGATGCATTTACTTTGAAGTTCTGCTAAGGTACTGGATAAGTCAAGCCTAACTGTGAATCGTGTTTTTCCACAGCTGAATTAAATTTAGGACAATGTTCTCACAAGCTGTCTTTAACATGTGTATTTTTGTGAATATTATGTATTTTCTAATTAAATTTTCCTTGCAATGTGATTTTTACATGAATGAACTTGTTTAAAATGTCAAATATCAGTATTTTTCTTACAACTTCAATGTATAATGTACATTGGTATCTCACTGAATGAAGACTGATTTTATGAAATCAAGCTAGCTGTAGTAGTTGTATATTAGTCTTATATTTTTACAGACTGGAATAATAAACAGATATAGAAATGAAATATTTTTTTCTCAATTACTTTTAGACAGGTAAAAATGAGGAAGAATGCATCTTTTGCTTATTCTGAAGTGTGAATCTAGATGGGCTTCAGTTTTCTCTTGGGCAGCTAAATGGGTTCTGTTTTCATAGTAGTCGTAAATGTTTGCTTCCTCTGCTCCTTCCTCCCTTCCCCTGAAGCAAACCTGTACATGTGGAAAGCATGCAAGAGTTCAAGAAACTTGTCCTTCAGTTCTGTTGTCTGACCTGTGATGTGCTCATTCCTACAGTAGCTGCAAATAATCAATCTTGCATTGTATCACTTGCCTGAAGACTGCTTGTGGTAAAGTTTAGGACGTGAAACTGGGAGAATGTTCTTCATCCTCCTTCACCATTTGCTGCTGGCGATTTGGAGGCTTTCACTGTTAATGTAAGTATGTTATAACTGTTTTACAGTTTTTTAACTTGTAGTCAATCCACTTAGAAATATTTTCTCCGATATCTAATGCATTGGCAGCCCTTGTAAACATTTACCTAGCGACAAAACACTTGAGTTTCTTTAGCCCTTTTGTGTACAGCTTTTGTGCCTGCTGGTCTCAGGCCCAACCATATGACTTCTATCCTGTACCTTCCTTTATACGTGCATGACTGTATCGTCAGTTGTATGAAGAGTACTGGACATACTTGCCTATGAGGTAGCCATGGGAGGTGACAAAGTCTGCAAACAGTACTACTGTATCTTAATAGTGATATGCAGCTGAAAGAACCCAGTTACTTTATTGTGCATTTGATTTTGAATGCCTTTTGTCTGGATGAAACTTCCTTGTACAGAACCTGACAGCTCGCCCCTTTCTGAAAGGAATGCTGAAGTTAGCAGGATGTTCTTGAAACAGTGTCAGATTTAAAAATTCATCCTGTATGAAAATTCTGGTGTGGTAGCAATTATCTGCACTTTGGGATTTTCTTTCTGTGTAACAGAATTGAGTAGTAGGGGACTGGTCATCCTGAAAAATGATATAATTCAAAAGGCAATAAACCTGCGTGTAAATAGTTTTGTATGAGGAAATAAAATACCATCAGGTAGATTGAAAAAGTGCAATGAAACACAATTTCCACATCTTAGTAGCTTTGAGTTACTTGATTCATAGTGATTTTTTTCTCCCTAGAGGTCAAAAATATATGAAATTGTTTCATATAGTCTCAACATAAGGTGTGCTTTCACAGAATAAGTCTGGTGTTGACTTAAGCTCTGCAAATGTACTTCCTACAATGCTCTTTGGCTCACAACTGATGTTAAATGCAGGTACTACTTTTACAGAGGTAGGAAGTGCTCTTTCCAGCAAGGGCACAGATTCTATGGCTAGACCATTAATACCCATTAGTGCTTCTGTGCCATCCAGTAAGCTTCCATGTGTGAGAGAATTTGTCTTCAGTAAAATTCACCAAGAATCAATGGCATGAGGTTATTGCAGCAGCAAAGACTAAGGGATGTGTCTGCAGGAATGCATAGGAGGTATGTATCCATGAGGATATAAAGCTCGATAAGACCTTTTTAAGTTAGACAAGAGAAGGCTGGACTAATGTTAATATTGACCTGGACTGAATCTGTAGGGGAGGCACAGTACAGAAGCTAATTAGGGACACTTAAAACAAATGAGAACGAAATGTATACTTGTACAAATGAGCAATGCTATTTCTACAAATCGCTGCAATCCCTGCAGGTTGTTTTCCTAAACTAATTGTAAAAGGAAGACTAACTTTTCCTGCTGCTGCCTCCTTGAGGAAGAACTGTAACTGTAAAATATCGTGCAATAAAATGTGAGAACAATATTTGAGGAAAAACTACTTTGCAAGATCACAAGTTTGCTTTCTGTGACAGCAGTCAGTCTATCTAGCCATTAGCTGCCCAAAAAAGTCTTCACTCAGCGCACGATCAGAGATGTGAATGCATTCTGCCCTAAATATGAGAAAACAAAACTGGAGACAGGTCTCCTCACACTCACCCATAAAATTCAACCAAGAAAAAGTGTTAGCGTTTGTCACAAAGTGGGTCTTAAACTGGGACCTCATCTCTGCACTTGTACCCAGCTTGTATGTAAGCAAAAAGTAAGAGAAACAAGTTATAGCCACTATGTCAGTCAAACATTTACTCTATTTTGTGAGTTTATTGGTGCAAATATTTTACCTGCAAGTGGCATTAATCTTCTTACCTTATACAGAAGGTGAGGTTCTTATCTTAACTCTCAAGCCAAAGGAGAAATACTTCGTTATAAACTCTCAAGATCATTTCCTACCCAGTCTGTCCTTTAAATACCAACAGCATTTAACTTTTCTCAAGGTGTTAAGCTCTTAATGAGGTGTTAAAATTTCAGTTATTTTATGAAATTCAAAATTAATGTATGGTTGCAGATAGGCTTGCTTGGATTTTCAAAAGGAATAAATTGATACACACACGGTATAAATACAGGAGAAAGATTGAGATTAGTGCTAAATAATACCCCCTTTGAAGTTTTCTTGTTACTTTGAGATTAGCTGTGGCTAAAACTCAAGTTTTAGACTTGACAGAATTATTTCTGATGAACATGGTTGTTGTATGTGGTCATGCTGAAGAGGAATCATAAGCTTTGAGGTAGCTTCGTAAACAGCTTCCAATACTAACATGCAGAAAAATATGCGTTGGGTGGTAACAGTATTGTTCTTGGATGCTGTAGAAGTATGCAAGAAATGTTACAGCTGATTCTTGGAGAGGTGAAATCATAGCTAAGACTTAAGAATTCAGACTCCTTGTGCAGCTATGATAGATCAGTTGTGTACTTTCCTTGTCAAATAGGAGGTAAATGCCTCTCCAAGGACTTAGTGTAGTATGCTTGATTTTAAAAGTGCTTTGGAAATATGAAGCATGAAGTGACTTGAGGAAGTACTTGGCTATTTTACCAGCATTTCTCGTTACAGCCATTTAGAAGTGTTGCTAATAAGATATAATTTCCTGTTCTTCCAATTAACATTTCTTTCCACTTGAACTACTACTTTATTACCTGAAAGTATAAGGAAATACCTTGCATTTCATCAGTGTGAGAGATTTATGCTGGGCTCTGTGTTACGTTTAAGAAAGTATTTAAGAGCATATTTATTGCCACCCACGTTTCCTTTCCAGAGGAGAACACGGTTTTTCCTCTGTAGTGCAATGAGTTTTTTCAGAATGCTTTCTTTGAGCACCTGGTGTAATACCCAGTTACTGATAAGACTATTTTCCTTTTTTTATAGTCACAGATGCGTTGGCAGTGCTCAGAAACATGGAATAGAGTTGGAGGGACAGATGAGAATAGATGATATGACAGGAACTAGCGAAGGTAGGGACGTCATCCAGTCCGGGGGTTCGTACTTGAATAAAAAACATCTTATTGGTGTGGCTAAAACAGATGAATCTGTCTCAATCTGGCATGCCTAAAGAAATTCTTAAAATAAGCAGCCTAGTTTTTCACAGCTGCAAGACAAAATGGAGAGAAGATGAAACAGCAGAAAGCAAATAAGAGATGCTGATAAAGAATACAAATGCCCCAACATACTGCAGAGAGGAATACTTAACTTTGCAATAGCTAAATTTTTTCTATTATTAGACTGACAGCTTAATATAAGAGATACTATCTTTACTTGCAAGCCTTGCCTCTTGCTTTAGACTCATGGCTGTAACAGTGTTACCTCTATGGACAAGAAGGGTATTCCTGTTGTGAGACACTGGATTTTTCAGTGGCTTCCATTTTTTTTCCATTTTTTCTTTTGTTTCTTTGCTATTATTCTGGATGCTGTAGACCCAGTTTAAAAAAAAAAAAAAAAGTGGAGTTCCTATCTTTCTGTTGGAAAATGCAAAGGATTTGGAAGCTTTATGCTGAGGAGAAAGCACTGAATATATAAACAGATTAGTGTAACTTTCTGAATGCTACATGAGGTTACATAAAAGGTTGGAACTTCAGTTCAGAAATTTTAAATCGTAGTAGCTTAAATCTAACAACATCCTTCATACTCTTTTTTTTCTGTAAAACAAGAAAAGTAGGTATCTTCTTGCAAACTTAAAAGTAAATGGGATAAAATTAAATGCAAAAACTACTTGCAAAAGACAATCTGGGCATTTTATTAAATATTGAAATGCTATTTACTGTCTTTCAAAAATATTTCAGGTGGTTACTAGTTGGATCTTTATAATGTAGAAAAAATAAGATTCTTTGAGTTGTCATGCAAAGTTGGTAGCTTGAAAAAAATATCAGTAATTCAACATGTGTCTGTCCCTGTATTTTGACTGTATTTATACTGATAAATTACTTGTTAGGATAGTGAATATGAAATATTTATCCCAATCTTATAGATAAGACAAAGGTCATGAAGCCATTTGGTCAAAGAGCAGAAATGCATTGTCTATCTTGTTCTTTTTAGCACTGTTTTCTTGAGAGGTTTCTTCTACAGTAAATAGTGACACTGCTAAAGCTCACGTGGACGATATAGTTTATACAGAAAAATCAGGAGGGATCTAATTTAGTGGTATGCTTTTCCAAGCATCTAAAATAAATATTGACTTGCTGTGTTTAAACTTAAATCCAGAACTGCTAAGTGCAGTAAGGGAAGCAACTGATGTAAAAACAGTAACAGTATAGCAGAACTTTACCTGTAAAGGCTTCCTACTATAAATGCGTGTTCAGTATTATTACATAACTGCAGCAGTGGGCTTTTTCTAATATGGGAATATTTCTAGTCTAGCAGATCTTGTTAAGTCTTTTCTTGACACTCCCCTGACTCTGTGGTTCTAAACATACCTCTTCACATGCTTTCTCCTATTTGAGATAACTTAGTTTTGTAACCGTTAATCTGTGATGTACAACAGAAGTCAGAACTATTTCATTCTGCTCTTAAAGCTTCCCAAGTATGCTTTCCAGATCTCACTGGAGTTTAATCTAGTGCACCTTTCAAACATACACAGTACAGACCCCTGGGACTACAGCATAAATGGTAAAGGAGTGGCTGAGCAGAGAACAGGACTGTGTTGTTAAGGAGTGCAAATACATAGCAAGAAGTCTGCCCAGACCTGGGGAGTTCGCAACTGAAACAAAGGAAACAAAGGGTGTTTGGAGACTTACGCCCAGAGATGCTATGTGTTTTCTCTCTATGCAGTGTTGGTGAGTGGAAGATCAGGTTTTGCAAATACCTTACAATTTTTTTCAGATAAGCGCTTTTTAGTCGCAACTGAAGCATAAAAGGGTCTGTCTGGTGCTATTGTCAGGAATGACATAGGGTAGATTCAGATCAACAGGGCTGTTCCTACTCAAAAAAAAAAAAAAAAAAAAAAAAAAAGGATCTTGGGGAGAAACCCTGCAATCTGTTAGCTCTTTTTTTCTGTTTCTTCATGTACCTCTTCAAGCCTGATTTCTTTGATCTTCACAGCAAACCACAGGCTATAAATTTGGCATTTCTTTATGAATGCTGAAGTGAATTTAAATTTCTTCCATTATTCAGCAATAATATGGTGTTGCCCAAATCCAAGAAAAGCTTTGGATGACAGTGCAGGCCTGTTGTAGTCTTTGGCTCTGCAAGCACTAAAAAGTAGTTTTATATGGTATTCTTCCAGTATTTAGTATTTATATAGTATTTTTAATAGTAATTCACAATGAGAATAATGCTCTGGTGTCTGGTTAGTGCTCTAGTTTCTTCGGGGAAATGGATGACATTTTATCTAGCTTTGCTCAGGTTTGCTCTCCACAGTGTCTAACAGATTTTCCTCTTCCTGGGCTGTGGCTGTCTGCAGATGGAACTCCAATTAGATGTCTCAACCAGTCAGTGTGAAATTCTGCATGTTGCTTTGTTGCTGCTGCCACAGAGTCCCCTTGACCCTAGTATAAATGCCCCATACGGGCTGCGTGGCCCAAGCACCTTTCAAGGGCAGGCCGTTTCTGACCCCTTGCAGCTGAGAGAGCAAGCAGACTCTCCCTGCTCCAGGCACCACTCCTTGAGGCACATTAGTCAGCAGGTAGGGCAGGAAGAACAGCTAATGTACCACGAACAGATGGCCCTTTCTGTCTCTGTTCGAACTGCCGTCTTGATCATCTGTCTTTGTCTAAAATGCTGCTTTGGTTTAAGATTGGACTGTAAAGGAGCCTAACGCAGAAAAATCCGGAAGGTTGCAGAAGCTTCCACAGCATGCCTCCTGTAGCTCTGTCTGTGAGGAGGATGCCAGGAGGTTTCGGTAGCTTGGGTATGGGGTCAGGGTCGGGGCTCTGCCTCACAGAAACTGGGCTGCAGGCTGTTTGAATTCTCAGTTGCACACAGGGAAGTGCATGGCACAGAGCGATTATGAGCATTTAAAAGCTGCGCTGCTAGCTGCAGCCTTTAATATCCAAGTGAGTCAAAACGTGGCACTGAGTCTGGCACCTTATCTCTGACTATCTAATCTCCCCTCTAGCCTGCAGTGCAGGCTTGTTGAAGCAAATCACTAGAAAAAACTTGATTTTTTAAGCGTGGCAGGGGGAAGCTGTGTGGCTCCGTATGGCTGTGTCTGACGAAGCACTGCTCCGTGACTGAAGTGGTACGGCTGTAACCAACCCCTTTAAACAACCCTGAGGCCCCCTCTCCTCAGAGAGCCCCCGGGGGGGCGGTGGGCAGCTATTCAACCCCCCCGTCTCGCGCCCGGTCGGCGCGCCCCCGCTGCGCGCTCCCGTCCGCCGCCGCTGGGTGGCGCGCGCGGACCGCTGAGGGGAGGCGAGGCGGCGGGCAGGCCCCGCCGGGGGCCGTGAGGCGGAGCGGCGGCCGGGGGCGGAGCGGGGGCCGCCGGTAGCTCGGCCGGGACCCGGCGAGGCGATGCTGCGGCCGGGGGCACCGCCGGAGCCCCAGGTGGGGGCTGAGGAGAGCGAGGTAGGAAGGGGGAGGAGGGGGCTGGGGGTGGTGGTGGTGGTCGGGGGGCTCCCGGTGCCGGGCTGAGGTGAGCGGGGCGGCTCGGCGCGGGGCTCCCCGCGGGCACGGCTCGGCGACCTCCACTCGTCCGGCCCCAGCTGCCCTCTGAGGGAGCTCCTGCGGCGCCTCCAGGCTGCGGGGATCGGCACCGACCTCCCCTCGGAGGGGCTGCCGGCTCCCTGCTGCTGCTGCTCCGGCGCCTTCCTCCGTTTGGTTGGGGGCTTTGGAGGGTTTGGTGTGGTTTTTTTTTTTTTTTTTTGGTTTTTTTTTTTGAGACAGGGAGTGTTTGCTGAAGGAGGGCCTAGTCGTCAGGGGTCTCCTGTGTCAGGGATGCGATGCTGGGGCAAGTTGAGCAGCAGCTGGGCTCCTGAAGAGCAGAATAAGTGATTTCATGCTTTTTGTTTGTTTGTTTTTGAATGCAGATGGATGTGGCTGCTACTCTGTCATTTGTTTTTGTGGAAACCGAGTCCTCTGGTGACTAAGGTCGGGATCAGAGCGCTGCTGTGATGGAGTGGAAGGATGCTTAGCTTGAGGAGCTTAGTTGCGTGTGGTCACCTCTCGGACACAGTCTAGCTGCGTAGCTCCGTCGGGATGGTGACAGTGGTGATCACTCACAGCACTCTCACCGTGCTGGTAAGGGCAGGGAGCATTTCAGATCCCTGAATGCAAAGAGAAAGGTTCTGAATTGCACTTGGTAGGTCATGTTCCCCTAGAAAAGAGAGGAAATCCATGAAAACAGAAAATTGAGAGCATTTTCAAGTATCTCCCTTTCTGACCTGCAGGTAGCTCCTATCTCACGTGAGTCTGGAGATGATATGAGGTGACTAACATTCTCTTCAGGCACATTAGTTTACAATTCTCTCTTGTAAGGAGAAAAAACACTAAAATTACTGTCTTCAAAACAACTTTTTTTCTCCCTTCACTTTGGCAGTAAAGTGTTGGTGTGTTTTATATTTGTCTCCAGGAAAAAAAATAATGGGAAAATTTTTCCTCAGTTTCACTATGCTATTTTCCATATTTCTCTGCCTTTACATCGTCACTCCATCAGTTTCATCTTTCCAAATGTGGCTATATGTACTTTGCAATAAAGCAGACCAGTTACATACAAATTTTGGAATCACTGTTCTGTTTTTTATGTTCAGTATTTTCAGGGAGGTGATATAATGCTTAGTCTATGACATCCACATAATTTTCATGTGGTTAAACCACTGACAGCTTTTGTCTTACGTCTGGATTCAGATCCACTTCACTAGTCGTCCAGGCATCTATAGTAGGCTGGAAACAAGTACTGCAAATGTTATTAACAATTACAAAAGCAAATTTCCCAGCTTGGTTAAGATGACATTGCAGAGTGAACTGCTTAGTAGGGAAGAAGTTTCACTGAAGTATTTGCTCATGTCAGCTGTTTGGATTCTGTTGGTTTTTGTTTCAAGTACCACTCAAGCTGGTGTTAAATAAAGAAGACCTGCCAATTAATAAAAACAAGCTTCATGTATAGAGTTGTATGGCAGATAGTGTGTTTTTATAACTGAGTGCCAAGCCTGTTAGTTCGTTCAGGGAATACAGAAACTACTTGTGCTCTTTGCTACTTGCAAGTCATTCTGTTTCCTTCAGGCATCTTCTGCTGTTATTAAGCACTCGTTTTAATGCCGATCTTTCTTGATCCTTGCACATATTGGTAGTTTGTTCAGAGCAGTGATATAATTAAGGTATTTTCCTACGCAGGGATTAATCATAGCTTTCACAGCACGTTCTTAAGTGTCTCTTCCTGTGGGCCTTGTATTGCTAGCTCAGCTTTGTTGTGTATCACAAACAGTATTGATGAAATCACAATGAAGGCTGTCGGTTCCTTTTCACAGAAAGAGTTGCCGTAGTTTAGCTTTTTATTATTATTATTTTGTGATTAGCAATTACCTCTAGCATATAATTCCTAATTTTCACTATGATTTTTTAATTTTGTGTAACATTTGTAGCAAATAAAACTATGATAATGATGGAATTCAAAATAAGGTATTTGTGGAGTCCAGTGGAAGATTTTGCTAAATGAAGGCTTCCAAGACTCTGCTGCATGGCATATTATCCTGTCTGATATGAAGATATCCTGCAAATTGTTATGAAAGACTTCTAGTTTTATTCCTGAAATGCACTTGCCATTCTGCTCTTCTTGTTTTCCTCTTATGCATTGATTGTTTTTTCAGTATTCTGAAGCTGGCATAGGAGGACATCGTACTGAAGAACCTGATAATTTTCAGCAATATTGAAATGTACCTTCCTGGTTGAGTTTGTTGCTATAAAGAGCAGTGTGATTCTCTGGTTTGGCTATTTTTAGTTTTCTGTGCCTACCTTTTCATCTTAATGACATGCTAGGAGAGCACTTCATGTTCTGACAAAGGCAGCTTAACGTTTTGACTGAAAGTGGAAGGCTTTTTTGGAAAACTTTGTAGAAGAGATTTAACGTTGATTTTTTTTAAATGTTCTATAATGAATAAGTTGCAATGTTATATTCATGTATCACAGGAATGACGGATTGATGGTATACAATACCTGACCCAAATGTTTGTATAAAGGAACAATCTTGAAATAAAAAAATAAATACATGTATGCAGGGGCAAAGCAAATAAATAGTTTCAAGGTTGCATGAGAGCATAATACTCAGGTTGAGGCAAAGTGAAAGTAGCGGTGGGGGGAGTTACATAAGTTTATCTTATCTAGGGCTTGGAATAGAGAGGGAAGAGATTGCTGTTGAGGAACAAAGGCATCTAAAGGGAAGTGGTGAGGAATAGATTTTACTATGGGTACAGTATATAATACGTAAAAGAAAGTCTGAAAAAAAAGCTAACCTCAAAGCTAGACTGCATGTTTTTTCCCTCTAAGTTACAAACAGAAGTCATGGTTTTAATTATTTTGTGTTTTCTTTCCATGAATAAACAGGAGAATCAACAGTGGATAGAAGGGAACGTTAAAATGCCATCTGGAAGTGGTGCTGTTGTGCCTTTGGCTAAGGTTTTGGGATACGTTAACACTGCTATTGAAAGATCAAACGTCACTGCACCCCTCACTACCTGTTTTCTTTGTCAGTACTAGCCTTAGTGTGACTGTGTAATGAATTGAGTTGACAAACTGATCTGAGCTAACGTGATTTGGCAAAGAAATTAATGGTTAATTTTCAACCCAGAATAGTTTCTGATTCATTCTGCTGAGAATGTTTCTCCTCTTGCATGGAAAGTGTTGACTTTAGGGGCATAAGTGAGTGATGGAAGACGATAGACTATTTTTATCTTCAATGTCAGCTTATACAATTTTAAAGTGATTGTGAAATTACTGTCTTAACCAAGGAGGATTTGTCACCCCATGTTTTCATCATAACTTTGAAATGTATTTAATGGGCTTTATTTCAGATCTTAGTGATAAATATACAATAACTCCTAGAATCACCTGCAAGGAGCTCATATGGTCTGCTCAGTAAGTACCTAATTAAAGACAATTGTAAAAGTGTTGCTTACGCTGTGATTTGCAGCAGGTCCCTCTTAACCATGTGGGAAGGTGTTGTAAACGTTTTGAGCCCCTAAGAATGTTGTTTTCCTCTCTTGCAATTGATAAGAAACTGCTAATTATTTGTGGCCAAGTTTTTTTCAGATGTATAATTTTGGCTTTTTTTTCCTGCCTACTGTGCTTTTCTGCAAAAGCATGCCTTGAAGAAATAGTGTTAAGGTTTGTTTGCATCTATTTGCTATTGTTTTGTATTATTGTTGTCTTCTGTTATGTTTCAGGCTGTGTAACACTTCTTAGAGTAAAGACTAAGGACTGCGAATCTGTTTGGAATTAGCTTAATCTTATTCTTGGTGGTGTCAATAAACTTTGCTTCTGCCCTTAAACACATGCTATTCCACTGTTTGAATCTTTATGAACATTACAAACGCAAGGTGCTCATGGTGGGTATTTAGCAGTAACATATTTAGCTAGTAACGTCAGCAAGCTACCTACCTGACCTGAAGCGGGTCTGCACGTTTAGTCAGAGCAGGACAGTAGCCTGTACAGCTAATGCAGCTTCATTACGTGGATGTTTCTTTAATGCATCCCTATTAAATTAGTGGAATTTCCTCTTGCTTTGTAGTTATGCAATTCATGATAGCTACCATTGGACAGCCTTTTCAAAGCTGTAAGTCTGGTATCAGCTCTGGACTCTCTCTTTAAGCTAATTGTGCTAGCCCTGAACATGTGGCTGTGTGAGTGGCTTCAGGCCTGTGAAGCTGACTGCACAGACTTGCCAAGAAATGTCTGAGTTTGATAGAATTGTTCTGTAGGCCATCTGATACACGCACCACCCACTGCGATTGCTCTGCTGTAAAATACACTTAACAAAAAGCTACCAATTTGTTTCTCTGCCTTATGAAGACTTCAAGAAATCAGACTTTCAGACTCAGAGCTTCCAATTTTCTTCCACAAACTGTGTCTTTCAGCAACATAAAGTCACTGAGAACTCTCTCTTACTTGAAAAGAATGCATTTTTCTGTTGTTTAGCAGTGATCTTTTCAGAGCTAGCCTGTGTGTAGTGGGGTGAAAGAGCGCTCTTTCTTTTTTGAGGGGAAATTAGATGTGGAAATTCTGGTCCTTTATTTAAGCATGCAAAGGAGCAGCAGAAGGAAAACAGCTTCTCCACACAGAAATCTTTACTTCAGACAGACATGGAACAGATTGTTGGGAGATGTAAACTGATGTTAGCACTACTGAAATCTATGCATTGATTTACAGCATCCATGGATCTCTTCTGATAAACCTGTGGAGTGTAATGTGTCTTGAGGTTTCTTCTGTCCAGATGTGTACACAAAACGAGGCTGGGAAACTTTTGTGGATAGGTTTTAAATCTTGTGTAACTGACATTACATTGTGAATGTAACTTGATAGCTTATACCACCATGGCGACTTCACATAGAGTTCATGTGAGACACAGACAGCTCAGGAAATAACATCAGCAGGCCACCAGGTGTGGTCACTAAGAGGACACAAAACAGCTTCTAACAGTTTCTCTGAGATGATACGTGCAAGCCTAACTCAGTGCTGGTCTAAGATATTTGCACAGCTTTTGGGCCAAGTTGGGTCATGTTCAAGCTACTCGGACCATGGCCAGAGCTCCTATCTGTGTTCTGCTCAATAGGTATACACGCCTACAGCGTGTCCTTTATATACACATCTGTGTTTGCCCTCATGAAAACAGGCACTGTTTTTTTCCGTGTGCTTAAGGCTTTTCTGTCACCTTTCTCTTCCTCTTTGTGACATCATAATTTGTCCTTTTAGTTTTTGAATCACTGTCCTGAATGTGACTCCAGTGTTCATAGATATGACTGCCCCTGCATTTCAACCAAGCTATCTTCTCTTCTGCTAACCAAGAAAGCTACCCTAGAGCTGTACATCCCAGCCTCTAGCCTATCCCACTGTCACTGTATTCTCAAGTTGGTAATGAGGAAATATCTTTTTGTAGAGAAAACTGAGAATGACGGCAGAAATATTTGATATATATTGAAGATGATGAGTGTTTTACATTTTCACATCTTTCACATGAATTACTTCAAAATTTGCAGCACACTTCAATTCTGTTTCAATTCTGCAAGTTCTCTATGCATCTGCATGTTTATCTTCTGTTCTGCTGAAATACGAACTGGCATTCCACAGATAAGCAGGAATTTATTACATTAAATTGGCTATTGCTAAACCCATTTGAGCACAGTTTATGTATCAGGAATCTCATTTGTTTACTGAGGCTGTGACCATTGCATGGCTCTCCCTTCCTGGAGGCACAAGGATCTTAGGAGTTGAGCCTTGCCCCAGCGTGCATGATTTGCAGACTTTTGCCTTCCTTATCACCATCTTAGTGTCAGTGCAGAAGCTACCTCCTGGGATACCTTCATATCTAAAACTGTTCCCTCAAACCTTTTCTGCTGCAAAAGTTGGCTGCAAATAGGTCTCCAGACATGTAAGAACACCCCCTTCATGCTGGAAAGATGACTTAGGCTCTCTAGAGAATGATTTCTCCATTTATGTGGAATGGGTTTTATGAGGTAAATGAGAAGTTGGATGCCAGTGACCACCGTCAGTCTACGCAAAGCACAGCCTTTTGGGCGATCTTATGTATACATCAGTCTTACCATTTGCTTCCATCTGAATCAAGTTCAAGTTGCTGTAACACTAAAATACATTTGGAGTCAGGTGTTTTCCATTCTACCCACTGCTGACAAAGTGCATTTGTCGTATTCTTTTTCCTACGCCCTTCTCCTATCTGATGCCTTTACACAATAGCAACTCCCTTTCTTGTATAGTTTCATGCAAGGGAGATCTCATCTGTTTTAGAAGGTCCTTGGGCATTTCTAGGAGCGGCAATAAAAAATCTTGGGAGTTCACTTGACTGTTACATTGATAACTGCAATCTCAATCTGAGAGGCTACTGATGTTTCCTAATTTTATTACCAGATGAAGGGGTAATAAAATTTATTTAGGAACTAGATTATCATTTCTCTTCTGGGTTGTAATGAATTAAGAGGTCTGCTGAGGCAACTCTTGCCACTCTACTTTTACAATGACCACTTAAGCAAACCAGCTCCAACAAATGGGATAATTTCCCTGTGTTCTTTTTGTTTTGAATCAAGTATTCTTCAGGTTATTTTCATTTTGTAGAATATGAGATGTTATTAGAACAAGAGCATAGATTCAGTATTTAAAAATGATTTAAATTACAGTGGAAGTCCAGGATTTGGAGTGGTTTTCATTTTCCAGATTTCCATTTCATTTTGCATGAACTCTGAAAGTTTCACTTGTTTTTTGAAGTATGCTCAGAATAGAAGGCATGTTCCCCTTTTGGCTAAGAGAAAGAAAGTCTGTTGGCTTTTGTCCTCGACAGCTGTGGGTATGCTTGGGCCCTTGGCTTTAGGCAGAACCTGCACAGCTCGGTTCGGTTCCCTGTCTTCTCCCTGCCACAGGCTGGCCTCAGCGTTTTGTTTGACGGTATCTGGTCATGGGCTGCGGTCTTGGGGTCGAACCGTAACTTTACGTTGACTTTATAAATCACTTTTGGAAAATTACGCCCAATGCGAGCTGTAGAATAAACCTTTCCACCTCGCAACGGGCAGGGGACGCCCGTGGCGGAGCCCCGCTGCAACCCCCTGGGGCAGCCCGCCGGCGGCCGGCCCCTGGCAGGGCCCCCCCTGCTGACGCGAGCGGGGCCGTCTGTGTTCTTCTCCCCGCAGGTGGCAGCGCTGGAGGAGGCCGTGGAGGAGCTGCTGGGCCAGCTGGAGGCCTTCTGCGGGCTGACGGAGGCGGTAGGTGTCGTGTCGCGGCGTCTCGCTCCCCGGAGGCCATGTCGGCGCCGGCCCCGCGGGGCCGCCATCTTGACAGCGCCGCCGCCATCTTGTCGCCCACCAGGTGGCGCTGCGGCAAGCGCGGCCTCCAGGCCACGCCCTTCTCGCAACAAACCACGCCCACCCTCCTGTCAGGCCACGCCCATCGGCTAAGCCCCGCCCCTCCCCTAAGCCTCGCCCCTCCGTGCCGCATTGGCGCTGGGGCTGGGGCTGATGGCCGAGGCGACGTTTGCAGCACACCAATTCTCTTAGCTAGCTATTGGCAGTGCCTAATTGCTTGTGATAAACTCTTTAGAGCAAGGGGTGTGCGTTGCTATTTAGCTTCAGTCAGGCTTTCTGTATAAGGTGATGCTGTCTGAAGGCAGCTCGGGTTTTGATGTTGACGTGCAAAGAATGGATGTTGTTTCTGCAGTCAACTTTTCTTTCTCTTCCGTAAGCTAAAAAATATAAAATTAGGTGGAAGAACTGGCGCTGCATTTTAATCCTTCCTGAGTGCTTCATAGGATGCTGGTTCAGCTAGCTTGGACCAAGTTTACCTAAAGGGGCTCTCTCCTAAATTCACTGAAATGCAAGCCATATGCAGGTGTGTTATCACTCACCACAATGTTTTTCTTCTCTGTCTTCAAGCATCTTATATAATGTATATGTATGTCATCATCAACTGCAACAATTGCTAATTGCAATAAAGTATTGAATGCACCTCAAATAGCAAGAAGTGACCAGCCAACATCTCTATTGGGTGTATGGCATTTTTTGCTTAGGGAAAGGAGGCATCATTGCTTCCAGAAGGAAGTGACATAGTGTGGAAAGAAACAAAAGCTTAGCTCATCAGTCTCACATGATTAGTAGTGGACTTAAAAGGAGAAATTGCTGCCTTGAAAGAATGGTTCAGTATTAGTGGCTGTTTAAAGCACTTCTTTTTCCATTCAGCTTTTACAAAAATAGCTGTAAATGAGCATGTGAACCTCAGAGCATGCAGTCTATTTTTTGATACATCTTGGCTTATATTTGTCAGCTTTAGATTCTCTAGTGTGGCACATTTAGTCTCTGCAGAATGTAGAATACAAGAAATTGGCCCCAAATCTTTTGACTTCATTTCTGCAAGGTGATGACTACTTCAGTGATGTAACATTAGCTGTTCAAAGCAAGAGGTTTGAATCAATAGCTCTTCACTGATGATTGTATTCTGTCTGATTTACTATTAAGTTCATTCACTCATTTTTTCCATGTGGGAGCTTAGGCTAAGACTTACATATACCTTATGCTTTTTCTCATCAATCAGGCATGCACCTTACATTGTTGGCTCCAATATACGGGAGAAGGTTAGCTTGTTGACATGGATCCAGCGAACTTTTAAACCTCGTATGAGACTTCTTCTCTTGCCAACCTTTTCTACATAAAACACTAACCTAGTTTCAGTACACTATCTTTGCTTTGCCCATTAAAACATTTTTTCCACGACCTACAGGCTGTGAATAATTATCTAGTATGCAGATTATTGACCTTATCTGGGAACATCAAAGCACCAGAGCTAGCGTGCTGATTTTGTTCCTTTCAATCCAGTACCTCTAATGTCAGGTTCCTTTCAGCGGCACATCAAGTGGTATCTGGGAATCTGATAAATATAATGTAATGTTTGAATTGATTCCAACTGCTGTGCGTAGCAATAATTTGGTCTTTTGTCTATGCCAACAAAAGACAAGGGGAATCTTGCATATTTCACTTGGGCATTCAGTAAAGTATTCACGTTAAGGGATTTGGCTTTTCTCCCTTGAGTGTGCTGCTGCTTTTCATTTAAAAGTACTCTTGATGCATAGGTCTGAATATTAGAATGGGGAAAAATGGGATCTTCAGTGCTAGGAGGACAACGTGCTAGTTCCAGAGTCACACTGTTATACCTGGCTAGGCAAAGCACTTAAAATGGACACCTGTACAGTAGTTAAGTTACAGTGACACTGTAAATGCAGTCCACTATACCTCACACTTGTCATGGAAGGAGCATCTTGCAATGAAAAGATTGTGCCAGAAGCATGTTAGTGCCAGGTATTTAACATTTTGTCTTCCTTAGGGCATGGACTTCAACAAAGTTTAATCAATGTCTTTTAAGTGGCTTCACAGCTCCTTAAGTGTAATTATCAACTTGTGATTTTAACCGAGCTACAGTTTGAACCAGTGACACAAAGGCAAAAAACTTCATTGTAATAACCAGACTCTTACACATGCTGTTCTCATATTGTTTTCAGAGTCATTTTTGTATCTTTTTGTGTATCTTAAAGCATGATTGTGTATCTTACAGCATGATTGAAAATGATATCTATTCAGAGATGCACACCTGATTGAGGTACAAATTCACTACTTCCATTTCTTTGGCTTCAGATCCTTGAAGAGGATGTAGGGGATGTATATAAATTCTCTATATTTGATACTCTGCTTTTTTTTTTTAAATACGTATGTTGATTCTCCAGTGTACCCACCAGTTTACAAAACCACAGGTTAGTGGTTCTCAAACCATTGAACCTTCTTGCAGAACTCACCCCAGGGAAATGATACATATGTAAATTTTGCTTTGTTGTGGTTCCACAGGCCAGCTGCTAACTGCTTATCTTTGTCTCATGGACTTACAGTTTGGGAACCTCCTCCCTGAGACCCTAGGTGTGAATCCTGGTTTCGTCACTGGGGAAAAGAGGGGAAGAGGTTATGTTTGGTTTGCTGTGGCTAGGGTTTGCTGACTTCTTAGGAACATGCCAACCTCAGGTTTCCCTTTTCTCACCACTGAGCAGTTCAGTTTACCACTGCTACTTTTGCTGGTGGTTCTTTGATGTTACTTTGTGTTAACATATAAAGAAAATAGAGAGCCTTTCAAAGAAACCCCTGTGACAACAAGAATTTGCACACTATATTTTACTTGTGGCTCCAGCTACTTTTTTTTTTTTTGGACAAAATACCAAGGATGCGTGCTTGTTTAACTGGTACAGCTTGAACTGCAGTGTATGTAGGAATTGGGTCTCACTGCCCTACATGCAATGTGCTGTTCCTGGTATGTGTCCTAATTCATCGTTCATACTCTGGTTGTGCTGTCTGCTAAGTGACTTTTGCGCTGTTGGTTTGCTGCCTCCTTGGGCTTCGTCTTGCTGACTTGAACTATTAGAAGACAAAGTTCGGTCAAACCTCCCTTCCCTTCACTCACTCCTCAAATTAGCATAGTAAAACCTAGTAAGAGGAGAAGAGTTTGGTTTTGTTCTTGTTTTCCCCCAAGGACTGCTGTGTTCTGGTGCTTGTGCTGAGCACTCAGTTAAGTCTTCAGTAAATGAAGTAAAATAATTGCACAAGGGGAAACAAATCTGGTTTTATAACGTGGGGTTTCAGACCAGTCCTGCTTTCCCTGGCTTGTGAGAGGTTGCTGTACCAAGAGAATCATTTCCCTTTGTCGTGTGCTGGCTCCTCTTGAACTCCTCTGTCGCTGTGGTTCTGCAGACTGCTGCAAAATGACTCTTCTTGAATCATATTTGCATGTCATTCCCTTCCATCACAGGCTGCTTGCTGGGAAACAACTCTCCTCTATCTTGTATTGGTTGTTTGCTTTTACCCTCAAATAAATATGGTTTAGATTTGTTCCATGTCTGCTATGACCTTGTTATGTTGATAGTTTTTGTACTGGGTCTGTACAACATCTCTCTTCTTCTGGCTGTATCCCAAACTGTGATTATATTTACAGAAACTATCTAGCATTTAGCTGTAAGAGTGGCTTTGCTGTAGTTCTGTCCAAGAGGAACATTAGTGAACAAGTTTGTTGGTTTGTTACCTTATCTTTGGGAATTACAGGCTCAATTTTTAATCTGATGTAATTTACCTTGAGTGTGAACCTCACCTCAGATCACCAATTTGTTTTTCACTTCTGCTTTATTATAAAGATTTGGGGTTGGCGTGCCCCCACCTACTACTGACCCCCCCCCCCCCCCCAAAATTCAATAGGACAACTCTGGAATTTATCTGCTTTAGCTCCTTCATTTTCTGTTCTTTTTGTATTTTTATTATAAGTTTGACTCCATTTACAGGGATCTGGCCCGACTGTCTGTGCTTGTTTTCTGTTGGATATAAAGTACATACTGTAAAGATAACAGCATGCGGCTGTGTGTACAGTTGTTTCACTGCCGGGTGGATGTAGTGCTACGACCAGTAATACAGGAGACACTGTTGGTTTGTTTACAGTAGAAAGCTATTACTATTTTGATATGTCTGTTTGATCTCATATCACAAAATGTTTATAGCACTATTAAGCACTTGATCTGCATTTACTCATGCTGGTAATAAAAATACTATAAAACCTTACTAGGAGTCATTTTATACGTATGTAGCTTCATCCATTCTAAGCTTTTAAAAACACTACTTCTTTTAAAAAGAAAAAAAAAGTGAGTCATATCATCAATAAAACTTCTAAGTACTTATTAAAGTTTATAAAGCATAGCCCAGCTCTTGGCCTATCTTTTTTTTTTTTTTTTAATTCTGTTAGCTGTAGCCCTCTGACTGGAGGTGTATCTTACGGCCACCTAACAAAACACTTGCAGTTGTTTATGTAGGGAATCAGGTAATTCTTGCTAACACAAAAATTGACAGAATTTCAGATAAAATTCAGGCTGTCATATCGAGATCAAAACCAACCGTAGTTGTATTAGCAAACAAACAAAATTCCTGCCTTAGGGCACTTAGAATTGTGGAAACTGACAGGTGCTGGGGAGCAGAAACTTCCTCTGAGGTGCTTACACTAGAACTTTGCGTGAAGATTCCTGTCCTGAGCCCCCGTTGGAGACTAGATGCTACAAGTGGTGTAATCAAAGATCTGACCAAGCCTTTTCTCTGTTTTGGTGTTAGTATCAGACTACATTGCAAATTGAATTGTACTATTTAGGTGTAAATGGTCTTTTAGCACCAGTTGATAGCCAAGAGTGACCTCCTGCTACCCCTGAATGAGGATAATTTGCCACAGGCTAACTCAAATCCTTTTCAAAAACTATTGATTTTCATTTTAAATCCATCATTACCCCTCATGTCTGCAGCATTTCATAATAGAAAGTGAGAAGTGTCTTGGGAGGAGTAGCGTGGAAATCTGGGGAGAAGAGGAAGGCTGTTTTTGAGGCCAGAGCCCTGTCAGCTGCTATTGGTTGTTTTGTTGTCTCACTGATTACTTGTAAAAATGTTTTTTTTTTCCCAATCTCTGCTTAACCGCATACTTACAAAAGGGCCCTTATGATATCGTTTCTGAGTAGAAGTGCTTTGAAATATTAACATGAAAAAAAAAGTTTATCTTCAAGACTCATTCTCATGTGATATTTTTTCTTCAACGCAGATTAGAAGCGATACATCAGAGATCCTGGAAGAGACCATTCCACTCATTAAAGACAAGGTGATGGAAATGAACCACGTCTATGCCAGAATTGATAAATTGGAGGTTTGTTAATTGTAATGGAAAATTTACATCCTTCTTTTTGTGTGTTTTATAGGTTAACTGTCTAGGTATTTGCATGAAGCACTCATGTTTGTTTTTCAATCAATGTGATTCTTACCTGTGGTTCAGCACATGCAATTGTTTCTGGTTTTGGAACATCACAGAGTAATTTATTGCTGTGGATTCTACAATTCCTAATGTTGGATTAAAAGCACTAGTTATGTTTTTGATGTTAATGATAATGCTAATAATGTTAATTTGTTTTGTGACTCAAAGGAGTGTCTGTGAAACCACTTATAAATTAAAAAAAAAAATTAGTCTTGCATCCAGTGCTGAACATACTCAAGCTGTTCATGATAGCTTTATGTAGTTGCGGGGAGATCTTTGAGCCCCCCTCTTCTGCTGTGTATTTTGGTGTTTATTGTATCTTGAATGAGGGAAGCCAGTATGACTCACTAAGATGCCCTCACCATATTTAGTAAGCAGTATGTTAAAATTTGTGTCAACTGAGGGCGAGTTTGCCTCTAGGAAGAATATAATTAAAACATGACGAGATAAATTGTGTAATGCTTAAAATCACTTTTAACTGACTTAGAAGTGAAATAAATTGAGTGTTTGTGGCATTAATTCCAGATAGACAGTTCTTAAGCTTCAAGCTCTACCCCTGTACAAAGTAGTAATATTCTCTGATGAGATATACAGCTGTGGGAGGGACAGGGCAATTGACTTTGCTTTCAGCAAGTTTGGTTAAATGCATTTTTTTTTTTTTTGTAGTTTGCCTTTTTACACCTATATTTGATAACAGATTTATCAAAACACTTCATATTTTATGGACAGCACCAGGAGAAAGATTGCCACAGGGAACTGAGGCAAGGCAATTTAGAACAAAAGTGGGAGTCAACTGAAACCTGTCTGATTTTCAGAACTGAGTTACCCTAGTCTAAGAAATAGCACACTTGACAATTTGGCTATACCTGAACGTATACTTAAGCTGGGTCTTTGAACAGAAAAAGAAAATAAAAACTAAGCAATTAATTGTCCCAAAAGTATGGCAAGCAACAGAGCTCCTTTCCCCCAAACCACCCCCCCCCCTCCCCAATACAGCGAGGGGAAAAACGCCCTTCCTGCCCCTTACCCAGTTCCCTTAACACAGCTATAGGAAGATAATAATTTGGAACATGAAGACAGCCCCAGTCTTCATGATAGGCTACAGGTTGCCCTTGAAAAATGCAGCAAACTTTTGTTGATAGACTTTCTGTGTTATCAGACTAGGCTAATACCTTCATTGATTAGAAATCAGTTTTTCTCCCTGACATTACCAGCTGTAATGGCAATAATCTGAGAACACAAGATTAAATTGGCAATTTGAGCAGTAGTTAATGTCTTAATTAGAACTTTTAAATTTAAAGCTTAGCATCCATTGGGATTTTCAAGGGAGAAAATAACTTGTACCCCCAAGAGTAGAAAAGGGAGGAACTGTTGTGTAATGGCTAAATAGCATGAAATTCTGCTGGGTTTTAACTTTGATGTTGCCACTGGTATGTTTGGAGCAATTAATTTACCAGCTCAACCTTACCTTATCCCTAAAATGGGCAGTGCTCAAACTCTCTCTCTCAAAAAAAACAAGGCTTAATCATTAATAGTGGGTATCAAAATTATTTATAGTTTTGTATTTTAACAAATACTTTTTTTTTTCCTTTTTCTAGTTGGCTTTCCCTTATGGCTCAAATTTAAGCTGAAACTGAACTGATGTATGCTTTAGGTCAGTCATTCCTGACCTTTTTTTAGCTAAAGGCACCTGCTATTATCTTTTCCGCTGCTCTCTCCTCTCTCTTACCACTGTGGCTACTTTCTCACTCCTACCAAAAGTTGCAGTGCCTATGTGGGTTCAGAGGAGCTTTTCACCTCACTGCTGAAATGTTGTCAGCCCTTTAGACGCTATGGAAGGACTTAATTTGTGTGCTGAAGAGGGAGCAAAGGTGTGCCCTTAGAAAAAGAAAAAAAACTAGCCTTAGGTCACAAAGAGTGGTTCTTCTGATGGCTGTAAATATCTGTAGTCTACTTCTGAATATGTGCCCCTTTGATATTTATATTAGCAATAGTGCATTCTGATACCTTGTTAAAGCTTTTTCTTTGACTTCTGATCTCTATCTAGGGTAATGCTGAAATCCAGATCAGGTGCTTTTAATTTTCATAAGGTGTTTCTCCTCTCTCCATAGGCATTTGTTAAAATGGTTGCACACCATGTTTCCTTCCTAGAAGAGCAAGTGCTTGAAGCAGAGAAGAGCCATGGCACTTTTCTTAATGCTGTTTGCAAATTGTTTCAGTGTGCAACTATCCCGTCTTTTAAAAACGTGAGTATTTTTAAAGTTGCTTTCAGAGGATGGGGAAGATGTTAAATACCTTTTCTAGATCAAATGTGGCCTTCCAGGCGATTTGATTTTTAATTTTAAGTGGTGCAAAAGAGATACCTATGGTTTGCTTCTGTGAAGGGATTTTTTTTTTAAAACAGATTCTTTCAATGAAATTATTTAGCAGTGCCTATATCCCCCCCTCACCCCCCACCCCTTTTTTTTTTCTCCTCACAGAGACGGTGCAGTATTATGCTGATATGCATAAAACCAGGTAGGCAATAATATGCAGGTATCGGTGAATACGTAGGGACAGCTGAACCAATTCAAATTTTTGTTTGGTGTCAGAGCAACCTCTGGAAACTTCCATTGCAGAAGTGAAGTTCAATTTCTACGGGTCCAGGACAAACCTTAACTGCTCAAAGAGTATAATGAATATGCAGAGGCATGGAAAGAAGATGGTGCGTGCTGATTTGGTTTTTGGATAAGTTATCTGTCCAACTCTAGTGAATTTTTAGAAAACCCCCGTAAAAAGTGTAACTTGGCCAAATTTGGTAGTATTTTCATAGCAATGGGAAAAGCTGTCCCTGATATGAGGGCAGCTTTCTGCCAATTTAAAATTTCTGCTGTAGCTTATGAAGGCAATGGAGCTTTTCTAAAGGGCTAAACGACACATACTTTTCCTTAATTTTGTTATCTAAATTGGCTTATTTTTGTTCCCTAAAACTTTCCAAACATGTTAAGCCTGCAGCAGATACCCAGTCTGGGAAAAGTATCAATACTGGATTTTTTTGCAAGGTTGGTCTGCCTATACAAATAATGTTGTATAACCAAGATGCCAAGAAGAACGGAGAAGGCCAGACTAGTTACTCAGATGCTGGCTTGAGTTGGGCTCAAAGATAGTACAATGTTTTTAATATATATTTTTTTTTGTCCTTATAAAGAAAAATCTCAAATATTGTGTAATTGTGTATTCATTCTTGCAAGCATCTTGGAATGATAGTATTAGTGAACAAAAGAGAAAAACAAATAGGGAATGGTGTAACTTGCTACTGTATTGATCTTGTGCCCTTCCTTTCATCTTTTTCCCCAAATATAGTACAACTAGAAAGCATGGTGAGAGAGCTAACTAGGATGAGCACAGATAAGAAAAGTTCCTTCACAGGAATTTCTAAACAGAAGATTTAGCCTGAGGGAGGACAGGACAGGATAGAGATTTGTGAAGTCATTCTGTATGTGGAGCAGGTGAATAGAGAATGATTATTCACTCCCTGGCATAATTCAAGAACTATGGTAATCCAAAGAAATTATCAGCAGGCAGGTTCACCATGCAAAAAAAAGGGAGGTACTTACTTTACATGATGTATTAATATGCAATGACACGTTCACAGGATGTTATGTATTCCATAAGTGGTCAGACAAATTCATGTAAAGTAATCCAAAAATTGATACTTTAAATATACATATACCAGTCGTTCAGCCACGAATTCTTGGACACTGGGAAGTAAGTTGGTATTTTTGCCCTTTAAACCTTTCTTTAGGCAATCCCTTCATCTGGTCCATCCAGGACCTTTGAATAATGCAGTACATCTACTTGTTAATGACTTTTATACTGTGGTTCTCACTGTAAATTCTGTCTCTGATTGGCAATGCTCTGTGTTGGTAAGGAATTACTAATTTCTAATGCCAGGGTGCAGGACGCACTGAATTGTTTAAGGATATAAATGGAGTTTGGATTTTCCACAGCTACTTTCCTTTTGGTTTGGCTGTTGCTTGAAACCTAATAAGATCTCCACCAACTAATGAAATTTCTGTACTGTCTCCAAATCTGTTTCTTTGTAGTTGTCCATCCTCTTTCCTCTGTTCTGTAGGATATCATGGCACAGATGCCCCTTAGGCATCCTTTGCCATTTGAAAATTAGGACAGTCCTGACCATTTTTGTAGGTGAGTTTAACTTGGTCTGAAATGATGGTACCAAACTTGTATATCTTCTCTCTGTAGCCTTCTTGATCAGACTGGATATAAAAATTTGAGAGTTGCCCTCTTTGAGCAGAAAGAGTGTGTGCACATATGTGTATTTCAGCTAAGTGTTTTCCTTGTCTGATAAAACACGCTTGCTATTTTAAGTGCAAGGAAAATCTCATTCACATTGTTTTGCCATTATATTGCAAGGTGCAGTCTTTTTTTTTTTTTTTTTTTATCTTTGACTCCGTGTTTGGGTATTCAAGTTGTTTCATATAGAATTCCAATGCATGGTAACACTGGGAGAGGTGTCAAACCTGTGGGAGAAAATTGAATAATCAGAATTCGCGCTTTGTGTTAGGAATATCCAGAGGTGGTTTGAAAAGAAACGACCTTATACTAAATATAAATTACAAATATGACTGTGTAAGTCTGACAGGTTATAAGAATATAACACCTCCTGGGGGAATGGAACAGAGGAAATAACTTTCTCCTGTGAAGTTTGCAGCTCTGTAGCAGAAAAGCTTTTCTCCTGTAAAGATTGAACTCTGTATGGGAGAAACTGTGAATTCAAATCTTTTGTCCAAAGATTTTATCTGTGCCCTGGCTGAATGGGGTTCAGCAATCGTAGAGAAAGGACAGGAAATCTATTTTAGAAAACTTTAGCATGGGGAGTTAAAAAAAAAAAAAAAATCACTAGTATCTTTTCCAATGGACCAAAACCGAACATCAGTAATTCTTCCATTTTTTCATGCATTTTGTGATAACTGGCATTTCTTAAAACCGAAAAATGTCTTTCAGTGTCATTAGATAATACTCTTAACAGAGATTTATTTTTAGAATAATTTTTAACCCTTGTATAGTTGCAGGGAAAGGCTTGTAAAATTATAACCTCAAAAAATCTCATACCAGCGCTATGAAGAAAATGTACACGTTAGATTTTTCAGAGACTTTTATTGTCAAACCAACAGCATAGTTCACGAATGGCATTGATTGGCAATGCTGCAAATGTTCTCCTCCAAGTGATTCCATTAGTTACTGGGCTGCCAACGCAGTGTTGCATGAATTCTAAACCATGGTACAACCGTGAGGGATATTTCACAAAATGTTGCCCTTTTCCTCTTCAAGCCAAAACTGGGGCTGATATATGATGGATCAGACACGGTTCTGAGAAAATATGCAAGTGGAAAAGATCCTTGGCATTCACAATTAGCTATCAAGTGCTCAGAAAAAGTCATAACTTACTAAGGACAAACATCAAATTAATGAGTTTTAATTCTGTAACACTGTTCTTTACATAATCTAAACCAGCAAAAATTGGTTCATAACTGTCCTCAAAGGTGATTGTGATCCAAACTGGGAAACTTTACGAATAAGAAAACCAAGATATTTTTGTTTCGTGTTCTTTTCAAACATAATGAGAGTGACTGGACTGATACTCAAAACCAAGTCTGAGAAGCATACAGAAAAGAAAGGGATGGTAGGTGTATTTGAAACCATGGTTGAAATCATTCTGGAATTTTGCTGCATAGTGTAAAGAAGCAGATAGTCAGAAATTCACTGTAAGTAGATGTTTTTACATTATTATTCATAAGCCCTTAACACTGTAGTGGTAGTGGGTTTTGTACCTGCAATTGCCTGACATATTGAAAGCACATAAAATGTCTTTTAAGATTATAAAAAGTTGTGTTTCCATTTTAATTTTCTTACTTTCCATTGTACTCACAAAGTGTCCTTAGTGTTTTGGTATGTGCTGCCAAGCAATGAGTGCGTGTTTTTATTTGGAGCATAACTTAATGCTCTTTGTATTTCTTTCCAATAACAGTTTTTAAGTTTAATGTTAAAGGCATGTTAATTTTAACTGTTATGAGATTGTTGTCAATTATTGATGATAGTCTTAGGAATTTTCAGAATTTCTTATTGAACTTGGGAAGAGATTATTTGTTTGCTTGTTTTCAATCCCTATTTTCTACTAATGTAACCTCTAGAACAGCAGCTGGTCATCTGAGGAGGGTTTTGCTGTTTTGTCTGGACTAAGGTGCTCGCTAATGGTTTGGTTTGGTTTTTTTCCCTGACACCTAGATTTTGGCAAATTGAACTGGGAACTTGGTAATGGGATATGAAGTACTGTCAGTTTATTTTACCTGCAGCTATGCTTGAGGTTGATCCTGTCCTATTCTGATTTAGACTGATCCGCTAGCCGCTTTGGGAGCCCCAGAGAGGTGGCAACGGTTGTGTGTTGAGAAAGGCAACACTTCAAAATAGGAAGATACAAGTGAGGGGATGTAGCAGGCCCAGAGGTCAAGATTTCAGCTACCCATAGCTTTAGCCCTCATTCACCTGCTTCTCTGAGGAAGCTTGCACAGTTCTTGAAGTGGAGTCTGAGCTGCTTTACAGTTTGAGTCTGGCGTGTGCTAGGACAGCTTGAGAGAAGCTGCAATGCTATGCTTGGACAGCAAGCGAGCAGTGCCACTGGTGTGAAGGAACAGGAGGTGAGGGCGCTTGGGGCTTGAACACAGCACACAGGAGTAGAAATACAGACCTTCACATCAGGGCATTGAGAACATCAGGGGAGGCTGAGGGGGAGAAGTGGGGAGTGTGGGCTCTAGGACCCAGCAGGCACGTGCACAACAGTAGGTAGTTTCCAAGTGTGTGTGAATGGAAGTCAAAATACAAAATGCTGCCTGTTCCCAACTGAATGATTTTGTTTGAATGCACTTACAGCAGGTGTGAAAAGTCTTTGCACTAGAAGCTGTCCAAAGCAAGAGAGCACAGTGGTGCGTAAATAAGGACTTGGGTAGCTCATGTTCTGAGCTACATACACAGCAATGGGGAGAAATTGTAGTGTGATTGCTGCTTTACAGAGGATGACTGGTGTAATGGGTCTCTTGTACTAAATAGGTGTTGCATGGAGGAAATCAGCTTTTAATCGAGCCATCACGCTGAAACGTTAGCAAAAAAAAATCTCTAACATTCAACAATGAAATTAAAATAACAATCTAGATTCTTTTTTAGTCAGTGCTAGGAATGGCTTCTGACTTCCTGTTCTCCAGTGGGAAGGGATTAGGCCCTTCATGTTTTGAAAGAGACTGAGCCAATTCCTGTTGCAAAATTCCAGTAGAGATCAAATGAATGAAAAAAAAACAGGAAAAACTTGATTTGTCAGAAAGCCACCTACATTAGTGCTCTCATCTCATTTCTGTCATTGAAATTGCTTTTAAACTATAATTGCATCTCACTGACAAAAGCTTCTGGCTACATATGTAAAGATTTGTAAAATATTGCCTTTCTGTAAGCTGGGTTGATCTGTGCCAGAAAATAGAAACCCAACCTCTCCGTGTAAAGAGCTCCTCCTCCAGAGGTCAGTTTCAGTGGCTCTATTGGTTCGTGTTGTTGAGCTTTAAATATATTCTGCAGTACATGGTTTACTAGGCTTTGATGCTTGCTCTTGAAAGGCAGGAAAAAATCTTACTTCAGAAACATTTTACATAACAGTACCATGTGCAGAGTTAAAATGAATTAGTTACAGAAAAGATATTAGCTGGTGCCAGAGAACTAAGCGGTAAACATCTCTCCACCCTGCCCTTTTTTTCACATTCCTTTTGGCGGCTACTGTAAGGAATGCAGCAAGCAGTGGCTCCTGCTCACACTATTGATTTAAGCATTTGCATGTTATACATTGCAGCTCTGTACCAGCCTGTTTTCTTCGGGCAATATAGGATGTCTTGGGTTGTATCAGATTCTCTGTTTGTACTGTCATTTCTGTCTTCCATGTGAGGCTCTGTACCATCATATCCATTGTTAAACAGGACTGTGTGCAGTCATTGTTACAAAACAATGCATGTAAAATACACAGCTCACGATTCCGGTGGTTCGGGGTTTCTATTCATAAACGTGTGCTGTGCTGCTATAGATTCTTTAAAAAACAAAAGCAATATAACAAGAAAAGCTAAAACTTGGCCGCTGTGTCTCTAACATGAATGCCCTCAGGCCATCCGAGCAGCATGTTGTGAAAGGTGTGGTTGAGTCAATATCTTAGCAGAATTACTTCTCTGCATTTTTCGCGCATCTCAGTTTCTTTGTTACAGGTGTGCCATTTATATCTCTAGTGTTAAGAGAAATTAACCATGTTTTGCAATATATTAAAAATATTCTCTTCTACTAAACAAAGGATGACTATTTTCCCTGTTTCTGTGTTTCTTGGGTTATACTGTTTTCCTCGGTTTATGCTCTACCAGCTACAGTTTAAACTCTAGCTGAGATGCAGAAACATACTGCAGATTACATGATGTTAGGGTTAAACATCTCAAATGTATTGTAATCCACTGAGAAATTATGTTCTTGCCAGCCATAGTTGTGGTGAGCTTGTTGGGAACTTTGTTTTACCATATTTCTGTGGATTATTGTCTCCACAGCATGGTATGCTCCTCCATTTATTTCTGTAACCATATAATATATACTTTTGTAATAGCGTCTCATCGGAAGAATGTCTGTAGAAATTGTGGTCTCAGTGTGACAAAAACAAAGTTTTCTGTCTTTATTTTGTTCCTATTCTTAATTCTGCACCAAAAAAAAAAAAAGTTCAATTCATAACTTATGGTAGGGTCTGTATGGCTTAATTGAGATCAGGATGTGAATCTTGAAGCACACAATTGACAGTAGTTCCAGGCGCAAACTGCTTGCTGTGTTAAGACACCAGACAAATGGTGGGCAAAAGGAAACGTGTGTACCATCATACTGATGGGAATTAGAGGCATACAGAAATAAAAATGACTTTATTATAGTTGTACCATAAATCTACAGTACAGCCTGGCACTATATTGAAGTGTCCACAGAACATTAAGTAGAAGACTGTCTCCATGAAACTTGTTTGCTGAAATATGATAACACTTCAGCTTTCCACTTCAAGTCCTTTTTTTAAAGGATTAAGGTAAATACATGATTTTTCAGAAGTGAATGAACAATCAATTTTATAACCGGATAAAGTGGTACAAGACCCAAGAAGATACTGTGAGGTAGTAAAGGGTTTATGCAGAAAAATCCTCACTCCAGATATTCCACACAGAGTAATTTCTATGTTAAAATCTGGATGCAGTTGGCGCAAGAAAATATTGGAAAGGAATTTCTATTCTGATGTGTCTTTTATAATGCAGAACACGTAGCTTGTGGATTTTCACAGTATCCTGATGTGATACTCAGCTGTGACCTTCACTGTAAATCAAGTTATTTTTATGACTGTTTTTTTCTGGAAGTGCACTTATAGATTAAGGTGAATGAAATATGAAGGTGATCTGAGAAATGAAAATCTTGATCCTGCATAAATACTTTCAAATCAAATTAATCATAAGTATGTCTGTAGATATCTACTCACATGCAAAATGATCCACAAAATGCTGTTGTTTGTGAAATCAGTCTGAACTTTAGCATTCACCAAAATACCTGATATGATTTGTGTATGAAGTGAGGAGTGAAGTTAGTGAGGCTCTGGCAATTCTTTTTTCCTTCTTCGTTTTAACGAATGCAGTGTAAGACCACAGTGCTGTTACAAAGTTGCCTGTTCTCCAAAATGTCTTGGGTAAGCAAGGTCAGTTTGCAGAAATTATAATTTTTACACAGGCATAGTCTGACAAACGTGGGTTCTACTTCCTTGCTCTGAGCAGTGTGAGTCTTACTCTCGCCCCGTGTCGTGGTCTGCTTATGGAGTTTATTATTGCCTTCCTGTCTGCCCTCCCTCACTTTCACACAGATGTCCAATTAACTCTCCCCCCTGCTTTTGCTGCCACTTAGACGGTTCTAACTGGGACGCCCACCACCTTCTGAAAATATTTTATCAACTTGTTTTCAGTGCCTCTCTTTTTTCTGTATAAGAGACAGTCACATATGGAAGCCTCCTTCTGCATTCTGCCGGCTTCCTCTGTGACTCATTTTCCTGAATGATTGCTATTCCCTCAGTGGTTGTATGTCTTTCACATCAGTTTTGGCTGGGACCTTTATTTTTAAAAGTTGCATGTCATCTAGGAGCATGGGTAGATGTTAAATGCATCTAGAATAAATACCTGTATTACATGGCAATAGTGAGACTGGAATAACTTGAACTCAGGTAAGTAGTGGCTGTCAAGTTTTTCTGATGAACATGACAACTCGGCTGGATCTTTTGTTGGTATGCAGAAGTAAAGTGAAACCAATGTTTGTTTTTCTTTCATATGCTGGGCTATTAACTGGGGCAGTTTAGCAGCTGCTTATGCAGTGTGGAGGGACACTAGAGAAGAGACAGAAGTCAACTGGGGTTGAAAATCACTACACCTGTCTTAGTGCAAGCTCTTCTCTCTTTGAGCCTTCAGTTTAATATATGCGGTCTTGAAGTAGCAGTAAAGGGGATGATCTTGGTCCAACATACTTTAGAAAATGAGAACTTGTATGTTGTTACAGGGGAGATGCATATCTTGTTTTCAAGCATCAAAACTGTCCTAGGTAAATATACATTTTTGCAGCAGTCTTAAAATTATGCAAGCTGTTAATAAAATCTGTGCAACATTTTTTTTTAGTACAGAGAAAGCTACTCAATTAATTCAAATTTCAGGAAAAGGGCAGTAAGTAAGGAACTAAAGATGGTAATACTTACACATATGGGTTTCATTAATGTGAGAATGATTGAAATGCTAAGTGAATTTAAGAAACACCTGGTCTCCTTTGCAGAGAGGAAAGATTGATCTGGTGTGGAAGTAAAGAGGCTTGAGCTTTAAATACAAAGGATCTGGGGCCAGATAGGTTTTTTTGCACTATTAAGAATGTCTTGTGTTCACGTATTTGTGACATGATTATATCCTGCTAGCGTCCTTTTTCAGTCATGTGCAATGTAGGCCGATAGTTGTTTGCTTTGGTTATGACCAAAGTTGTTTGTTTTTTTGGTTTTTGATCATTTGCAGTCATCAGGAATAGGAGCCCAACAGCCAAATAAAGTTCTGCTAATATCAAATCATGGCAGGTAAAGTTAGGAATACACCCAAAGAAAGGAGACATCCGAAGAGTCTGTAGTTTTGTGAAGGTAAAATAGTTCTAGGCACTGGTAATAGGGAACGGATGAGATGGATCCTGAGCCAGAAGTCACAGTTTCAAGTTTCATGCGCTGACTAACTTTATCATTGCAACTAGGAGCATATATTGGAGCCAGTGTTCGTGCATGGTTACTGCACAGTGACTTTTGTGAAAAGGTTTTGTTCATTTTTCCAGTCAATAAGTTTCTACCTCAATCGCCATCATCACACATGGTTCTGTAGGGAAGCTTGCTTTGGAATTTACCCATCTAGATCAGGACAACAGCCACTGCCCTGCTGCTGCTGCTCCTCAGTGGATCTGGCATACTAATGGCAGGTGCCATGCCCCAAAGTAGCCATCAGGTGCTTGCATGGTAAGCACCCGTTCAAAGCATGACAGTTTTAAAAAGGCACAAATGCACATCTGTTTGTTGTTTGTTTTTGTTTGTTTGTTTTTCTTGGCAATAGCTAATCAGAACTTCATGGCTTCAGAAATATTTATTCCTTGGTGACCTTGTGCCATAGCAAATTCCTTTTCCCTCGCATTACTGAAAGGCTTGATTGCACTGTAGGAATATTACTAGAAACACACTGAGTGTCAAATGAAGTACCGTAAAACTAAAACGAAGCTTACCATCATGTCTTAGCATCCTCTAAGTCATAGGCCTGACTTTTAGGGTAAAATGTTGATCACCTTTAGTTTTCAAGGGGGTAAGAAGTTAGGAGGTTTGTTTGTTAAAGTTGATTTCTAATCCTCGCTGAAAAATTACATGTTTCACAAAGTGGGGAAACCTTCCATCTGCAGGTTTCCATCCCTTCTGGCTGGGCCATTTTCTGTGGTTGGTGGGCACTTCTGTCTGCATAATGGATGCTTTGCAGGAAAGGTGCTTTGCTGTGCTGGAGCCTCTAGGAGCCGTAGTGACTAGCATTTTTTTCCAGGGCCTTCAACACAAATGTGCACGCGCGCACACTCATACGGTGGTTCCCTTCTGCACGCTGTCTCCAAGCATATTTCCCTTCCCCCAGCTCTTTTACAAACTGCTTCTCCCCGAGGCAAATTTCTTGCTGTCTGGAGTACCAAACATGCACAGGCACTTTCTTTTTTTCTTTATCTTTAAAATTTTCTAGTGTAGCTATTATAAGCAGCAGTAACTAAAAGGACTATTTTACTTAGTTTTTTTTTCTGTTCTTAGTGCATGTGTGCATAAAAAAAATAAAAAATGAACCCATAGTTTATGGCTAAGTGAGGCCAGGTTTCTCCTGTTTCTTTCTTTCTTTCTTTCTTTCTTTCTTTTTTTTTGAAGTGTCTTTACTCAGCAGTCACATTTTTTTCTTGTGGTAAAAAATGCAACATGAGCAGATGGCAAGTATTAACACATGAAATGCGGTGCCTGCTTGAAGTTGATTTAACAGTGCTCTAGGTTTCTGTCACTGGCGTTCAGTTAGTTAAGTAGTGTTTACAAGTTAATGAATTTGTTCCACTTGAAATATTTGATGGTATGTGCTGAGGTTCAGCAGTAAAGGGATCCTTTAGGAGTAATCGAGGAAAGCATGAGGTTTCTAGACACTGAGCTTGTGGGTTTTAGCATTTTTGCCATTAATAGGAAACTGAAAAGAGGCAGAAGGAGCAATAGTAGAAACAGCATACAGCGTTTTCTCTTACACTGGTGATGGTGCTCTGAGCTGTGCAGTGATACAATACCTTAGAGCAGCTCCATATCTGAATTGTGTAGCTTGCAATTTTATTTCTATTGAATAGTCCTACATCTCAGGCAAGAATATGAAAAACAAAGTTTTATATAGCAGATCAGACAACACATTGATATTTCTATATGATCTGCTTGCATTCTTGCTTTCAAAGTATGAATGCAAACTATTACATATATATATATTTATATATATGCTATATATAGCCCACATTGGCAGCAAAACTGCCTAGAATAGGATGATCAAATTCAGTATATTTTCAGTTCATGCGTAAGACTCCTTCCTACAATACGGCATGCTATCTACCTAATAACATTTGAAACTAGGCCAGGTCCAAAAATTGTATTCACGGTAAGAAACAAAACAAATAGTGGTTGCTGGTAATTGAGAATCATGCGCACATGGGATCTTACACAGCAAATTCCTCTCTGAATGGATTGCTTAGTTTGTCAAAACTACGTCAACCTGCGAATGAGCATTCCTTGTCTGGCAACCTGTAAGCATGAGTGCATGGGAAGAGTTAACACGTTTCGAGCAACCAGTGCCAAAATAGTATGTTTTAAAGGCATAGTTGATAGTCCTGCCATTAGTTTTTGAGTTTAGATTTTAATTTTGTTAAGGCTTTTGTAAAAATATGGTCCTCCCTCTACTAATAGTAGTCTAGTCAAATAGGACGAAGGCCAAGTTCATGTTTGAAAAGGGGACCATACTTGCTTCAGCTCTGATGTGAAATGCAAGATCCGAACTACCAGATAAGACCAAAGTAATTGCTCTGAATATGCACGAGTGCATCTTTAAAACCTTAAAGCTGACAGTGATTTACGGTGTCCTTTAGGAAGGCTTTTCTCTCGAGTAAACAATGCTTAGTTAAGCACTGCTGAGACCGGTGCAGGAGCACACTTCTGGCAGGCAGCGTGCAGCTTGCTCGACCCTGAGGCCTGAGGTCGCGGGATTTTAGCTACCTGCGAGATGGTGTCGTTAATCCCTGCCTGTCCGCGAGCTGCTCTCCTGCTGCATGGGGTTTATTCACAGACAGAAGACTTGTTAACCCCTGCCTTTTATTGGGCTTTATGGACGTGTGACATCATTGGCAGCCAATCAGGAGGTGCTTCAGGGCTGAGTTTAAAAGCTATTTCATAATATATTTATATTCAGTGCAGATATTTCGGGCCTTCAGTAGCATTCATTTTGTCGCAGAGTCCATGTGTCAATATGGCTTAAAAAAAAAAAGGTATGAAAATAACATGCTAGCTCTTAGGTTTTTTTTGTAATGCAGCTGGGTGGTGAAATGCTGTAGAAAGCGTAGCTGGGATGCTGGAAAGCAGTTATTGTGGAACCGATTTTCTTCCTCCAGCAGCAGTAATGCTGCAAGCCCATCTTGGGCAATTGTTCTGTGCTCCTTGTGTTGCTGCTCCTGCTTAAGCAGCCAGACCTGCAAATACTTCCCAAGCTGCTCTGGCTTGCCAAGAACAAAAATGCAAGACAATCTGCAGAAATCGAGCACGTGCAGAGCCACCCTGGCAGCCGGGCTCAGCTCCGCAGCGCTGCCGTCACCCTCACGGCTCAGCCCAGGCCCCCTCGCGCCCAGCCCTGGTGGGCCCTTTGCCTTTGCTTGGTCCCACACAGACTTTTAGCTGTCACAACTTGACCATATTGATGGAGGGCTCTTTCCTGATTGCGTCTCTTCCAGAAAAGTCTGGTTAGTCCATTCCAACTGCTGCACTGTTCCTGCTTAACTCTTGCATTTCCAGAGCGCCCCCTGCATTGGGACCATATGTGACTGTAAAACCAAAATACTATGATCATTCTTACAGTCTTGAAATTATTTTTGGTAATAGTTGTAGCTTCTAGAAAACCCTATTTTTTTATATAAAAAAGAAATGGGACCTCAGTGGTGGGACTATACATTTTTTTTTTTTTTTTTTTTTTTTTTTTAGTTTGGGCTGATTCATTTCCCAGTTAGGCACAGTGGCTGTGCTCATGTCAAGCTGCTAAAATCTCTATTCACATATGTTCCACGACAGGCCTGTAAAGTGTACATGTGCGGTGCTGACTCCTTCATCCTGTTGGGATCCCAAAGAGTTTATCTGCTCCTGATCAAAAAGATTTTGAAGAAGCTTTTCAGATGCTAGCTGTATCTCTAGCATGCTGTTCACAAATGATTTAGAAAATGAGGCATACAATGAGATGAGAAAGCTTGTTGACACAGTTATTTTGAGATCACAGAAGTGAACGCCAACTGCAGAGAGTGTAGACAGACTGCAACATTGAGAGACTGGGTGGAAAAACTTGTAGCCAAAACGAAATGTCGATAATACAAGGTGATGCAAATAGGGGTGACGTGAGTGAGCCCTGCATGGTGTTGGTCTCTGAACAAGCATCACAGACTCATGAAAGCCTTCAGGTCACAGGTCAGTAGCAAGCAGGAAAGAAAATTGCATGTTAGGAATTATTAAGAGAAGTACAAAGAAAGAAAATAAAAACCTTGTACCACTGTAAATCCATGGCTTCATCTTCAGTACTGACTGAAGTTCTGGTCCTGTTGCAGCAAAACTAGCAAAGGCACCTGGAACTGGAGTTTGGAACCACCTGTCTTTGAGAAGCAGCTAAGCAGACTAGGATTTCAGTCTTCTCTTTTCCACACTAAAGAAGGATTCATTAGAGTTTTTTAAAATCTAAAATTGCATGAGGCAGCAAGTAGAAATTATTATCAAGAAAACTAATTTTTTTTTTCATGTAATATATCACTGAAGTTTGGAACTCAATGTTGTCGTTGTATATGAGAGATTTACATATGTTGATCAGACAAAGTCATTTAGCAAAGTTACCTTTCTGTTTCTGAGATCCTCTATGCTGCAAATTCCTGTAGGTTAGGAGAGTATTCAGAGCAGCAATGCAGCATATTTGCCCTGTTTTTATACCCTAAGCATCAGCTGTTGGTCTCAGCTGGAGATGAGTTACTGAGCTTTGATTTGACAGTGTATGCATGCTGGCTATTCCTGTGTCTGTGGACAGATTTCTTATACTACTGTAGAACAGCATCATAGCTGCTGACTAGAGGTTGACGTACAAGCCAAACCTCATTGATCTTTGTTTCCTTCTGTATTACTCTTGGAAACTGAGTGTAATTTTCCATCTGCTATGACTTGTGGGTGGATCAGTTTCACTGTCTGAATGCCTTCTCATTGAGCATTAGAATACCGTATATTTTGTCAGGCTAAATTTAATGCTACTGTATGCTTGCCGTATTTTTGGTATCTGCTGGATTGCCCAAGGTGCTGTGTGCTTTCATTTCCCATTGCCTTAAATGGAAACACAGGAAATGTAGGACCAAGACCTATCTGTTTTAATACTTTTCCTTTATGAATATTTTTTTTTTTGCATGAATCTCCTGAAATTCAAAAAGGATAAGCACTATATCCTGTACTTGGGATGGACTGACACCCTGCTGTGGTACAAGATAGGGACTGACTGGGTGTAGAGCAGCTTTGCTGAAAAAGACCCAGGGATCTTTTCAGACAGTAGGCTAAGCATGAGTTAGCAGTTTACCGCCAACCAGCTTTATTGGGCAATGTCAACATGAACGTGACCAGTGATTGAGGGAAGTGATTATTCTCTTTATTTGGCATTTCTTAAAATCCACCTCGAATACCAAGTTTAGTTTTGGGAGCCTCAGTATAAGAAAGATGTTGATAAACTTGACTGAGCTCTGGAGAGGGCCACAAAGATACTGGGGCTGGAGCACCCAGTCAGTGAAAAGAATCTAAGACAGCTGACTTTATTCAGCCTGAAGAAGAGAAACATTACTGGGAGCTAATAGCAGCCTTCCAGTGCATAAGAAGTTACTAAGAAGATAAAGCTAAGTTCTTTGGTGAGGTGCATAGCAGGTGAAGAGGAGACAGTGGTCATAAATTGCACTGGGGGGTTCTGACAACTTGTTCGATGCTGCTGGAACTACTGTAATAAAATGGGTGAGTTTACATACAAAGTTTCATACTGATTAGTTGCCCCCATTTTACAGATAATAGAGCTGAAGTACAGTAACAGTAAAGGCTCTTATTTAGTCATGTAGACAACAACCAGATGCCTTTCTAGTATGAGCTTGAGCTCAGTCATGTTGCACATTCATACTGTCTGATTGCTTTTTTATCGTCTTAGACAAGGAGTCAAAAGGTTATTTTGTATTATGGCAATATTGAAACAGAGAGCCAGCTTGGGAAGCAGGCTCTTTCCTTGACTTGGCTACTGCAACAGACTCAGAGTGAATCATTCACCAAGGAAAGGAGGGTGAACTCCTTGTGTTTTGTTGTCTCTCTTTGGTCAATCTATTTTTTTATTAGCTTTATCTGATTCTCATTATAATTACAGACTCCCTTCTGGATATAATGATACCTCATGCTTCAGATAGATGGTATTGTTTTTGTTTGCTTTTGTCTATGATATTACTCCAGAAAGTGAAAGCAGTTTGAGTTTTTCCTTGGGGACTTCAGCTGCTGTTCCATGTGCAAGAGGCTCCAAATGTTTAAATGTCTGAGATGATTTCTATGTTGGTTTGAATTGATTGCAAAGGGACCTATAATTTGAGGTTATTACTATTCTAGTATTGTATGTGCTTGACTCAGACACCGTATTAATAAAGAAAAAAGTGCTCATAAGTCTCAAACTGACAGCTTTGGAGTCTGCTGTTTATGGCTTAACCCACTGCTGCAGAAAGACTGAGAGATGGGATTGGAACTTTATTTGAGAATCCCTAGCCCTCTACTTTAGCACTTGTGGGGAAAAAGCAATCTAACATCTGTGGATGTAAATTTCAGTCCCCTAGGAACTGGAATGAAACAGTTGGCAAGTGATACATTAGTGAGTAACGAATAAATTAATGTTGAGTATTGGACATGAGTAACAGACATAGATAGTACTGTTGGACTTTGCACGTTTTGTTTGAAGTGCCACTGGATAGTATGAGTACAGCTCTGCTTTTTTTTTTTTCCTTTTAATTTATAATTTAACTTGTGCAAGAAGGCAGAAAACCTACTTAACCAAAACCTACATAACCAAAACCTACATAACCCTAATACCACATGGGGATTCCTCAGCAGTTAGGGAATGGAATAAATAGCCTGGAAGTGCTGAGTTTAAAGCCCAAGGTTAACACGATTAAGACCACAGACAGAGTTCAAGTAATTTATTGCTTCTGTGCCTCTGTTACAATTACTGAATAACAGAAGTTAGAAACAACTTTCAGAGGTCATCAGGTCCGGTTCCCTACTGAAAGCAAGGTCATCTTTGCAGTTAGATTAGGCTTTCCAGGGTCTTGACCAGTCAAGTTTTGAGCATCTCTGCGGATGGAGATTTTACGACCTCTCTGGGCACCTGTTCCAGTCTTTGAGTACTTCATCAACTGTAATCTTTTGCATATGTCTGATTGGTATTTCTCTTTCTGCAACTCATATGAATTGTGTGTAGTTTTTTTGCTGTGTTCTTCTGAGTCAAGTCCAGCTCTGTTTTCTCTTTAAGTAACTCTGTCTTCATCTATTAGATAGTTGAAGACATCAACTGTATTGCACTTCTCTTCCTCAGGCTGAGGAAACAGGCTGTCTTAACCTCTCATCAAAATATATGTGCTCCAGCCCCCAAGCATCTTGATCGTCCTCTGCTGGACTTGGTCCAAGTATGTCAGTGCAGTAAATCCTTTATGAACTGGGGAGTCCAAAACCAGACACAGTACTCTGTATTCAGTCTCGCAGGTACTAGATAGTTCGGAGTGATTGCTTCCCTAAGTCTGTTGGTTGTGCTTTTACTCACACCAGTATGCCATTAGTTCTCATCACTGCCGAAACACCCCGTTGATTCTGGTTCAGCTTGTTGCCTGTGAGGGCTCCTGTACTTTTTTCTCCAAAGCTGCTTTCTAGCCAGCTGTTAACTGGGTTAGGTATCAATTATTTGACCTAATTAGATCTATGCTGTCTCTCTTCAATCACATTCTTTTGTTTGAAGTGTTGGGTGTGGAGTCCCAAAGGATTTGCTCCATATTTTCTTGGGGAATGAGGTACGGCTAAGCATCCTGTAGTTCCCCATATCTTCCTCCTTGACCTTCTTGAAGATGAGGATGACATTTGGCTTTTTTCCAGTCATCAAGAACCTTCTCTGATTGCCCTGACCTTTAAGATGACAGACAGCAGCCTTACAGTGATGTGAACCAGCAACTTACACATCCTCAAATACATCCGTTTGGTCCAGTACACCTGTGGGTTTTTCGCTTGCTTGTTGTTTTTACCAGTTTGATGTAAGAGTCTCTATTTGGATCTGCCCTGTCTTACACACCTCCTTAGACTGTGCCTCTAGAGAGGAACTTGGGAATTCTGGGGGCAGACCTGGCATTAAATCCCACAACAAAGAATGTATTGAGTTATCTCATTAGTAAAATGAGCATACTTGTGTTAGAAGGATATTGTGAAGATCAGATGTCCAGTTTCTGCCTTTTGTGCTCCTGCAGATAGAAATGTTTGGTATTATTGTCACTATTTATCTTAGTTTGCCTCATTCTTTCTTTCAGTCCTGCTCCCTTTTGGCTTTCCTGAAGATTAATACATGAGGAGCAGCCCCAAATGTATCCCCGCTTCTTGTTGAGAAATAAATTGAGAGAGTGAGAGTGCTGAAACCAGAGCAAACTGCCTCATAGATGCAGACTGTCAGACCAATCACAAATCGCAACAACAAAACAAATCCAGACTTTCTTTTTTTTTTAAGGACATGCTCCTTCTGGCAACAGTATATAGGGAAAATGATTATATTAGTGAGAGACTAGATTCATCACTGAAGGGAAGAAAGACTGGTGGATAACATGCCTCAGCACAAGATCTCAGACTGTACAGTTCGAACACGACTTGCTGTGAGGTTCTTCAGAACTGTTGCATCTCTTCTCTGTCTCACGCTGTCTTAGCAAAAGCCTCTGCGTCCTGTTTTTTTAGACAGCTAATAAAGCTTTAAAGCCTTCACAGTAATCCCGTGGACTTGAAGGAAAAAGGAGAAAGTAAGATTGCTTTCAAACAGAATCCTGTAGCATGAATTTACTGAGGTCGGTACTGGAAAGTTTTGTGGGTGCTGTGGTGAGGTCAGATGTCCAGCTCTGCTGACTTCAGCTCACGACAGGTGCAGGTCCCAGAGTCAGAATAGATTTTTGTATTTTCTCAGGAAGAACATTCTGCAATTTATGTTCCTAGCCAAGGTGTGTTCTCGGCTTAAAGAATCATAGATAAATTTCTTAACCTTGCTGACATAGTAAAAGAAGCTGGGCACGTCAAGTTGAGAATGAAGTCCAATTCTTGCAAGTCATACAGGGTAAAGACTATAAGTATAAATTGGGGGGATAAGCATAAAGTGGGCTCTGAGGCTTGTGTTCTGAAAATTGGAGTGGTTTGACACTACTGTTGGCCTCCCTTTCAGAAGCTGCTCTCTTGAAGAGAAGATGAGAATTTACACCCATAACCTAGCTTTTGCAATTAATAGTTTTGGCACCTTAGCACAAACCCACCTATCTTCTGTGACTCCAGGTAGTGTGCCAGACTGAACTAGGATGGCTGCGATGCGGCAACATACTTCCTTCTGCTGAGCCTGAGAGAAAAATAACCTCTGGGAGAGGAGTGGGGAGGACAGCTGTAGGCAGTGAAGTTTTAAACCAGTGCTGCAGGATCTGCCAGAATTCCTCTGTCAGTCCTGATTTAAATCCGGGCTCTGCCATGACTTGCTGTCTGTCTGTCATCCAACCTTTCTGTCTTGGTTTCCCAAGGTGTAACAGTGTTTGACTAGTTTGTAAGGCTATTGTTAGGATTAATCTTCGATCTATTTTGAAGTCACTAATTAAAAGGTGATTCCTTGACACTGGTTAAGCAACTTTGAGAAGCTTTAAGAAGCTTCTGAGAAGCTTTGTTAGTTAGCTAAGGATAACCCATAGCACTGTTTTTACACTGCTTGTTTCTTCACATTCGTGTAGATGACGTGTGACGTTGTATTTTCACTGGAGCGTTTTACTCAGCACGCGCTATAGAAGAACTGAGCTCATTTGTCTTGGCACAGTGGGATTGCTAGCCCCACAAACGGGAGATAAGAATTACCGTGGAAGCCATCCAAAACAAAAGAGGTCTCTGATGTGGCAGCAGTGCACGTCAGACCCCCCTCTCCTCTGTTAAAAATGTCCTTATTAAATTATTTTCTTGGTACATAGCGAGTGTTTAACGGATGATAGTATGCCTGAGAACAGAACTGTAGATTATCTCATGTTTAAATATATATGGATTTAAGGTTCAAAAGAAGTCCAAAGACATTAAGCAATTTTGATGGTGGCTTGACTTACTTTTTTGTTAAGAGGAGCTGCAGGAGAGAAAACTTCTTTCAGGCAGTATGAGATATTTGGACAATATTATAGCAAACTATGTGATTAATGCAGTGGAAATGTTGGGCAATGAAATGACTTTCTGGTTTAGAAAAAATCAGATGTATAGTAGGTCAAATGTCAGTGCATTTACATAACTGGCTGGTAACAGCCCTTTCCGATGGGTGCAGACAGTTCGGCTGGGTGATGCGAGGCCTTTTCAAACTCTGACCCACTTTCACAGACTGTTCCATCCTCAGTCCCAATTCAGAGTGATTCCTTCTGAGAAGAACGTGCAGGTGAGGATTTGTTGTGCTCAGCATCAGAGCTGATGTGTGAAAAATATTGTGACTATTTCATAATTTTCCCAAAAGTATCTCACAAGGGGCCACTAGCACTGTACTAGATGGATTGGCAATAATCAGAACAAGACTGGTTAGAAGAGTCAAAGTTGCTAGTTTTTTATTCTTAAGTATTTTTTGATGTTGAACTTTAAATCTATTTTAGTTGGAATTGAAAATATTTTACCATTGTTGTATACAATTGTACAAAAATTTAAGATTGATAGGGACCCAAATCAACATTTTTGAAATTTTGCTGGAAAATTTTGGCCTTTTAATTAAAATGAGGATGTTTGCCTGATTTTGGAGCCACCAAAAAACAGCTTTCAGTTTTTGCCTGGTTTTGATCATTCCTACAGTCTACATATCGATCTTAATACCCCTGAGAATGACCAAATCTGGAAAATAATTTTTGCCAGACAGGCAAGAATCAACTCTTATCTTTAATAGCAGAGTTTAAATTGCTGCTGCAGGTTCTGTAGAGAAGTGCTCCTTGAGCTGCGCTCTAGGAAGCTTTAGAGGTCCTTCACTGGAAGCTAACAGCAGCAAATATGTTTATTGGTGTCAAGGGAAAGGTGTTAGTGCTGCTTCAGGTGGTGGGCAGCAGATGTACGATAAATGGCTTCAGGAGCTGCGGAGACATGAATAGCACTGTCGGCAAAGTCAGCATCACGGCCCAGCAGTGTGGACATAATATTTTATTTTCATAGTTTTGAAGAGGCAGAACTGACCAGGAGCTCAGCTCAGGTGGATGAGGAATAGCTACTCCAGTACAGCGATTGTTAATAAATCCGTGTGAGTTGAACTACCAGGGCTTTAAATTGGGTAGCCTTAAAGGAGGGTTTTTGTTTGCTTGCTTGCTTGTTTCTTTATTTTTTTAAAGGGTAGGGTGGTGTGTGTAATCTGGCATGATTGCTGTATTTTCTTCAAAGTAAGAATGGAAGTTCAAGTTACTGGCTAAGTTTCCAGAAATTCAGCATGTGAAAGGTTAACTTCTTTTTTTCTGTGGGAAGTAATATCCCTCCTCGTTTTCTTAGGTAATCTGCTATTTTCTGTCTGTGAAAATAGCTCAATGTTTTAGCTGATAATGATCAGGCACACTGCAAAAGCCCGGATAAACATACTGTTTGGAATAGGGTCAGAAATCTTCACAGTGATGCCGCAGCTTTCTGCTGGCGCCCTTGCTGGCTGTGGCAGTGCCCCTGCACCCCAAGAAGACCCCGCGTCCTGTGCTTGCCCGGCTGCTTTTGTGATGGGCTCCCAGACGATGGGCTCTGTTCCTGCTCTGTCTGGAGGTACAGAGGGAAAGAGCCAGGGACAGATGGATGAATTGTCTTGCTGGGCTGGGCTCACGGCCCCTCAGGGGTGGATGCCCTACATCTGCCTTAGAAAAGCACTACCAAAGTGGATTACTGGAATATCTTTTAGATACTTAAATGGAAAGGCAACAATTTTCTGTGTCCACATCAGGATTCTTGCAGCTCTTGCCTTCAGTGTAAGGTTGCTGTGCAGGAGCTGAGGCAGGCTGACTGAAGGCTGCCTATGAAAATGAAGCGAAGTGAGCCGACACATTCAGCCCAGCATTTGTATTTTTTCTTCAACAGAATGTGGAATCTGCCTGTGAATTAAACTGTTTCCCGGAGGTGATATAATCTCTAAGTGATCACCTTTTGACCCAACTTTGCCGTTCTGATGCTAGGTTGCAGTTGGCAGAGTAACCACAAAGCTCTTAAATGGGTCATTTTTGTACTACTCTCATGTCTTTTGCTCTCTCAGCTGGGGGCTTGCCTTTTAGGGGCTTCAAACTGATTTTCTCAAGGGGTGCTTTTAGTGCCGTAGATAGTATGTCACACAACTTGTCTCCCTGGATGACTGGGCTGCCTGTCGAAGAGTAACGCGCTGAAGTCTCTGGAGCTGCCACCAGAAGTTTTAATCTTTCAGGCATGATTGTACATGCCATTTCAGTTAGTTGCCTGCAAGTGCAGAATTACTGTGTGCACTTTATTTTTCAAAAGCACTCTCAAGTGCTTTAATCTTTTCATTTCTAGTATTTCATCTAGCTTCATCTAAACCTGTTATTCTTCCTTTGAAATGCTAAATTCCTCTGTAATTTCTTTATTCCTTATTTCCTCAGTTTATTCACTCATTGTTGGATCTTTAAGTTAACGGCTTCCACATTTGGGAGAAAACCTGCAGTGGTATGAGGCATCCCAACAGAGCTCTGTTTCCTGCTCATGTTTCACTGACTTTCCTACTTGTCAGCTTCCTTTTCCTTGTTAGAAACTCCAAGGCAGTTGCAGATTGGGCTGCAATGATGCCTAGATTTAGATAGATATGTGTGCTTTGTATTTCGTGTTGCTATAGGCTGTGTTTTCTAAGGGAACTTCATTGGGGTTCAGTAGTGCTGGATACCATTCTGTGATGCTAAAACGTGTATTGGCTTGAAATACCTGATGTCGTAAATGTTCAGTTTTGAAATGTTGAGCGAGCTTACTGCTAGTGACAGGTGTAAGGCTTACAGCTCTCTGTCAGTACTGCTGCTGTAATTCAGGTGCAGTGCAAAGCTGCTGGACTGTGCTCAGCTGTCTCAGACCTGACCTGAGACAAGTTAGCGGAGAAATAAGGATTTGTGTATCAGCACGCAGTAGGTGCCATAGGCGTTCACAGAGGCCAGTGAGATGACAGCACCTTGTCCTGAGGCCTTTATAGCCTGGATTAGACATAAACACGGCTTATGGCCACCTGGCCTTCAGCAAACTGCTGTTGTAGGCACTGCCACCAGCGGTTTTATTTTATGGTATGGATGCCATCCTAATGAGAGCACCAACTTTCTAAGAACCATAATCCGGCCTGTATTAGATTGTGACAAACACGAATCAAATGATCTGGAGGTGAAAAGCCATTTGTTGGCACTTAAGCCTTTATTTTTTTATGACTTTAATAGGCTTTGGAATTTCAAGCCACCCCCTCTCCTCCCGTCTTTCTTTTCCCCTCCTTAGCTTGCAACTGTATTGCTTTTTCTTTAAGCTTCAAAGCAGCCTGACCACAAAGGAATTATTTCATCTTCAGTCTGTGTGATGTGTGCAGCATAGATTCCCTGTGCCCTTGTCTTTTAACCCTGTATGGCATTTGTACCATCGTGAAGGAAAGCTTTTCTCAGAGCTATTCCTTGTAAAGTGTTGTCAGGTTGTAGGGATTGGTATCTTTGCCTCTCATTTACTATTGAGAGTCCATGCATCTTAGTACTGCACTGTGAACGCAGATTGTTACAGCTTGTTTTTTCCTCTCCTTTCTGTTTTGCAGACATGAACCTAGTTACTAGTAGTACTACATGATCGATTCAGATTCTTTATCTTCTCTTACTCAGTGGTTTTGACTGGCTGCTGATTTTAAATCTTAGGTAGAAGAAAATTGATTGCCTTCTACATTAAAGATTCTAGAATTCTACCCATTAAAAGGAGCCTATCTCCTTCTGCTTGGGTCTGCACATAAAAACCGCAAAACTACATGCGTCTGTTGATGGTTTGCACTGTGTTTCTCTCCCATAGCAAGGTTGGTATATTCTAATATCTGGCAAGTGCCCTCCAAGAACGTGGTCTTGTTCTCCTAGATGTGCAAACGGAGAGTTTGTCAGCAGAACCCCAGTCATCCAGACCGCTTTGACAATGACAGCAGAGCAATGCAGCTTAGGTACCTGGCTCCTAGGTTGTTACATAAATTAATATTTCCTTCTTAAATCATGCCTAGATGTATTTGGAGAGACAGCATCTGTTCCCGTGAATTAACAGTGGAATATCAAGAAATTTATGTAAACAGAATTGAAACAGCTTGGAACACATAACTGAAAATTAAATACAGATAAATGTGAAGATTACATATACCTAGTAAACTGTTTTATGGAAATATACATTACATTTAGAGCCTGAAGACCTTTAGCTTTTTGGAAGGTTAGGTTCTTAATTTGCCATTGAGACTGCGATTTTAGCTAGAGGTTTGAATAGTTGCACTGTAGAAATATTATTTGATCCTCCTCAGTACAGGATTAATCAATTATTTGAATTCTTCAAAAACCCCACAAGCAAAACTAAATCCCTCTCTATATTTCTTTAGTCAGTCTTTTCCAGTGTTACTAACTAATTTGCATTTTCTGTGCTTTAAAACTGATTTCCCCTGTGTTCTACTCTATTTTTAACTGTTCAATATTAATCCAGCTAAGGTGATTGCTAAGCTAAGTCTATAGAATCAGGTGTGAAAACAAACAACTTTACATTTTCAGAATTGTTTACAGAGCCAGTTTTCTTGTATTGGAAAATAACGTTAATTATGAGATGCTGCAGGTTTTTTTTTCCCCCATCTCTCTTGTAAAAGAGATCAAGAACACACACGCAAATATAGGTGATCAAGAAGCCACACACACATATATATATCGTCACCTGTATTTAGGAGTAAGATTCATTTTCGCCATTGTTCATATGGAATGCACCTGGTTTGAAGTTACTAGCTAGAGGTCCCTCATCTTTTCACAGCATTATGGATTCCCAAGATATGTATTGCAAAAGCAGGAGATTAAATGAACAAAAAATGAACAAAAACATTTGTAACTTTACCACCAGTTCCTGATGCTCTTAACTGTTTTAGAGTAACACATTTTGAAAGAAAGCTGCTCCCCACCCCACCCCCACCCCCCCAAAAAAAAAAGTATTTGGCATAAAGGAACAAACATACTAAAGCTAGTTTTCTGAGGAATTTAACTTCCCCCAGTGCTAAAATTTCAATGTACTATTTAAGTATTGTAGTTACAACAGTCTGTGGTTAAATATGCATTCTAGGATGCAGGGTGCAAAATCGAAGTAATCACCAGCATATTCTTGTGCCAGAGCAAGTAGAGAACTCATTTTAAAAACAGACAAAACCACAACTTTCTAATGTTGTATATGAAGTATAGTATCCTTCGTGAAGTAAAGCAAAATACAGAGTGGAAGGCTTTTTGTTTGTTTTTGAATTGCAGCTTTAAACAATTAGCTTTAACACTAAAGGAAAAGGATGTTGCGAGATACGGTTTGCAAACATGGTTCATCATGAAGTCATTTTCCATTTGGAGCCTACCATGTCTTTTGCCAGAGCACACTAAGTAGTATTTTTGTATTCAAGCAATTTCAAAACCTGTACCTACCTGTACAGTGAGGTAACGGTTGACAGCAGGGTACCTGCTCTCCATTCTTTTGATTGACATTCATGCAAGCTACTAAAGGTTTAATCAAGCCACTTCATCATCCACATCTTCTCCTTCATTTGGTGCACAGAATGCAACTCCAGCGCATATACTTACTCTGAAGAATCCCTCAAGGTATTATTTCCTGTTATTTAACAATAAGATTAATTTCTGTCCTGTTCTTGTTTCAGAGTCGTCCTCCATCAGTGGCACACTCCTATGATCTGCCAAAACTCTACAGAACTGAAGACTATTTTCCTATGAACTATGTAGGTACCAAATACCCAAACCACTAATTTGTGTCTCCCAACAGCTTTTTAGGAAAGGCTGGGTTTGTTCTTATGGCTCATGCTTCTTTCTAATGACAAAGTAACCATTACATGTCAGATCTTTGTTTAGTATTTCTGTGGGAAGTTAAAGCTTTCCAATCGTACTGTGGCCATACAGACATTTATTCTAAGATTTGGTCACAGTAGTTTGCGCTATAAGCTTACTAAATCAGCAAAGAAAATACACAAAAACTTACTTTGTTTACCCTCACATTTTTATAACTAAAATGATCAGAAGGTTGAAGAGTGTGCTCGTATAGCACGCTAAAAGTATCAATACAATTTGTTAATACTGCCAGCTTCACAAATGTTCGGGTTTTACAGGAAAGCATAAAATCAATATCAGAATTTAAAAATTCAATAAATCACACATGGCTGGAGCTTCCAGCACTCTTCTTCAAATGAGGGATAGGGTTTTAAAAGCTGTTGTGTAACGTAAGTTGAATGGTATGAATAAACTTTCTGCAAAGTTATTATGGACCTTTGGATGTGCCATTTTGTAACGAAGATTCTATTTAACCAGCACCAGAAGGAGAACAACATCCCACCCGTAGCTTTTTTTTTTTTTTTTTTGACTGCAAAATACGTCTAGGACAACCAAAAATACCCCACTCGCTTGTCTGAATAGAAAACACTAGAGATGGTTATATACTTAGTTTAGAAGATACTCGTCTTCCTTATACACAGAAAATCTCACTATGGCAACAATAAGGGGGTATTGGCTGAGATGGTAGATTGCTTCTGGAAAATAAACAATTTTAGATGATTGGCTTTGCATATAGTACAATTTGGAGAAATAGAAATAAATGCTCTTTAATGGAGGATCCAATGTAAATACTGGAAAAGGAGAGAAAAAAAAAGGGAAAAAAATCTTATGGTGAAAGTAAAGCTACATGGCTTTGAGTAACCATGGAGACCAATGCTTTTCTGATGCAGAAACAAATGAACTCAACCTTTTCATATTTATTAGTGGAACTGATGATGAAAGATAAAGTTGAATTAAAATATAAAGCAATAGACAGACCTAGTCAATGTCTCTGCCACTGCAATGCAGGTTATTGAAATGGATTATTACAAATGAACTGGTATTACAGAGAGGAAAATTAATTATGAAGGTAACAAAATAAATACTCTAATTATACCAACCCATTTATCCAAATAGCAGCAACTTTATTATCAGAAGTGAAGAGACAGTACAGACAGCGTACTCCTGACATTTTTTTTTGGTTCTGATGAAAAATTGAAATAAACTTATTTTAGTAGTGTTTGTAATATATGTACTACAAAACGGATTGCTGTATTAGTGGATATTTGAAATTACTGATTTCTTGGTGATAATGATAGAAAGTTAGCATAAAAATACTGGGCAAATATTCAGGTTTCTGTCTTGTCAAAGTGTCAAGCATTAATTGGCAAGTTCTTGCAGAAATGTTTCAGCCGGACAGAGGATGGCAGTGTTAAATGTCACTTGTTCAGTACGATTAAGAGCTTGTGAAGTACAACTTCAATGCAGATATTTCTGGAACATCGTGTAAAAGATTTTGACTGAATACAAATGCTACTGTAGATAAAATGTTAATTCACAGTACCCGAAGGAAAATGCTGAGATCAAGTGTGACATTAGTGTATGGTGCTGCTGGTAGAAAACTAGTTTAGCCAAAGCTGTCTCTCTGTCACTGCTGGAAAATAACTGTTTAGGTTGGATGAAAGCTTGTGTTCTGTAACCATGCTTCAAGGAGGGAGGGGGAAGGGATGGAAGCAGAGGAGTGTAGTAAAGAACTGGGAAAAGTGTCCTTGTTGAAGCAGTACGTGTCAGCTGCGGGTCAGTGCAGTAAATGATGGTCCAAAATTACTGTTATTACAAACGCATAGAAATAGATTGTGTCATATAAAAATGCAGCTACCCCTAACGATCTCAGGCTGTCCTCACCTGTCTCAGGCATTTGTCAAAAGTCAAATTACCAGGCCACACTTAGATATTTTGTTGTGCAAAGCTGTCTTGTGTCTAGAAACAATGTGTATGGTAATGTCCTCCTGCTTCCTCACACAGTTAAACCTTCAGATTTCAGATAACATGTTCAGGATGGAAACAAAGTTAACTTTGCTTCAATTCAGGTAAACTGGCTGATGCAAATTATTTAGCAAATTCTTAAGTTAATGATCTTTCTGCTATATTGTGCTGGCCAAAGCCTGGACACAGACTAGTGCTTTCAAGGTCTTCTGCTGAAGACAGCAGACTTAATGGGTCAGCTTGAGCTGGCTACTCTGCACGCACAGCTGGCATGTTGCTGGAGTTCTGCTAAGGAACTTTAGTAAGGTATGTAAACATTGGGTAACTTCCACATCACACAACTATAATAGTGCGATAACGTAAAATTACACAAACTGGATTTAAGGTTTCTCTAGTTTTATTGGGCTGTTCCTCTTCTGCTTTTTGACTTCCTCAAAAATAAAATGTGTGGCTTGCCTCAAATCTAGAAAGGAATTCTTGCCTAGACTAATACTAAGATTTTTAAAGTAACTTGTTTGAAATACTCTGTCTAATCTAAAACTGAAACAACCCCTATCCTTAACACTTCTGGTAAGTACCATTTTTATGCAAGACCTTCCATCACTACATAAAATTGTATTTCTTATCAATGGCATTTTCTGACAAATAAAACACTTCTAACGACTTCATATTTCAGTCTCACTATTCACTGACTACAACCAGAGCTCAGACTTTGGAAATTCGGCCTTAACTGTAAACTTCACCACTGTGAAGTAACCTTGACGGATACTGAGACAAATATGATGCAGAGTCATAAAGTGATTTTTACGTAACAGATAAAGGTTGCTGTACTACCATTTAAGAGTTTTTGTGTGTTTGTTTTTTTTTAAGTTTTATTTAACCTCTTAGAGCCTAGGTGAAATGACACACAACACATTCTGAAATGTTATGTATTCAGACAGTCCCTTGTGAAACAGGAACACAACCAAGTATTCTCATCAGGGAACAGCCTTTTCTGGGACTTCAAAGAGTTGGTGTTGCTGGAAAAGAAATGCCACCTAACTGACATCTATAAAGAATAGATGTTAAGTAGTAAAGTCTCATTTGACTTACTGAAAAGTTATTTTCAATAAAATAGATTATAAAGCCTGCTAACAAAACGAGAGTTGAGGCTCTTGTTTTCTCTTAAGGCAGAGAAGCTCCAGGAGGAGCTCGTCCGCTGATGTAAACATCAAAACCATTTTTCCTGTATTGTTCCTAAAACTTCTTAACACTTTAGTGTATCAGTAGGACCCAGTCCAACATCCACACCTCTCAGTTAAAAAAGCAGTATGAAAGCCTTCTGTGAAGGGGTAAGAAAGATCCAAAAGCAAAGCTAAATCATCTTCAGCTAAAGGTAACTGTTTTCAGACACAAATAACAACAAAAAAGGAATACTCTTTCCAAAGAATGTCAGCAGCACAAGTTAGTTGCAGAACAGGAGAACATACAAATATTTTGGTATTTGGATTATACAGTGGCTTGTTTGTTATAGTAGTGGAAAGTACAGTTTATACTTACCCAAAATTGCTACAGGAATGTATACATTTCTAAAAATCTCTGTGAAACAGTTTTGCTATTTAAAATGCTGAACAAAACTATTTCCTCCTTTGTAACATTCATGAAAGTTTCACAGGTAAACTTAATTATTGTTAAGAAAGTAATTTGTTATTTTATTAGACATATGCCTAAATCAGGCTCATTGCTCTGCTTAACAATAGCTTTGTTCTCAACACAATTAAATTCCCTTCTGTAACTGATTATCTCAGTAAAGTTTTGGGTATGTAGCTGTCTTGTATTGCACACTTGCCAAAATGACCAAATCAATAATAAATCTTTAACTGATTTTTATGTTTTTAAGTATTCAAATTACTTTTTCTTCAAATCCAAAAAAAAAGGCTGTAGCTTGCAAGGCATGTTCTTTTGTGTTTAAATAGTAAGTATTCAGATAGTATTCCCTATCATGTACCCTGAATGCACAGTGCTTCAGAGGGAGAAACTTTTTAATATGTGAAAGTGATCTTCAATAGTATGTAAAGGGATGAAAAATGCAAGTAATTCATAGACTGTTTCTCAAGGATGCAGAATTACAACCACTGTAACTTTATTTATAAAGTAGTGTTCTAGAATGCTAAAGACAAATTCAGACAAAGTTAGTTTTGTGGGATTTTTCAATGTCCTTGAAGAGATCAGTCTATCCAGTAAGAAAATACTATACATACATGCTCCTGCAGAGCTGTGGAGCACTTTTTGGACAAGGGAAAAAAAAGTAGCACTCTGGGATTTACCAAACAGGCATGTGGCACTTGCATGTAATAAAGCAAATATTTACATTAAGCACAATACAGCAATTTATTTAGATGCTTAAATGAAGAATACAAAGGGAAATAAAGATCACAAAATTATACATACTACAACAGTGTGTCATATATTAGATGGTATAAATGAATACAACACCTTGTTGGTGTTAACTAAAGATAAAACTAAATATCCAAAACACAGCACTTTTGTTTCAGTGTGCTGCTTCAACACAATACACTTTTATACAGATCTAAAAGGTGTCAAAATTAGTAGCTGCAAACTTGTTTCTTGCATGTGATTTTTCTTTTTTAGCTTAAAAGATTTCAGAAAATGGCTCTGAAATACGTTTATCATCAGTTGTAATGTCAAGGATATTCAGAACAAGAAAATTCTATAATACAATAGAGTCCAGATATATTTTATGTTGCTGGCCTCTGTTTTTGAGATTGTACAAGGTTATGTGCAAAAACTAAGTTTGTCAAAATTCATACTATAGCAGTTTCAAGCTTTTGCTAGGTAAACTAGATACAGCATTTATTACACAGCAGGGCAACACTAAAAAAGAGAAACAAATCTATGATGGGTACACAAGAACAATTTCATAAGCTTCACTTGAATAGGTCTAAAAGACTGTACAAATATACATTTCAACTATTCAGAATGATACATGAAAAAAATCAATTTCCCCATAGTCTACTATACACGTTGAACTGGTAGTTTGTATGTTGGCCCTACACTACCATGTGAAAAAGGGTAATGTTTAAAAAGACATACAACTGAACATGTACAAGAGTGAAATAAATGTTGAAAATGCAGATAAAACAAACCTCTGCTTTTCTCTGTGTGCATTCTGGAGCCACCAGCTTATCTGTTTTCACATTAAGTTACCGTGCTCGTCCCAGCAGGTATTCTCAAGCAAGATTAGCCAACAACATCCTTACATAACCACTGGAGTAACAGCGGCCTCAAACACCACTCACCATGACCTAGCACTTGAGAGGCAGTACCAGTTAGAATTTAAGCTTAGCAGTCATACTGAAATGAAAGTGTTTAGACAGTTGTAGAGTGGCCATTACTGACACTTCTGCATCAAGCAGCTTATGCTTGCTGGCTACTCAGCTCCACACCAGTTAAGCTGCTGTGAATCGGTTCTGCTACCCCGTCAGTCACACTGTCAAACTGATCTCCATCCTCACTGTCAATTGTGCTATTCTGCCATTCCATCTGCTGATTTGACAAGCTCTCCTCAATCTCTGATGCGTTTTTCCATTGCGACTGGTCCTTAGACCAAAACTCTTCTACTTTTCCATAGGAACGATTCTTCCACTTTGACTGTTCTTCATCACTTTCAGATCCACCCTCTTTTGTCTCAACAGTTGGTTTACTGCTACCAGCATCTTCACTTTGGGAGGATTCATCTGTCCACACCTCTGGTTTTACTTCTGATGTATTATCTTCAAAATCTGAAACCTGCTGAGAACCAGGCCCACTTTCAGACTGTGAAGCTCCATCTTTCCATTCAACAGCATCATCTTGCTCATCCTGATCACCTTCGCTATCTGAAATATCACCCACCAGTTTTGTTGGCTCTTCAGCAGAAATCTCTTCGTATTTAGAGCTGTCCTCTTGTTTTTGATCAGACTTCTCTGGAGACTGTAAAGTATTTTCTTCAATGATTTCCTTGGATATGCTGTCATCTGGGTTCTCCACTGTGCTATCAGAAGAGGCTTTCCCACCAATGTCAGAAATATGTGGACCAAACGGACTACCGCTTTCATTGTATTCCTCTTCTATATTCTCATAGCTGTCTGAGGAACTTTCATTGTCTTTTTCTATGTTTATTTTTTTGTCAACAGTCTTACTAACATTGACTCTGGAATTCTTTTCATCGTGATTTTCAAACAGCCATTCAGCATCAAAATCCATTTCATGTTTAACTTTGTTTAGTTCTTTCATGTTGAAACCAAGCAACACACCAGGTTTATATTTTTCACAATCTCTAACACATTTCTTCCTTTTGTTGCTAAAGTGAGACGCGATATCAGACTTCCAGAGCCACAAACTGGCAGCCAGCTTTTCAATCTCTCTCCTAGTGGGATATGGTTGCTTATTAAAATACTTTGTGAGAAATGTTTTCCTGGCTTCGTAGGAATCATCTTCATGACCCTTGGGGTCCAATGCTAGAACTACAGGTTCTTCAGGCTTCTCCTCAAAGGCAGAGGGGGAGTCGTCATCATCCATTTTCCTTCTCTTCATTAGGGAGAATTCCATGTGTTCGTAAGTACGTTTTACAGGTGCTACAGCTGGAGACTGGCTTAGCCGAGATGACGAAGTACCTTTGTCCTGGCCATTCTGAGTCTTCCCAACACCTCTGCAGTGAACAAGGTGCAGCGTTATAGTTGAGGCAGTCATGTTACTGGTATATACACCAAGGCAATGAATGCATTTGTAGGTTAGCTTTTTCTCAACTGGATGAACTGTCTGAATAACTTGATGCCTCTCTCGTAAATGATGTGCAAGTGCATCAGAGATGGGTCCTTTTAGGATTGAAAAGCACAGAGGACAGAGAGTTTTCCCTACGTCTTTTTTGTAGGGAACTGCTGCTTGTGGGGAACTTTTTACAGGTACGTCAGACTTCTCTTGGATTTTCGGCTGTGGTTTGGGAGGAACAGGGGGAGTATTCTGAGCATGGTAAGCTACAGATTCAGCAGGAGCATCTCTCAAGTTGTAGGTGGTTACAAGTAGATGTATGTTTGTGTGACTGCCCTGCTGCAGTGTCAAATCAAATGTCAGAGTAGAATCAGTCTTAGGTCCCATTTCTTCATCAACATGAACCATTCGCATATGAGCAGCCATCTTTTCAACATCATTGAAGGTCGACCGGCAATACGGACAAGACAGACCATGTATTAGCATATGATTAAGCAACGTATCAGTGGGTAAATAGCGATTACAGTATAGACATTTGCTAGTGAAATTGTGTATTTTCATTATATAGTTAGCTACTGCAGGCACCTTTTCAGCCTTGTGCTCCTTTTCAAAGTGGACACTATACACGTTTTCAGGAAACAGCTCATTACAGATTGTACAGATTTTCCACTTTTGTGTGGATGATGTATTGACAGCAGAAGGACCTGTAGCAGCTACAGGAGATTTTGAGCCAGACTGACCTAATACTCTTGAAGCTGCCTGTGACTGAGATAATGATGTTTGTTTCAACTGAGCTGATGAAAGAGAGGATGAATTGGCAGACTGAAGAGAGTATCTTGCTGAGGCCTGTGATCTCTGTTCCCCTCCAAGAGTGTAAGGCCTTCCATTGCCACTTGAAAACTGTTTCATTGTTTGAGACTGCTGTGAAAGAGAAACTGGTGCATTACCACTTAAGTTTAGCCTCCCCCCTGGCTGACCAACGTAACTTGGCGGTACTGATTTGACTCCGTAATTGTTTTGCTGTAGGTGAACATTTGACATCATATTCACTCCTGCAGAATTTAACGTAGGCTTTGGTATAGTGAGTCTGTTCATCATCTGTTGGGATGAAAGAGATCGAACACTTCCAGGGGAAAGGGGACCCATCCTCTGAGGGAGTCCCATAGGCTTTTTATCCTGTGGTTTTGGAGCTATTAGCATTAAAGGTTTTGACCTTGGAACCACTACGTTAGTGTGACCTATCATTGCAGTTACCTGATATCCTATACGTTCGTGGTCTTCGATAACATGCTGTACTAAAGCTTCGTATGATTTCGGCATAAAAAGGCATCGTTTGCAGTGAATACTACCCTCCTCCCGGGTACTGGAACTTAATGGAACTGCACCATTGAGCGACTTTTCACCTCCCTTTGCTACGTAAGGAGCAGCTACGTGCTGAAAATGTTCCCTGTAAATGTGCTTTCTAACTATTTCATACAGAGGATCTCGGTAAGTGCACTTCTTACAGTAATAAACAGCTTGTTCTACACTGTCAGCCTGCTTAGGTTTAAGGCTATCATGTTTGCTTTTATCTTTAAAAGTGCTGATGCCTCCACTCGGTGTATTGGCATTTGGAGCATGAAATATTTTAATGTGCGTTTCCAAAGTCTTTTTGTCCGCATTGAAAGTACAGTAAGGACAATTAAGGAGAATCCGATTTTCAAAGTCTTCACTATGAACATTCCGGAAGTGGCTTTTGTATGCTGAAAAGAACTTCGAGGAAAATGGACATGCACTGCAGCAAAAGGGCTTTGTCCGATAGTCCTTAAAACAAACAACAAAGCAGAAACTGAATATGGAAAAGCAGTTTTTAGAAACAGAATTTCTGTGAATTTCTCTAAACAACTATAGTCTCACAACCTACTGCAATCACCTCAAAAATTTAGATTTATTCCCTGCAATTTTGGGCCTAGAGATGAGGCCAAGTTCATCATCTGAATATACATGAGGTGGTAAGTGCCAGTTTAAAAGTCCCTCAAGAGTTTAACCATAAACTCAGCATGCAAGGCTAGATCATAAACATCTTTCTCCTCCAGTCAACAGAAGCTGCATTCCCTGCAGCTGAGCATGAACAAGTTCACCATAATCTCGTTTTTTGGGGGGAAAAGGAAAGCACGATTATTGGAGCAGAATGAGACAGTATCAAGAAGACCTGAGTTACTTCCCATCAAAATCTGCTAAACATTCATAGATGTACGAGATATAAAACATTAGCTAGTTCAGTGTCTTTATCTATTACAAACTGTAAGATGAAACACACTCTTCAAAACTTATTTTTGGTGTACAAATAGAGTTAAGCTAAGTTATGTACTAAGGCCACACAAGCCCTTAAAGCAACCATACCTTTTCATTCTGATCAAAGCACAATCCTGAACTCTAAAACAATCTTGGATGGGGGGGAAGGAAAAAAAAAGGGATATTTGAAAGTTCCATACTTGCCTACTTTCCCTGCTCCCTCAATCTTTGTTATATTTAACACGTTGCTGATGCAGTTCTTGTCATCTGTTGTAACAGGAACTAAAACTGCACTGGCCTCAGATAGCCACAAGCAATCTGACATTTCAGATGAGTTAAGATATGAAATTCACATAGTTACAAACATTCGTCATGTGTGTCAAACATGTTACACACAGATGATTTAAAGTAGCTAGAGCTGTAGGCTTCCTTTGTGTAAGTAGGAATATATGCTTCTGTCCACCTTCTGAAGCCTCACATCTGGTAGGCTGGAGACGAGATACAAAAACTAAAACACTGTCTCCTTTTATATTAAGGTTCTTATTCTGGAATTAAGTAGAAAAAAAGCACAACATCAGTGTATTTTATGGAACACAGTAATAAAGGGCTATTTTTAGACCAACACCACCACTAGAAATCCATCATAATATGGTTTCCCATTTCCTGTAACAAACAATACCCGGTCTTTTCAGATGCTGAAGAAAGGGCTTATTTTATAGAGATTTCTCACCTTCTCCCTGTTCTGTAAATGCTGGCATTACTCTATATTGCACCATTGGTAGAGGCTATTGCAATCCATACCTTAATACACTGTGTTAAACCAGGAAAATCAAATAATCGTAATAGTATCATTCCCTCCTACTTCCAGCTCAATTCAGATCTCCTTTATTACTGACTCAAGCATCTAAACAGTAAGACTTCTAGTGTCATTTCATTCACTGTGTAGAACTGCATATGTCTAAACCAAACCTCAGTCAGATTATGAGAATCCTCAGATGTGGCAAACAGCTACAATAGTGGAGAGACATGCTGTTAGATAGGTTCATTTAAAGTTTTTCTGAAACGATGAAAACAGATTTAAGAAAAAGGTAACAAAATTAAACAGAAAATACAAAACCGTTGATCTTTTGACTGGAAGGAAGGTGAATCTGTACTAAGCTTGAACACAGATGGCCTATTAGCATCCAGTTGTCAAAGGATAAGATTTCTTCACCAATCATTTCTTCAATATTTGGCTATCAATACTTACTAAAATAAAGACTGAGATCATTGCTTCTAAAAAAAACTAAAAAGAAAAAAAAGGGTTTTGCTGTCCCTTAAAGTGGAGGCAACTGACCAATGGGTAAAACCACAGGAAAAGCTCTTGACATAATTGCAAAATGCCCTTTAATATGAACCGTCTTCAGAACTGGATTTGTCAACATAAACCATTACCAACCTGATTTTTTGTAAGCGATGGGTCCCACAATCCTACATCTTCCCATGTAGTGTTTTTCAAATAAAAGTCATTAGGTTCAAACTGCTTAAAATCCTGGAGAAGGGGAAGATGGGAAGAGAGCACAAATAATCAAAACCCAAGACCAACTGCTCCCTTAAGCAACTCTTGTAAGTATCCATGCAGTCCTCTCTCAAGTGCTGCTGGCAAATAGTAGAGAACATTAATTCAAGGAAATCTGTATATTTAAATGCATTATTTGGAGGTAAATAGTTGTAAATAGTCTCAATAATATAAAACACATGAAGAACTAATTTTTTTCCCTCACACATTCTCCTAATTAGCCCAAGGCTGTCATTACATACCCGCCCTATTTTCAAAAGCAGTCACTGAGATAGTAATAGCTGGCTAATGCTACGCGTTTAAGATCATATAGGTCCTGTAACACAAAATTTGTGATTTTGTTGGTTTTGTTGTTTAAATTTATTTCACACAGGAATTCAGATAAAAGTTTGACTACATGTATGATGTTTTAGTAGCCCAATTCCTGTTAAAAGAAAAAAAGAAATCTAATTAAATATGTTTCATCTTTGGCATATAAAAGTCAGCAGCACGTAAGGATTTAAAAATATTATTTCAAATAAAATTAATGCTTAAAAGTAACATTGTCCCTATTCACAATTATACCTTCAAAAACCGTATTTGCTCCACCAAAATTTCCCAAATAGGAAAGTCAGGTATTTCTTTCTCTTAAAGGATCTCACCTGAATGCTCTTTAAAGAGATACTAATAGAAAAGACAAGCAAACAAGTCACAGTTCGTTGGGTACTCTAAACAAGTGTATGAATTGACCATACTCTGAAGGTCATGCTCAGGAGAGAGCTGCCTTTTTGAGAGAACAGTTACAAAGTTTGTCCAGCAGAGTAGCTGATACTTTTCCAATTTTCTATTGGAAACACTACTATTTCCAGTAGCAAATACCTTTCCCTTCTAGAAACTTAACACATGTACAGAAGTGATTCTTTAAATTGATTACCTATGGTTCAGCACCAACAAGCATTCCATGAAAATCTCAGAACCATCTTCTGTCCAACAAGAACATCCTCTACCACACCTAGTTCTTGCTTTATTCCTAAATGTTCAGTTAGTAAATATTATTTTTAGGAATCCAAGATAAACAAAGGACAACCTATCTAGAAGATATACCAAGTCAATCATATATAGCCTGAATTGTATCTTGTCTCTGCTAAACTAAGTGTTTACAAGTATGTGTTAGCTCAAGTTTAATTAAATCCCACTTTGTACAGGTTTTAAAAAGGTACAGAGGTAGCAATGCCTGACCAACAAGGCTCAAAAGGAATCTTAGAACCATTCTCAGAAGCTGATGAAAACACAGGATTAAGGTATGGGAATCTGATACAGGGGATTCTAGAAACACCCTTCAAAAATTTAGAGTAGAAAATTAACATTTCATGAAACAGGCCCAAAACCAAAAAAGTCACACAAAGACCTCACAGTCCCACCAATGTTTGAGCATTCTAGCTCTAAAGCACTTGGGAGGGAGGTATCATACTTACTTCTATATGTTCTTTACAGTATTCCAAACCAATGTCACTAAGTATTTTTTTCACAGTTTTCCGGGCCTTTCTTAAACTGCCAAGGTTGTTGACAGGAAGTTGGAACATAGTTTCTATTGAAAAAGAAAGTAAGAGAAAAGGTTTAAGTCAAATGTGTTCTGTTTGATGAAGAGCTGCACTTTTAATTATTTTCTCTCTCATTTTACCCATAATTCAGCATCAGAGCTGTACCATTAACTAAGGAAACTACCACATTTTGTCTGGTTTGTTCTTAAATGAGGCTGGCCATAAAGCTAAATACTGACAAACTTAAAAAAGCACGTAAAAAAAATAGATGTAACAACTATTATAGGAGTAATCAGCTGCATCTGGAAATAACTTTCTATAAAGTGTTTGTGTCTAGATGAAATCTACCTCCTATGCTGAGGTACTTAAACCACAATTTATCTTTTAGGCATATACGTTCTAACCGATTTGAAAACTGCTAAGTTGAGCTTTAAGATTTGTGTCAGTCTTGTAATGAATGTAGGAGTATCTCTTCAGTGAGCACGATGCTTCTTGCATTCAACTACAGTCACACATGAATTCTTAGTACTCTACATTGGCCTATGAAATAAGTCAGAGCTTTCCTAGGTTTTTATTTTAGGAATCCATGAATACCACAACAACATATTCTGTGAGCAAACTTTGATGGGAAAACCTTTAGAATGCTAAAGCAGGACTGTTACTTAAGAGTGCCTTGAACTGAGGAAAGTTGAGGTAGGCAAAAATATAACAGTTTCCTCCATTTCCTGTATTTATAGCTGTAAATGTCTGAATGGCTGGTTGACAACCTGTTCATTGTACATTGCTCTTAATAAAATGGGACCTGAAAGCTTGGTTAGAGCCCTTCAGAGATAGAAGTCACTGGAAAAAAAAAAAATACAAGAGATGGCTTAGCACCTTTCAGAATGCAGCCAGGTATTTTCAGCCTACGAGACAACCCTCCCTTTTAGTTCTCCTTATACAGGTAGCTAATTCCAATTAAACTGCTATTACTGTCTGTTATTGCCTGACACTGTCCAACTAAAAGAAAGTCTAAACTTTTAAGATACGCAGACTCCCAGATCCAACCATTAGCACTAAGATTTCTTCCCAGTGCTAACAACTAGCTCTATTTTGCACCTATGGGAGTTCTCAGTCTGCATGTTGCTACCCTTACAGTGAGAACTGTACGTGTACAGTTCTTCTGGAAGGTGGGTAGGGGGTTGAGGTGTGGAGCCAGTAATAAAGAAAGAGGCAGGGTTTTCCTCAAAGAAAAAGGGAGGAAGCTTCTTAAACAGCAAGGAAGTGTCAGAGTTACCTCGTTCACTGGACTTTAATGCTCCAATGCCTGTTGCATAAAGAACGTCACCCCAGAGGACAAAGCTGCATTTTTATCATTAATATTTCTGTGAGCCAGTTCAGATGTTGGTCTGATGGAACAATAAATTCTTATCAACTAAATAATCCACTATATGGGCCAAAGACTACCTACATGAACTAAAAATGGGCTTTTTGAATAGAAGTTTGAAAGTTGTTTTTTTTTTTTGTTTTGTTTTCAAACACTTTCAAGCAGAAGGCTAGAATTCAGTATTAGTAGAAATTTATAACCATTAAACATTTTAGTTAGAAAAAAAAAAATCTCCCATTTTGCCATGAGGTGAAGGGCAATCTCTAAGTTACAAGGAACTTACTAAAAAATTTTCTCAGAGTACAAAGGATATGGGTTGTGACTACAATAGCCAAGTGTCTCTGATCAGACAGAACTCTTCGACATGCACTGTCACACAAAGTCCTCCAAGTATGTGATTAAAAAAACAAAAACAAAAAACACCATGGGCCGGGAAACAAATATTTTGATGTTCTGTATTAACTTCCTCCAAGTGAGATTTGTTAAAAGAATTCAGTATAGCCACAGCTTGTTTTGTTGACCTCAACAACTCTAAATGCAAGTACACTAATTTCTGTGACTGCAAAGGTGTTTCAGCTAGCACTCCTCTCTAGTCTCAATTAAAAAGACTAGAATTAGAAAAAAAATAGATTCAAGTTCATATGAAAAGTAGCTGATTTCTGTATGTTATCTGACACCTTCCATTTGAGGGAAACTCAAACCACTCTACAAATATGAAGAATTATCATTCAGGTGAAACACTTCATAGGTAGAGTCACTCACAAGTCTGATAATTCATTTACCAACCTTACAAAACTATGGAGAGCACTACTACAGGTACCCTTGGCATCTCCGAAAAGGCAGGAATTAAATGGGTCACAGCAGTAAACTACACGCTGCTCCCAGTTACTGCCTCTAAAGACACTGTATGGAAAATCACGAACTGGTGTTTTTTATGCTGTATCCATTCTCAGCTGTACTCCTTTATAATCAAGTATCTCATATGCAATTATAAAAATATCGAGGCCTCAGACATTCTCCTACAAGGGTGAATATGATCATTTAAATAATTAGACTGATTCCTGTCATCCTTTCAGAATGCTACTCACTCCTGGCTAGGGAGTTTTTTAATCCTCATAAGGGACTAGGAAATAAGGTTTGAATCCGAGTTTCCAACTGCTTGTTATTTTGAAAGCTGACTCAGGCAAACCAGCTATTTTATCCAAATCTGCATTCAAGCTCACGGCTCCGTTACCAGATTTTCTGAGCAAATTCTGAGTCTCTCTTTCCTCTTTGTTCTCTCTCATTAAGAGCCATTTTTACAGGCACAAAGTGAAGCTTTTTTTTTTTTTTTTTTTTTTTAAAGAAAATCGCTTAGCATACATAAAATTTTCTACCTCTGTACTGTGTATTAGACTTTGACAAAAAAGTATCAGCTTTACTGCATAAGCACCTCTGGGCAGAGGCTGTATCCTCTTATTGGTACTACACTTAGCTTGCTTTTGGATGATGTAAAATGAAAATAATACCATTTATGACAAAGAATAAATGCATAAATGGTGAAAAAGCATTTGAGAATATGAGCATATCCATTTGAGCAATGGATATTCATCTTGCAACAGAAATTTGTAATACTTGCAACTCCAACCTGCAGTTTCTTTTCCTAGGCCAGTCACTATGAAATACCTTCCAGTACTAAGCCCACTGTCACTTCTTTCATGTCTTGAAAAGAAATCTGACTTTTGTGATACTAGAGCTACATTAATAGCAAGCCAAGAATAACACGTATTAACAAGATATGGCTAGGCATGCCATTATGACACCACCGTATCTGAAAGGATAGAGCACAGATTGGATGCATTATCCTTAAACACAGGTTCTTGATGGAAAGAAAATGGTATTTAATACTCTATTCACTTTCCTCCCCAAACAGAATTGGGAAACATGGCTCTGAACATTAAATTACAATAAAGTTAGCACAGGTTCGCTTCCAAAGCACAGCATAACCATTTATTATTTTTTAAACTCAATAACATCCATTATTAAAAGCTCTTCTTGCTGCAGTTCACAGATCAAGAGTGAAAAACTATGAATGCAGCCAAGAAATTAACCACGACTGCATTAATTTTTCTCTAAAGGCAACACAATCTGCATTGCTCTGACTGTTCTGTTTCAGTATGCTTTCAGTAGCTTCTTTGTAAATAACTGAACACTGAACTTTTTCATCAAAAAAAATATATGAAACAGCATGGTCAGGTACGGTCAGGACTTGAACGAACATTTCCTTGGATTTGAAGTTCTTTTGGAAATAACGTCCTAGTAATTTTATTCCAGGATATCTCCAGTTCTTAATGCCTACTGTAGAAAGATTAGTGCAAACATTAAGAAATCTGCTCATTTTGCTCATGAACTTTTTTTTTTTTTTAACTTGAGACAAAGCAAGAGTCAGTAGAGTTTGTCTTTAGGCAATAACAACTTTTAAACTTGAAAGTCAGCTACAATTCTCAAAATAATGTTTATTAAGCAGCAGCCTCTTATTTCAATAGAGTGTGCCACTAACAACTTTTTTCCCAAAACAACTGTTTTCTCCTAATTACTGTGCCCAATACACCTGGACATGTCAAACATACCATGATATATATAAACCCAAGTGATAAAGAAAGCAAATTATTTTGGACTGCCTAGAAACAATCTCGGTTATATCTGCACTTTCTTCTTGCCTCTGCCTTCCGCCTGCCTCACAGCCAAGTCTTAAGGACAAGAAATTATCGAAATCTTCCTATCACATCATAATACAGGTTATAATTAGATCTTCACATCTGAAAACTGAAGAACAACCTTACTTTGCAAATTCTGCCTGATAGCTGAATACAGCTCACCTGATCTTAGCAAAAGAAACAACCTCATCCTTAAGTTAATGTAGTTCATTTAATTTAGGAAGTTTCTTGACCATTTAATCGTAATTAGTGGAGAGCCAGGTACAGCCTGGTATCATTATGGTTTGTGACTCCACAAAGAGCTTTTAGCATCTCCATTCATCCTCTTCAAACCAGTACCTCAAGTTGTAGCTGCAATATACACAACACGCTACTGGCATATCCCTGAATGTAGACTTTAAAGAGCTGGGATTAAGTCTCCCAAGTCATTGTTTAGGCATAAATGCTATTCTTGAAAAAAGTTATCTTTCACCTGACCAAAAATTCATGTTTAAGACAGGACACTTGGAATACATCTCCTTTACTGTCAAGACTTCTTACTGCTCCAAAGCTCAGATCCAAAGAATTATTTAACACAAAGCAGCAGTGGGTGCTTTAACTGGCACTCGAGCTACTGCACTACATCTGTCGTGCTCAACAGGGAAGGATGCCCATAATAAAGATTCACAAGTCCTCACAACTGATCCTTCTGTAAAATAACTGACTTCAATGCTGTTTCTCTGTTTTTCTACTGGAATGCCAAAAGAGAGCAGTCTTCAATACCCTGGACTTCATGGAAGACAAATAAAAGGCACAAGCCTTTCCAAGGGGCACAAGCAGCTCAAGCTTTACACATCTACCAGTTACCAGATCCTCATGGTTGAAGAGGCACTGCTTACCTCATACTACTGATTCAATCTTCAGAGAGCTCAAAGTAGCTTTCAAAGGAAGCTCAGCAGCATTTTTTTTTTTAAATAAAGGAGGAATTAATTTATCCTGAGCTGACATCGCTCATCCAACAGTCATTCCAGCACAGCATTCCAGTTAGCAGGGCACCCTGTATTTCCATGTATTCTGTTTTGTGGTTACTAAGGCGTAACTAATTTTTATTATATTCCTGCCTGGTTCTACTCTATCCTATTCATTCCTGCACAGGAAGCCCTAGATACGTATTTACTACATTATAGAATTTGTCTTTGTAAAGGAATGCGCATCTGTACACACCTTCACAGGAAAATAAGCCAAGATGATCCCATATATGTTCAGCAAATATGATTCTACAGAGTAACCTGAGTGTTTACCATCATGTAGTAACAAGAATAATGGGATCTGCCTCTAAGTCAAGCAGTTATTTCCAAGTTCATGATCCAACAGACATAAGAATTCAATTTGTATCTGCCCTTTTGTGTCCTATTTCTAGACTTGGGTCCCATAAATACAAATACATTGGAAAGCCCTTGTTCGTAAGCTGAATTACACAAGACCAACAACCTCACTACTGAGATCATCCAGGTAGTATCCTCAAGTACCTAATAAAATGGATTACTAACCTAGTTATAAGGAATTCTAAAAAAATGGCTGATTTAATAAGGTATCACTCATCTTTAGCGCATTTATTCCCCAAAGGTCTGACTATTCCAGACACAAAATAACTGTAAAATAAGCAAAAGAACCGCATAAGAAGTGTTTGGAACCCTCTTTTGCTCTGTATTTATGCAGTACCTAGCATAAAGGTCTAGTCCATAGCCAGGTATTATTTCCAGAGTAATTTAGTGGCCAAATATAAGAAAAGGTGAGCTATATAAAAGAGCAAAATATCATTACTAAATTAGAAACTCTGTACTTCAGCTTCCATTTCACAGTCACATTTTGGAGATGCAAAGGCAGAGTTTAGACCAACTTTATGCAGTGCTATCCGCTGCTCTGGATACCAGCCACTACTCAAAGCACAAACAAAAACTAAGACAAGTTTCCTAACTAGTGCATACACACTGAGAAAGGTCTGAATGAAGTATTCTCAAATCTTCATCCAAAAATCTGAAGGGGTGGGGAAAGCTCTGTGAAAAAAAACAAGGAATATTTGCAAGGTAAGCAGAGGAACAGCAGATAAGTGACTTCACAGAACTTGAAAAGTGTACACCATATTGTACTTTTAAGAACTGAAGCACTGTTTTGACTTTTAATAGCCTCCGGAGCCCCAGGAAGGAAGAACTTAATCTCAAGTGCACTTCTGATATGTTCATCTTATAACCTCAAAATTAGAGCATAAAACGACTACAAAGACTTCTGAGGTTTGAGAAGTCTATAGGAACCAGCAGGTCAGTCTACTCAGTCGAATCATATCCTGAAATGGGAAGGAGCCAAAATATAATACAGGCTGATGGATTTAAATAATAAGGATAAGCACGTTTTAGGAAGCAACCAGAACTGCAGGCCTAAAGAGGCAACAACATTTTCCGTTGTTCATTTAAAATCAAGTGCTTCAAAGAACACAGGTTCATAGCTATAAAAGAAAATGGACCTCACTTCTAGGTTAGCATTGCTTCAAGCAAAGGGATTTTTCTTTACTTGGTTTTCTGAGCTTGTTAGCCATAGGTGGTAAAAGAAAATAATACTAGGGGAAAAAATTGCTTATCATCTTGAAATGCTCTCAGGAGCACCAGTGAGAGCTATGTTCAGGAAAAAACATAATTCAAGTGAACAGGAGGGACAGACCCATTACTAGAGAAAATTTCTGCTGAGCTTAGGAACTTAACATTGCAAATATTCAAGATATAGGAGAATAGGACTTGTTATGACATGACAGAAAAAGACAGAATGAAAACAAGGTCTAGCACAAATTAACTACAGCATAGTCACAGAAGTTTTAACCAACGCTAAACTCTTCAGTGTATCTCATTTTCAACAGATTTTAGTAGTTAGACAGACTCAAAGTAACTTTCAACTGCAAATTATGTCTTCACCAACTTGCTACCCTTCCTAGCTCTTCAAATTCCAGATGGAAACAATTGTAGCCACTCTTCTACAAACATCCAGAATGTGAAGTCTGACACATCCTCCTGTTATGTTACTGAGTGACTTTTAAACTACTTTTTGTTTAATAAAAATAAATTATTCTCACTGTATCAGCTTCAAGCACTTCAAGTTAACGTAGCTGTGCAGTTCAGCCCTTTAACACATCAGTTACCAAGGGACTGGAACCACCTAGAAGACTAAGTCAAAAGAAGAGTTAAAAAATAGAAAAAAAATGGATTACTGTGCAGTTATGTGGAAAATTAATATAAAATGCAATATGCCTGCCTGTTTTAGAATTCTATGCTTCAAGAACTAGTTAACATTTTCCTATACTACATATTTTTTTTAGTGCAGTCATCGCTAATGAGGGAAGTACAGAACTTACACACAATACACTGCATTCACAACTTGAGAACTGGGACCTTACAGCAAGGTATGGACCCAGTAGAGAGAAAGGGTAAGGAACACAGGAAGAGAAAACAACAAAACAAAAATCACAAATCAGTCAAATCATCAGAGGTGACAGGAAGGAAAACAAGGAAAAGCTTCCACCTGTCTTTGGACCCAAAAGGCTGCTTCTCTTTTGGTGCAACTAAAAACTTAAGGCTCCAGTGGGTCTTTTGTATTTTGGACCTCAACAGAAAGGCTACCCTGCAACCTACCACCTGTGATACTATCAGGTAACAGATGTTAAGACTGTTTCAGTTCTGCCAGCTTTATCTAGAACAGTATGTAGGATCTTCCGGTACACAACTTCAGGAAAACCACAAAGTAACACTGCCATTCTGATTCTGGAAAAAGTGCATCTGTTTCAGACCAAGACAGACCTTTTCTCTGAACTACAGTCTTCAGATATTCCGAATCTAGTTTTTTTTTCCTTCTTCATTTTTGGACAGTATTCAAAGTGCTTAATGTACTTGTTTGATGATTGAGGTTTGCTACAGTTGTAACAAACAAGTATAATAAGTGACTGATGTCACAGTCCTATTAGTAAAATTGTGGTTTTCATACAGAAATAGTTTAAAAACCTCAAGAAGTAATCTGGAGGAAAATCTTATACTGTAAAGGAACCGAGACAGCATCAGTGGACTATTCTAGCATTTCTTCTTTTAACGCATCACTGCAAACACCATTTCTTTACCACGACCCTGTCCAGTCATACCATCACGGAAACCCTCCCATGACCAGCAAGCACAGATTGTAGGTAACCCTAAACATTTAACTGAAAAAAGTGTTTTCATTCAACAAGGTTTGTAAAGAACATCGCTGTGAAGTGGCAAGTAAAAAAAAAATAGTTATGGAATCTCCAAAAGGCTTAAACAAAAACCAGCCTCTATTGCATTTTATTCTCATTTAGGCATTTGTAAACTAGGTATCCTAATGCTCTTTGCAACAGCCACTGATTCTTCTGAAGCAACTGTCCTCTGGGGGAACCAAGCCAGTGAAAGACAACATATTTTTTAATACAAGCAAAGTACATGATGTCAACATTGCTAGTGATACTAGAAGAACTGGAAAGTTACTATCTGGCTGTTCTATTGATTTCCTTTGGGAATTCTGTGAACATAGTTCTACGTTTATCTAAGCTCACAGACCTCAGAACAGTTAGAACAAGTAGTCAGTCAAGAAAAAGACTACAAAAAATCAAAGCTTCTAGTAACTATCGAGTGAAAATTAGAAATGAAGAGAGAAAGAAGTTACAGAATAAAACAATGCTACTTGAAGCAAGTTATTTTTTCTTGACCTAGATTTACAAGTTATTCCAGGCCTACAATGAAAAAAACCTGCAGGAACATAGGGGTAGAAAGCTGGTAACGCACTTTGTGAGCATTTTTCCTCACAATGAAGTTACTCATTGTAAGAGACATCTATCCCTTGCCCTTCCCTTTACAAAGGCTTATTTTGTGGCTTGAAAGGATCAGCACTGGAAAAGAACAAAACCCAAACTTATGCATATTCAGTATGTTGACCATTTTGGCTTTGTTGCACAATGAAATTAGAAGTACACAGTCATGGAGCAATTAGTAGTCTTACTAATGACACAACTGTTCACTTTATTATTGTGGCTTCCAGGTTGCTCATCATATGTTAAAATCCAGAAGATGCAGACAACTGAATCAGTGCCTGGTTTTCAGGTAGCTAAATCTTTACTACTGCTTACAAGAGGCACTATTTCACCACAGATTGTGACAGCCTCAGTGTTTACTGTGAACAGCTGCAGGCAAAGAAGTCTTCCAAGAAGGGCTGCAACATCTCCAGCTGTAAAATGGGAGCAAGCTACCATCATGTTTGCAAATGCACCATCTTTTTTACTCCAAGGGCTCTAATTTCTAAATTGGTTTGCGTTTCTAGCAGATGAGTCTGAGCACTCCAAAGAGCTAAACTACCATGCAGTATAAATCCATTGCCAGTACACAAACCAAAAATAAATGTTTTGGGGTTACTACAAAAAGCATTTAGTAACTCCAGATAGAGTCCTATATAAAAATTAATAAAAGTGCAATTTTTAAAAAGGGACCTACCTACTGCAAACGCCTACTGTTTGTCAGTTTTACAGATTTGATGCCAGGGTCTTGATACCAGCACCTTAGAACTCATAACAGAAACACGCATCTTGAACTGACTGCTTCTTAAAAGCATTCTGTGAAATTTACACTTCCATACAACTTTTCTAATAATTTACCTCAAAAAAAAAAGGAAAAAATAAAGGATGTGCAATGACAACTATCTCTTGGGCACATTATTAAAATGAATAAAATAGAACATCAGTTTTACTTTCTCCTACGGTTGACCCTTCCCTTCCTAATGCTGTCATTTATTCATAGTATGAAGACTGAGAAAACCTGAACTTTTTGGTGATCTGAAACACAGTATTACCAACTGCACTGTTGAAGAAATTATTAGGTGCGAGCATGCGTGCAAAACAGACAATTTCAAAAGCAATGCATAAACAGCCTTTTCTATCTCACTAACTTCTTGAATTTGCATACATCCATACTCAGATCAATTTAATAAAATAATTGGCTCTACAAGAACTGTAATTCATTAAAGCAGATAAATTTGAAACTAAATGATACTAATATTCTGTTATTTCTGCACATATTTATAAAATGGAACTGTTCTTACTCTCTCCTTTTCCCTTTCCCCCTCACTATCCCTCTGCTGCTTCAAAAGGTCCATCCTTTCGTCGCTCTTTTCCCCTCTCCTCCACCTTCCTTTCTTTGCTTGTTCTTGGCCTTCTTGGTCCTTACCTCGCTCATTTTCCCTCTTCTCATCTTCCCTGCGCCAATTCATAGCGTCCACATTCTTTCGTCGTTCTCTCTCATCCTGTCTCCACCGCTTCTTGATATCTTTGTCCTTAACTTGCTCATTTTCTCTCCTCTTCTCATCATCCCTGTGCCATTTTATTGTTTCTGCATTTTTCTGCGGCTCCACGCTTCTTTTGAGATAGTCTTGTCGCCTCCTCCTCTTTTTAACATATCCCTTTCCCTGGCACGAGCCTGCTTTTCTTTCTGGGAAAGAAAAGCTTTACGGGGCATCATGAGCTGCTGCTGTACCTGTAATAATATTGTATTCCATGGAATAACATACTATACACACACTCAGTCAGGCACCAACAACTCTCATTTGGAGCTGAATACTTCAAATAATAAGCCAAGATAATTTACTGCTTCTTCTCTCTCCTTCATAACCCTCTGCTAGCTCCGTATTAGATAATGCCAGGCGGGTTGCTACATTCAGCTCCAGGCACAACACCTAACTGGCACCTCAGCAGGCGGCGTGCATCCAATATTGAAAAGTCAAACCCTTAAAATCCTGGGCCTAAGCAGGAGGATTTGTTTCCCCTCCCCCTTACAACTCCTCCCACAGAGTTTTTAGCAGCCACCTGGGCATTGCAACATCCAATTGAAAGAACGGGCTGACAGGAGAGTTGTGAAGGAAACACTAGTTAATGTTCAAACCTCAGTTTCTTCTCTTACTAGAGATCTACTTTTAAGGAAGCTTAAAAGTGCTTACTTATCTTTTCAGACCTCCACCTCTATCAAATTTGTTTGGAAGTGCCCAACGTTATTGTTGGCTGGGAGGAGTGACAGGCCAATAGGAGACAAGCCACAATCTGAAAAATTATATAAGCTTTGTTTCCTCGGGAAACCTGGCCAAAACATTTAACTGCAGTTAATGAAGTAACTAATAGTGACTGGTAATGAGTCAGTAAATCCTGACTCATCTACTCAAACTTTCTCCAAGTATGCTATCTCTTGCTATTCACAAGAATAGAGGAAAAAAGAATTTAACTATGTACTTGCAGTTTCTGCCAAAAGCATGCCTGGTGAGTTTTTGTTTTGTTTTAAGAGCTGTCACTTAAGACTACCTTTTAACTAATCATTTTACTTTTGGTCATTTCTCTTTAGTAATCCAACACATTCACATCTTTAAATTTACTGATGTTAAGATCTGCAATTTTGATATAATGGAAAACAAAACAGACCACAGAAAGAATTTATACTAGTACTAATATTCTTTAAAGACTCTTCCATACACATTGAGCAACATTCAGAAGTATGCTGAACTGCAGTTGTGGCCCAGGTTTGTTTGGTTTGGTTTCTGAATTTGTTTAGAAGAGAGTTTTGCAGAGGTATCTAATCGAAATGAAAACTGCAGAAAGGACAAAGTTACTAGATTAGAATACTTAAGCAAAGCCTAAAACAAAATGAAACAAATGTACTTTTAAAATTTAGCTACCTTATGGAAAGCACTTGTTCCCAGCATGCAATACTCCATCTTTTTCCTACAGAAAAAGCAACGTTTCAAACCCTTATTCTAAAAACCTCCTCCTTTTCCCTGTGTAATATATCCCCCCACCCCACTTAAACCCACTCTTCTAGTCCATTGACTTTGTTAGGTATGTAACATGATCCCATGATTTTCATTCTAATAATTCAAACCCCAATTTCTTAGTATCTACAATACTAGAAGGGAAGGGCTGCAGCAGAGTCAAACAGCATAATAAGAAAAATGCATGCAGTTTGGTAACAAGTTAGTGCATAAAATTCAGATTATACTAAACATCACTTCATTAAAAAGTGCAGGATACCTCTCTACTAGATACCCTCTTTTTAAATATTAAATATTTCTCAATGACAGTTACCGTTAAAATCAGAAAGCAATGAGAATCCAGGATCAACACCATCAGTGCAATCCAGACACTGTCAATCTTTGAAATAGGTTTAAATTTCTCTGTCGGCTGTGTGCCAGTACCACATTACTGTTTGCTATGGCAAGCTTTTTTTTTCCATCTATCTTATCTTCACAATTTTATCAGTAACCTGATTTTATTCCAATCATAGTAACATCAGTAAATTTTAAATTAAGTCAGTTTCATGCAAATAATTTCCCCCCACCGCCCCCCAGACAAGTACTGACATTTAAAATCTGTCATTAAAAAAACCTTTTGGGACATCATTGTTATATTTTCTCTCATTTGTTTTTTTTTTTCCCCCCCTTTGGCTTCATTTTTTCATTGTTGTTTTTAACTACAGCATTCCTCCCTCCCCTCCAATTGGACATATTCCAGCCCACTTTGACAGACCAATTTATAGACAAATGATAGAAAATATCTCAGTAATAAAATACTTAAGCTTCTAAATTTTAACATTTAAATCATGATTCAAATAAGAAATGTCAGATTCCAATAAATAACTTAAAGGGACATCCAACTTAAATTATGTTCTTGTCTTTTAACTTTCGTATCACAAAACGCATTTTTTTTCGCTCTTCTGGCAGTTCTCTTGTAGTCAAAATTAGCTTTTACTTTTGCCTCTGTTGGTCTTAATAAACCAAAAGAGGGGGAAATTTTTAAACCACAAACTAACTAGCAGTGTCCAGCGAAGCTGCCAAAATGGTTAAGCTCAAAGCCCTTTAAGTCCACAATTTTTCTAGAGTTCAAGTTGGTGTTCCTTTAAGTTCAAAACGTCCAAATGTCAGTAGCAAACAGTCAGAACTATCCTTTCAACTATTTTTTGCAAATACTTCATCAAATCAAAATCTTAACTCTTCCCGATCTATTCAGTACATATTATGAGGCATTTACCTCCAAAATTAATGGTGCTTGGGCGTCTCAGACTCATTGGACAAGTTTCATGCAAAAGCCTCCAAAAATAATTCTCCTTGCAGAACGCCCACCTCAGCGATTATATTACACCTACTGTGTGAGGCCAAAGCCCGGACATAGAAGAAGCATCATATCCTGCTGTACAAAACAAAGTGTTAAAGACAAGAGATAAGAAATGTAGTAAGGGCAATCTCACATTTATAACGTACGTTTCATTGCAAAGGATTCTAAAACCATGTATACGGTACCTTTACTGACATGGAGCTACTGTGGGGTGCAATCCAGCAAGGTTAAGAGTGCTGCAGAAAGTTTTAGCAGATTTGTGGTTTAAACAGATTTCTCTAGGTGATGTTACCCAAAGAATATTCTGGTACTAACAATTCAATTAAGTTACCCAGGTCAGAAATCCAGCAGGATACCATGATGAACGCTCCTATTCACACTTCATGTAACCTTTTGATTTAAGTGTCTAGGGCCTCCGTTCATACCGCATGTGAGCTATTAGTACCGGCAGCACAGCTGCACCCTGTACACCAAGCATACTTACTGAAGCACCAACACTTCCTCGTACAGGTAATTTTTCCTAGAAGTTTCCTATACAAGTACAGTCCCACCTTAAATTACAAGACCGTGGGAGATCAAACAGGTGACATGGCTGCCAGCCACAACCCTAGGGAAACACACTCATTTGGGAAGCATTCAGATTAAAGCTTCCAGTTATATGGCTGTTAGTAGGAGGACGTGAAGTACACTGTTCAGGGCAATGGCATGTAAACGACTATGTTGCTCTAGGAAGACTTGGTATCTCTTCGACACACATCACCCATGGACGGAAACTCAGTTTTGAAAATATTGCGAACACCAGACACAACAATAGTACCATTAAAACTGGAACAAGCAAATGCAAAGTTTACAAAAGCAACACTTGTGGAGTCATTTAGTTTACCACAGCAGTTTTCATTGTTTAAAACGGTTAATTTTTCTCTGTTGATCATTCAGACAGAACATCCACAGCTTAAAGTAAAGATCATTTTTCTTCAGCTAGTATGGCTTCAACAGAAGATACTAAGATGTTTTAACAAAATTTAAAAAGACAAAATTCTTAAGATACTTCACAGTGAGGCAGAACAGAACGCTGTATATGCTTTAACAAGACCACTAGCCATACCTTCAAATAGGTAAGAATGGCAGGTTGTTTTCTTTCATACTGGATTATTTCCCAGCTAGAAAGGAGAATTTATATCCCTGTATCTCTGTCAAGTCCAAATTACCTCTCTCCCACTGCATTCTCAGTGCAGAAAGAACACTTCTGGATGAGGACCGAGCAGGACTGAGAGCAGATCAGTGTCAATTAGTGGGTCAGTCTGAAGATACAAACACTGAGCACACAGAAGTACTCATCCCATACTGGGCCTCCCAAAGACTCAGTATCATTTCCCTGCGTTGCGTTGCTGACCAGAATCACCAAGCTTCTGGCATTTTTTCTTTCTTTGTGTAATCCCAAATACTTTTTTTTTAGCCCTTATTTTGATAGTATTTGAACTTGGAGAAGTTCTTGGTTTGCATGCTACAGTGCAACACAGTGGCCTGTATCAGAGCTGACAACAGCTGTGTTCCTGGGCATAATGAAACAAGACTGTTAAGTTTCTTGGTATTTTTCTTTTTATCTCCCTAGATTCATAGAACCTATTCCAACTGCGTTTAAAATAAGATTTTTAATGATTTGTCTGTTTAATTGAAGTTAGTAGCATGCTGTAAAAAGCCAGCCATAAAACAGACTCACAAGGAAGGCTGTTAGTGCAACACTGGGCAAGATTTTTAAAAAATGCAAGAAAAATATGCAAGAAAATTAACCTATGGTTCCTGCAGCAATGGAAACGCAGCCTCCTCATGTACGCAGGTTCAATGATGCTACGTAGTAGTGTGGTGTATAATATTCTGTATTCACATTAGGACAACGATGGCCTGTATCTTTGGCAAGAAGGTTGGAGCTCCAGGACCTGAAAGTCCCAGGACAGTTGAGCAAGGAAAAGTGATAGTCAGGAAGCAGAAAGGTATCACAGGGAAGAGTGAGCAAACCAAAAATACCAGGAGCAGAAACACCAGGGAGAAGAGAGAAGTTGGGAGAACTACAAACTAACAAAAATTTCCACGAGAAGGTAAGAGTTACAGCTAAATACCTCTCCTCCATGCACTGACTGAATAAAGAGTCTACTCCTGACACAGCTATCTCTGGCTTACAATAAGCATTTCCACTTTCTTCTGTTTGCACTCTTCTCCTTATTTAAGCATTTCTGGCCTAGTTTTCAGAGGGGCTGTGCACCCACATCTCCTGTGAAGGTAATGAGATTTACAGTTTAACAGCACATCTTAAATGCCAGACAACTAAGAGCTCATTTTTCAAGTCTGCTATAATCCTAAAACAGAGGCTGTTTTGTAACAGCACGTGCTCTACTCTCCTGGCAACATTTTAAACACAGAGCACCTCCACAGCATTATCAGCTCCACCATCTGCAACACCAGCTACTGCCCATGTAACACCATGGCTGCCAGCTAACTTTTGTCTAACACCTCAACTCCAACTAGACAGTTGTGTGTGCACAGTGCCATGTTAGACCGTTAGGCTAGCACAAGCCCCCAAGCCCTTTAACTTGTGTCTGTATCTAAAACAGGACTAGGCATATTAGAAAGATGTAAAGTAAACAGAAAACCCAATCAAATCTTCTGTAAAAATCTGGCATGGTGTTTTGAAACTACGGTAATTGGAACTGAAGGGAATTAGCAAGTGTATTTTGGTACCTGGCCTATGTATTGTAAAACTTCTGCAGACCTCTGTGCATGAAACCCCCTGGCTGTCCTTCACAGTCAAATAGTCTATTTCTTAAAAGTTCCTTTGCCAATTAAAGACTTTAAAAAGATTTTGAAATCACTTCAGAGATTAAATCAGTGTGCCAAAGAAAAAGGACTGTTCATACCACTTCTCTGGACATCAGTAGGTTTTCTAAAATGTAGTACTAAAACAAACAAACAACAACAAAAAAAATAGAAAAAGCAGCCACACTCACATTCCTTTGGAGGAAATTCTTTGGCTAATAACCTTAACGTGCTGTTTCTGTGATTCTATGTGAACTTCAGCAAGGGTTTATGAAACTGTTTCTCTCTTTTTTTTTTTTGGAGCTTATTGTCTATCTTCAACTTGGTGACTCCGATGCTAACAACTCCAACTTCCCATCACAGAGGAAGAACTTCTATGGAAGACAGTTCTAGTGAGAAGGCTCAGGAAGGCTGATCTTACTTTCCATTCATTTTTTTAAAAGGTTAAAAAAATATCTTCTGCAGCCCAGCAGACAGGGATCTTCTAAGTCATTCACACACTTCTCATTCTTGCTTGATTTCTGGAATTTTCCACTGGTGCCAGAAGCTCCATCTGGTGGGTGTGTACACTAACTGCATAGCTAAAAGGAAATTAACTATTTCCTTATCAACCTTTGCTTAGTAGTATAAATTTTGTACACTGTGTGATTTCTATGCCCCAATGTAAAATACAAGATGGCCAAATTCCCACTGCTCTAGGAACAGTAACTCCTTATTTCTTCATGCTAATTCATTCTAATTCTTCATTCTAATCTGCTACCTTGCACTCTGCCAGGAATTTGTTGGGTTTTCTTATTTTGATGACATAGGCTGACGTTAAAAAATAAAAAGCACATTGTTAGCTAAATTTAAATATTTTCTAATGATCTTTTGAACACACAAAAACACCAGCAATTCTGCCAGTTCCTACTGCATTCTGAAAATCAGTTTTAAATTGTATCCGTTATTCTTTAGGGCATGCCATACTTCAGTGCATAGGAAAGTTTAAATTAGAGGCAGTAGCACCAAGAAGTAAGCTTCCCCCCTACTGCTATCTTGAATATCTTTTGTGACTGTTCATGATCTCCAAAGATAAACATTTATGTGAAACCACATTTGTGCAGTGAAATCAATATGTAATGTACATGCTCAATACAACAGTCTTGCTTGTTTAGGGCTATTTCTTAAATATTTCTATTTGAACTGTACTAAAGCCTGCCCATCTTACAGAAATTTGAAATCAAGACTAGAGGTCACTGAAGCACAAAGGATATTATTTGCTTACACCATGATATCCACACTTCAGTGATCAGGGAAAAAAAAGGCTGCATGAATATGCTTTACGATTTCCAAACATGATCCTCATCTGGATTGTAACTAAACATGAACAATCCCTGAACAAAAATGATTTGGGGAATTTGCAGTTACAAATTAAATAAAACCAAGCATAATCTTTCAATCCAAAACTCAAAAAAACCCCACATTTGAATAGAAATCTCTAAACTGTGCAGGAACTAAGCATGTAATCAATATAGATACAATTTATGATCAGATTACACCGATTGTGAAACTGCAAACAGAAATTAGACTGCAAGTGCAAATGGCAGTCTTATCTTCTATCCTGTTTTCCTTACACCACCACTGGTAGTCTTATCTTCTCTCTATCGTGTTTTCTTGACACCACCACTGTGTCAGCAACAGGACTTGTGCAGCAGCCAGAGCAGAGAACTGATTCAACTGAAATGCAGTCTTTTACAGCCAGAGCAGTTCCTCCGCACTCCCAAGCAGAAGTGCTAGGACTGGTACAAGTAAGGTGGCAGGAAGTGGGGCTTGTACCACTCCTTGTAGAGGCAGTATAGTCAAGATGTATTTATACCACGAGTGAAACTGCACCCCTTAGTGTGTCCTAACTAGTAAAATGCATTGCTTGCATGCTGGTTTAAGTGGCAGAACAAACCAACAAAACAAAAGAGAGCATACAAACACTTTTACAAGCTCATCTAAAATCCTGCCAATACATGTTTTCTCAGATAGACGATGTATCAGATACTGACAGGACCTCGCCAACTGGCTAGCATCTAAGTATTTAAAATGTAAAAATAGCCTGTGAAGTAGGCTGATGCTAATTGTTTTTCCTTTGCCTTACCACTTCACACATGCTATGCACAAACGCTGGGTAAAGCATTTACCAAAAAATGATTGGGTAAAGACTGTAAATAAGAGCTTAAAAAAATCGGTCTTACCACTCCACATTTCTTACCTCTTTCCCTTTCTGTCTAAGCATAGCTCCCAAGTGCTCCAATCCCTGACTACATTCCAGCGTTAATCCACCTCAGCTACTGCTGTCTTCGGTCTGACTCAGGAACCTTCGATATTCAAAAGGCTTCATAGCAGCAGCAGCAGGAATGGGGAAACAAAGCAAAACAACAGATCACAAACTTGAGTTTGACTTCTCAGGAGAAAAAAAAAAAAGCAATTTAAGACCAGTATTTTGTCTACTTAGATTTCAAGAGATATTTTGCCCCCTTACTGTTGCTGCTATGAATCTGCATCACTAAGAACCGCTTTAGCCCAGATGCAGCACAAGTGAAGAGCTATCAGATCCAGAGTCACATCAGAAATCAATACACAAAAGAGGTAAAAAGGGGTAAAGGAAAGAACGCCCAAAGGCTGAGGTCTGAAAGAGAGCAAAGGAGATGGACAGGGAAGAAAGAGCAGCCAGTGAAGCCAGGCTTGAGAGCATGCCCATGCCCCTTCCTACATGTAAAAGACTGGAGGAGTGTACTTCAGTGGACAAGGTGTTAATAGTTAAACTTCTATTTCTTGTGACTTGTTCCAAAAATCTGTTTCTTAAGTAGCTTCTAAAGGAACCATTCTGTCACATGATGTGGATAGGCAAGAACTTGCAGGTGTGACGTGTTCACAGAGACAATTACACAGGTAATTGGGACCCAACAGGCAGCATGGACCTAAACAATCTCTTACGCATGCCACCTTTTAAAAAAATAACCACCTAAGGATATATAAAGGGTGGTAAGTGAAAAGTGACTCACTGCAGGAAAAAACAGTATTTATTGAACTCTTATTCAAAACCATCACCTCATCAACTGTCATACACATTCAAAAGCACTGATGTGAAGAAAGAATGGGATGCTGAATTTGAGCCTCGTGCCTGCCTTTCACCATCAGCTGCAGCGAAGTTCTGAAGAACCGTCTTTCCTTGAGGCATATGGCCCTCAGACAGGTAAGCCAGAGTTACACCCTCTCTGAAAATCTTTCTTCAAGTCTAGAACTGAATTTGGTTCTTACTCTAGACCTAAGTATTTCTTGAAAGCTCAAAATGAACAAGCCAATTTGACCAACCTGACTAGGAAAGCAAGAGCATTTTTCCCAAAATATGTCAGGTCAGTCAAAACAAACCTTCCACGTACACAGAAAGTATTGGATACATGCAGATATTTTAACTAAATTAATGTGATTAGAAATTCCTTATCTTCCAATGCGTGTACAGGTATTTGTATTACACTATCCTTACACCAGTATCATTTATTCTCATCTCCATAGCTCATACTATTACTAGGAAACGTGAACTTCTATCAACATATTTATTTACAGGAACAGGACTACTACCACATTAACGATTACACTTTTACAATTATATTAATAAAAATTGTACCCAACATCAAAATAATTCTAAGCATTGAGCAGATCTGAACAATCAAAAATAACATAATGCTTGTTTAGATGCAGGCCAACATAGTCAGTTGTTATTCTTTTAAATAAGTATGTTAAATGTATCAAAACGATAAAAACAGAAAATGTAGCATTATTAAAATACAAACTCGTCTGAACAAATGAACTAATAAATGAAGCGCATCTTTGTCCATCCAAAGCAGACCAAATCACACCAGTGAACCGCACAAACTAACTGATCAATTTAAGTCACACTCGGTGCATCTCTCCTGGCACCTATGTCCTAGTGACTCTAGACTGTCTCATCATATCTGATGCTGTTTTGTCCATCCCCAATTCATAAATTTTGTGTCTCAAACTTACTTCAAATGCTGGAGCAAAGATAACCTCCCAATTCTGGAAAAAACAAAGATCAATAAATTTCTTATCTTGCTGCTGAGTCTTATTTGCAGCTACCCAAAAATAAATACACTAACCCATGAGCACTGCCTTTTCTCCCATAAAATGATTTCCGCCTTTTTTTTAAAGCATCAATCAGATCTTTATATAGAGTTGTAGAATACACATTTGGGCTACACGACTTTTGATTACCAGCGTGCTTCTGATTGAGTTACGCATTGCAAGAGTGCTACTTTAAAATTTAATATTTACTTTCGGTATTTACTATTATTATGGAGTAGTAAAGCTGGGTTGGGAATAATCATCTATTATTCACTCTGCAGTGTGACAGAAGCACAACTTACCTTCCACAGAAAATTTGTGCTGGCATTCATCTAGGAATTTCTCTGGCATCCCCCTCTATTTTACTAGTGAATGCAGTAACTGCAGAGTTCAGTTTGGGAAGTACCTAACAAATGATACTTTACACTACTGTCGAATTATTTCCACGCTCAATTAAAACGCTGTTGTAATACACCACTGTGAGTGACACATACCAATTCTGAAAATGCTAATGGGCATCTTCTGACAACTGTTAACTTCTATCCTACGTATACAGAGAAAAAAATCAGTTATTCATCTCATCCTGGAGAGCACGTCCAGTCTTCCTAGACTTTTGTTTGTGAAGCTAATGCTTAACACTGATGGGCACGCGCTTTCCAAAACAGCCAAGAAGTTCCTCTGCTGTGAGGATCTTTCATTCCTGGGCACTCTGAGAGCAGACAACATTCACCACTCGCCTCTTACCTACAGGCAGGCACAGCCACCTTTCACCTTCACCATCCCTCGCACATCCAATCACTTCTCTCCTGAAAACCTAACACAAGTGATCTCACAAGCCCACAGTGACTTTCCAACTCTAGCAGATCCACGTAATACACTTTCAAGCATAAACAGTAGTAACCTAAAAGAGATACAGGTTTATAGAATCTGTATCGTGAACCATTCACTTCAAGTTAAAAATAACCTGAGGGTTTTTTTTCCCTAATAAGGGAGCATTCCAGACGTATCAATTTGCGATGATCTTAGAGAGTTGTCTTCAAACACTGGAAGCATTTCATTTCTAATAGATACTAAAAAGTCTTTAAAAAAAAAAGTTACTTGATAAGAAATACTATTAATTTTCGTAAAGGGTGGTTTGCTATTAGAAAAGCAAAAAAATGTTCATCTTTTTATTACTTTTGGAAGAGAATAAGTTTTTGGTTTGTAGCTGAAGTTTACTGTAAGCATCTGTATTTAATGTAAGCATCTTCAGCAAAGGTAACAATCATCTTACGACCCATCAGCCCCAAGTGCAATTTTTGTTAACAACAGTACTTTTTTGTTACCTCTTCTCAACGTTTTAAGATTTCAACACATATTGTGTTAGATGTTGATCTGCTCATACCACATTACTGCCCAACATCTGTAAAAATTATGTCTAAAGCAGAACCAAACACAGGGTTTGTTACTAAACGCCAAAAAAAGAAAGCTTTTTTTTTTTTTTTTAAACAGGACGATGCATCCTTCTCACCTGGACGGATGGCAACTATGGCAAAGCGCTGTAAGCCCTGTAATTGTTGGTTATCAGCCACCCCAAGGGAAAGTTTTTCTAAGTAGCAGAGATCCCGTGGTGGGGAACAATGCTGGTGGCCTGCAGGAGATGCACACCGTGCTATGCAGCAGCCACGCCAACCTCAGACCACGCTACGTTGGCAGGTAGGAATGGTGTCTCCATTATCTCAGGCACATGGTTCACGTCCAAATGGAAAATAGTAGCAAAAATGAACAAAAACATAGCTAGCAAAAACAACCTGGAGAAGAAAAACCTGTAGTTGTTCTACAAGGAATCAAAACCTCTTTCCCACCTACCGAATGGTTCCAACACGTCTAACAAACAAAGTCTCAAGACGTCGAGGTCTCCCTCATCCCGCCTCGCCCACCGCCCCTAACAAAGCGGCCAACCCTTCCGTGCCGCCTCACACCCAAAGTTTCTCCCCCTGCAGCCGTGCGCTTGGAAGGCGTAAGAGCCATGCGAGTTCCTAAGGCAAATGGCACCAGGAGCCACGACCGAGTCCCAACACGACACCCACCGCCCTCCACCCAGCCTCGCGTACCAGCCTCACCGAACCACGCAGCCCCTCCAGGCGCTGCTCACCCCCCGGGGGACTCCCCAGCCACCTCCAGACCCCCGGCCGGGGGTGCAGGGACACTGGGGGGGCCGAGGCCGGCCGGGGACCCTCGGGTCCGGTGCCAGGAGCCCGCCGGGGCCTGCCCCGCTGGCTCGGCCGGGAGCGGGGGGGCCGCAGGCGGCGCTGCGCGGCCCTTCCCCGCCGCAGCCGTGCCCGGCGCGGGGAACGCGCCCCCTGCCGCCGCCCGCCCTCATCTCCGGCGGGGCTGCGCTGCATTTTGGGTGGGGGCTGGTATTTTTTTATTTATATATTTATTTTTTTCCTCCTCTCCCCGGCCACGCTCAGAAACCGGGAGCCACGATCCCGGATTGAACGGAGAGGGAGCTGGGTGGAAAGAAAAACAATTATGAAAAAAAAATAAACGGAGAGGGGCAGGCTGAGGCTCAGCATCACCCACACCGCGGTACTTGTTTGGGAAACCTTCCCCTCCCTTCCCCGCCCCCGGGCTGCGATCGCCGAGCGCAGGGAAGGGGAAGCAGCCCCGGGGTGCGGAGCGGGGCGTTCGGCCTCCGCTGTTCCCCCCCTGCCTTTGTCTGGGAGCCGGGGGTCGGCGGCCGGAGCCCGCGGCGGGGCCGGGCAGGGCCGAGCGAGGCGGCGCCGCCGCTGCTGCTGCTGGGCTGCATCCCGCGGCTGGGGCTCGGCGCGGGGCAGCGGCTCCGGCTCCTCCCGGCGGGCTGGGGGCTGCTGCCCGCCTGGCTCCGGCCCCAACTCCGCCACCGGGGCCCTACAGCAGCGGCGGGATGCTGGCTCCGGGACGGGTCCCCTGAGCGGCCGGAGGGAAGGGAAGCGAAAGAGGGAGGGAAGGGGAGGAGGAGGGAAGGAAGGCGGCGGCGCAGCGGTCCCCGCCGCCCGCTGGGGCGGCCTCAGCGCTTCAACGGGTGTGCGGCCGGGCACGGCGGAGGGAAGGGAAGGGAAGGGAAGGGAAGGGAAGGGAAGGGAAGGGAAGGGAAGGGAAGGGAAGGGAAGGGAAGGGAAGGGGCCCGCCCGCCCCCCTCGCAGCCCCCCAGCCGACCACCCCGGGGCCGGGTCCCGCCGGGGGGGGGAGCCAGGCCGTGTCCTGAGGCGGGCGGGGGCCGCCCGCAGCCGGGCCGTGCCGCGGAGCCGCGCACACACCTACCTGCCCGGGGCTCTCTGTCCTCGGCAGCGAGGGCGGGCGCTCCCCCGGCACCTCAGCCTCGGGGGTGTGAGCGGTGTGTGTGTGTGTGTGTGTGTGTGTGCGCCGTGTGTGTGCGGGGCGGGCGGAGCGCAGCCGGCGGCGGCGCGGGGGAGACAAAGGGGGCGGGGGGGGGCTGCGTGAGGGGGGGGATGGAGGAGGAGTAGAAGGAGGAAGGGGGCGGCTGTGGGGAGCGGGCCCCGGGGGGGGCGGCGGCGGCTTCACAGGGCTCGGGCCCCGGGGCGCGGAGGGTGCGGGAGGCGCGGGGGGGGTGCGGGGGGGGCTCTGTCTCCCCGGGCGCCCTGCGGACAATACAGCCGGGTCCCTCCTGCCCAGAACCTGCCCTGGCCAAGATGGCGGCCGAGAAAGAGCGGAAGTGACGCCAGGCGCTCATTAGCATACGGGACTCATTGTCCGGCGGGAGGGGAGGGAGGGGGCCGCGCCCCGGGGGGGGGGAGCAGAGCGGCGGTGGGTTCCCGTCGGCACTGCCCCCGCCGGGCCCCGCGGGGAGGCTCCTGGTAATGGGGAGGGGGCTGCGCTAAGCGGGGGGGTGAGGTGAGGCGGGGGGGGGGCTCTCGCGAGAGGCCCGGAGCCCCCCCGGCGGCTGAGGAGACGGCGGCGGGATCTACCCCGGCCCCGCTAGGAGGCGCCGCGCCCTGCGGCTGGGACCGGCGCCGCGCGGGTATCCCTCCGCCGCCCCCAGCCGGGACTACATCCCGGCCCGAGGGGGCCTCCCGCCGCCGCCGCCGCCGCCGCCGCCGGGGGCGCGCCCACGTGACCGCGCCGCCGCGCACGTGACCGCGCGGCCTCGTGCCGACTGCCGCCCACGGGGCGGCCCCGCCCCGCCCCGCTTGGCCCCGCCCCCTCCCTCCTCAGCGCGGCCCCGCCCGGCCCCGCCCGGCCCCGCCGCTCCCTCACACCATGGACAGCGCCGCGGGGCGGCCCCGGGCGGCGGGGAACGGGGCACCCCGGGGCCCCCAGGGGCCGGGGGCACAGGGTGAGGCCCGGCACAGGGCACGGAGGCGTCGAGCGGGGCGAAGGCGGTGCTCGGTGGCCGCTCAGGGACAAGCGTCGCGCACACAGGTGGCAGGAGCTGCTGTGGGTGTGGTACGGTGCTGAGGTGAGGGGACAAATATACGTGGACGCCGCCAATTTATCAAATTTGCCCACTTTGGGCTTGTTTCCTGCAGGCGCGCCATTATCGCTGTTAGATTTTTGGCTTCTGGTGAGCACTGCACGCACACGCCCGCACAGCAGGCGGGAGGGAGGCAGTCGGCTTCACGGGCGTAATTCCTCAGCGGTAACGGCTGAGGCACGACAGGGCGCTGCGCGCCGCCTGCCCGGCTGGGTATGGGTGGGCACGCTCGGGAGCCTGGAAGAGACGAGGCCTAATTTGATAGCTTGGTAAAAAGGTGCCGTAAGTGAAGTGGAGCAGCGGTGGCTGCTACTTCTAAAGCATACGAACTTGAAAGGTGAAGCAAAGCTCAATTCCTGCTGTACTCGGCACTCAAGGCTTTGCTACTTCAGTGACACGCAACAGCCTCACGATGCTAGAAAGAAAAAGTCTGTTTTCTGAAGTTTAAAAGCATAGAAAAATTGCTGTAACTTACTTGGACTTCATAAAACAGCAAATTCCTACATTTTTATATGACTCACATCCTGCAAATGTTTACACCACAATTCACATAAATATCTTTCATGAAGAATTTAGTGATGTTTTACGGTGTTTGTTACCTTTTTTCAAGACTTTCTAGTTCAACTGCATTTATAAGTACACTGTTGGCAAATCATACCTTTATTTCACCATGTATTTCACACTGTCTTCACATTAGTGGTCACATTAATGGAAGTACACAAAACTTACCTGCAAAAACAAAACTTGTGATTTAGCACTAAAAAAAAAAAAAGTTTCCAGAACTTGAAGTTCCTCTGTTTGGGGAAAAAAAAAAAAGTTTTGAGATCACTTTTACCTAACGTCTCTTACTGCTCAGATTTACGTTTTCTTCTCCAAATTAAAATTTTAGAAGAAAGGGAGAAACGTTTGTAGCACATTTAATATGACATTGTTACACAAACATTTCTTCTTTCTGAAAGACGAAAAAAAAGCATGACGATAAACAGTTCTTGAAGTTCTGGAGTGAAGAACGGTAACTACTGCAGTTGCCTTACCTGTTGTGAAGTTTAAGTCCATCTGATGCTTTTGGTTGTATAGAAGAATGCTTAAATGAGAAAATGAACAATGGTAGCAGAAAACTTAAATGGAGGTTACCAAGCGATAATTTAGATTTGAGGCTGCAAGACGTTCTGGGGCATTTGGTTGTGCCAAGAAGATGGGCAAGGCTGAAGCGGATAGATTTAACTGACTGTATGCGTCACCACCATAATCTAGGGTTCTAGAATGGATTTATTACACATAGAAAATAAATTTCCAAGAAAATCCAACAGCAAGAGAAAAAATGTCTAATAAGACAAAAATAGCAGAAAAACAAATCCCTGACCCACAGACCTTCAAATCTAAAAGCTGAATTTGAGAAAACATAGAAGTGCCTGAAGGTTAGAGGAACTGCATTTTATGGAACACAACAATGCCCTTGGAAATAGAAATTAGACGTGATAGATGTTTAACGGGATGAGCACAACATAAAAGTGTGTGTAAATGATACAATAGTGCAAGCAGAAATATTTTGATTTCAGGCAGGAGAAATGAACAGGCTTTTGGACATATTTTCATGTCCTGAATTCTGTTTGCAAATGAAAGTATTAATTTTGTATCTTGCGGTAGTTTATTGATACTTATCAGACACAGCCTCCAGGCTAGGCTGGCAGCCAGAACAGCCAAAGATAGAAAGTTCTCTAACCACTTCCTCAATATCCAACAATATCAAGGAATTTCCAGCTGGAAATGACATTCCAGCCATGTTATGATGATGGTACCCAGTCTAATTAGGGACAAAAAGAACACAGAAAACAAATTGGAAAGACTTTGGAAACTGGAATTTGGTGTGAGGAAATTAAATTAGGTATGGAAGGCAAGAAGAGCACCAGAAGGCAGAAATATCTACCCAGTGCACAAGGTGGGTGATTCAGGCAAAGATTTTTAAGAGAGAACAACAGGAGGGAAAGATAATGAAGCAGCAGCAGTTTGAGCAAATGGGAGCCATTGCCTGTTTCGGCATAAAGTCTGCAGTGACAGGGCTCAAATGATTTGGGGGTGAGGATACGACAGTAGATGTTGAAAGCAATCCTCAAGTGATGGACAAGATCTTCCTCTCATTTAGTTCAGTGAGAGTTTTCCAGATGATTTGCACAGTATGGCAGTTGTCAGCAGTTAGCAAGTTAGAAAAGAAAGATGAGAATAATGCAAAGCTTGTATGAGAAGATTGATTTGAAAGGTAAAATTCAAGCAGTGGGGAAGAAGGAGAAACAAAGGCGTGAGCCCATTTTTCTGCTGTGTGCACAATGCGAGACAATAGTTCATGCTAATATTCTTAATATACTTTTTGTATTATGGAAGTGGGTATTGTTTCTCACAACAGGCTATGACAACTGGAGAAATCCATAGAATCATGGCATTGTAAGAGGCTAAACACTTAACACCAGAGGGGACACAATTAGCATTCCCACGTTGAACAGGTATAATTGAAGGTGTGTTGTGCTATTGATTCAGGTCTGACTTGTGCCCGTGTTTACAATTGCACTAGTTTAGCAGCCATACTGTGTTTGTTCGAATACAGAATAACTAAGCCAACTATCAGTGGTTGTAAGTCCCTAACATAATTAATTATATAATAAATATGATTAAGGTTAATCCTCGGCAGCATTAAGATCCCTAGTCTCACAGGGCTCCATTAAGCCATCCAGCTCCTTTGTCGTTCAGACACTTCATCATCTGTCAGCATTCTCTAACCTTCCATGAAAATGACTTTAGTGAAAGTCACCAGGAAGGAGCCAAATTCAGTCTGTGTCAAGATGAAAGTAGGGAAGAACTATCCCTTCACAAACAGTACTCATTTTTCCCTTGTTTTTAAGAAAAAAATACTTACTGAGCAGGTGATAATAGCTGCTTAAGATAGATTTGCTTAGCTGGTTAGGATAACTTGGAAGGAAAGGTCGATCCCTTAGAACAGTAAGAAATTGGTATGTGGTATGCAATATTTAGATTTCACTTGGGAATCTGGTCAGTCAAGTATAATGTCCTTTGGAGGTGATGCTGCTCTGCCATGACAAACCACGGTGTTTCTGTGGATATAAGATTGACAGCTTCCAGGTTCTGTCAACACTTTCAAAAACAATGAATTCTGATTGTGGATTTAGTTAATAAAAATGTCAATTAAAAAAAATTACAAAATCACCTACCTTGCAAATCTCAATAATTTAGCATGTTCAAGCAGCTTGTCTCTTTTACCTCCCCTGCACTGAAGCTGTAATACCAAGTAATGTAATTATTTTGACAGGATCAGCCCATCAAAAGTACTGCCGTATGCCTTCTTTGCAAGAGCAAGCAGAATGGAAGACTGGACTAGAAATGAGAGCTCTCCAAGCACATTTGAGCCACGACATGAACTTCACCACATAGTAAGTAAATCTGGTTATTTTCTTTGTGGGTATCCCCCCAGTTGTTGCACAGAAGTAGTGGGCTGGAAGGGACCTGAGCGTTCTCAAGCTGTGACTGTAGGAGCTCAGTCGAGATCTTTCCTGTTCTGGAGCAAAGGTAGAAGTATCCTTTAGTGCTCAGATCTTCCCCTTCCCGAGAGCACAGCATCTTAGGAGCTGGATAACTACCCTCAGCTTCCCAGAAAGCATCAAGTTCTCAATTGTGGTTTTCTACGGGTTCACCTGCTGCTATGGGTGTGACAGGTTTGAAAAAGTCAAAACGGGGAAAGAGTTTGTGAGCCAAACATGTGTCTTTGTAATGCATCATTGGTATCAATTTCTGTTGAACCATCACCACAGCTAACCTTGCAGGAAAAACCTTACATTTTATTGTGTGTGCCCACTGCTGTTTTGTTGAGAAATCCTGATCTCTAGGGATGAGTTTTCAGACCTAATTTTGGATTAAAAGTTGTAGTTCAGTTTACTTCTCTCCGGTCCCAATATACTTCCCCTGAACAGTAACAATCACGATATATAAGTTGTTATGAATGGCCACCACGCCTGAAGAAAGAAGGTAAAACGTGGCGGGGTCAGAGGGGAGGAAATGGTCCTCCAAAAATGTTTATGCTTTACAGATGTTCCGTGATTACTTTCTTTAGTCATGACTTTTACAGCATGACACCTTGGAGGTGTCATAAAACAGTGATAAAACAGTGATATGTCATAAAACAGTGATAAAGTTTGATAAGCAATCCCTCTCATCTGCATATACTCTGTATTTACTGATCCTAATTTGCCTGCCACTCTGGAATGCTAACTGTTGAAAAGCTGTTGCTCAAGTCCAACGCGTTGAACTGAGTAGGCAATCTGTCATTTAATTCAGTTGTGCCAAGATTTCAATCCATGCTTATACTGGGAATCTTGATAGACCCTTAGATAAATATTATTGATTAGTCATTGCTATTTTTTACTGTTGATATGCAGAAGGTTGTGCAGCCTCGCAGTTGGCTTCTACACAGTCCACTGGAAAATATGTTTTATTGTGCTGCCCATATTGGCAACTAGGCACATCTTTATTGCAGACTCAGATTAAAGCTTCGTATTTTAAAAACAAACCACAACTGAAGCCAACTCCTTCCAACCTCAGATCAGTCGACTCTTCACCCTCGAGCCCCAAACCTGCTAAACTAGGGATACTGTTTTGATGCTGATTTCTGATTCAGTTGGATATGCTAACCAGGCCTTGGTTGTGTGAAGTGGTTGTCCCAGCTGTGGGATCATAATGATGTAGTCAGAGGAGTTGCATATGAAAATTTTTGTACGACTGAGTGATAAATTCCATGGCTCGGGGTATGGGACTGTATTGCGTATCCCTGGGGCAGGGCTTTGGAAGGTGTTAAGGGCATAAGGAGACCACACAGCTGCTCACAGTTCAGCTGCCACACCGTATAGTTGATGGGGTGATAAGTCCTCTGACAAAAGGTGGTATCAACTTCAGGAGCCCCCAGTAGTGTTTCATCTCACAGCTCGGGCTTCAGTTTGTCCAATAAAAAAGTTCACATCAGCACAGGCCTGCTTAGGTCACAGCTCTGACTGGGGACTCACAAACCACACAGAGCGCAAGGACCTCACGTATGTCAGGGATAACCTTATGCCCTGCTGTGTAAAACTCCATGCGTAACTTCGCAACCTGTTCTTCTGTAACTTCAAATCTGTTGGGACGACACTCTTGAAGTTTAGCACATGCTTGGGTTGTTTCCATGGGTTTGTGTGTAAGACTTTTCACACACCACCTTGAATTTCTAGTCCACAATAACAGAACAAGAGGTCTCCTTCCCATAGCTTTGCCCATCTGCCAAAGGAAATATTTGCTGTTCGGGGAAAGGGTGTATTACCGGTATAAAATGTGTTACCTGCTCCCCCCTCTACATTAAACATGTCCAAACAAACATATCCATGATTTGCACAGATTTAAGCCAGGAAGGAATTAAAGCTCCTGTTCTTGCCAAATGATTGAGTTGCTTGCAGACACAGATTCTTAAGGAAGTATAATGGAGAAAGTAAAGTACATTAGCAGAGTATTTGTGCTTTCATAGGAAATGAATATGGATGTAATTAAGAAAAGCTGATTTATGTGGAACTGTAAAACCAGGGACATAGAATGAAAAATTCCCTGTAAATATCAATTCAGTGTTTTGTGGTGGCCAAAACAAGGCAAGCCAAGTATTGCAATGGGATTAAGGAAGGAACTGAAACCTAAAATGTGACCGTATAAATCCCTAGTACATGAATATTTGAGACATTGTGTGGAGTTCAGGGCACCTGGTCCCTAAAGATAGAACTGTAATGTGCTACTGACATTTTGAGAATAGCAAGGTGTGGGGTGGCTTCTGTCTGAGGGACTTTAAAAGAAAAACAGGACTGAGTACGATGAGGGGATAAGGAGGATCTATAAAATAATACACAGGAAAAGGGAAATGGGAAACAATAGGGAACATCCGATGAATTTATTAGGTGATAGGTTTGAAATGAAAGGACTTCACAAAATACACGTGTAAATTGCTGAACTCCCTGCCACAGGATGCTGTAGAAGCTAGGACTATAAATTGATTCAAAAAGCAATTAAATCCTTAGAAAGCACCAGAAGCCATTAAAAGGTCCAGGCCCTCTCAATCTCTGGCTCCAGAAGACCCCGTACAGCCCGTTGGTGTAGTTGGGCAAAGATCACAGTAGCTGTTTCTTACATGCTTTCATTCTGCAGCTGTTGTTGAGCACTAAGAGACAGCACGGACCTTCTTGTACAACTGCCTTCTTAATTTATAGGCCATTCTTTCCCCACAATACATATTCTTTCAAAAAAATATTTTTTTTTTTACTAAGAATTTATATAGGTGGTTTATAACTTGTTTAAAAGAAGCTGAGAACAAATTCAGGTAACTCAAAGGATTTATATTAACAGAAACTCAAAACCACCAGAAGTAGCACTAAATGAAGGCTGTTTTACCCCATGTCTTGTTTAAAAGATACAAGCTTTATTAAAGAAGGCTTTGTATTAGAACTCTGGCCACTGGCTACAGTTTTACAATATTTATTCTCTGTGAACTTTCACAGCAGTGCATACAGGAGAAAAGGTCAGAGTTAAAGTGCAGTCTTGGAGCTTGTTTTTGTAAAGTTTTCCTACGTACAGAACACCCGTTCGAGTGCTGGTGAGGCTCGGACGCGCTCAAGCACAGGGAATACTTTAGAATCAGATGGCTTTAGTCACCTCAGGGGAGAAACTATTTGGAAAGAAAGTACAGAAGTCTGAGATGGCAGAAAAGCTGAAGGGAAAGGCTAGTTAGGTCAAGTCTGGGCAAAGATTCTGTGTGTTTGTTTTACTCAGCATTAGCACAATACGAATTTATGATTCTCTCCTCTGCAAGTGCATGGAGGGTCAAACACAGAAACAGAAGCTACTTCTGAAGTTGAGGCTTTTAAAACGTGCAGTAAGGGAACTTTAGAAAGTGCATTCAGTATTTAGTGAGGTACCTGTAGCCCACTCCCCTTTCTGAAGAAAGGGTCTTTGGCTAGGGAAAAAAAAAAGTTTTCATGATATATACAGTAAAATACGCATGCGTATCCATTGCCTGCTAACTCAAGGAAAGCTCGCAGAGCTGCTCTGCAGCCAGCAGTGACATTAACTTTGCTTCTGTCCACTGGATCCACGTTTTATTAGGTCCTTTCAGTAGCATTTTCTAAGAGTAGCTTGATGCAGGCAATTAAATCAGTTTCACTCTTGTGACCTTTTCTCGTCTCAGAATGTACTGCAGAATGCATCTTTCTGCTTGTGTACTGATGCCATAAAACACTTGCTTTAGTTTCTTTATGCCATTTTTCTTTATGATAACCTAAATTCTGTTGCCTTTACGCATAATGAGAAACATTATCTATTTATCTAAAAACCAAATATAGCCCAGTTATGCTTCAAACTTGCATGTACTGAAGCACAAAAAATACACTGCACATAATGATCCTAATTTATATTTAAAAGCAACTTACTTCAAATGCCATCTCATAAGTAGATGACTTTGCAATGAAGGGAATTTACCAGGTAGTTTTCATAAAAAAAAAAAAACACGCATGTATATTCTAATACCCAGCAGCTAGATCACAAATAACTAATATTACTTTAGTTACATGGAAGTTTGAGAAATATATGATCTTGCTGAGGCTCAATATGTATTCTAGGAAATGGTTTCTAGTTGTATGAAGATGCAAACAAACTTGTAAAAACTATATGGTAATTAAAAATTTTGTACCTATTTTAAACTTACAATGTTTATTTCATGGATGCTCCGAATGAAACATAAATAGATGAAACCTATTCACATGAGAGTTCAGTGGTCCTTCAGGCCCAGAGATTTCTGTATATATTATTAGATCAGATTAGCCTGCACCAAATTAAATTATAGAGAGATGAACATAATTTGCTGGGAAAGTACAGGCAAATGTCACAAAATGTACAGTTAAGTCACTGTAATCCAGTTACAGGTAGATTCAAAACCTACAGCTACCTTTTTTTATTATTTTAAAGCATTTATTATTTGAAAACATTTGTTGTGAGTACTCAGAAAAGAGGAAAAATAGCAGAATCTGTACAACTTCACTAGAAAACAAAGGAGTATCTTTAATTAAAACAATCCACTAGAAAATAAGTTTGGATTTTGAAGTTTTTTTGTCATTGAGTTGGATAATTTCTTAAAAATAAATAATAAATTCACATTTCAGATAGTTATGTACAGACTTTTTACATTTTTTTAATATTAACAACTGCATTTAGTGTATTAGAGGAATGCAAACAAATACAAGTGAAATAAGTACAATCATTAAAGTATTTGTTGTTTCTCCTCTCCCCCCATTTTCTGAGATGCATATATTAACAGAACTATCCTTCCTCCCCCCCAGAAAAAATGCAAGGATGTATTTTTCTCGTATACAAAGCCATTCTCAGAACAATTTCATCTTCCTGCTTGCTCCTTTAAAAAAAAAAAATCCTCCCTAAAAATGCATATTTGATTGCAAGTTCTTCAGCATTTCTGAGTTCTGACTAGGTCAAATAGTGAGACAGGAAAAAAAAAAACCAACAAAGCAGCCAACAGTATTACACTGTTTGTATTTTTTTCCCAATCAGGATCTGGAACAAGTATAGATATTACATTGCAAACTGTTACTTGATGTAAGAAAATAATCTCGGATATCTTCAGTGAGGTTCTCTATTCAATTGGGTTTTCTATCACCCTAAAGTTGTGCGATATGTTATCCTGTCTTAGATTCTAAAAATGTTTATTTTTTAAAGAAAATAGGAAAAAAGAATTATCTATTTCTGGACATGCACACGCAATACAAACTATCCCAAAGTGATTCTCTTTCTTATCCCAAGAATATTCTGTATTTCTGGCCTAGAGGCAAATTTAAAAAGAACAAACACTGTACTCATCCGTACCTTCCTCTTAAACTACACAAGTCATCAGTTCTGTAGAAACACCTTTATGTTTTATATCTGCTCTAACATAGATTACATCTGCATCGAGGAAAGAAAGGGAACTAACTAGTATATATTTAACATACTATCTGCAAAACACAGAACGAAGATAAAAAAAATTAATATTTTTTAAGGTACTTGCTCATCTTTATTTCAAATTTATCTTTAACTTCTGCTGAATAATGATTCATTTCTAAATGCATAATACAATTTAGCTTTGTGTTCTTTATTAGACTTTTTTTTTTTTTTTTTAAAAAGGCATAGGGTATTAGTCTTTACTTTGACTAGTTTAATGTGCAGTTCATTTATCACAGAGGATCTTCTGGTCACCAGGCAAATTACCAAGCTTCTGCTATTACATGCTAAAAGCCACACACAGGTCAGAAAATGTTTTTATCCTAAATAAATTTTTTTAGAAAGTCTCATGTTGTAGCAAACAAGGTCAAGAGTCCCTTTAAGAAGGAGACTATTTCATTGCCTCCCAGTTTAGATTCTCCATAGACACGGTCCACAAATGAAATAGGAACCTGTTGAAACAAGGAAAACTATTTTTAAGGTTCAAAACCTAAATAACCAGAAATTACGTTAAAAAAAAAGAGAGAGAGAGAGAGAGAAAGAAAGGCAAAACCCAGACATCAAACTACGGCACTTTTATATGGGGGAATTCAGAAAGCACCAGACTGGCTTCCTTCATCTCAGTTCTTCTTACCAATGACTTTAATGATGGCCCATAGCTGGGTAGCATGAAAATATTTGGTTTATCACCTTTAAAGATGATCCAAAGACGTTACTCAGTGGTTGGATGATACAGCAGTTAGAACAAACTCAAAAGCCTAAGTACGGTAAAAGTCCAGGGGCTCAAAGTGAACCTTCATCACTTTCCCTGTTAGCTAAATAAAGTAACTTTAAGAAAATGCCTCTGGAAAGCAACCATCTCCTGCCATCCTGAAACAGTATTCTGTTCAACCTCATCACTGACTAGAAGATGACATCTGAGTATGGCAGTTAGGGAGTATTTTTACAAGCAATACCTACCTTTGTCAGTCTTTGACCATTTTACAGGTTATTTACAGGATAAAAAATCATTTAAAAGTTATTTTGTTTCCCTTACTTAAGTGATCATACTGTCCAGATTAACTCACTACTCAAAGTGTGAGGAACGCACTCCTTTTCGGTAATTTGACCACGTACAATGACGTATGACAGATCATTTTGCCAATACTGTAACAGAATATTCAAAAATTTCCATATATGTTTGTGTGTGAAATCAAGATACTTCAGCTAAAATAAAGAATTGCATTTGCAAAAGTCATTAAAAACTGGCTTAGTGTTTGCTGGCAGTTTCAACCAGAAATCATCCGGCAAGTGGAACACAAAAATTACCACACCCTTGCAGCTGTGCCAGGACTGAGGATTTCTCAAAATTCTAAGCACATCAGTCCATGGTAGAAGAGAAAACAGGGAAAGAAGACAGTTAAGATATAAAACAAGGCATGAGGATAGACTTAATGATTTTGGGTTTCTTAGTAAGGCCCCTTTTGGTAATCCCAGTAAGCATCACGGCACCTGGGGACAGTTGATCTAAGGGGCAGGGCCAGAAATCACTGAGGACAGTCAGCTCAGGATGTCAGATGCGGTATTTTGTGACCAGTGATGGAAGAACCATTTATATCTAATCTACCAAGAAGTATCCAGTCTTCCCCTTCAGTATAGGGATTAACCACCTGTGTTGTTGCTGAACTTTGCCGTTCTTGCATGGGAAGCTCTGTTATTAGTCTTAAAGGAGGCATTTCCAGAAGGGCATGTTCCATGTGCCGTGGTACATTTCACTTACGGTACAGAAACGCAGCAAAAGGAAACAGGGGTGCGTGTAGCTTGTGTCAGTTATCTTACCACCCCTTTGTTTCTTTTAGACTAGCAGGTCTTAGAAATCTTCATTTTTAACTTTGCGTAAGAAATGTTTAACCCTCATGATTGTACACATTTTACAACTGCATGAAAAACTCCTATTCCTCCTGTGGTTACAAAAGCAGCATCTGCAAACCAGGAATTAGACATGCAAGCGTCAACTCTTCTGAAATGTCAGTATCATTATTTGGATAATTATAAACTGTCTAGGAATCGTAACTATTGGTCAGGAAATATTGTATCAATGGACTTAATGGAAAATTATCCTGCCCCGGGAAGTTACAATATAGAGATGATAGAACAGTGTAAAAACAAACAAACAAAAACCCCCAAAGTAATAAAATAATCTTATATGCAGGTCTACGTTAGCAATCTGAACACTGTCAAGTTTGTTACAGATATCACAAAGGATATCTTAAAAGATATCTTTAAAGCAGTGCTGAAGCAGAAAAATGAAGCAGCTCTTCAGATGTTAGAACTCTTCCCACACAGGAGAAACCAAAGGAGGAAGGAAGATTGGGAATGTTACATATGAATTGTGGAGGACAGCATAACTGACCTGTGACAGAGCCCATGTCACAAACCTGACTGGTACAGCAATCTGTACCTACATTTAAATGAAAGCATAATATACTTATCAGGACTTTTACTATACCTCTCCAATAGTATATCCTAGCTGTCTGGCCCGAACAATCATTTCCATCTGGAAGACATATCCTTTAGAAACACATTTTTCCATTAGTTTCTGTAAGACTTCTTTTCTGTATAACCTGTAAATGATTACAGAGAAAATGAAACCTGAAACAGTTGAACTTCAGAAATCAACATACCGCGTGTAGGAATCTTAACTGTAATCACTCATTCATATCATCACTGTTTTAAAAAATCATTAACAAAGTGATAGGAGCAACAGTTCTTGCAATCTGGTCTGCTATTTCTTACACCCTTTTCAAACAGACGTCATAGTCCTCTGTAAAGGTCTGTTCTTACTCCAGTTCCTTGTTTATCAGTTTCTTAATTTCAAATAGACTTTATGACATGAATACCAGGCCCATACCTGAAACTCCCTGTTAAGTCTGATGCACCCGGCCTCAGCAAAACCTGAGTTATAAAATTGGCTCCACGACTGCGGAAGAAAACACAAATGTCAAAATTACCCAGTACATAATTCCGAAAGATCATGCAGAGTTTCTAGAAAATAAGTAAATATCAAAAAAGAAACTTTTAATTGCTTAGGAGGAAACAATTGTATTCCTAATATATTTTCACTGTTAGATTTGATTAATAAATGTTTGTCTTAAGTCAAATCCCATCATTTTGTTTTTCAAATGCAAATGATTAACAGATTATTGAACTTTATGAAGGAAAAAATAATTTTTAGAAGTTAGTTTTACAGTCTGTTTATAGTAGAATTGTCAGTACAACCACACACTGCGTTACAGTACAGAAGAAATAAATTTGACAACAGACAAAATTACATTTTTCCTCTAACGTTCACTAAGAGAGAAGAATAAAATTGCTTCCTGGACGAATGTTAGACTTGGATTTAGAAAAGCACGATTCACTTTTGGTTTGCTCTGGTTTCATAGTATAATAAGGAAAAGCTCCACAGATGAAAAATGTTGCAAGACTGAAAAGTCATTCATGACTATGTTGCTCAGGGCTATATTACATACAGATGAGATGTCCAACTCCTTCACATTGTAGTGTTTGATACAAAAGGACTTCTCTGTAACACCCATTACTCTCTTCTTTCTTTGTTTTCTTTTTTTCTTCTTCCCTTCAGGGATGGGTGGGAGGAATGTGTACAGTGTATTTACATTCACAGAAAACTAAGCACTTACTCTAGCCGTTAAAAAAAGGGAGAAATCCAAATCCTTGTGATACCTAATCTGTGATACCTGTGTCTCCTAATCAGACTTAACACTTCACCTCCAAATTCTTTACAGTAAAAAAAAAAAAAAAAAAGAACAACAGCGTTAAGTTATGCCTAATCTCTTAAAACATGTAGAAGAGAAAAGATGTTATGCAGAAGAAATTTGTTGATTATCTGATGAAAATCTGTGAGCCCCTATAAACGTGAGATGCCAGCCTCCATGTGCTTATATGACCTCGATACAGTTTTCTTCTTCTTTGGGGGTGAAACTTTTCCTTGGTGCTGACTGTAACCCTTTTTCAGTAAGGTCTAAGTAATGATTTATTGACATCGATCATGCCAGATAATTCTTAACTTCTGGCAAATCAGAGTGTCAACAGAGGGGTTTAGCAAGTCATTTACTGTTGAGGGAAAGGACCACTGCAGCTCTTAAAGCTAACTAAACATGCCTTTCAAACTTGAGAAAAGCGTCAGTCTCAGCTCATTCTTTGGATGACAAACCTGAAAAAGTGTCCCAAATCGACATTTTTACACTGTATCAACCAATTTCTCAAATGGAGACGGATCAATAAGTTCTTTGTTATTTTTAATTGAAGAACCTACAGATTGTGCATCCTCCTATTATTTAACATAATTTTGCAGTACCCAGTACAATTGACTAAAGACTCAGTTCAGTTCACACCGATTTACTGGAGTTCTGTACTTGGCATTTTTAATTTCTAAACAACAAATTTATGTGTAAGTATCTAAAAAATACTAACCTGATTAACTTTCTTTTCAAATCCCAGCCATGTACTCCTCCATTTCCTTTATATCTTGTACCAGACACAATATCAAAATTGCCTTCTTTCTGCTTTCTATAAGCAATTGATTTCATCAGAACAAAACAGGAACAATATTTGTATAAAGTCAGTATAAATTTCAAAATAAGAATGATCACTCAATACAAATTCTATACTTTACAAACCTTTAAACAAATAAGTACAGAAGACAGGAAAACAATAGTAAGGGTGGTTATGGTACATTATGCATTTAAAAATGCTTAATTGATCTCTTATAAAGAACAATCTCAGAGTAGCTTATTTTCAAAGCAAGTCTCTCTAGTATAAAAACAAAGGTAAGACCAAATGCTGATTTAGACATTTAAATTACACAAACATAAGTAAGGGGAAAAAGAAAGAGGTCTGGAACTATCCATACCATGCCTAACTGATGCAGAACCTTATCTAAAAGTTGTAGGCCTCTGGTACTACCTAGTAAGAAAGTTGAAAATTATTGAACTACCCTTAGCCACCATCATAATGCCTGTTTACTGCTTCTCACAAATTGAAATCTTACAGAGAGAGGAAGATAAGAGGTAGGCGGACAGGAGAGAAGTACTTCACAATTAACTGAGGACTGGGTCCTCCAATCAGTATCCCTACACACACACGAGATCATTAGAAAAATAAAAAATAAAAAAGATTATCTTCTAACCCTAATGATCTCCTCGTGCATGTGTGTGTGTGTATATATATATATATATATACACACAGCTTTTCAAAGCTGAACAACCATTACAAGAACGAGAAGTACTTAGCCACACATGTTCTCTGTTAGTTTAAACTCGGGGATCTTTGCTCCAGTTCGAAGCTAATTATTTTTTCTGTTCTATTTTGGAACAAATCTAACTAGGTCCAATCACTTTTATTTGAATTCTTGCCTTTACAGTTTTCTCCCTAGTTAGACAGCTATACAATAATCTAAAGCTTTCCAGTTTTACTACAAAACAATAAATGTTTAGAAGTCATTCACTTACACAAGAACTAGCACCTACCTGATAAACTCTGGAATAAATTTTGGCTGAAATAGAAAGAAAACAGATGAGACGAGATAAAAGAAAGGGGGATTAATGAATATTTAATTACAACAGATTAAAAACAGTACATAAAATACAACTTACATGGTGAGAGAGGTCAGCATCCATAATAACAATAAAATCCCCAGTGGCGTACTTCATCCCATGAATGTATGCAGTGCCTGATGAAAACAACATAGAAGTAATTTCCCTCAGTATTTTAACATATGCAATCTTCTAGCCAGTCTTCACTTATTTTCTAAACTCTTTAAGTTCTACCAGAAAAGGATTAACTAAATACTCCTAAAATTTATTTTAAAATGATAAATCAGAGGTCAAACACTAAAACCGCTTCCCCTTTTCCTATAATTTCAGTACTAGATTTTAGAAATATAAGTCTTGTCAAACCCTACTGCACTACAAATGCATAGAGAAATGACTTGATAAGTGGGTCACTATTTCAAATAGCATTCAGAAGCACCACAGGCACTTAAGAGCTATAAAAAACTGGGAATGGGATACAACGAAATAATCACAGGGTTAAAAAAAAAACAACTGTTCTATACTCAGGATTTCCTATTAGTAGCATATACATTTTGATTTATTCTCCTTGACACCATGAATTATATTCCTGAAAAGATTTTTTTCCTTCCTTATAGATTTTGTGTTTTATTCATCCTGAATGAACTGATGTAGCTCTTTGATACAAGCAAGTTTTGCTATTAGAGCTTTCCTCAATAATGGCAATTTCTGATCTGAGTCAGATCATTCAAAGATAGCACTGCTTCCGAGAACAGTACAGCAGCATAACAGAGATTAAAACCTCTTCATTAATCCACATTATTCTCTTAACTTCATAAGGAATAGATAAAACTGAAAACAAAACACTCTTAACTGATGTCCTTAGCAGGCAGTGTCACATGAAATTAAACTCCTGGTTAATGAACAACCTGTCTTTCCTTTCTTTCCCATGTCATTTCCAAAGTTACACAGTAGAAGTGTTACAGGTTTGCGTATTGTGTAGGATTGTTTAACATGGTACTTGAAAAAATTTAAATCAATCAGCTTATGCTATAATACCAGTCAAATTAGGACAAAGGCTCAAAAACCAGAAAACAGAAAAAATAAGATGTGTACACTTCTTAAAGTTTCTTAGATAAATGAGAGATGTAGAAAGAAGTATGAAGGTGAATTTAGACAATTCAGTTTTCAGAAAAGGAGAACTTTGGTTTTGTCAGTGGAATGGAGAAAGTTGTTAGCTGCAGTACTCGGTACGTAAGACACCTGAAACGTTTTACCAAATGGTTGCCAAGATGTATAGAAAGACAGATACTGATTTCCAATAAACCAAAAATGTACTGCATTTTATCATTTTTTCCATTCCTATTATAAAAGAGGAGAGAGAAAAGAATCCGCGACGTGAATCTTAACAAAATGAAACATCTCCACTTTATTTTAGGACGGCTTCGATACTGCCAATTTTAATGTCATTTACGACCTCCTAAGGGTGCTTTTTCGGAAGCAAAGAAAGACAGGCTTGACTTAGACTTTCTGTGAAATAGAAAATCAGATCTACAAAATTGCAGTCTTGCGTCATTCCATGAAAACTTTAATGATTTAGCTCAATGGCACAAGACTGGCTCCCAAATTACCGAGGGCTTCTGGAACACAATGAGTAACTTTTGTAATGCACTTCAAAGGCTTCAGTTCGTGTGTGAGTTAACAGGTGAGGCAATACTTAGTAGTTTGAATGTTAGACATCTGTCAGATACGCATTTTTTAAAATTTATAGTCATAATTAAACCTAATTGAACAGTTACACTGAAATGAGCTGACAGTGAAGAGTTCTGACAGAGGAGTGTCCCAGGCTTGGAGACTGCATAAGTTATGGCCCACTTTTTGAACCATCCTGTACACGGGTAGATGCCACAGAAAGCACCACTGTCTCCTCTGAATCAGTAGGGTCCATACAGAAACGGCAGCCACTCTTGTAAAAGGTACTTCTTGTCTCAATCCGTGTCCCTTATTCTGTAATCAGCAAATGCTGTGTGGGAAGAGAAGAGGCGCACGCTAACAGGAAAGCATAGTTGTACAGAACAGCAGTCACCGCAGGCTTCAGGTCTGAGGTTGTGGTTAACTTGCTATAAATAAATACACTGTGATTTTTACGTGCATGCTTTTTAACTTCGTTCACTTATACAAGCTTGTTGAAAACATATTTCTAGACTTGGGCTTTACTTTGATTCTTCTGGAACTTTATATGCTAGAATCAAACACAATATAACTTTTTTTTTTAATTTAAACTACAAACCAGACTTAATAAGGACTTACCAAGGCCCAACTTCTTTTCTCTGGGTCTTAAAAGCTGCAGGATACATTAAAATACGTATAAATTAATTGAGGAACAGTTCTAAATTACTTTTAGTGACAACTTAAAATTCCGTATTTTCAGTATAAGAACACCTTAAAAGCTCCTTTTCACTTTTAGAAACGTTAATACACAAAAATAAATTAATCTGACAAAATGTAAGAGAAACAAACCATTATTTTAAACAGGTATTTGATCAGGTCACATTTAAAAACAAACTCCTTATAAGCTTTACTTGTATTTTTGCAGTAAAAAAAAAATAAAAAATTAAAAGTACCATCTCTGTAATTAAAGGATTTCTTCAAATTCCACTATCAAATGCATATGTATGAATTTAAACAAAGGCCTCCCCAGTACCATTAATTTAGGGAATGGAAAACACTAACAGTGAATATTTTAGCACGTTCCCCAGCATGATTTAATATACTTTTAGTACTGAATATAAATTTCAAGATTTTCATGTGCATACAAGGTATAACCCATGGATACTGACTTTTAGATCTTGGCTAATTTTGTTACCTTATCTGAGAGGTTATAAGTAATGTGAGTCAGAGACAAGGGAATTGAGGAACTAGTAATCATTAGTCCTTCTAATAATTCATTATTTTGAATTTTGCTCCCCCCCCCATCTTTTTCTTTAATAGTCAAAGTTGAGTAATAGTTCTTTAATAGTAAAAGTTTAGAAAAAAAAAATCACTTCAATGCCTTGTTTACTCCCTAGAATGCATTGTCCTCTCCAGCTATCTACATACCACATTCAGTAAACGTAACTTAGTAAACAAGAAGCCCCGTGAAATTATTTGGATGGAACCCCCTGAGGACAAATCAGAACACTGAATTTGCTTGGGGAAAAAAACAAACAAACAAAAACCCAACAACAAATACTTTTAAAAGCTTTACACTCACACAGTAATAGATTGGAAAAGAGTCTGACACTGCTTACAGCACAAGACTCTGTCAAACTCAAAGTTGAGTTTTTACACTCTTCTGTGATAAAGCTTTTATCCCCCCAAAAAACTGGCTTTAATGATGCACAAAGTATAAGTAAACGACAATATCTTGTTATATATAATTGATGGCTCTATATTAATATAATGGAAAGAAAACAACCAAACATTACTCTTGTTATTGAGAAATGCAACCAGACATTAAAAATAAATCCCACAACCAACTAGCTTCCCATTTTTTAATTTTCCAATTCCTGCAGCCACAGAAAGCGAAACACAGCTGTATCCAAACCTCACCTTTCCCTCAGGCGTGCACAAAGTACCAACCAAACACCGTTCATTATTCAGTAGCACACGAAGTACTGAGAACTTCTGTAAGCGTTAATTTATGATTGTGCGTATGAGTTCATAATGCTGGTAAGCAGCTGCAGGACTGTTGCAGTTTTACGTTTGCTAAAGTGGAATGCAAAGCTTAAGTAACTTGTTTTTAAAACAAGTAACTTTATATCCTTGTTTAAGGAGGTAAGGAAAGTCAGCGCAGGATCCAGGGACTCTAATTCGAGTTCTTTAAAAGCGTCAAGTGCTTTCCAATACAAAAAAGAAAAACCAAACAAAGCACGCAACTCACTATTTTATCTGACCCATATATCTTTTCCAGCTGTTTAGCAACTTCCTGCGTCCCGTCCGGGCTTCCATCATCAATGATGATAATTTCAAAGTTGTCTCCACTGAAACGAGAATTATTTTTAGGCGAACAAGCGGAAAGTCCGGTTTCGCTGCCTCCCCCGCCCTGTAAGGCGCGACACCAGAGTGGAGCAGGGGGCGATTTCCCAACGGAGGCTCCCGCGGCGGTTCTTACTGGGACCAGGAGCCTGCGCTCACTGGGGTGATTCAGCGTCGCGCCTCAAGCCGAGGTGCCTCGCGCCACAGCACTCGGCAGCAATAAAAACACCCTGCGGCACCCGGCACCCCCCGTACCTCTCCTGGAAGGTGCGCACGAGCAGCCAGACGACGAGCGGCAGGTTGTGGCGCTCCTCGTATGTGGGCAGCAGCACCGACACCTTCCCGGCCCCCGCCGCCATGTCGCGGCGCTGCCCGCAGCCGGCCCGCCCGGCCGATCGGCGGCGGCCGGAAGCGACCGGCCGGAAGCGGAAGCGGGCCCGGGCCGCCATTTTGTCCAGCATGGCGGGCGGAGAGGAGGCCGTGCGGCTGGGCGCCGAGATCGAGCGGCGGGAGCGGGAGCTGCGGGGCCTGCGGGAGCGGCTGGCCGACGTCCTGGCACGGGAGAGCGGTGGGGATGCTGAGGAGGGGTCCGCCGGTGTTACCGCCGCCGCTTTCCCCGCCGAGCTCCCTCCCCTGCCCGGCCAGGCCTCGCTGAGCGCCGCCGCCATCCTGCGGTACAGCCGGCAGCTGGTGCTGCCCGAGCTGGGCGTGCGGGGGCAGCTGCGCCTCGCCCGCTGCTCCGTGCTCGTGGTGGGCTGCGGAGGGCTGGGCTGTCCCCTCGCGCAGTACCTGGCTGCGGCCGGCATCGGCCGCTTGGGGCTGGTGGACCACGACGTGGTGGAGACCAGCAACCTGCACCGGCAGGTGCTGCACGGGGAGGCCCGCCGGGGGCTCCCCAAGGCCGTGTCTGCCGCGGCGGCCCTGCGGCTGCTCAATTCCACGGTACATTACGTGCCTTACTGCGGCGCCCTCAGCCCGAGCACCGCCCTGGAGCTGGTGCGGCAGTACGACGTGGTGGCGGACTGCTCCGACAATGTCCCCACCAGGTACCTGGTGAACGACGCCTGTGTCCTGGCTGGGAAGCCCCTGGTGTCCGGCAGTGCCCTCCGGCTGGAGGGGCAGCTAGTGGTGTACAACTACCAAGGGGGACCCTGCTACCGGTGTCTCTTCCCCAAGCCCCCCCCGCCAGAGACAGTGACAAACTGTGCGGATGGAGGGGTGCTGGGTGTTGTGCCAGGCATCATGGGGTGCATTCAGGCCTTGGAAGTGTTGAAGATAGCCTCGGGAATGGGTTCCTCCTTCAATCAGTTCATGCTGATGTTTGATGCTCGGGAAGGGAAATTTCGCAACATCAAGTTAAGACCAAAGAAAGCAGACTGTGCCGTTTGTGGGGACAACCCGTCTGTCACTCGCCTTCAGGATTATGAGGCGTTTTGTGGTTCTTCTGCAACAGACAAATGTAGGACTTTACATCTGCTGTCCAGTAAAGACAGGATATCTGTAGAGGAGTACAAAAAACTGTTGGATGAGCACGTTCCTCATGTATTGTTAGATGTTCGTCCCCAGGTTGAAGTGGATATCTGTCGCCTGGCACATGCTGTCCACATTCCTTTGAGTAAATTAGAGGAAAAAAGTGAAGAATATTTGGAATACTTAGAAAAACGAATTTGTGAAGAAAAGCAGAGAACTAATGGCCAGACATCTTTTCCTGTATATGTTGTTTGCAAATTAGGAAATGACTCCCAGAAGGCAGTAAGAATTATTCAGGAGTTACCTGTCAAAGAATATGGTCCTGTATTAGCTAAGGATATTAAAGGGGGGCTCATGGCTTGGGCCAGTAAAATTGACCCAACATTTCCTCAGTACTAGAAATCTAAATGGCAAAAAAAAAAAAAAAGGATATTCACAGTAAATGCAGGGGGTTTAAATGTCTCTGTGTAGTGTCTATATCATGTAGAGATATAACATGGTATTTCTGTCTTCCATGTCTACTATTTTTTTAAATATATATTTGTTGGTGTCTGTTTTTATATAAAAATATGAAATACGTGGAAATAAATAATTTTCACTATTAAAAAACAACCAAGAAATTTTGGAATGACTGCTTAATTGTGCAAGTGATAATTGAGAATTACTTCTAATTATTACAGCCTTGAGAATGACCTAGCACAAGAGTCTAGCGTTGAAAGTTTTTACTCATTCTCCTAACTGGCCAACATAAATTGAAGTAATATATATAGTGGGTTTAAAAAAAAAACAACAAAAAACACAACACAACAATAACTGTTAATCTCTAGCTGATCAGTAGCACTATTAAACCCATCATAGGGAATTGCCAAGGAAAAGTCCACGCTGACAAGACTTTCAGTCCACATCTTTCAGCTTCTTTCAGCAGCACTGTGTATTTAGGAAAGAGAAGTGCTCACTGCGAGTAACGGTCAGGGTAGAATTACTGCCAAAGTGACAGAGAAAACCAGACTAAAATCTGTTGTCAAATTTTCTTTAGAGCCAAAGGCAGACCTGAGATTCTGGTATTTCTACAGGGGGCTCTTAAGCTTTGGTGACTCCTCACTAGCTTAGGTAGGAAAGCCAAAGCCGAAGGGTTTTTCAAGATGTGCTTGAATGTGACCACCAAGTGTAGTTTATGTGTAGTTCCTGTATAATCGACCACTTCATTCCTTTCATACCATGATCTTTACAGGCCTAGTTTCTCTGGATTTTGGTAATTTTGATAATAGTGCCCACAGTCTTAAGAAATTGAGTACGTGATGTATTTGAGTAAAATCAGTTTTTGTGTAATTGGAATATTAAATACCATGAAGGTTAGTCTGTGACTAGGGAGTTTCAGGTGTATTTGAGGTATTTATATACCTGTCAAGAACTTCAAAAGCCAGCCATCCTCATCTGTGGGCTGGCAACAAGTGTTTGCTTCAGCTTGTACAGCAAAAGTGAAGTTATGCCATAGTAATTATCTTAGTAATAAAGATGTGGGTTTCCTTAAATTTCTAAGGAGGAAAACAGCACTCGTCATGACTAATCTTTGCATTATACAAGAGCGAAAAAAAATACTACTGATAATTTAGTTATACCTTCTTTTATTTTAAAGTGGCTTACTACAATTTGGCACAGGAATTGAACAGGAAACAACTTCCTGTTGGATATTTAGGATAATGAAAAGTGGTTGCAGCGTTTGTTCAGAATTGCTGCCTTTGAATCCCCATGTAGGTCTGTGAGAGAGCTTTATGGTTCAGGCACAGACTTAAGTATCTAAACTTGCTTTGTCCTGGGACATGGTTGTTATTTCAAAGCAGAGTAAATCAAGCTGGTCTAGCTTTCAGGGAAGTCTAAAAAGTATTTCGTACAAAGCATTGATGTGTCTTGATAAGCTAAAAGCCTTATTTTGGTGGCAGGAGCCTCTCGTCTCAAAACTCCAACAAATTCAGTACTGATCTAAAACTGAAGTGTATAAATAAAAATAAAACTAATAATATTGTTAGACAAATCTTTAAGGGACTACGTCCAAAACAAGTTCTCAGAGTTCATGTACTGGAATTTTAGGTGTGTGAACACCTAGCATATTCTTACACTATTTGCAAGCATAATTTTGAGTTAAAATTTAACTGTTCAAAACAAAACTATGCACTTGGTGCTTGTAATACTGCAAGCACAAGTTTACCTTTTTCTCTTTTTCAATATGAAAGTCCTAAGCTGTCATTTGTAAAAACTATATCAAAAAATTTTTGAGGGTGTTTGCTAGGTGGCACTGCAAGTTAATAAACCGAATCATTCCCTAGTCTGTAAAGATGCAATTCAACCTTAGTAAGAGCTGAGGTGCATTTGTAGCAATACAAAGTTATACATTTCTTTTGAAAAAAGACCAATGAATTTCTTTGGAAAACAAGAACTGAACTTGCAGACCCGATGCATCAGAACAAGACCATCTGATGTGTCTGTGCCTGGAGCTCAGAAACACTCCTGTGGTAATAAAACTGGATTGTGAGCCTTAGTGTCCCACATAGTGCTGTGGGAATATATATATTTTTATGTCTGTCTTCAGTGTTTAAAAGCTAAAATAAAAAGAAAAAAGCCTACAGGTGTGTTCGGTACAAATGTACGTGAACCTACTGACAGCAAACCTACATCCTCTGCAGAAACTTCAGATCACAAATCAACAACTGGCTGTGCCTCTTCTAGCACTCTAAAAAACGCTGTAAGAAAAGTGATGGAACAAGGGGATCAGAACAAACACATTCATTTGTTTAAAGCTTCTATAACAATGAACATCTTTTAACTCAGGATTTATGTTAACACTTTGAAAGTTTTTCTCTTTATAATCTTCAGCTTCATGTGTGGGATATCTTTTAAGCTCGCATTCCTTTAAATCTGTGATTAAACGTCTGCATTATGCTAGCAGTGTGGAATCTGCCAGACCCCTTGGTCCCTTGATATAAATCAGATGATGTCTTGTGAGGTGGTGGCACTTGCATCAGTTTGAATAATTGTAATTTTCATTGAAATCAAGATGCTGGTTTGAAAACAGAAATGAAAAAATGGTGCATTTGGTATTTCCTACAGTAGATCATCACAATATTACAGATGATATTACTTAAATCATGTCCTGGTTAATTAGGTGAGTTGTTCATGAAACTGAGTCATTCTATCACCAGAGATTAAAGGCTTGCTTATCACTGTGTGTTTTAGAAAGTTGAGTCATTACAGTGTCAGCGTGAACTTTATTCGTGTTGCTTAGTTTATGCATGCATCTGACTTAATAGCATGAAGCAGAATTAAAAAGAAAAAAAGAGGAGAACAGTGGGTACCGTAATGTTTTGATAAAATTGCCAGCTGGGTTCAGCCAATGTGTGTGTAGTCCAGGGCAGTGTTCTCGGCTGGTGGTCTGTAAAAGAGTAGTGGCTTGTAAGACATCAGAAGATGATCTTTAAAGTGACTGGGGAAAAAAAGTGCACATGTTCCAGTATATTTGAATGAAATGCAGCAAGACCACTCTAGGGGAAGAGGAATCCACTGTTAAGATTCTCCCCCCCAACAGCAACAACTAATTTCTCCAAAGGATCATTAGGCTTTTCCTTTTACTAGGCATTATTATCTGTGACTTTTTAGCAACTCTTGAAAAGATTTTTGTTCATGCGGACAAAAGTTTATAGAGAGTTAGATGTCAGATTTTTAAAAACAAAGCTTACAATTTAAAAAGATATTCACATTTTTGATGTCAGATGTTCCTTTTAATCGAACCTTATAAAATTATTTTAAAATACAGAAAGATAACTAATAGCTGTCCGTGATTTACATCTTTGTAATAGCTAATCATTCCTACGTTTACTCCTGGTTCACTATTAATGTTCATGCTGACCAGTTTCACGTATAGAAAGTTTAGTCCTAATAACATTCTTACAAAGTCTGCGTTGCAAGACTGCTGAAGTTCCTGGGTGCTGTATTATTGTTTTTGCAAGATTTTCACCTGAAGCTCCTCCATTAGCGTCTGCTCATGTCTGTGGAAAATCTTGGAAGAGCTGCGGATCAGAATGTAACAAGGATTTGCTTTTTCTTCTGGAATAAGTGTGTTCAGCCCCTGCATTCCTTTCTATACAACACCGAAAGCTTTTGCCTTTTATTCCCATGTGATCACCTAATACTAATAAAAGGTGGCAGCTGTTTCATGTGGGAGAAGGCAAATGGATTGACCTACACAGGTCACATTTATCTGAGATCATCTGAGAAGTGCTCCTATCTGAGGGAGGGAACTAAAGAGGAATAATGTAATGTCATCTTTTCATTTACAACCCCTTTTTTGTATGTTTCAGAAAGAACAATTACTTTGTAAAATGCCTTACAGCTTGCAGCTGTCACGTAGAGACAAAGATCTTATATAGCATTGCTGGTTCGTAAAACCAAATATGCTGAAACAAAGCTTAAAAAGGAAATTCCTTAGCTTCACTTGTTTTTGCTGTAGGCAGTGAATTGGTTTCTTGAAAGTGCTGATAAAGAAAAGACGCTCATCTTTCGATTACTGGTCCGAAGTAATCTGCAATTTGCCTGCAGTTTTCTGAAGTCTTTTGGTGAAAAGCAGGAGAGGCTTAAACAGGAACAGCGTATTCTATAGTTGAGAGTCATTGCTGGGGCAACCAGGCTAAATTTGGGGAGATTGTTTGCAGTTACTTGTTCAGCAATACGAAATTTTGCTGCCTATTGGCAGGTGATTTCGCCACAATGAATGTGCTGGGTGTTACCTGTTTTACAGGCATCAGAAGCGTGGATCCATTTTAGTGAATGCAAACTGAAGTGCACCAGCTGCATGCTCTGGGTTGTGGTGACAAGCCCTCACAACAGTGGAGCTGTGTGTGTAACTTCACTGCTGAAACCAAAACATAACCAGCAGATCCACGTTTGCAGAGCTTGCTTATAAAGATAATTGCTATGTGAGAAGTCTCGCAAATGCTGCAAAGTGTTAGATGGAAATAAAGAGGAAGATCATCTTTCTTATGCTGGTCTGAGTTCTCCTTCTCCTGCAGAACCCTGCCTTGCTGGAAGGAAGAATCAGTCACTGCACACTGAGCAGGTTATTTCAAAACTTGGACCCATGCTGAACAAAAAAGGTGAAGCCTGAAGTGGTACAAGAAGTTTGGTAAAACCAAACTGGGTTGCTTGGTTGGATTACAAGACTTCTGCCAGAAATAACTGAGTAGTTTTCAAATGGCAGGTTTGAATAAAAAGAAGTTACTTTGTTAAAGACAGTAGCTGGGACAAGAAGAAGGAGAGGCAAAAATGAAAAGTAGCAATAACTGTGGCTAGAGACTGGTGTTCTTCAGAGGAAGTACTAGTTCTTCGAATTTCTAGTGGGCGTGATAGCGTCATACATTTCGTTCTACAGACTACCAGAAGAGTAAAATATTAACGTGTTAGGGTAGCAAAGTTTAGAGCAGTTAGCAAACATCAACGTAAACCACAGAAAAACACACACACACACAGACTGGTTTGTGGTTAATACGTTCTGTAGTTTCTGTTACCACTGGTTAAACGTACCAGCCCCTCTGCTTACCTTATACCACAGCTTCAAGACCTTTGTGGGGAAAATAAATACAGCACAGGAAAAGAAGCAGTGTATGCTTAGAACCCATGGTTAGGAAGGAGATGCAAAAACTTCCTAGAGCTTTCTCCTTGAATAGCTGAGTTGTCCAAAGGAGTGATGATTTTGTGAATAATGTAAAAGACTGAGAAGAAATCCAAAGTTTCTGCTAAGTTTTGGCTGTGCACCTGAGCAAATCACTCTACCCCGGCTCCCTGTAGTGTCTGTGTGGTGTGTTTAAATCTTCCTCTAGTGATCAGATCCCAAGGGAGTATTTTGTTCTATAACAGTTCTGAGATCTCAAATTCATAGGTTTTGTGACTTGGACAAGCCATGGGATATTGTATCTCCTCTGCTGGACACAATGACATATGTTTGCCCACTTACAGTGTAAATATGGTATAACCTTTATTATGCAGTCAGAAGCTTGAGCAATACAGCAGCAGAACAGCAACTGTTACGTTCTGGTCTATTTAGGAAAGGAAAGTGGCTTCTGGTTGCCTATTTCTAGTCTTTTATCGTTGGATCGATTCATTTAATCTTGTCTTCAGAATATATTTCATATGGTTGATTCCGCCAACTCTAAAAGCCAACTGAAATATACTTGTGATGGTGCTGCTCTGACCTAATTTGCTCCTTTTTGTTGTGAAGTCGTTGCAATTCTTCTGTTTCATGCTGGTGGTAAAAAGTAGTGAAGAACAAAAAATAGCTTCCATCCAAAATGACACCTGCCGCGAAGTTATCAGAAAAGGAAATTGGTATAAATTTAGCCTGGTCTATTGCAACACAAGCTTCCCAGCCAGAAATATTCCTATTCTGTATCAGGCCTACTTGTAACTATAGCATCTAGTGGAAGCTGCAGTCAGGCTACAGCTGCAGCCAGAATGAGGTTGGAGAGGCCTGCTGGGGCAGAGGCATCCAGGCCACAAAGCGATGCCCGTGGATTCAGCTGCAGCCTGGCAGGTGGGACGAGGGCTGCCTTCCTCAGGGACAGCACAATTTGAACACCACGGAATAGGCCTCTGACACCCAGAGTTCAGGCGCTCTGATTCAAGAAATGAGAACAACTTGGACTTCATCCCTCAAAGAGTGCAAAATGTCTGCTCTTTATCCTTCAGGTAAGTGCTTCTCACTGTCCCTTGTAGCTAGAGGAGAAAAAAGGGAGATGGATGTGGCTGGGGTGCTCAGACACCAGGGTGATGGGGGCAGTGGGCCTTTGGTGAGCCTGGACACGTGCGTCAGCTCTGAGTTTTGCTGACGGGAGCCTTCATCATCGGCCCCTGCAGGAAGAAACCTGCCGCCAATGTTCTTGTGGCTTCCCGGTGCCTGCGGCGCGAGGCCCTCCCGTGCTCATAAGCTGCAGATTTGCTCACAAGGTGTTCGTGCTGTTGCTAGGAGACTGAATCTCGGCTCGCAAGGAAAGGTTATGTCCAAATCTAAAATGGCTCCTCTCATGTGTTTGGCTGGGAAATGAAGTTTCTGGTACAGACGGGCATTCACCTGCTCGTGAATAGTGAAAGGAAGTTCTTACGTCATGAAATAGATTTCTGACCTCACAATATAAGGGTCTGAAACTTAAAAAAGACAGACTTGTATTTACATGTGTGTACACAAATGGATGTGCACGCATGGAGCACGGGTGTATTACACATACTGTGTGACAGGACCATAAGTTTTGGGTGGAATTTATAGAAATCCTTTCCAGGATATGCATATTGTCCATTTCAAACACACCTGTGAAACTTGGTTTCTATTTTATTACTGTACCTGTGGGTAGTAACAGGTGTATCGATAGTTAAAACTTTTTAAAAGCCCTTTTAGGTGTCCTTTCAATAAAACTGAATTTGTTTGTTATGTGTCTGTGTTGTCCTGCCCCTCAGATGAGAGCACCAGCAGCCTCCTCAGTACTCAGAACCCCAGTGCTCGTCTTTCAATCACTCCCTCCATTGATCCAGCGAATATCTGAATATTGACACTTTGCTTTTTAAACAATAATTTATTTTTTATCCTTTGCTTTCTGCCCAAAGCTCTGAGTTATGGCCTTTTCATCTCCTGCCTTGATTAGTGTTAAGCTCCTTCTCTACTAATATATCTTTAATGCCATGTTACAGTCCATTTAAAGCACCATTATGAGGTGGTTTCTTATAATTATTTCTTGAGTGCAGTTACCTTGATCAGTTCTTCAGTTTTCATAGTGATAAGCTTAAATTTCATGTTCTTGTCTTGTCAGTCTTTTAAATCAGTGATCATTTTGTAGATTTTTATCATGTTTCCTTTTTTATTTCCTTTTCCTCTGTACTGTGGTTAAAAATAGTGACAGCATTGATGTACAATACTTCTAAAAAAAAAAAAAGGCCATTCTAGTACAATGTGAAAATTGCTAAGAATATTGAAGGCTTTACATTTTTGCAGAGTATAGACATTGGGGGAGACTCCTTTCTAACATCCTGGTGCTGCTGAGTGCTGTATATGCCAGAGACAGATAAACTTGAACAGAAGGGAGAAGTTTTGTGACTTTTCCTGCGGTAGTGCAAGATTGCAGAGACTCTGAAACAGCTTCCTTTTAGTCTTCCCATTATTAATTTCAGGTAACACTCACGGCTGTGATTAATACCACTGACCTCATGGCTGGGCAGGCTCCTGCTTTAGAGCAGGGCTGTGTCTGTGCCTGATACTCTTCCAGGCGAAGACTGAAGCTTTTTGATCACGGAGACTTTCTACCTGTGAGGTTACACCTCAAGCTGCTGGGGGAACTGGTGCTTTCTGGCTGGAGATGGTGCCCTAGACTTGTCTGTGCGACATGACTGCTTTCAGTTTTCCTTTACCTACCAACATATCAATATCAGGAAGAGGCTGACGGCCTTTCTTCCACACCTGTGCTGCTATTGCAAAGGGTCTTGTTCAGGTGTTTCTCTCAACATCAACAGACTTCCACTCCCCTGGGCACCTTGCCCTCTCTTGTGGCTCTCGGTGTGATCCGCTGTTGCTGTGATGCCTGCAGGGTGCTTCCAGTGGGAAGGTGAGGCAGGCAAGGGTGAGCTGTGCTGCAAGCAATTATGTTACAGGAAAATTGTTATTTGTGGAGGTTGCATCCTACTGTTCTTTGTGTCCTCCTTTTTATCTTTACCTGTGCTTTCTCTCTGCAGCGAACTCTGGGGGTACAGAAGTAGAGGATGTGACAAAGCTACTTAAGCAATAAATAGCTCTACTGATACAAGTTCAGAGCCAAAATCACGTGCAGAAACTCTGTGCAGAGGTGTAGATTAGTCCGTTTGCAGCTGAAGAACGGTGCACTGAACATGTGTGCCTCCATGCTGCTAAACGAACCGTCCGTCACAGAGGGGTAACGTGGTACCGTTGTATCTGACGTGTGAGAACCTCCAGCACTGTCCCTGCCTTAAGCCTTCTGGTGTGCTTTTGGGAATCTATTTTTTTTTCAAACCCTAGACAACAGGGAAGCAAATAGTCCCTGTTTGGCTCCTGTTTAGTTTAGAACCTGAATCCTGCAAATAAGCTCATTCAAATTTAAAGCATGTTAAAGTTAAGATTAGACTCAAATTCTCGCTGTAGTCAGGGAGAGAAATGAATCTCTCCTTTGCAGTGAGAGATCCGGCTTTGCTACAGGTGTCCCTGTTTGCTTGCAGATCTAACAGCCTGCTCTGGCGAATGAGAGTCCACATGTGCAGAAGGCAAGCTAAGGAGGGAATTGAATATTTGCCTCTATATTTTACAAGCAATTTCTTATTTTTTTTATACATCTTTTTAACGATGACTGGTGCGAACTGATGCTTTTAGGACAGGGTTCCTGCGACTTAGAAGTGAACTGCCGGGAGCGGCCCGTAGATGGCAATGTAAGATCCTTGAATTGGGCACATTCTGCGGGCTGCACTGATGAAAACCCGTTATCTTAACCAAACGCTGACGCACAGGTAGGATTTATACTGTTTATCATTAACTTGACTCTTCTGCAGAATTCGCCAATGTGGTCTAGCAGAATTGACCATTCCATCCTTTGTGGCTGCATTTTGATGCTAAAACTTTTACAGTTAGATATACAGTTGTATTCAAAGACAGTAAATAATGATAAATTTTGGTTTACGGGGAAAACTTCGACTTTGCACATCATATGCAAAAATTTAAATATGCATCATGGTCTTGTGCAAGTGCTTGAAGTACTTTAGCTGTGGGCCAGAGTTACTGTTGTCAGTAGGAAGAGCAAGGAGTCAGTGGGAAAAAATCCACAGATCTATGCAAGTCACACCAAGAAGAATATTTTATTAATGAATGTTAGGGTATACAGAAGCCTGTATGTTGGGATGCCAACTATTGTTGCTGGTGCTGCTTTTCTGATCCCATCAAATCATGTTTGTTTTCATCCTGTGATAGCCGTATTGAATTTGTGCTCTCTGCTTTCACCTAACTAAAAGATAACTTCACCCAATTATTGTGCCACATGATACTCTGCAGTCTTAATTTTCCCCACTCAGGTTGTCCCCTGAAGCATTTCTCTCAATAACTAAAGACACCTGCAATTCCACAGTGTTGGATCTGATTTGCTTGATTTCCCAAGATGTGCTTCTATTTTTGAGTGATACTGAGTCGTCTTTTCCTTGCTTGGCCTGAGAACCGCTACTGATATAAAAGCTCTTGATGATATTATTCAGTTTCTTCATGACATGAGGTGTTTCACTAATGCAAATGAGCAGCATTACTTCAATGTATTGTTCAGTAATTGTGTGTCAAAACTTTACCTCTCTATATAATTACGTATAGGAGCTCATGCTAGCCCACACAACTTTGTTCTGGTGGTAGGCACCCGTTTAAATTACAGTGTTATACTGAGCAGAAAGATAAACATTACTATACTCACTGACCACTTAACTCGAATGATTGAGAGCTGTAAAATTATCTGTCTGGTTTTGGAAACAAGCAGCCTTGGGTTTTAATTCTAATCTCCAGATGAGGGCTGGAAACTGCTTGTATTCCAGGTCAGTCTAATTATTCTAGTTAAAGCCCTGTTTTTCTGGACCCACAATGAATGTAGGGAAAAAATTATGAATATAATTAAGTATAGCTACAAAACTGCAGTCATTAAATAGGATACCTGATAAAGGAGAAGCTGAAACCTCATCTTGGCAGCATTACATGTGTTTATGTGCCCTAGCTGACTTCAGTGTTGCACAAGGCTGTTCAACTTGTCACAAGGGCTACAGGGATAATGAATGAATATTTATAAAGTGTAGCAAATATTCTCTAATTACCCTAATTGGCCTACTGTGTTTCCAGTTATGGCAGAACTTTATTTCTGTTCAAGTGACGTTTGCTTCTGGATTAGTTCCCACAGGCAAAGAGAAAGTAAAACCCTGTTGGACAGGGCAGAAATGTCCCCTGATGCTACGATCGTGCAGTTTCTTCAACCTGCTTTTGGCAGGGCTAATAGCACTCCTGATACCTTTAGTGAATTCTAGGGATTATTTCAGAAGACACGAGATGCTGGAAAATGACGAAGAAAAACAACAAGCAAAAAGGGAGGAAGTTCTGATTTTATTGTTAATAATTAATAGGCCAAACTCGGAACATTTTCAGTTTGGCAGTGCAGTGCAGGCAATATTCTTCTTGACTTTATTTGTGGTATACGAATTTATCTTAATTTGTGGTGTGTGGCTTTACGTAGTCCTATACAGTGACTGACTGATGCCGGACAAGGAATACTGTCCTAAGGACTTACACTCTAAAGTTACAAGACGAGACAGAACATGCACAAAGCTTAAGTGCTGCGGTGAGGTGGAAGTTTTGGATCTAAACCAGTCTTATTTGCTTTCCTGTCCTTTTTATGTGGTCATTACTAGGTTAGGAACACTGAGATCATTACCAGTGCTGAAATGGGATTATGAAATGCCACACAGGAAGTGGTAAATGAGTGGGTAAATCTAGTGTTAAGCATTTTCTATGTTAGCAATAGAACTTCTGAAGGTATTTTTGTTGCTGGGGGTGACATTCATCCACTGTCGTGAACTTTAGTTCAGGCCTTCAGTTCTGTCTAGTTTCTGTAGATTGCACTCTCTGTGTTCTCTAGATGGCCTATGGGATACCACAGTTCCACCATTTCAGAAGACATTGTACTTTAGGCATGTTTTTTCTGTATTTTTGGTACCCATATCATCTTCTGGATAAATAGATACTAAATTCCTGTTAAATCTCACACAAGGGAGTCAACAGAACTATTAACCTGGAAAGAACGAGGCCGTGAACCATTGTAGCACTGACTGATGCACGAGCAGAGACTGATGTCCCAGTCTTCAAAGTCACATTTGTCACTTTTACTTCTAATTTCTGCTTAAACAGAGTCAATTAAATCTGTAGGCTTAGAAGCATCCACTCCAGTTTTCATCCTGTTACAAACCTGAGAGAGGGATGTGAACATTTATGGCTTTGTTAAAGAAGTATGTTCTTTTCCTCTTGTTTTAATTTACTGGTCTTGTTTCTTAACTAAGCTAAAAGAAAAACCAAATCAGTAATTGGGAGGAACAGAACTATTTCAGTCAGGCACGAGCTGCCACGAACCATATTTGCCACTGCCATTGTTTCACACTGATCTCGGCCAAGACCAAGCTGACCTCTCTGGCCCAGGATTCTGGGTGCTGCTTCCTATTTCTTGGTCCCCACAGGTAGCAAATGAGACACAGAAAGGACGAATAATGCAGAGTTAGTGCTGGAAGATATCGGTGGGTCTGTGCAATTCAAGATTAAGGCTCCAATTCGTCTGACCTAACGTTGGCCTTTTAATGAGACACCTGAACTAGGGATCTGGTTCATTCTAGGCACCCTCTGTTTAAAAATAAAGAATGGGGAAGACTACACATCTGCCAGTGGTGAGTCAGATCTTCCAGCAAACAGGCTGTTGCTTCAGGTGCTTTGGTAAGTGCCTAAGTGAATTTTGACTCTGAGCCTCAGTCCATAGCCTGGAGGGGGAAGACTGAGCGGAAAGCTTTTGTTCAGAGAGACTCCTGTGAAACTTTGGTTTAGTAACACCACAGAGCTATAGCAGTAGGAACGAGAACCTGCTACAGCAAAACGTCTTTGCTTTTGCATCAGCCTGAATACCCAGTTAAATTCTACCCACACAAGTCATGAATGTAGAGAGCATGCCAGCTTTCCTTCCCAGACGTGTATCTGATGATGTGCAAATTCATGATTCAGTTCTGCATAATTGTTGGTATTGCTTAATTGGACTTGCTAAAGCCTCTGACTGTTCTGTAACACTACTAAAGCCTCTGACTATGGAAATCTGAAGTACTGAATTACAGTGGGAAAAACAAAGGAGCAATGATTTTATCCCATTTATTATTGTTTTTTGAGGACATGCAGATGAAGAAGGTACAGATTTTGGAGCAAATAATTTAATACAACACCTTTACCTGGAAGTTCTGGTTTTATTAGGGATTTTTCTTGTCCTCAATCTCCACACATCCTTCCAGTTCTTTTCTGAAACCTGTTAGTTTCTTTGATTCAATGGTTAAAATTGTTTTTGAGGTTATGTCCCAATTAACAGGTCAGTAACTGATTGTGACTCTTGGGACAACGTGCAAGAAAGTTTTCCCTATTCAAACTGCTGAAGTGGTACCTAGATTTTTCTATACTGAGAATTTTATTTCTTAATAAATGCATTTTTTTTCACAGCCAGCATGCTTCAGCTAGTGATACTTACAGCCCAAACTCTCCCTCAACTGTTGCTCATTTCTCATGAGGATCCCAGGTTGTCATGCCTGCCTGTAGCATGTCTGAGTTTCTCTATACCTTAAGAAGGACATGGAAGTGAAAGGAGAACCTAACACTTTATTAATCAAAACCAATACAGCTGCTGCTGTTCGAATTCATACTGTACATATTTCTGCAGCATACACAGGTTAATATAAATAGCAATGCAAGCCTACCTCTATTGGAGACATGCACCACTCTTTATCGGTGGCAATTCAAACAATTCTTTTGACTTCAGAAAAGCACAAAGTGTTTTTATTGGGACTTTCTTGTTGACTGCACATGCTGTTAAAATGCAAAAAAGGAGTGATAGCTGACTTGGTAGCTGTCAGCTGTCACTAGAAACAGCCAGCTTTTGAATCAATGCATAATTTTCATGAATTTGACTAAAATTTCAGATAATGTGCTGTAAGGAGGCATAATCGTGTTAAACGTTCAGCCTTCACAGTAGAAGCTGGAATGCAGCATGTGGGTTTCATACTAATCTTGTGCTCTTAAGACGTATAGCTGGTTTTATTTAGCATAAGGACTACAGTATGCATTACCTTGTGTAAAACATAAGCAAGTTTGTTACAGTGATTCACAGTGAAACATGTTGGTATGCTTACAAGAGATGTGTTGCCAAGCTCAAAATTACATAGGGGTGCATCCTGGGAGGCTAATTTGTTCCTGGCTCAGGCAGAACTCCCAACAGGCAAGATGCTTTCACAGGTTTGCTCAACCAACACCCAAATTCAGGGTGATTTATTTATTTTTATATTTTTTCTGGACAAGGACTTCAGAATCAAGCTATAATTCTGGCATAAAAATAAGGTGATACATGAAATTAATGAGTATTAACTCAATGTAAAGGCACTGAGAAAGTGGACAGATCTTCAGCATTTATTAGCTAGGGAAAAAAAAAAGGAAGTAAGCTTAGGTTTTATTTGGTAAATCTTGATTTCTCTTTATATTCACTTACAGCTTCTTATTTCTGGCTCAGCCTGTCAAACACATTCTTAGATAAGCAACTGTTGCTCACAGGACTAATCTAATTACCGGCTCTTTTTATGACTGCTGACACAAAGGTAGAAGGATGTATAGCACTTATGTTGAAGCCAATTCTACAGATGATCAAACATTTTTGAAATTAAGAGTATTTTGGATGGAAAATGTGTCCCTTTTTTTTTTTGTCACAGTGTTCCTGTTTTTTGTCCAGCTCTAATTAGAGCCGAAGAACAAGAGTGAAAAGCTGGTTGCATTCCTAGCTCTGGCACATAATTAATTGCCAAGAGTTTAGACTGGGTATTTTAGCGCTGCAGTAAAGCTCCATAGGCACGTTTACCTATGACAGGCTGAAGAGTCTTAGATCCCTAATTATTTGTAGAGTGCATTTTTGCAAGTTTTGTAATTATTTCTTAAAAATAAGCATACCAAAACACCTTCAAATTGTGTTTTAAAGACATTTGAACAGAAAACCAGTGTAACATGGACTTGACCAAATAGCACAGGCTGAGGAACTTCCAAATCTCTCCCTAGCTGTTAACAGGTAATTAGGAAAAAAAAAAGTGGAATTCATACATTTATCTTTTCTTTACCTCTGAGCACACATGAAGTCAAGCAATTGGATTTCACTCACTTTTTTAAAGTTCTGGAGTTTGTCTCCTGAGTTGTTATGTGAACCCACCTCGTTCCCTCTAAAATAAATGGGAGGTGCCAAAGCCGAGCGCCTCGCTGACCTATGTACTCCCACTGGCTTCAGCAGGGGAACCTGGACCAAGACGTGTGGATGAATAATACACAGTTGTGCTTTAGGACCTAATTGCCTTTTCATAGCCTATTTAAAATTTTCTCTGGTACTGTGATGTCTGTAATAATGGTAAAGTTATAGTTAATTAAGTCTCAGGTCCCTCGTGATTGAGGACAGTAAAGTATAAAGCTGTCAGTACCCCCCACTCCATGACTCAAATGATATTTTCTTTTTTTCATCATTGGCAACTTCCCACGACCATATATTTTCTGCTCCTTTTAAAGAGCCAAATGCAGAATGTGAATGGGTAGCTGCGATATTGATTTGCCAAGTAATGGTAGGGTGTCCCCTGGAAACAGGCCTCTTTTAATTCTGTTTCGTATCTGAGGTAAAGTAAAAACATGGAAACAGATGGTAGGGAACGACTGGCATCTTATCATGCATATTTCATTTGATTTGCAGCTATTCTCCTCTTGATAATGCTAAATGCTACAAAACTCAAAAGACTTTGTTCCTTGGAATCCTGCATTCGGTGACATAGGATCAACGTTGTAACTTCATTTAAATTTTGAAGCTGTTGAGCTCTAAGTATTTACATCTTTAGCGAGGTTATGATACAAACAGTTTTATTCTTTTTTTTTTTTCCTGTTACGTTTATGGCTGACTTACACAGAAATATACAGTTGGTGTTGTGAACGACAAATCTTAATGTTTTTAAGAGCACAATGGGACAAACAGCTGTGGTTATTTCCATCACGCTCTGAGGCATTTTACTGGGAGAGAATTTAGCCATTAATTTTCTTGTATTTACATTATTTATATACAAGAAGACCAAGAAAAATGGCAGCCTGCTTAATGATTATATACATTGTGATTTGTTTGCAAAAAATGTGTATTACAAATGACAAAACAGCCTGTCAAGTACAGAATTATATGTTGTTCCTATTTTTGTCAGAGAACTTTCAATCCCTAAAATCCCACCGTATGATTTCAGTGAAAGATCTGTCCCAAACATTATACTGGGAAGGTCAGGGGGGAGAAACAACATAATAATAGCCTTCTTAAACCACATCAGTTCCTGGTTAATAGTCCCTTTTCTTCCTTTTAATATGAGGGTTACCTTTGTAAAATGCTTCCAAAGCAAATTAAAAGATGAAATCTGATACAACAAAACATTACTTGACATGAGGAAAAACAGCAACTTAAATTTCATTCATTGTCCCTAGTCTCAGAAGAGAGACTGGGAAATAAAATATCACTCCCTTGTGATGCACTGCTTATCTGAGACTTTGTTTTTAATAAGAACTGTGCTCTCCTGTACATTATTCTTTCCTGTTCTTGCTTTAGCTCAATGTAGGACCGTGAAAACGTGTGGAAGATGGAAGTGACTGGAAATGCCATGAGGAGGATGCCACTCAGGATGCTGCTCAGTGCCACCACTTGGCCAGGAATGCTCCTGGGAACCATATCTCCGTAGCCTACCGTGGTCATGGTGATGACAGCCCACCAGTAGCACGCGGGGATGCTGGTAAACTCCTGCGAGTCCGCCATCTCGTTCTCGATGACATACAGGAGCGGTGCAAACAGTGCAATGGCCACACAGAGGAAGAGCAGCAGGAGACCAAACTCCCGGGTGCACCTGCGAGCAGTCAGCCCCAGCGTCTGCAGCCCTAGGGAGTGCCTGGCCAGCCGCATGACATAAAGAATCCTCAAGGCACGGAGTATACGGAGGACCAGACCTACTTTGTCCAGGTAGATGCTCCCAGAGCTGGGCTTTTTGTAGCCCACTGAAGTGGTATCTACTAGCAAAGTGATGTAATATGGCAGAATGGCTATGATGTCTATCAGGGTTAGTGGTCTTCTCAAAAATGCAAACTTGCTCTTTGCCTGGATGAATCTTAGCAGGAACTCCAGTGAAAACCATGCCACACAGACAGACTCCACAATGAAAATATTGTAGCACATCTGGGAACACTCACCCTGGAGGAAAGAGGAGGAGTTTGTAATCGGCACTTGGATAATAACTATTTTAGTTGGTACGGTGACAGAAAGAGAGTTTTGTGGGCTTTTTAAAACCCAAAATATTAAAGGAATTGAAGCTGTTGCTATGGGGAAACACATTGACAAATTGGATCAAGTTAAATGCAGAACTTAGAAAAGAACTGCTTATTGCACAAAGACGTTGCTTGGTAATTTCAGGCATTCTAAATACCAAATGCAAGCTTAACAAAGTGTTATACAATGCAAGTGTACTGAAGAATGCCCACTAACAAAATTTTCTTTGGACATAGAACTTGATATGGTTGATTCTTACAAGTAATTGAACACAGTCACGTAAGATTTCCAGTCTTCTTTGTGCTATTTTTTCCCTCTAAAGGCAGCCGCAAAATCCCCATTCAAATCAATACCGTCAGACCTTATATTTGTTCTGCTCTTCTCATCATATACTGTTTTCCATCCTGAAAAGTTAACTTACCTTTTCCTCCTCCTCCCTTAGGTCAGGCATGGTGCTGATGGATAAATTCACTGCTGTAATAGTTACAAATAAAACAGACAAACAAGCAAACACTTTCCCAGGGAGGCCAGACTGGGGTCTTTCCACCATGTCTTGTAACTTTCTCATGCACAAGCCAATTTTTGTCTCCTCTAATGTTTCACCTGTTTCATTTTCTATGAGGTCATCCTCCCGTTCATTTATTTCAGTAAACTCCTCCATTTTTTGCAGATACCTCCTTTTACAACACCAGTCCAAGTTGTCTTCCTCAATTCCCCAGTAGAGCAGCTCCTCTTGGAAAGACAACGCACACATCTCCCGCAGGAGCCGAAGTTTTCCAACCCGCAAAAAGGTCAGGATTGTCCTGAATGCTCCTGGGTTGCGGTCGAAAAAGAATTCATTACATGTCACATCGTAATCATCACAGATGTTTAGAATGTCATCAAAATTGTTGCAGAATTTTAGTTGTCCCAAACGTGTCAATGGGAATTCATCAAGCGTGGTCCATGGGAGCAAATACTTAATGCCCCCTACGTTTATAATAATATGATGCTTCCGATCATCAGGGTGAAACCCTTTCAGGAGATCCTCTTCAGGGTGAATTAGCTTGGCTCTTTGGTAAAAGACTCCCTTAAGGGTTTCTGTTTCTGGAAAGAATGTGTGGTTGAAGGAAGTATCTGAAGCACAGCTCAGGGCACTATAGTCATAATCAGAATTTTCTCCAGGTAGAAGAGTCATCTTGGAAGATAACTTCACATCACATCACTTCGCTACTTTCTGCAAGTGTCTTCTGGAACGAAAAACAGATATACGGGTTTAGTGAATGAGGCGTTGTTTTCAAGTTTGGAACAAATGTAGTGACTGAGGCTCAGAAACGTTTATGGTTGATAAAATAATTGGAAAGAAATCAGCAGTGGCTGAGTATGGTCAGAAAAGCTTTCTGGTGAGGCTCTTTTTGCCCAGTCAGGTAGAACTGACTCTGTTTACTGACACTGGCAAACTTTTGTCTCAAATGCTGAGGTTTCAGTTCCCAGTGGGTACAGAGGGAAACCAGGAATAATTCCTGCATGTGGCAGGATATTCCAGCTTCAGAAAGGAAGTGTCAAACTTATGATAGTATCACGTAGGAACACAGAATTCAAGTGTATTTTTTAGAAAAGGAAATTATGTCTTTTTTATTTAAAAATTACATGTTAAAATCTTTATTATTTTAGTTCCCATTAAGTATATAGAAAAAATCAGAAGTCAATTATGCTGTAATTAACTAAATACTTCTGAAAAACAGTTAGCATCAGACTAATTTCTAGAAGGCCATATGGAAACAGCTTTGGAAAAAACACTTCTATTGACAATCACATAAAACCTTTGTATAGAGTTTACACATTTAGTGACATGGCAACTCCCCTTTTACAGTCTCATTTATGAAAGATTGTTAAGAAATACTTGGTTTCTACACAAAAATTGGAATATTATTTCAATTATAATTGGCAACCTATACACAGCAATAGGTCTTTGTTCTAACATTGAATAGTAGCTGAGAACCAAGGTGAATACCTTCAGCTGTGATTCTAAGAAACCAAAAAATTCTTAAGATGACTTTGAAAATCAGATTCAAATTCTGCTCACACAAAACTAGTATGAAGTTGGTGGAATGCACGGACCACAAAGTTCAAATCAGTATGAAAAACAGGTACTGGAAATGTTAAAAGGTTTTGCCTCCCTAATTCACTGCAATTTAAAAGTCAGTCTGAAAGTCTGCTCTTGCTCAGGAGAATTGTACAGTACTGCTTCTAGGTCTTCCATCCCCACAGTCAGCTACAGCTTAATGCACAATGTTTAATCATTAAGCACAGAACTCTTGTTTTCAGAAGCTGGGGTTTGTAAACCACACCAGTAACATTACATAACTGTTATAGAAGAAAAACAAACAAACATGAATACACTACAGCTGCACTTCAGTTTAAGAGCAACAGGCTTTCTTTGCTGCATGGGGGCTTAAAATAATATTTTCAATAAAATACTGTCTCAGTCCTGCTCCCAAACTTCCCAAAATTACTCCAAATGAAGCAGTACCTTACATACTCTTACAAACAGCTGAGCTTTGGATGGAGTGATAGTTTTTGATTTTTTAATGTGTATACTCTTTAGTACAAAAAGAAATCATTCATTTACTTACCTTTAGGGCCTGTGGTAGGACTGTGGAAAAAGAAAGCCTACGGGAATATACAAGAATGGACAAGGCGTGATTCAGACCTTTCAAGAGCTGTGGTACCATTTTCTGGCCCTTTTGGCAGAGGTAAGCTTTGGCATCTTGCTCCTATCCCAAAGTGGGATCTCTATTGCTATTGCTAGTGATTTGAGAGCAGCTGTTTGGAGGGTTAACCCATTCTCTGCTAAAATCTTAACTATGTTCAGCTTTCAGTACCTTATCACTACATACTTTCTTGTATTGCTGAGTGGCTCTGTCTTTCCTCCAGAATTATGACTCTTGGGAATCCCCATGGCAGGCAATGGGCAATTCTAAAACTTCCAAAGGAGTTTTAGAAAAGGAGGATGTAATAAACTCAAGTAAACTTCTAGTTGATTTCAGTTTATGTCTTGTCTCAAGAAAGACTAAGTGAAGGCGTACTGATCTGCAAGTCCTGTTTTCTGAAAGAACATTAACACAAAATGTAATCATACTAAAGAGTCACTGTCTAGAGAACTCCAGCCAACACTGGGATTATCAGCGGAGCATCACGACAAACAGTGGCACTCTGCCACTGCCCACTGCTAAAGCTGCAGGGCTCAGATAAATGAATGGATCTGAGGAGAATGACAGCTGGCTCACATAGTGCTAGCTAGAGCACGTTGAACAGTGCAAGTAAGGAGCAGTTGAGCTTGTAATTACCCTGACTTACAGTCCTATCCCATGAAGCACTCCTAGTGACCTAAGAGCTGGTCTTCTATTAAAGCATGCCCATCTGCAGAAATACTGCCACTGTGAGCTCAAGCCGTAGGTGGGAAAACGGGGCTACCTGAGGTATGGTTATGTAGGACCCTTCTCCTTAAGAGTAACTGTTTTTTTCTTTAGAAACAAATTTTTTCCCGTCTGCCTCAACTATGTCTAAGGCTGGGCTTGCCTAAAGAGAATAAAGATTATGATTAATGGAAGACTGTGGAAAAATTGGGAGCTAAGTTAACCGCTTTCCCTTCTGTAATACCAGATGATGTTGGTTAGCAACAATTTATCCTCTGAATCTCAGCCAGGAAAAATGAGGAGGCAGCTCATCTCTGTGACTGGTTTGATCTCCCACCACATCCATTGTTGACACAATGGAAAGAAATGGGGAGAGGGAAATGTAAATGTTCGTGTGTGTCAGACACACGCTGTAACCCTGAGGCATCAGCTGTGAAACAACAGAGCAAAGAAAAAATAATTTCTTTCTTCACTTCCAGCTTCTCGACCTGTGCGAGACAATAAATTGGACAAATTAATCCCCTGTGTAACACACAGTGACTGCAGTTATAAAAGGTGGTTCCTTCTATTTCCATAACCAGAACTGGCAAGCCCACAGATTCCACGTAGGCAGCTTTGGTATTTCATGCTGTACATGTGTTATTTACGTGATTTTTTACCTCTGATACACAAAGCTTCATATCTAAGAGGGAAGAATAGGAGAAAATAAGGGACAATAGAAAAGATGGTCTGAATTGAAGGAAAAGAGAAAGGTGAAAAATAAAGCCATGCGCTTCTTTGCATGTTTCTTCATTGGAAGGCACCTCTACAGAATGATGATCAGCACTACGTTAAGAAGGGAGCTATCTGAAGAATAGAAAGGGTTTTTTTGTTAGTGAGCTTGCAAAAAGAGCAACCTACTTTACTCGTGCATTGCAGACTGATGACATTGGGGATAGGTGTAAGAAATGCATTGAGGAGTGCGTTACTGGAATATAAAGTCAGAAAAACACATTAGCCTACAGCAACCATTTTCACAACAATTAAACAAGATGAACTTCAAGGATGTACTATAACAGTAAAATCCTCCTTCAGATAAAACTGCTCTGGTTAAGTAGGGCCCAGTGATAAAATCCCTCCACATCTGAGATAGCATTCTGCCCTTTGAATGCTTGGGAGTTTGTGGAGTCCAGTTCTTACCAGCACCCTCGCTCATCATGTGTGCTTGTTTTTGATAAATCACTTCTCTCTGAGCTTCTTTACTTTTGTTTGTAAGCTCACCAGGGCAAGAACTGACTCTTACCACATTATACAGTCCTGGTTATAGTTCTGGCTTCTAGAAACCATGGTAATACAGAATAACTGTCCCATAGCAAGAGCTCTTGGTGACTCTAAATGGTGTGTTGTGCATGTGAATCAAGATGTAACATCTTTTCAAAAATCTCTCTTGCACAAGATGATATTCTGATCCATTATGTCTGGTGAAGAAATTGAATTAGAAATCTGTACTGCCCTTACTTTCAGCACAAATTCAGGACGGGTGCCAGACTCCTAGACAATGGGGAAAGAATTATTAAAGATGCCCTTCTGAGGTAAAGAAATAAAAATCCAAAGTAACGTGCTAAAATTCCACTTCAAGTTCTGTTCTCCCCCCCTCCAGCATCCTCTGCAGTATTTTGAATTCTGCAGTGCATCTCTGATGTAATCAGAGCTCCTGCAAGGAGTCCTGATACTGCTCTGTGATGCAGACAATTCAAAGTTGTGCCTAGGTGATAACAAGCATGCAAGGAAGATGCGTAACTCCCCCCTAGACTCTTCTGTCAATTCCAGTGCCTGGAACTGATCTCTGCTGCCTTTTACCATTTGGAAATTTAGCAAAAAAAAGTTTCAGTGCAGGGTGAATGTGAATACAGTGACTTGTCTGGAAGGATTCTGTAAGAAACGGTCTTGCAGGTTAGTGATCCTCCATGCTTTATAGTTTCCTTAGTTAAAATAGGCAGTGTTAAATGCAGCTCTCTTCTGACACTTGATTTCCATCCTGTATTGCCACTGTCCGAGTCCCCCCTGCAATACTTCAAGCTATACTCATACGGTTCTCTAGGTAGTAACAACAAATCTCAAACTTTAGCTCTGCTTGCAAAGTGAACCTCCAGCCAAATCGAAGTAAAACTTACAGAGGTCAATGTATAGCATAAACCAAAATCATCCTGAAAAACACAGAATCTCCAAAAAAAAAAAAAAAAAGTCACATCTGCATACTGCTCTCCTGGATCTGGTCAGTGTTACGCTTTAGGGCATCTTTTGACATCCTACAAACTGAATGATGACAAACATGTTACCCGGTGTTTTGCTTTATACAGCTGAGCCTTATTCTGCCGATAACATTCAGAAGTGAAATAACTTTGCTAGATAACTTATATCCCCAGGAGAATGTCCTGAAATACATTATAGCTAATAACTACGGTAGTTTGCTTACACTGAAATATATTTGTTAAGCAATTTTAGCAAGTCACATTGAAAACAGTCTTTTAAACATCTTGCTATAAAGTAAAGGATTTGTCATGTATTTGCATATATCCGTATTTTGCCACTGAAATGAAGGTAGTCATTGAGCAGATATTTTACGAATGCTTTCTCTGCCCCCCCAAATCTTTTCCAACGGAAAAAAAAAAAAATCTGCCAGAAATACAATGTTTATCAAGACCAGTTAACTTTACCTATTAGCTGCCACGACCGCAAGTCACTAAATAGCTCGGTAGCAAAGACATCTCAAGTATTTCAAAAATAACTCTGCAAGAGACCTTCAGATTAGCCCAAGACGAGGAGATTTCAGCCGGCAGCCTCCGTACCGAGCCGTGCAGGCACCGGGCTCGGCGAGAGCGAGCGGGAGCCGCGGAGGGGCTCTCGGAGCACCGCCAACCCAGCCTGGAGGACGAGGCAGCTCCTCCAGCCGGCAGGAAGGCGGGGAGCAGCCGGGAAGGTCCCTGCCGGTAGCCGAGCGCCTCCCGCTGCGGGGAGCGGAGGCAGCCCGCTCCCTCTCCCAGCCCTGCCGCGGGAGCCGACCTGTTGCTGCAACCCCTGCGCGGGCCCGCAAGACCCCCGGGGGGGAGCCCCGGGGTAGCCCCCCCGTGCCGTGCCGTGCCGTGCCGGGCTCTGCCTCCCGGTGCCCCCAGCCCCTGCGGAAAAGTTCCCCGCAAACTTGCCTGCCGCCGGTGCCGGGCGGCGGGGGGCGGCCCCGCGGCATGGGGGCGGCCGCAGCCCCGGGTCCCGCTCCCCAGGTCCCTGCTCCCCGGGCCGGAGCCGGAGCCGGAGCCGGCGAGGGCCCCGGTGCCGAGCGCTCCGCATGGCGCGGCGGGCGGGGAGGCGGCCGGCGGCTCCCCCGCGCAAAAGCCGCGCGAAAGGCGCGCAGAGCCCGCCCCGCGGGGGCGCGCCCGAGCTGGCGGCGGGGCCGGGGCAGGAGGGGCTCGCCGGCACCTCCCGCCAACGGAGCCGCTTCTCCGCGGGGCGAGGGGCTCGCCGGGGAAGGGGGCAGCCCGCCGGGGTCGCGCTTGGCACCGGGGGGGCGGCGGCAGGGCCGCGCCGGGCTCGCTGTGCGGGTGGAGGACGGACGGACGGACGGGCGGACGGACGGGCGGACGGGTGCTGCCCCGCTGTCACCCCCGGTGGGGTGCTGGAAGCAGGGTGCTGCCCTCCGGTGGCACCCCTTAATAAACTTGTGGTGCTCTTCCCACTCGGCGCTGGCTCTGTGGGTGTCCCCGAGGAAGTGTGCAAGGCGCGCGCACACACACACACACACACACACACACGCCCCCCCCCCTCCGGAGGGATGGCTCCAGGAAAGCCGAAATCCTGCTCCATCCCCTCGGCACCGCCGCGAGGTCCAGGGGTTACCACATCGCACCCCTCGCACAGGTCAGAGGAGCGCTCCCTGTGCCCGCTCTGCAAGGGAATTTGCGGGACAGCCGGGTGGGAGCTACTCAGAGCGGGCTCCGTCTCCGATTTTAAGCGGGGAATTAAATCTGGGTGGCGGGGTTAAGCAGCCGGCAGCATCTTCAGCTCTGCCACGGGCTCGTTCGTGGGCAAACCACTCCCACCCCACGTGTGCTGGCTCCCGGTGGGCGCAGAGCTGCTGCGCTCCTGCTCCTCGGCTGGCCTTACCTGCTCGGGCAGGGCTCCTGGAGGAGGGCAGTTCCTGCGGGTGGACTCCGGCACCTCGGGGCGGGACGGGGAGAGGCACCTCGAGCTGCGTGGGACAGGGGCTGTCTCCTGTTCTGAGCATTATGCACTGGCACCAAGAGCCGGGGGGGGAGGGTCTCATTTCAAGTGAGGTCCTTTGTTGCTATGGTAATACAAACTGAAAACCTATACTATAGTAATTTTAGGAAAATCTCTTTTTTTTTTTTTTTTTCTAAATTAAATTGGACTGTGCTTCAGAATTGTGTGGGCATACTGAAATAGTCATGCTTGTATTCTTCAACCAGAGTTGTTAAACAGCACTTCTAGAGGGTTGTCATCAGCTGTGGCTGAGAGCAACTTGCTGCTTTTTTCCTGATATCGCATACAATTTTTATTTGATTTTGAAAAGTTTTCTTAGGATGGCTCTCAGCCTTTAACACTAGAAGGGAGGTAACTGGTTTTACTGACCACAGTGAGATGTATGAAGAGTTTTGCCCTTTGTGTATTCTATAACAATCCTGTTAATGAAAACCTGTATTTTAAAAGCCTTTATTGATGATTGGTTTCAAAAAGGAAGGACACATAAATAGGATCTCCCAGGGATTTTCTGGGATCATTTTTCGCTGGTATTTTCTGTGATAACTTGAGCGATGGAATGGATTGTACTTTTATAACACTTGCAGTGATTCCAGTCACGGTGTACAAGACTGGGTTTTAAAATGACCCTGAGATATTGAAGACCCAGTCTAAATTCAGCATGATAAAATTCTAGCAGAAGAAGTATGAAGTACGCCACTTAGGAAGGAATATCACACGTCAAATGAGGACTGTCTCGTTAGGAGAAAATACTGCAGGAGAGAGCCTTGGGATTGTAGTGGGTCATGGACTGTGCAGTGCTGCAAAATAGTTGTGCTGTTCTGAGTTCTAATAGCAGGAGGATCGTATGTAAGACATTGGAGGGTGTTATTTCTGTTCTGTTTAGCAACAGGCAGACTTGGCTGAAGCACGCTATCCAGTTTCAAGCGTTACACGCACTTTTAAAGAAAGATGTGGGCAAACAAGACAGGAGAATAGCAACCAGAACTGCAGGAGGCTTAGGAAATGTAAGCTATGAGGAGCGATGGAATTTGATTGTTTGATCTGGAAAAGAAAACACAATGTAAGGACATGGCAACAGTCTCCAGATGTATAAACACATTTGTAAAGATGACAGTAATCAGTTGTTCTGTGACCACCAATGGTAGGATAAAAAGCAACTTCCTCAAGTGCAATTAGGGAGGTTACTTAAGATACCAAGGGGAAGGAAAAAAAGAGAGAGAAAGAAAACTGCTACTGTGTGAGCAGCCGGAATCTCAGGAGGTTTAAAAAGAAGATTTAAAGAAGATTTTTTTTAAAAAAGGTTAGATAAACATCTATCAGGACTGGCTGTAGCACGGATGACCATTCCTCAGAGCAGAGAAGAGTTTCAGTGATCTCCTGAGCGTTTACCAGCCCATGTTTCTAGAATTTCTGATTGTCAAACAAGCTACACCTATCTGTTCAGAGAGAGGCACAATAGCGTGGCACAGAGGGAGACCTCATTACACATCCCACATATGATTAATGCAGTACTTTTACTTTTAAATAAGTCACCCCAGACTATGCTATTTGCATCAGTATCTCTTTAACATCTGGAGACCGGAGCAGCTAGTGAGTGGAACTAGCCATTCCAAGTAAGCAGTTTTCAAATCCACTTTTGAACAATAATGATTGAAAATTGTTACTGCTTGATGACCAGTGCAAATTTAAGCATCCTGGAACTCGCTTGGTACTTACTGCAAAAATCACCACTTCATTTTTGGATGCTGGTGGAGTCAGGTGAGGTCAAGAACTTCATTGAGAGCCTGACTTTTTGAAATGAGAAATAAAAGGCAGATGTGAGATCACTAACTGCAGGCAATACTAAATCTGTTCTGGCAAATGGAGATCTGTACTCTTCAGGCATGCCTTGCCTCCATCTTTCATGAACATGGAGTTTATGTGAAAAACAAAAGTTGTACATGCCCTTGAAGATAACAAGTAGTGTGCTAGCAGTTCATCTGCAGTGGTAAGCTGACTTCAGCACAAACTGGCTGAGGATTCCCAGAGTAAATCTACTACTTTCTGCTCCTTGAGGAATTAGCATTGCCACAGAGTAAAAAATTAATCCCACTTCCATTACTTTTTGCAGCTTACGGCTGCTTTTCCTCTGTTCCTTTGATTGTTGACATTGAAATCCCTTCCTGTCGTTTCTCTGGCTTTTGCAGATAATTCCAGCATCATTCTGCAGTCAGGAGCAGTGCTGCCAGCAAAACAAAGTATTTCAACTTTACAGCACCTTTCACCTCTAACTTTCCAAACAAAGCAGGAGGGTAAATTAATTTCTTATAAAACAGAACGTAAATTTCTATGCAGCTGAAAGATGAGAATTTTCAAAATGAAGCTACAGAGCAAGAATTGTTCACAGAACTTATTCAGTAGGAAATTTCAACTAATGGATACATTACAAAAATGTCATCTGTTTGAGGAAGGCTCTCTAAGCAGAGATAGAAGCAAAAGTAATTGAATAAATTATGGTTGAAAAATTATTCACCTGCTTTTAGAAAACTTAATATTTTTGTCTTTTGAGGATTCTATGTAATACATATGCAAAACGTTAAGCTGAAGGTGGGTAGCACAGACTGCTCTTGCAGAGAGGTTCAAAAAGGTCTGAAAAAATAGTGTATCAAAAACCACCATACATTTTGCCATGTATCAGTGGTGTTCTCACACAGAACATGGGAATTCCTTCAAGAATAAGGAAATCTATTCCTTTATTTCTGTTTATACCCAGATGCATTTGTATCTTGATTTCTTCTATTACGTAAAGAAAGTGGTTATGTGACACCTGTGATTTTGGCAATGGGGACAGACTGTGAAGGGCAGTGAGAGTGCAGCCACTCAGTCATTAGCACCATCCACAGCAAAGGAAGCAGCAAGTATTTGCCAGTTCAGCTCCATCAGCCCTTCCAATGTGACAATCCTACTGGGAAAGAAGGGCTTTAAAGTGACTGCAGGTTAGGTAATGATTGTGGCCTGCCCTAAAATTCTCAGGCTGTGGGCACCTGTGGGACCACTTGGCCCAGGCTATGCAGCAGATGAGCTGATTTCAGGCGGTAGCCATTGCTTGATGGAAAAGGCCCTTGAAATGAGCTGGGTATGGCAGTTTTCAGCAGTTCTTCTGGAATGGATGTGGTGGTCCATGTGCTGAATGCTAGCCAGCTATGTGCCTTGGTAACAAAGAAGACCAGCAGCATCCTGGGATGTATCAACAGGAGCTTAGCCACTGATCGAGAGAAGTGGTTACTCCCTGCTGGATGACTTCTAGAATACTGCACCCAGTTTTGGGCCCACAGGACAGGATAAACGTCCATAAACTGGACTGAGCTCAGCAGAGGGCCACCAAGATAGTCAGTGGATGGAGCACACGATCTATTGAGAGGCTGAGGGAACTGGGCATGGCTAGCCTGGAGAATAGCGGGTTTCAGGGATTCCTAATAGCTTCCAATATCAACAAGAAGGTTTTCAGAAAGATGGAGGTGGGCTCTTCACTGTGGTGCGTGGCAGGAGGACAACTGCCTTGGGGTTTCCAAGACCCAGCTTGGTTAAAATGTGAGCAACCAAGTCTGCTCTCATAGCTATCCTTGTGTTGAGCAGGAGGCTGGGCAAGAAGGCTGCCTGACATCTCTTCCAGATTGAATGTTTCCATGTTTGGATGGTAATTGCTGTTGGAAACACTACTGCCATTGTCAGCTTCCCCTGTGAGTCCAAGGTGACTGCTGTGAGGGGAGATCTGTCCCCTTGACATTAGTAGATTGCACGCTGCTTGCAGATGGACCCAATTCTCTTGTCACTGCATGGCGAGACATTTCTTTGCTGATTTATGGCCTATGCGGGCATTTCTGTTGCTTGCTCTTCTCATGTCTTTTCTCATGAATAGCCCCATTACTCTTAATGCAGTGCTTCTGTAGCACGCCTTCCTGTGGGTAAAGCTTCGGAACACGTCCCTGAGTTTTATCACAAGTAACCCAGTTAAAAGAGCAATTTGTCTTTTGCTGGAATTCACAGAGATGCTTAGATTACAGAGTTGCAATAGCAGGGGACGAGACTCAACAATCCAGATTCCTGTGTTTCTGTGCTCCTCACATCTTGCACTTTCTCCTTTCACTGCAAGAAGCCTTCAGAAATCCACGTACTTTCTCCATGCCCTAGTTTAGGATGTGTCCCTCCTAGCCACACAGATGTGCATTTGCATTGCAGTAGTGCTCATCTTCACTGTGCTTCTCCAGAGAGGTAAAGTGCTCTGCCAGCCAGAAGAAATTGGCTAAAAGTCTCAGCATCACCATTCCAAGCATGTCTCCAAGCTCTCAGAGCAGTCCTCCTCGAGCACACATTGCAGGTAAGCCCTGTCTCCATTGTAGCACCGTGTTGGTCTGGTTTGGGGGCCCTTTTCCAAGGAATGCTAACGATTTCCTCGCCTGCCTTGCTTGAGGTAAATGTGTCAATTTAATTACCTTTGCTGCTAAGTGAGATGCATTTGACCAAATGTGGTTACCCACTTTAAAGCAGAACACAAGCTATGTCTGACTCAATGGGTGACTCAAGACTCAACTCACTGCAAAAGGAATCCCAGGTAATTCTGGCATCTGATGCCCCCATTTGGACAGAGGAATCTCACCTGGAATTACCTCCCTAAGACCACAAAAGGTCTGTAGCAGAGAGAGAATTCAATTTAGACATCTTACTCTGGTCTTTAGTCATTGAACCAAAGCCTCAGACATTCATGTTTGGAGAAAAGCTTTCCTTTAGCTTTATTCCTTGTGCAGCTTTTTTTTTGGTGAGTTTTGTGCTTGCTTTTGTGATTGCACATGGTCAGAATCAGGCTTTTCTACTGCTCTCCTTCTGTTTGCTCTTGCTGAAAACGATTAGGGAGAACTCCTGCACGAGCTTCTGCACGTCTGTATCGCGTTAGTCGTGGCATTGAGGGAGTGAGGAGTAACACATACCTCCTCCATCTGCAGCTCCGTGGATGTTATGTTTATGTTTGCAAGGTGGCCAATGTGACTAAAATTAATTTACAAACACTTGAAATCTTACTCCGGTACCTCATGCTGCCAGCCTCCCCCATATCCCCACTGCAGATACGCTGAGGCTTGTTCTGAACACTCCTTTGGTGTACGTGTGTGTGACTGATACCTATGGTGTACTCTGCTGGAAAATGAGAGTTTTAGAAGTAGGGTACATTGGTGGACATAAAGACAGGATAAGCAAAAACTCTACAAAGCAAATAGGAAGTTGACAGGTCCTAAAAGTGGAAAACGGCAGTAAGTCAGGAGCACGGTTGTGCTGAAAACTCCTTTTAATTTAAAAAGGCAGTGAGGTATGGATGTACTTGAAGTCTCTCAAGATTTTAGTTTGGCCTGTGCAGCATACATTCCTAAGCTTAGTGTGTCTCAAGGGCTTGGCTGTGCAACACACTACTCCACGTAGGTTGTGCCCACCCTTGGAAAATCCTGTAACTTTGTGAGTGAGCAGAGGAATCTCTGCATATATATATAATGTGCATATTTTGCATAACCTCTGCCTAATCTGAATGTGCAGTCAACATACTAGCAAAGGGTAAACAGGAGAATCACTGCGTGCAGGTTGCTCTTGTCACTTTGAATCTGTTTTCAGGTAAGGCACACAACAGTAACCATGTGGCATGCTACTGCAGAGCCACATAAAAAAAAATATTCCAAAACATTTGATAAAATGCATTATTTCAACACATTTAAATTCTTATTTTGTATCATGTACTAACAAAACCAGCAAAAGTGTTTACAGAAGAGGAAGGTTCTTTGGCTGCAGTGAGTTTCAGGGGACTGCTGTATAGAAACTATCAGGGCAGCGTATTATTTATCATGGCTCTGGCAGGCTTCCAAAAACATGTCACTTTTTTTTCAGATTGCTGAACCAAAAGAGCCTTGCAAGGATCTGAGACATGCCTTTCCAAGCATGTGTTTAGGCATCAGTATTGTTCAGCTTTATGAGAAAGAGTAGATAACACTCCTAAACACCTTGTCACTGCATCTGCCTCAGATTAGTCACAGAAAATCTTCTTTCCTGGCCTCTGTTCAGGCAACAAGAAGATGTGGGTGTATTCATATAGTATACATGTGGGTCTAGGAATGTGTCTTTGGACCTAACTGATGTAAATATGAATTCTAGTGTGCAATTCCCTGTGAAAGTTGCTGGAGCTTTGCAGACCTGGCAGTCCTAGATGCCAGCTTGGTAAGTCTGGGTCCCAGCTGGCCAAGTTCTTGCTTTGCTTCCTCTGGGGAGGAGCGCAGAGCTCCCTGCTGGGGCTCTCCTGTTCCCCTTTGCTGGAACAGACTCAGTGCATCCAGCTCCCCTAGGCTCCCGCAGTAGCACACAACCACTATTTTCCATCATCCCAGCCATCTGATTGCAGTTCACTCCTCATGGACAAGGCACAGTGGGAACAAACACATGTACCGCCTTTGCAACAAGTGGAGCAATCTACAGGCAAGAAGGAGCACAGCAGTGCATGCTCCTTGCCTTCATCACTTCTTCACCCATGAAGGTTTGGTCTGAGAGTAGGCTCTGAAGAGGGCACAGGAATGGCCAGGACAGCACATGGTATCTTCTCCAGAAAATAGAGTCTCTTCGTGCTGCCAGCTTCCGTCTCCATTGAATGAACTCACAGCTCAACATCCATCTTATCCTGTATTTCTCTAGGACTAGCTTCTTGGGTTTAGTTTGTGGTAAAATTCCAGGGTGCTGGAGTCCAAGATCTCTGCAGGGAAACTGGAGAAATCTGGAGTCAGCCATTTCCTCCTTCCAGTGCATTTCCATTTGAATGGGAGCCTTTCAAATTAATGACTTCTTACTGTCAGCCCTTTTGAAATTCATTCTGTCATGGACAAGAAAAGAAAAATAGAGAGGCCAAATGGCCCCGCTTTCAAAACAGAATCTGTGGTATGAAACACTTAACAAGGAGAGAGTCCCTAATGCCAAACTAAATTTACAAGTTGTTCCCTGATGATAGATTCCACAAACTGTCAAAATGTCACTGGAAGTTGCCAGGCACACAGTTTTTGGACATTCACTTCTGTTCAAAGATATATTTAAGAAGACAAGATGGGCTTCCATTACATTTGCTTTTCTAGCTCAATCAATTTTTAATGCTCGTGATACATTAAGCAAAAGTGAAATAATTATCTTAGTCATAATACTTTGTTTTGTACAATAACATATTTGGTGATGCGGTTTTCAAAAATGATTTTGACAATATAAAAGAAAATTTTTATCAGGCAAAAACATCCTGCATGACTACTGTAATTGCTGTTACAAAATCATGGGGGTATGCTGTACAATGGCATTTCTGCAGGTAAGGAGATTGCTTTAAAAAGTCCCAATCCTTGCATTCTTCATCCAGACAAACCTCATTCTTCGAGGTTTTAACAAGTAAAGAGTAAATGAGAACCTGAGGAGTTTGCATAGTTTGAGTCCCCAAATAACTGCTGCCCTTGTTCTGCATACCGCGGCGATAGGCAGCAGTAGGTCGGTGTTTCCTCTGCTCACTCAGCAGTGTGGTTGCACATGAAACTGCACAAGCAGGCAGTGGCCAGGACACCAGGAGATAGGGCACAGTGGTTCTGTTCCTGTCTTAGCTCTGAGGCACTGGAGAAATTGCATTACGGTTTGTGCTTATTTTCCCTCAGGAGTTTTGACTCTCGTGTCTGTGAGGGCAGAACATTTTCAATAGCAAAAAAACGCACATGTTCACCACTGGAAATCTTCCCTTTAAGAAAGGAACCATCTGGAGAATATGCTGTAAAATAGGCCCTGAATGAGCTCCCAGACTCAGCGGGACTTGGAGATAATTCTGTAGGTAGCAGAGTTGTTAATGTAATTATAGTCCCAAGTAATGGTGAAAACAGCTGACTGGCCATTTGCACAGGAATTTTCCATCTCTGAATGCACAATGAGCAACCTCATGCTCAGATGAAACACCCAGTATACAAACATTTAATGTGTTTATTTGTTGCATGCAGTGGTGAAAACAAGATCCTTGCCATTCATTTTGTTGGTTGTGAGCAGCATCCGCATCTGTACTCTGCTTGGTAAATACAGCAGCGTGCGAATGAATGTTTCATTACATGTCTGAAGTTGTGCCATGCACTTTTAATTAAAAAACTTTATGAGTGGTTGAAGCCCTGTAGAAAAGAAGTCAATTGCCAAATATTTGACAGTGGTAGACAATGGATCTGGGTGGGTAATTGCGGGCTGCTTCTATAAATGGTGCTTTTGACCATCCACCAGGATTCTGCTTCCTGTGGCTCGGCACAGTTCCCCATCTCTAATGAAAATTTAAAGCAGTCCTTTAAGCTCGGAGCCAGACTCTGATATTCTTGTCCTCTGTGAGCAAAGCCATATTTCCTAAGGTGCCTCACTGCGTGACTCCACATCTCTTGGAAGGAAGGAATGACCTCCAGCGTGATGGGAACAGGGGGATTTCTGCCTTCCTGCCCCACAGCTGCTGCAAAACAGCAGTGTATGTGGGCAGAGTCCCTTGAGCTCCCCAAAGGATGTCTTCCTGCCCCTCGCAGGCTGTCTGTGAGTGACACAGCTGGTCAGCACCAGGGAACCCTCAAATGACAGCGTGTGTATATAAAAATATTTGTAAAACATCTGGTAGCTTACTTGAAAACCTTTAACCTTGTAGCTAGACCCCCCACTACAAGTAGTGAATAGCCCCTCGGTAGTCCCTTTCCACTAATTGCATTTTACTAATTAAATTTTACCTGTAAGTAGCCCTAAAATAAATGTGATCCTGCTTCAAAAACTTTTCCTGTGGGTTACTGTATTACTTGGAAAAGGTACAGCCCCGTAATCCTGTTGCCCTTTTAAATTAATAAATAAATCTCCCGTATACTTTCATGGCTGCATGGCAAACCGTAACATCTCTCTTACTAAATTCCAATTATGACTTTATCTCATTATGATTCAACAGCTGCTGAAATTATTAACACTTAAAAAATGAAAATACTGGAGAGTCCAGAGAGTCCAGGCAAGGTACCTCAAGGAGAGGTTTGGTTTTCCTGGTTTTCCTAGCATGTGAAAGTATCAATGGCAGCAGATAGATAATTCAAAGTTAAAACAATATGTAATTCTTATAATTCAAAAATGGACCCTCATATACAAGAAGCAAGACATGCATAATGTAGTTATTGTACCTAATTATTGTTCAGCTGTATGTCTTGCTTAGAGCAAAATTGCCGCAAAATGTAGACCAGCTTTCTAGTTAATAAGATTCTTTTCCTTCTTATTAAGTTTATGAAATGTTGCTCTAAAAATAATTCTGTAGAAATCAGAAGAATAAAATCAGGTTCTTCATTGGTGGCTTACTATGCATTAGTCATTCACTTTTACTGAACTTCTGAATCTCATGTATTTATCTAAAAATAAATATTATTTCTTGACATTTCCTGTTTGGATATAATTGTGCCTGGCGTTAGCTTGCTACTAGGAACCCTTCTAGGCAACAACAGACTTCAGTTGCATGCTTTTGGAGTTCAATCACGGCACATTTTTGCTTGTTTTTCCCATTGAAATTCAAGTCAAAATTCCTTCGGTTTCAATGAAACTGGTGTGGGGTCGCAGGTGTAGCTGGAGCAAGATCTCACGCAGACTCTGAGGCTTTTTTGTATCTCTTGCTCTTTAAATATTGTAGCACTCATAGGTTTTGCTGGTGTCTTATAGCACAGTGTGGGCAGAATGGACGCTCAGATTATCATACTTCTTTCTTATTTGATGTGTATTTTGGCTGACATTTTAAGCATCTCGTGGTTTAATTAACACTCATAATTCTGTTTGTCCTCATACAGTGAGGATTGGATCCACTGCTGTGGCTCCTAGAGGCTGCCACAATACAAATAATAAAGATTATTTTTCCAGCATGAGCCAAAAAATCTGTCCTTTTTGCCATTTCTGTGTTTAATCTGGCAAAGGAAAGGATTTGGGGTGTGTGTGCACCGAACAACTAAGTTCTCTGGGTTGCTGGGAATTGAAGAACAATGTTGGCATTTGTTATTTCTCTCATAAAATAGTAAAAACAGAACTGTCGTGACAAATCTGTTGGCATAACTCACAAATGGATAGTTCTTCTGTAGGAAGAAATAGTTTAAGGCCACTCTACTCGCCTTATCTGCAGGCATTCTAGGACTACACAACATAATGATTTATTTTATTTTATTTTTTTACAAATATACGATAAATCTCCCTGCTTTTCAGTCTCTATATAATCCACACCATGCTGCCAAAATAACAATGTCTGATTGTGTTGCTAATCAAATCTTAGTTTAGCAGCTAGTACCTCGATAAGAAGATGTTAATGAGTTCTTGGCAGTTCCTCTTCTGTCAGACAACTAGGTAAATCTACAACGTACTAATTTAATTGGAAAATGGGCACTCAAGCATCAGCACAGTGTGTGCTGGAGAGATACCATCTACTCTATTTCAGTAAGTGACTTAACTGTCCTCTAGTGGAAAGCGTTTAGTGCCCAGGAGGTGTAAACCAGCAATAATTGCAGTGTGGGATTTGCAGAAGTGCTGCACTGGGGATCTTCTGGAGCAACTTGTAGTGCAGAGTATATAAAGTTACTTAGAGAATTAGTTCAGTCAGATATTTTTGTGGATATATTGATGTGTGTTTTGTACGGAATTCTTTTTACATTTATTTTGCAATCTCATTTTTCTTAATTTATGGCTTTACAGTCATACATACCTTAGAAATTTGGGCTAGTTGTGTTAGCATTGTCTGATCTCTTGTTACACCAGTATATCCATATCTAGGAGAGAAAAGAAAGAAATTAGATCAGTATAAACATTTCCTCAGCAGCTGTGTCCCCATTAAAGGTTGTGCTGGTATTTCTGTAATGATTTCGTGAACTAACTTAGTTATAGCAGTATGAGCAGCATGTGCAGAGCATTATTGTTCCTAGAGCAGCCTTTTGAAGTACAGTGGGGGTGAGACCTTGAAGCTGATTGTCTCCAGTAAAGGAGATGTTTAGGTTCATTTTCTCTCTTCTTTGTCGTTCTGTTAGACTCATCTGCCAAAACAAGCACAAGAAGAGAGTTATAGACTGTTCGTGGCTCTCTGAACACTGAAAGCTGATGGACTGGCTGGGTCTAATGCTCTTCAAGGGTCTGGTATAAATCCCATTAGCCGTGTTTATATGAAGACTAGCACTTTTAAGGCAGTATTAGGGTTATAATGTGTGTGCTATAACCCTTTATGGAGTGGAGCTGTACTAAGAGGCCAAAAGGAGCAAGTCATGTTTGCAGCTATGGGGCTTGATACGCTTCAGAATGGCTGGGTGGAGACTGCGTCTGGCCAGCAGGGCATTGATTTAATTAATAAATCATCAGTTTTCAAGCGGTGTCTGCTGTGGGATGCCACGACATCCCGAGACTTGCCATTAGTTTAACAAATAGAAATCCCCATCTCCTGCAAAATGTGCTGCTGCTCTGGGAACACAGAACGGGGTTTTGTCTGCTCCGCTGCCAGCTCGCTGAAGCTTTCACTGACAACTTGTTGAGCGGTTCGGCAGATAACACAGCCTCTCCTGGGAGCCCTGCGGAACATGATTGTTCTGCTTCCAGGGAGCAGCTAGGCTTATCTGAATGGAGATGCTGATATGCTGCCTAGGAGTTGGGTTTATAGATCTAATTGAAGTGCTGTAATTGTACAGCTGACACATGCTTGTTGTTATGGGTTTCTGGTTTGGTAGAAGGAGGTTAGGAATATACTGATTTTACTTTTAATTACAGAAATAGCAGTTGGACTTTTCATCTCTAGCTGAGAGTAACACTACTTAGTCAGTGACCTGGAGACACTTCCAATTATCTGTTCCCTGAAAGCCATCATATAATGATTTGTCAAAAACTTCCTTTACAAACTTCCGTATATGATGCTGTACTGTGGGCAGGAATCATTATTTGCTGCAGTCAGAGTATGGGGCCATTCTGAATATATGGATAGCTTTTCTAGTTCCTGGAAAACTCCTGTGTCTCCTGCTGTGAGCAGGAATTATTCCTTACGTGCTGATGTGATGCTTTAACTGTGCATAGAGTTGCAGCCCTAATGTGTTATTAAGGGCTGGGACCTGTTCAGTCCACTCTGTAACAGGAGAATTCCTTCCTTGTTCATCACATATCCACCCATATCCACCTGCTCTGTTGCCCCCAGTCTTGAGATGCATCCTCCTGTGCTGCAAGGTTTTAGCATCGCTGATACTGTGGATGCTAATTCTTGCTTCTTTAGGCAAGAAAATCTTCCAAGAGAAATTCCGTGCTGTCCAGATAGTTCCAGCTCCTTGACGGTATTCTGGAGGAAGGTCTGTTGTATTCCTCGTGAGTGCTCATATGGTAAATTTCTCACTGCTCTCCTATAGCCTAACTTACTAGTGTGCTGCTATGTGCATAGATCACTGCATTTTTAATCCTTTTCTAAAACCACCTAAATCCTCTCCAGTAAGTAATGCCCATTCTGAGAGAGACTGATTACATCAGCCCCAGTTATCTGCACCACTCTCGAATACAGAATTCTTTTTTTTTTAATTATTCACATAATAAATCACAGAAATCAAGACTAAGTCCTGAGCCATAGTACACTTTAAGTTTCCAGCAGGAGTACTTTGTTTGTACCATTTTGAGTCCTTTTTTACAGTACTGTATGCCTAAAATTTGGCAGGTATAAATTAAACCTCTAGAATGACTACAGTTACTCCCTGCCATGACTCAGAACAGTCTGTCCAAAGTTTTCCATCAAACTGAAATTATAATCCTTTATGACAAAGGTGGCAGGATGCCAAAGGGATAATATATTGAGTAAGAAGGAGAAATGAAGCACCGCACAGCGTTTGGAGCTGTGCTTCGCAAATTGGTGCCTAAGCATCTTGTGGCGTCTCTCCCGTCCTGCTGTCTAAGGGGAGGAGTGAGCAATGCACAGTCTCCACAGTCCTTAGCAGTATGTGATTCCAAATACCGAGTACTTTTTAAGCACAGATGTGTTTGTCCCAAGCCAAACTTCCCTGAATCTTGCATCCTGTCTTGAACTTGTGCATCTCTGGGTTTGGCACGGAATGAAGAGAAAGGTCATGCCCATCCCGGTCATTGGCTGTAATCACAAGAGCTGCTCTGAAAGGATGTGATTTGTGGCAGAAAGAGCAACAACTGTGCTGTACAACCTCTTGAGGACCAAATTCTGCAAAATGTAGTCTGTGCACTCAAGTCTAAATGAAATTGGTTAGAAAGCACACTTGAAGGAATGAATGTTGGACCAGATTCTCCCAAAATTAAGTATGGCTGGGGTTAATCTGGACTAACTGGCCCATTATTTTTATTTTTTCTTATGCCTGTAACACCTTCTGATTAAGTAGAAGAATAATCACAACATTATTTTCATTTCAATTGTTCTTAATCCAATACTTTCCTGACTAAACCTTTTGTAGCATGAAGGATTCACTCAGGAATGAATTTGGCTCACATATGACAGTTTGTGTCTGGTATGATAGTTGCTATCTAAAGAGAAAAATGTAAATTTACCTACTGAAGGAAGGGAAAGAAGGGAAATATTTATTGACAGCAGTGCTATAGAGACCAGGAACATTTTCAAATAGCAATAATAAAAATATCCTTGTGCTAAATTATCTCTGCTTGGTTCTGTCCTTGTTAGTCTTGTTACCATCACTACCTGCTGCACTGGTTTGGAACAACAGCACCACCAGAACTTCTTTAGACATCTGTACTTACAAAAAACTCTAGATTTGTGGAACTGGATGTTTTCATTTTACTTTGACAATGATGTTTCAGCCTGTAGAAAATAGCTTTTCCATCTCTTCTGCAGACTCAAATCAAAAGAATAATTTATCACAGAAAAGTATAAAAATGAGCTAAAGCAAAATGAAAGTAACATTTTTCTCTACATAAAAATATCTCAGGAGTTTAAAGCAAAACATGCAAATGAAGAAGGCTGATTTAGCTGCTACTACAGATTACACACATTCTGTGCAATCTTTGTTTATTTAGTAGTGCACAAGGTAAACTAAAATAAAACAAATATGGTTCAGATTTTCAAGTAGGTTTCCAGAATTTTTTCTGTGAATTCTGTTTTATCCTATTTATCAAGTGCATTAACACTGCTAAGTCTAAAGCAAGGAAACTTCAATGTCCTGCACTGGATCTCTGTATTTATGCAGAATGCAAATCAGATACCCACCGTAGTGAATGGAGCACTCACACTTGTACCCAGTGACTGAAAATATCTCATTCAGTATCTCAGATCAGAGAGATCAGAGAAAAATCCCAGAAACATCAGTATCCATCTCCAAGGCCTGCTGTTCGTGCCGTGCCCATTCATCTGGGACCTCCCTGACATCCCACAGCCTCTGTGTGCAGGAGCAGATGGCCACCAGAAGCGACAGGGCTGGGGCTGCTTTTTCCGTTGGTTGGGCACCATTCCTCCTCCTTTCTGCCATAACGAGGTAGTTGTGAGCTGGGATTTCAGCCCATCATAAAACCTTCCCCCCCCTGAAAATAGGATTGCAAAAATGCAAATGCATCAGCACTGCCAAATCTCATGCTTCGATACCTGTGTGTGCACCCATTGAGATGTGCGTAGGTGCAACGAGTTGCCACTGAACCGACGGGGTGACTCAGGGGGTTCACTAAAACACATGCTGGAGGCAGTGGAAGATCAAAGCCCTTAATTGTAGGCACACGGTGCAACTGTAAATGTACTTCCAGCAGGCATGTACAAATTGCCTTTTAGATGAAGGATTTGTCACAGGTATATGCATCTTGCTCAGTCACCTGCACCATGAGGAATAGCAATGGCAAATAGAAGAATGCCTGTGTCTATTCTTCTATACACGCATGGGTTAAAAAAGAAGGCTCTTTAGGTATTGTTGCCCATGTATATCTACCCGTACCAGCTCAGGCTCATGTTCTTGAACATTTTGCATGTAGATTTAGTTTTGTGAGACTGTTGAAGATTTTGCTAGTAGGGCAATAAATATTGCTCTTTGTTATCCTCATATGACATGGCAAAAATTATTTAGCCTCCTATTCAGTCATCATGCATTGGTGTTGCTCAGTAAAACACATCATTTAACAAATCCTGTTTGACCATGTGGCTAAGTAATAGAGACAGAAGGGGTTTTATGTGCTATAGTCACATCTCACCTGAGATGAAAATACAGAGTGAGTATTTCTGGTGCCCCTGGTATAGGTACAACTTCAAAGGGTACAGATAAATGCCAGGGAGAGCTCCCAATTTCCAATATTTGTGCTGAACTGTTATCAAACGTCAGAAGCAAATTTCTTCATCCTCTTTCTTTCCTTTTTGCTTGAGAAGGCATGTAAAAAAATAAAAGACCTCATGTAACTGTGCCACTAAAGGTCCTTTATGTATTGGAAAAGGATGTGTCCAGAAACGCTGCTGTGTTAAGCTGCTTGCGCTCCCAGTAGTTTCTATGGCTATATGTAATCAGGGAGCTGTTAGCTTTTGAAATGATCTGGAAAGGACTAATAATGAATCTATAACTGGAATAATGAAAGCCTTCAAGTGTTCCCCAGGGAAGAGAATGTGCTTAACATTTTAATTCTATACCGTGTGGTCCTGGAGGCAGTGGGGCATTTCCACATCGGGAATCGGGTGCGGGTGTTACCCACTGGAGTGGTTTGCACGTCTGATGTACTGATAAAAATAATCCTAAACATCTTTATGGGCACTTGTGAATTATTAAACAGGCTAAAACTATCATTTCAGATAAATTATTGATTTATTCTGAGTTCAAAAGCTGTGTTTAGCAATTGCATATTCTCACAAGTGATACATGCTACTCAGAGGGACACCGAAAATTGAGGGTAGTCTGTCTGGTTATCCATGTACATCTGCAAACGCTGTAAAATCGGTTAGCTGCAAGTCAAAACACAAGTCAAAACTTCACAGCAGTCAAAACACCAGTCAGAAGCCCACAGCCTCCTCCAGCACGCCCACAGCACTGCTTTGCTTGGCTGCGCCGCACACAGGAGGCAGGAGAGACAGGGCAGGATGCTGCAAGGCTGAGCACAAGCGCTCCACATGAGCACTTCCTCAAAGCAGTGGAGCCAGCAGCCTGTTCTTCAGCTCTCTAGGGTGCCTGCCTGCTATGATTTGGCCCTCTTTTGAGTACTGGAATTTCTGACATTTCAGTGCTCCCAAATGCTGTTCAGAGATTTCGCTTAGAAAGTGTGCTGCACACCAAGTCATCGATAGTCACACTCGCTCTCCCTGGGTTTCTCTTGGAGCTTGCTCTGCCCTGTGCAGCTCTCACCAAGCCTCTCTCTCTATCACTGATGAGGTCTGATGACTTCTATCAGATCATCAGGGTCTTTTTTGCATGTCACACTTGTTTTTCTTCTTCTGAAATGTATGTGTGCTATTTTACTTGCTTTGGTCAATACGTCAATATTAAATCAAGTGGGATGACATGCCGTATTTTGGCCAGCATAACAACTAAGATTAGTTTGTCAACCCTTTTGAAAGAGACATTTGGAGAATAGAACAACAGTAGAACAACAAGTCAGTTTTCCCCTTACCGTTAGGCTAGTTACTTGTGTATAATTTTGTATGGAATGTAATTGGTAAATAAGGTAGGAAATTACAGCACTTGCCTATCTGCATCTTTCAGTGCCTAAATACCCCCAAAATACCTACTGTATGCCACAAATTCACTTTTGAAACGGAATTTACACTTCTGCACATTCTGTTTAGGAACTTCACCTCTTGGGTAGCTGGCAGACTGGAGTTGAAAGCATTGGTTGCTTTGGTATTCCTCCTACTAATGAAAAAGCACAGGAGATGCTTCAATGTTCAGATCCGTTACTTCATCAGTGCATGAGGTTATATTAATGTTGGAAAACCCAGACACAAAAAAAATAAACCTTGGTTTGGGAATATGCCACTATGTTTGATCTGTACTACAATAAGTAATTAGCATTTTTTTTTCCCAGTTCTTTTCAACCTTATTCTTTTTGTAGCTTTTAATCTATAGGAAAAGCTCAGCAATGAAAGGATAAACCAATTATTCAAGTTTATTAAATAAAATCAGTTAATTATATTTTCTTATTATCCTCTTATATTTGTAAATTGAAGTCATTCAGTCTGCTAGTTTTAGCAAGCGAACTTGATGTTCCTCTGCTTTTGGGGAATACCATTGTGTCTGACATGGATGAAAATATTCTGTTTATGCTTTGCTGTACTATTTGGCTAGTTTATGGACCCGCAGTCCTCACAGGAGCGTAAAAGCTCCTTGTGATCTCCCTGAGAACTGCCATGTGGTTTCAAATGTTGGCATTAGCTGGGGGAAGTGTAAAATGCACGTGATGCCAGTCAGCTCCCCGCTGACTGTTTCTGCAGAAGCAGCCTGAGCTATTTGTTATTTCAGGGAGAACCAGCAATAAATTAACTGAAGAAACTTCTTTATTACAACTACAATAGGACATGAATAATAGCACCTACTCCCCTTGCCCCCTGTTTTTTGGAAGGCACTTGCAGGATTTGCTCAGCTTTGCTCTGCACACTGAGATAATCTGCTAGTCCAAAGCACACAAGGCAAGGAAATATCTTCCCCTGTGCCTGTTGTTCTGGTGATATTGCTTATCCGCTGCCCACACCTGGGCTTGGGCAGATGAATCAAGATGGATTTTGTCTCCTTTTCAGGGCGGATGCTGGGATTAATACCAGTGCCCAGCTCTGGGACAGAGGCTCACCAGAGCAATTCCTGCAGGAGGCACGTGGGCTAGCACGTACTGTGAGGCTCAGACTGCTTGCTGGAGCCTCAGATCCCAGAACTTGGTTTTATAGCTATTAAATCACCAGAAGCAAACAGATTCTTTTTAAAAGCACAGAAGTTTCTACTCCAGATCAGGCTAAGGTAACAAGCCCTGTCCTGCCTCCAGCAGGTGGACGTGCGGGGTTCCCAGTTGCCATCACTTGAGCATCCCTTCGGAGTCCCGGCGTTCAGCTGACTGTGGCCAGCCCTGTCTGCACTCTGGATTTCCCCTGCCCGGAGGGCAGAACAATGGAAATGCACATTAGGTGTTATTTATCACTGCAAGGAAACAAGGACACACAGATAAAGCTGTGCCAGAATATGGTAGATGCTCGTGTTCTGTGAAACACGGCACAGTGCGTTTTGCTTTCCAGGCTGTCTGGTCTGTATCCCCAAAACACACTGCTCTTTGTTACCTCCAGCTTCCCTCAGCATGGAGGGGATGTTCCTTTGTTTTTCCAGGGAAAGTTAATGCCAGGTACACCCTTCTGCTTCCTGAGGTTTCTTCCAAGTGTTTGCCTATTGCCTCCAGCACACAGGAAGATAAGCACCAAGATAGCACGGAAAGCACATTTCTCCTGCTGCCTCTTGCTGGGCCACATGCAGGGATCTGCTGTTGCAGCAGGGTTAAATTCAGGAATGATAAATTCAGCTCCAAGCACTGACTTTCAGCCCCTGGACAAGATCCTACATGAGTCTGATATATTTAAGAAAAAATAAGGCTTAAAGGAAAGGAAAAAAACAGATGCATAAAATGTGAAATGAATCAGGAAGCTGATGAAGCAAGCATGTCAAGACGACATTAAGCCATAACTGATGGAGCAAATTAGTGCAGTTTTGGAAAGCATGCTTAAATAGCCTGGAAGAAATAGCCAAGCAGGATACAATTAATACAACTAGAATTATTTTCTCAATTGTCCTTAAACTTCTGGTTATATGGACCTGAACCCCACAGCTCATTGCCTGTTCCTATTGCAATTTTGTAGCAATTGCTTTCTTCTCTGAGGTTTCCCTTTGATGTGTATGTAGTGTACATGTATCCGACTAACTTGTAGCATGAGTTAAAAATTTACTTCAACAAGATTATTGCACATTGCAATCTAAAGTAATGTACATATAAATCAAATCAGTTCCTTTGAACCCAGTGAAAGGTCACTGTTATGCACTCGTTTTGCCCTGCAATAATGAATGGAATCAAAATATTTGAACATAACCATCGTTTCCTTTCAGTCTTTGTTTCTGTAATAAACCAGCTCCGCTCCTGGGCTCGCAGGGGTTACTGCAACGTGGCTCTCGCTCGGTGCCAAACGAGGCATCTGGATGCAGGTCCCAGGCTGCTCATCAGCTCCGCTAAACCCCTGTTGATAGCGCTCCATGCACATCGGGTTTAATGCTCAGCTCTGCTTTCTATAAACGTCCTTTGTCTTTTGACCTGTGACAGAGGGAGCAAAGTTAAGTATAGGGTAATTCCTTCCCTCCATAAATAGGCATACATGGAAAAATTTGGATGCTTTATTATCTCGTTATAGCTTGTGCTTTCTCTGGTTTACACTTGTTTCTTGGCATGTTTTATAGCAGTGTCTGGAAAATCAATTTTTCTTCTCCAAGCTACAAAGCAGTACATGTGTTCTTAAACAAAATCTTGTCATTCTGACCAACATCTTTAGTTTTGCTTCCCTGATGTTGTCGTGAAACCTACTGCAGCCCCATACATTTGCTCTTTCATTTCAGCATTGCTTTTAGAGATCACACTTAGTTTAAGAATGCTGTCAAATAACAGATTATACGAAAGCTTTGCATGTATATTTAGTGTTTTTTCAAAAAGGGACTGTTATATTTTAATTACACTTTCTAAGTTGTAAAACTTCGCTGGTTTCTTTCTTCTAACCTTGTTTATTATATGTCTTCTTCTTTTAGAAAGTTACACAGGTTGGTGTTGAGACTTACACTTTAAATGCCTCTCAAATGTGCATTTGTGGCAGGAGAAATGCTAAAGATGCTATACGCCTGCTTTCATGGGTTGCCAGCCCCGTTGCAGTCCTGTGTCCCCACAGCAGCTGGGTATTGCATTCCATCTTTGAGATGACGCAGGGAAGTCCAGCGGTTTCAGCAGTTGTCTCCATTAGTGGTGGATGTCAATGTGGGTTGCCTGGGGGAATAGGGGATTAGTTCTACATTGGTTATTATAGTCTCCTAATTGGCGTGATCCTGCATTGCTTTGAAGTCCAAACTCCCACAGGTCTCATCAGAGCTGTGGAGTCAGAAAAAGAAGAAAAGCTCAGGGTCAGTGAGTCTGGCTGCATTTCACTCTAAGGTTACGTCTGTCTGCTTCACAGAAATTGATGGCTCTTGCTAGGCACCAAGGCAGCAGTGACTAATGCCCCTTCTGTGAGGCTGCTGAAATACTCTTTCTGAAGCTTGCCTTCATCAATCTAGATAAAGAGACTTGCAAAGGCAGAGCCTGTGGTCTGATGTCCAGCAAGAAACGGAGCCCTGCTGTGTTCCCCATGCAAAACCGATACACAGCTCAGCACCAAGCCAATAAAGGGCAAGCAGGTTTGTGTGAATACAAGGATGTGGACGGTAGCACCAAGCTTCATCCTGTGCTCATCATCACACTTTCTGCATTAAGGAAGTCTATTTAACCCAGTCCTGGAAGGAAAAAACTTAGGAAGAGGCTGTTGACAAGCAGAAGAGGAAACCTGCAACGTGTTGTCGAAGAATGGGGGAGCTTTGCAAGGCAGAAGAGAGCAGGTTCTCCTTTTCTGCAGCAGGAGGTGGTATCTTGGGCTCTGTAATGTAGGACAGTTTGGTCCCCACTGCTGGGTGGATGCTGTCATTTTAGGGTCAATTAATCAGTCCTTGTGTAGGCAGAGCATATGCTTGACTGTATCTGGTGGAAGAGAACTTAATTACTGTATCGAGAGGTTGTTGTTTTTTTTTTTAACATTGAAATTAACATCACCATTCTCATTTGAAATCAACTGATCTACTGAATTAATTTCTTGTTTATGGTATTTGTCTTGTAAATGAAGCCTTGATCTTTTATGCTAATGAATTGACATACCACAAAGCCTTGAAGAAGTGGGATAATGAAAGATGCTGTCAGATGTTGATGTTAATGGTTAGGGTTAAAGGGAGCTTCTGCCAGTACTCGCTAAGGTGCAGAGGATCTCTGCTTTTCTGATAATGCCAAAAATGCAACTGGGCATTTGAAAGGGCTACCCTGCACTGAGAGCGGTGCCCACCCGCCTGGGCATGGGGTGACACCAGAAGAGCTTGAGCTGAAAGCTCCCAATGCTCAGCGTGGCACGAGAAGCATACAGACCGTGCCGTGCTCACATGGTCACTGGCGGTGCAGGAAAGGAAACTGCACGGTAGCGGCAGCGGGAGCACAGTCATCACCTCTTAGCATCTGTACACACAGAGATCTGCTCCAGGCTTGAGCCTTCCATCAGGGCGTGGATGGATAAACAGTGGAGATGTAGAAGTAAGAGATCAGAACTCTTCTTGTACCTCGTGACAGCATTGTTGTAACTCTTCAGTGGTGTTGGGAAACGGGATTGGGAAAACAAAGGTAAATTGCTTGAAATGTTTTACACCTTACATGTACATTGTTAAAGTACAACGCAAAGGGAAACAGGCCCTGAATATCTTGATTTGAAGAGGGAACAATGATTTGGGGTGCAGCAGTGTTATTAGATGCTGAAAAGAAAAAAAAAAAAAAAAAAGAAGACTTTCTTCAAGTCCTTACAGGAGAACACTGGAAAAACTTGGCATAAAAAATGGTCCTTATCAGGAAGAAAAGGGGCAAGATAACACCCAAATCCAAAATGTATTCAACTGATTTACAAAGCAGGGATTTGAAAATATATTTTTGCAATAGAAGTCTCTTAGATTTTTCTTTAAATCTTTAAGGTTTCCTCAAAAAAGGAATCCAAGAAGAAGTTTGCTAGACGAACTCCCAGCAGTAGCAGTGTGCTACTTACTGCTTCAACAGTCCTCAGATTATTTGGGGGAGTGCTTATATATGTTCTTGTTAAAAAGCACTTAAAGCTGTTTTGCTCTTCAGAAGAATATGTTGATTTCTCTTTATATCAGTGGCTTACTTCTGAATCTATTGGTAACACCTGTAGTGGTGACAGAGGTATTATTACTGAGCAGCTGAAAGCAGCACGTTATGTATGGTGCAGGTGTTCTCTCCTCTTTCTTTTTTTTCTTCATATCTTTCTGCTGTTTTTCTTCCTCCATAACTTGCAGTGACATTTTCTTCCCTACCGTGTGTTGTTATCACTTTTTTTTTTTTTTAACTCTACTCTTTTGATCAGTTTCACCAACACTTAGAATTCAGGTCAAACCCTCAAGCTTAGGGATGCCTGGGATGGAGCACATTGAGCCATCAACCTTCAGTGCCTGATATAAGAAGAGGCTGAATAAACCAGACTAAAATGTAAGCCATTTGTTGACACAGAGGTGAGGCTGTGAGATTAAATTAGAAGGACACAAGCGATGCAGGTAAGGACTTTTAAAATTAAACTCTGAATTGCTGCTTTTTCTTGTGCTGTGAAAACCTCTAGTTTTGAATAACCTTGGTCCCAGAGGTACAAAGCTGTACAAAGACTCTGCAGACTTGTAGCTGATACAAAAAGCTGACTTAACTCCCTTCCTGCTGGCAGGGATAAAATGCGTGCTATCAAACAGACGGAGCTGAGTGCAGGTGATGTGCCTGCGTGCGAATGCTAGTCTCCGCTCAAGAAAAGGCGTGCTTTGTGAGGTCATAAGTGTTCCTCCAAGCCTCGGTTGTTTTGCTCACATGTGTGCGTGCAGTGCAGGTAAAACAGCATTCCTCCCCATCCTGGAGGGTCCTGCATCCTGGGTCTGGTGGACTTCATGTTACTGTTGACTTCATTGGAGTCAGAATCTCCTTCAGTCCCGCCGGTCCAGAAGCCAGACGTGGGGAGGATGGGGCCTGGACACACTTCACTGCAGACAGCCGTTTCTGAAGATAAGAGAGCTTTTAACTCCCCTTGTCTGCACAGACCTTAGTTCTACAGATAAGTGTTGTCAATAGGGGTGGGTATTAGTACATAATACAATTTATCTCGGCTCGTCTCTTCTGTTTTTGCAAGAGCTCTTCATCTTGTTGCCCAGGCATTCAATGCTATTAGAGCAAAGCACACAAACCCAGAGTAGCTGATATTTTCTGTTGGAGCTTGTTTGAAATTATACTGATGCAAGGCTTTAGGTGATCTGAGGAGATTTATTTATAGCTCTTGTGATAGCAACAGCATACTTCTAGCAGGATTTAGGACTTTGGAACCCTGTAGAGCCTTGGTCTTGACTTTCAGAAACACCTGTAATTCAGCTGTGGGGACCTGCAGAGGTGAAATTGGGTGAGCCTGTCCGGATGAGTTGGTAGCAAAACTCCTGTTGCAGAATCATCTCTTTGTATAGCATAATGTTGGGTAGCCTGCTGGACTCTGTGAGAAGGTATCTTCTCATTTTCTCTTTGCAAGAATCTTAAAGTGATTTTTTTTTACATTATTTCTTTTCCTCCTTCCAGTTGCTTTAAAAGTGCATGTGCTGTGTTGTCTTGTCATGTCTCTGCCCTGTGCTTGTCCAGCGGTGGACAGGTACGCAAATCTGTGTTGTCCAGCAAGACTAAGGGCTGAGCAGCTGGCCTTACAGGCTTTGGACTACAAAGTGTGGCAGGGTGCAGAAGATACCTGTCACAGCACCTCTGGAGTCCAGCTATAGCTCTCCAGCCTCCAGTTTTCCTTTTCTTTACACTGACTTTTTTTGTTCTCTTTGCAGTTCAGGATTTGCAGTGGTGTAAGATACCGTCTTAAATAGAAGTAAAATCTTAAACTAAACTTAAAGGTGTACTTCTTAAAAAGAAGTACACCTTTAGGCCAGAAGCTTTTAAAGCAAACAAGTAACAACAACAAAAACTAATAAGTCTGATCTTAAACGTGGTACATCTGTCCACTGCACTGATGTATCTTACCACAAGAATAAGGTACAGAAGCTTGGTATCCTGTCTGGGTTAAGGACAAGAATGGCAAATGCTGTTTGTTTACATCCCGAATGTAAAACACCACAGCTTTTTCAGAGGTCATGCCTTTACTAGGACAAAATTACAATAGCAGAAAGCAGTAGCAGAGCTTGGAATAACTCATCTGCCTTGAACAATACCTGCTCAGGGCATATACGTGCTCATGTACCTGCGGGTTTGGAGAGTGAGTTGACCCAGATGAGCGGCCTCTCATCTCAGTGCTCGTCCTGGTGCACAGGAGCACTGCTGTAATATTTGATGAAATTTTAATAAATAGTCTAGGGCAATCTGAGATGCCTAGCTTTGTATCAACCTTTCATATTTGGGTTCTGAGTCGTACAGGGGATTCAGTACCACTTTCAGGAATTAAGCTGATGTTGTGAGGTTCTGTGCAAGCAGCGGTGTATCTTTCAAGGTGGGCTTCCTGTGCCAGTTTCATGGGATCAGACTGAACAATCCTTAGACCTGTCCTTCAAGAGATTCATGTCTAGCCAAATATTTAAGGAGTAATCAGGGCTTAACAAGCAGCCAGTCTATCCACCATCTTAACAAAACACTTTCTTTTGACTAGTTTGCTGTTCAGAGCTGTAAAAATAGCCAGTGGAAATTGTCAGTAGGAAATGTCACCTGCTTTGTAATTAATCAGTCTGCTTTGACTTCAGGGTAGAAGTTTGCTTCCTTATTAAGACTGTAACTATTTTTCCAGCCTGTGAATTTAGAAATTTCCTTAATAAAAAAAAAAAAAATGCTTACAGGATGTTTTGTTGGTGTATGAGCCTGGGAATATGTCACAGTTTGCCACCTTCTGTTTTTGCCATTTGGAAAAGCTAATTTTGTTACTGGGTTTGCTTCTAGCAACTTGTAAGTAGCAGCTGCAGTGAGATACAGTGAAGGGGCCCCTTTTGAAGGACTTCTGTGTGTTTTGAGAAGGTGGATTTATTTTCTATATTCAGTACTGCTTCTTTGCTTGGGGAAATTGTCCTATCCATTTCCAAACTCCACTCCTTTCTTTTTCATTTTTTTCCTGAGGGCATCTTCTGTGCTTTTAAATGAGTTTCTAAAAGCCCCTGATTGTTGCCTAGTTAAGGACAAAGAGCTATAATCACTCAAACTGATTTCCCTGATTTAATGAGCAGTGCAAATCACTGACAGCTTCAGATGCTGCCAGGTTCTGAAATACAACTAAACACTAAGTCCTTCATCAGCTTGGAACAACTCTGAAACACCAAAATTATTAGTGTGACCTGATATATAGAAGATGACTGAGCAGATAATTAGACTGGGCTGAGGCTGGACCCGGGGATAATATATGAGCAGTAAGTGGGGGTTGGGGGGATGAGTGGATATTAGGGTTAAACATGTCTACTGTGCAAGGTATGAGAATCTGATACTTAGTTTTGCAGTGGGAGATAAAGGCATATGTCTCCAGGACATGCATTTTCCTTCTAACCAAACCAGATCATGGGGATGGCAGGACAACTTGTATTATTAATGGCAGCCCCACTAAGAGAGGCAAGGTGTGGATGAAACCCATTTGGGGTGAGGGTTATGAAGAATCTTAAGACACTTGGAACTTTACTTGTGACTTTCCTGAATAAAATGATCCCAAAATAGGATCAGGCTGTCCACAAAATAAACAGAGACATAGAATTTGTCTAATGCTTTCATCCGTGACAACCAGAGGTTAGAATAGCTGAAATCTATGAATGAAATGTTGATCCCTTTTTCTGTTCGGTCTCAGTGGACTGAAGGCAGACTTTAAGTGCCATAACTGGGAATTGGATTTAGCCTTGTAAATCTAAAGAAATGCAGGTAGCAAGGCAGCTCTCAATCACCTTTGTTTAACAGTTAAGCTCTGGTCACCAGTAATTAAGCTTAAACAGCCAATATCTCTCTGCTGGGAGATGTATTCAAGCACTTCTAAATATTTGGTGCTTTCAAACTTGCACCCAAATGTTGTGGCTCATTTCTGTTGATGTTATTCATTGATGTGACCTTGGATGCCAAAATAACAATCCCTGGAAAAGCTAAAGCTTCTGCATAATTAAATAAATTAAAATGAAAATGTGCATTTCATAATCACTATAATTTTTCTCCTCTCAGCTATATTTTGGGAGTGGATTTCTGTCCTATAATGGCATGTTGAGACACTGTCTCTCTTAAGATAGGGCAAAAAGGAGAAGAGGAATAGGTCTTAGTTGTAATTCTGGTAATTTTTTTAATCTATATTCAGTTGATAACTGAATAAAATAATTCTGAACTTTCTAGAAAACGTTGCATGAGAGACAGACTATGGCATCAGGACATCCTGTTACTGAGGATAACTTCTTGGAATTCACACCTTTGTGATCCTATACTCCATTTCTTCTTGACTATTTTGACCGAACGTGTCTGCTGTGGTTGCACAGAAAGGTTATGAGTGAAGTGATCCCTTCATAATTCTCGATTTATGGATCGTTCCTCAACTCATGGAGTAATATAAAACAGTCTTTATCAACAGGCTGTACATGGAAACAAGACCTACTTCTATCACTGTTCATTTTAAAAATGCATATCTATTTCAAAAGGAGATAGCTAGAAGTATGGGGAAACAGGATGACAGAAGAGCAACTAATTGTAGTGAGGCTTATTTTCTATGTCAGTGAGGCTATTAATTGGTGTATAAGTGTTATAGGTTTAGATTGTTTTTTGGATTGGACTCACCTTTCTGGCTTTCCAACACTGGTCCTTAGTTTTTGTCTTTGAATGCAAGTCTTTGTGAGCTTACAAAGAACTACGTTTGTGTTAGGGTGAGACAATAGGGTGAGGCAGCAGGAGCTGATGAGCTAAATAACTTTAAATATCTAGACAGAGAGACAGAACTACTGCTTAAACTTACTGCTTAAGCTGCAGTAGTGCTTGGAGACGTGTATCTGGGACAGATTTTCCTCCTGCACTAGGTGCTGTTTAGACACAAATGAAGGCATGGACCTTGACCTAAAAAGTTCATAAAAATGATTTGTCTGCATATTATTCAGACTATATTTAGCATTTCCTGGGCATGCACAAACAACAACTCTGAGGTTGAGCTGTTTCCAGCCTAAGGCTTTGCAAGCAAACAGGCCTGGGTGAGTAAGACCTGTATATGTGAATTAGCAAAACTCACTGTAACTCGCAGAGTCTGTCAGCAAAGGGATTTTAAGGTCGTTTTCAAATTGCTGCCCATATAACAGCCCATATAAAGCTGATTTGGAATTCCAGTGGGATTCTGCAGAACTCAGATTTTTATTTCCTTCCTGTCATGCCTGATGTGGGGGTGGTCCCTCTAAAACCCTAGTGATGGGCTGCCTAAGTTAACTTCTTTTATGGCAATTACTTCAGGCTGTATTGTTGGGTTATTATATCTTTAGTGGAAACAGGGACCCTGTCAGTCTTCCTAAATTTTTTTTCAAAGGCAGTAGGATTTGGACTATTTTGTTGTAACACTCCAGTATGATATACCAAGAGCTGTATCCCTGCTACTTCTCTTATTAAGAGAGGTAGGTGGGGGCAGACTGAAGTATGAAGGATATCATATTCAGTGTTATGTCATTGCATAGTTACAGAAATTTTAAATAATTGAAAACACTCTGAGGAGTGCTTCTTCAGCTTGGAAATAGAGCTGAATAAAAACAGATCTTACCAGCTAACCCCAATCCAGTATTTCTTTATAGATCACTTATACATATCACTAAGAATGGAGTGGGAATGACTCTTCTGCTGGGGACAGTGGATCCATCTGCACAAGACCTTTATAACAATATGGTTCTCGTTTCTTCATGTACTAAGTGCAGTTGATGCATGCCAGCACCATGTCCTGCATTGCAACTTACCGAGCGCAGGGAGTATGCAAACCAGCACTGGAAATACTTGTGGAAACAGGAATTGTATAGTGCTTGAGCAGTTGCCCTCTATGAGCCTGGCCATTTTCCCAGTTAAAAGACATAGCCACAGCTGGAATGGAGTTAACACAGAAATTGTGTTCATTCTTTTTTTAGGTCCCCACATCGTGTGGTTTTGACTTGGAAAGATATACATGTCACTTGAATAAATCATTCCATTTTCTTCCATATTTTGAGCTGCTGTATCAGGTTCCATCTGAAAGATGATCCTGGGAGAGGATAGTCTGTAAAGGATATCATAGATGTGATGAATTTGGAGCCAGTCAATCTCGGGTGTAAGTAATGTGGTTGGTCAGTTATAGCTTCTCACATTTCCCGTGGCACCCAAAGTGGTGTTTGCCAAAAGTTGCTTGAAAGAACAAAGGTTCCTTTTGAAGAGGAGGCAAAGCAGACAGCAGCAGTGAAGGCTCACACAGGAGGTAATGCATTTCACTGTGTAGCAGGGCAGCCTCTTCCCAAAGAGCAAGCTGTGCATCGCCTCACTAGGGCTGTTTTACAGGACCTGAGGGACACAGCTGGATGCTCCGAATCTGGACTGCTGCTCTGCTGGTTGTGTGATCACTTGTGCGGTGGAGAACTGAGTGTGAAACGGAGCAGTGATGGCTTTCTGAGCCATAGAGCCTTGGAAGGCAATGACTGAGAGAAACGATCTTCAGCCCACCTTAATCCCTCTGGGATCACTGCTCTCCATGCTGGAAAGACATGCACAGGCTGTGTTGGTAGAGCAGGTTTCTTGGCACAGCTTGCCACCAGGTGCTTGTTAGCCTCTTGTGGAAGCAGCAGGTGCCACAGCTCCCTGCCTCCTTCTGACAAGTGAGTTGCCCTAGCAAGGACCGTTGTGGTCAGATCTGGAGAACTGTCTGTTGTAGCTCTTATACAAGCAGAAGGAATGAGTAAAGACTGAAAGGGCTGCTTTTGTAAAGGAAAGCTAGAACCTCCTTCTGGGGAGGGCTGAGGTGAAAATCAAAGGGTGGAGGGAGCCTGAGAAGAAACATCTCTGGGAAGAGTAGTGAGAAATGAAAGAGTGGGGAAGAAGGCAAAGCAAAGGTCAGGAACAGTGCTAGTCCTGAAGGTGTACATTTGGCTGTTACTGAATGAACAGGAAGGTACTGAACAAATAGTAATTAAAATCCCAGCTGCTATGTAAATGCCACATTATAGCTGTGATCTTTTTGAAGACTTTCCTTTGATGTGAGTGGGAGTCTATATACTACCCTTGGGAATGCTTAAGCCTAAATATATGCTCAGAAGCACAAGAGATCCTGTCCTCTTCTTGGCATGAGTTGATGTGCCTTTGACATGTACCAGCAGCACCCTGAGGTTTCTAAGAGGATGAGCATAGCTGGAATCACTGTTCCCAGACGGTAACTTTCCTTTTTTCCTGCAGATCAGGGTGTTTCACCAATACCCTCCTGCTCAGGAGCTCCGATTTGTCTGGATTCATAACCTGATCTGTGATCGAGCATCTTGCTTACTCCTGAAAATGTGGGCATGAAATCACATGGGGGAAATCGTGCTCTCGAGTGGGCAGCAAATATTTCACACTCCTGTTGGAGACTAACTGAAGTATCCTCAGGTAGATGCGGTGGGTAGGGTGTTAAGTACATCTTCAGGTAGGCAGGGTGGGTAAGGTGTGGTGGGCAAGGGAAAAAAGCTATTGACAACTTATTTGCTGAGCGCATCCCTATGGTTCTGTTCCTATAGCAACCCTAATGTGGAATGTGTTGTTAGAAAAACATTAGTTACTATAGAAACAACTTTCCTGTAAGTGAAAGTTTACTTTGTAACACATGATACCTAATATTAGTTTTTTTAAGTTAAACCACCCACGTGTGTGTTGAAATCAATAAACAGATCATTGTATCAAGGCTGGAGAGCTGGAGATGTACAGAACTTTCATGGCTTCCCTAAGCCCATCTGCTTGGCTCTGACCAAGAGCAGATCGGCTTCTGAGTAGCAATTAAGACAACAGAAATGTTAGATTATGCACGGCACAAGGGACTCCTGAAATAGCAGTATGGAAAACGGACTGTCTTGTGGTTTTGCAGATTTGAATTTTTATGTTATTAAAGAAAAAATGCAAATATGAACTTGAGTTACTAGGCTGTATCATTTAGACTTATCCTAATGACCATCAGGACTTTAAAACGGGGGAGAGGATTTGGACTCTTCTTGAGGTCACTTTCAAGAATTCCCTTTCTAAAAGTAAGGTTTACATCTGCTCATTGGTGTTCTGCTCTACTGCATCAAGCACCAATGCTGCTTCCGACCTTAAAGCAGTGGGGGTAACAAGAAACGGCCGATGTGTGACTTGAAAAGAGTGAGAAGTACTTCAGCAGTACTGCTGGGCTCTTTGCCTCTGCTTTGGGATCTCTCCCCTGTGCTTTTGCTGCTAAAACCTGGTCTGTGCTTTCTGCTTTGTCAGCCCGTGAGCCTCAGCAGTGTGGCTCTGGCAGTGAAAATCTTGGCGGAGATGTAGCAGCCCTAGCAGCCCAATCCTTTGGGTAGCACCCAAGGGACCAGCCTGTCCCACAGTCGCTCCTGCTGGGGAAGCGGAGCTTCCTGAGGGGAAGCTGAGCTTCTTGAGGGTCTGCTGGCCAGCAATGGCCCTGGTGAGGTGGGGAGAAGGCCATCGTTGTCATGGGAGCACGTTTTGAGTGATGAGCTGACTTCCTTTGCTAGGCGGTTTATTGTGTTATAAAGTGCCGACAGCAAAGCACAGTGGTGGAGTTTTAAATGTCACCAAGGTAACGATCATCAGTCACCTCATTACAATTTCACATATAGATCGCTCCTCTTGCAAATATCAGACTTTCTTGTTCAAAAATGATGCAGGATTCAAGACTGTTCCTGAGCTGGAGAATCAGAAGATTCTTCTGTTATTCTTCAGGCTTCACTGTGTACTAATGCTAAGGCTAATGCTGCTCTGAGTTACTGGCATGGATCTGCTGCTGGGGATTTAATGTAAAGGATTTCCTGCCTTTTGTGCTCTTAATTGCTAGCTGCTTTTGAGTGCTGCATTACATTTGCAGATAATGAAACTATATTAACGGGTTAGCAATAATAAAAGAACAATTTCCTATCATTTCTACACTTAGAGCCCTGTTAGTGAATCACTGCTTTACAAACCAGCCCCACACCTCCTCCTGTGAAATGAGTACTGCTAAATATTGTTGTCACTTTTATGGTTGAGTACACCAAGCTTGAGAAAAGATGAGGTGCCTGCCTGTACAGCAGCTGCAGGTATAGGAAGCTGTTAAAAGTGCTATATATGCCTTGTTTAGAGAGTCTGAGGCCTTTGAGAAGGGCTTGACACCTATTAAATGTGTAGGATTTAAGTAGGGTGTGGGAAAACCCATCTCATTTTATCTCTGTAAACTAGCTGAAATATGGAAAAGCTTTTTAATTCTGTTTAATGGTACTTTCAGTTCCTGATGAAGTCCTTTAAAAAACAATCTGGCTTCAGCAGTTTCTCAAAACTTCTGTTTCAGGTTTGTCACCTTCTTTCTAGCCTGGAAGCTTTCCATTTGGGAAGGTGTCTAAGGACCATATGTTGCTTGTCCCTGGTGTAGGGACAGATCTGTTTACAAGTGGAGCATGGAGCTGGGGAGGGAAGGGTGCAAAGGCTTCTTCAGGGGGCAGAGGAGACCAGAGCTGAAAGGCAAGGAGAAATGAATAAGCAGACTGAGGAGATATTCAAGTAACTGCCTGTTGCTGGAATAAGTGCTCCTCCTGAAGGTTCATACCTTTCCAGCACCCGCTGCTAGCTGTCTGTACACAGAGCCTTGAATTATCTCATTCTTGAATGAATGAAAGAAATGACATTTCATGTGGGGTTTCAGGATGGGTGTTTTTAGGTTGCTTTCCATCAGGTGACTTATACATGCTTTAGGGCATTTTAGATTTTTGCCTTTAGAAACCGGTAAAGATTACAGTTTATGTAATTCCACCACCCTGATATTTTAACTTAAATGCTGCAATTGCAAAACGCAGTGCAGCTTTGGGGTTTTTAGCTATTCTACAGTATGTGCCAGCTCTGCTTAATCGCTCTCGTATGCTGTCTGATCACCTGCGAAGTCCTTGATGGACGCAGGGTGGACCTGGCATGAGGCTGGCCTGAGGGGCACGCGAGGTGTGTGCCTCCTTGTCAGCCTGACGGAAGATTGGGCAGCCTTCCTCAAAGGGATTCAAAGTCAAAAGGATTAGATTGGCCTCCTGTTTTCTGAAGGAATCTGAAACTTGGAATAGAAATGCGAACACACAAGCTGTTGTTTCTGGACTCCTATAATAGCCTCGTTCTTAGTGCTGCAGGAGTTTTCCTTCAAGCACATTTGTGTGGTGCAACTGTGGCATCAAGTGATTGGCGGGATCCATCTGCCCATCCTCTGTGTGGGGCCCGGGGGACCGGATAAAAACAAGATCTGTTAATTTGGTGTAAGGAAAATATCATCTTCCTACTGGTTCTGGTGTATTCCCAGCCCAAGAGTTTCACTTAACTCTTTCTTTCCTGCTCTGGGAGGGAATGCAGAGGAGAAAAAGGACTTGCTCTGCTTGCTTTACAGGAGCAGAGCCCGTTGGACTTCGCCCACCTCTTCAGTGCTTCCCTGGGAGGACATCTAGGAAGGTGCAGCTGTAATAGGGGAAGCTGCAAAGGTGCAAGGGGCAGCATTGCAGTTTGTGGTCTTGTTCCTGCTTTGGCAGCATGGTGCCGTGCTATGAATTTTAGGTGAACCAAGCTGGACCAGTTGGCAACCTGCCACTTGGTTTGGCCAGTTTCTACATAGTCCCACATTCCTTCTGTGGCTTCACGTTGGGGTCACGGGGGCTCAAACCGTCTACGTAGGCTGTGCCGTTTGCTCTTTGGTCAGACCCACAAACTGCTGCCTCCTTCTGTGTAGGAAAGATGTGTAGGAAACCCATGACTGGTCTTTGGATTTTTATTGCCATCCTTGACGGCACAATCCCAAAGGAATGAAGGATTGTGTCTAACAGGCATATAAAGAAGGGATGATAACTAGTACTTCACTGAGACAATTGCCGCCAGGATGAGCAGAGCTGTCAGAACAGACTTCCTACTTTGCTGCTTTTAACTCACAGATTTCTGGTTTGGCTTTCCAAATGTCCTTGCTATATGATGGCTTTTCTTCATCCAGAACTAGAAATATGTTTGTACTAGAAAATCTCTCTGGAAGTTACTCCTTTGTGAAACCTCCTGGAGGCAAGGGCTCACATAGGTTAAAAAAAATAAATCATCGTGGAGCTCACTTGACCTAACTTGGTGGAAGGCATTTCTGGAGCCAGTATTTCAAATCTTTTGTGTTCTGGTTCATTGAAAGTTTGACCAGTTCTAGAAATTTTATGGAAATTCTGGGGGTAAATTCCAGTATTGCCTCATTAATATCCTTAAAAAAGGGAAAGGAGTAAGAACCCATGTTTTTCTGCAATGGTAACTTAAGGACAGACTGTTCTAATTTGGGTACCATAAATTATACCCATGAATAAGCATGTCCTGATTCTTCAGAGGTGCTGAACACTCACAATTGTATTGACTTCAGTGGAAACTGGAAGGAGCCCAGTGCATGCTTTGGATGAATCACGTTACATAACAGAAAAATGATGTTAATTTATGTTCAGTGCTGTGATGAAAGGTTCTTGAACTCTTTTTTTGCAGTTTTAAAGATGGAAAAGTCTGGAGACTTGTGCTGAGACTTTTAGTTATAAACCCTTGCACCTGCACAGGACTTCTCATGTGCTGCTCCAGGACACCTGCCCATGTTAGCTTTCATCTAGCCCAGTGCTGGGCCACTTTCAGAGCACGATGCTACCTTGTGCAGCATAATGCCAGCAAAGTGTTGCATGCCTCTGGCTCTCAGGAAGCTGGGGATGTTTGGCAGCTTGCTGCATCAGAGCCTGGAAACCTTCTTGGCATGAGAGGTGTCTGTGGCATTTGAACACACTTGGTGCTGCTGGAAAGGTGTGTGCAGGTGGCTAACAGCCTTACTTACTGCTTGCACCTGCAAGGCACAGATGTGAGCATGTGAACAGGAACAGAGGCTGGGAACATGATGTCTTCAGCCCTTTATTGTGTAAATCAGTAAATCAGGGGTGCTCTCTCCAGGCTGCGCTGGTGCAGTGGCTCCTGCCTAGTGTCCTGTGCCTGTCATTAGGAAGAGTGGGCAACGTGTGCGATAACCGTGCATTCCCTTGGTCCCCTCCGAGCTGTTTGCTTTTAGCAGGGTGCAGGGAACATTGAGTGCAAACTAAAAATAGAAATAAAATGAAGGGAGGGAAAGCAATCAGAACACCTAAAATCCGGCACTATCTTTAATCATAAGTGGGGAAAAAAGTGTATCGTGTTGTTTGATCACAATCTAAACACAGCCTAAACAACCCTTTGAATTTGTAAATGACACGCGATAGAGGTATTTTTAGCTCATGTTGCTCAGATCCTGAGGAGGATTTTTTGTATGTTTTAGCTTATCACATTTCTTGCATAATAAGCTCTAGTTTTCCACAGCAGTTTAATTTTCTGTGAGCCTATTCTGTATGCAAATGACTTATCTTTTGTGTTCTCCAGTGGCAGGATTTTCTGTACTCAGAGGTGGCTTTAAGGTTAAAAAACCAAAAAACTTTACTAGAGGGCAAGAATGTAATCTCTTCATTTACCCCGTTTGTCTTTCACCGGCATGTGTTTTTATCAGTTTTGCTTATGGTTTTCTCTTCTCTCAGGTTGAGTTCAAATGAAAGTGTGGCAAAGACATTTCTAGGGAGTGCCAAAAAGCCAAGCCAGTGTTTGCTGCACTTCGATGCGAGGCACCTGTCTTTCCCCATACTGGCAACAGAGCTGCATTCAGAAGACGGTGCATTTTCCTGATTTTGTCAAAGAAGGGCTTACTAGCACATGAACCAAGGCACTGTTACTATATTATCACTTGTTTGACTTAGGTTTTGTCACTTGGAAATGAATTTAGGACTCAGGGCCATGGCTCCTAAACAGCCTCAGAGGATGTGTACAGCTCTCACATGAAGGAAGGGCTGGAGGGAGGCCACAGCAAATTTTTGAGGGATTTACCAAACAAACTGGTGCTCAGTTTTTGATTTACAACAAAAGAAATAATTACCTTCTTTAGGGGCCAACAGTCCAGATGCTTCTGTGTTCCAGCCCCAGATGGTCTGTGGTGGAAGCACTGAGGCCATGTGCTGGGGAGGAGAGTTGCTCTTTCAGGCGATCAGGAGGGAGCAGAAGAGCCTGGGAGAGGCTGGAGAGTCCAAGCAAACTTGAAGAGAAAGGAAAAGGAAGAACTGAGGAAGAAGAGATGGAGCTGTAGGCAATCTTGAGGGGATAAGGTATGGGTTGCTTTCCTCAGCCATCCTCTGCTTCAGCCAAGGTCTTTTCCCAGTTGTGCAGAGCTATACGCGTTCGCTGTAACGCTGATGTGTGCAAATAACTGCCATGCATGGCATGCCCTCACCCTGCTCCTCCTTGTGAGCTGCCTCTTGTCTACTTCCAGCTCGGGCAGTGAGCAGGCTGCAGCTTGGAGGCACAGCTGTGGCAGGCTGTGACTTCTACTTCTCATTTAGACCAAGAGCATATAGTTGTGGGCCAGTGACAAGGAGAGAAATCCATCTCTGGGTAACTGAGGAACACTACATCTGTAAATACAAAGGGTGAATGTGATCTCCGGGCTGCTCTGTACCGGCATCTGAAAGTAAATGGGCACGCTGCAATAAGCAGAATGGGAATCCTGCATTTTGACGCTTAATTAAATTCTCCACTTGTTTTAAATATTTTAAGTACAACAAACTATTCACAGGAATTGATTCTTCCTCATTCTTAATGATTAGTCTCAGCAGAGGTCTGCTGAAATTGGCCAGATTGATTGCATAATAAATTTCATAGTCCTCAGCACTTTCAGTGCAAATGGGAGCACCTAGAGAATTGCAGGCTGGTTAATTACAGACATGGCTAGAAGCAGGCTCTGTGCGGCAGTTCAGCACAGCACTGACTTCAGCCTGGGTTTTCTTTACCTGCCTGATACTGTCCATTTGACATTTTGGGATCTTTGCCATCTCCTCAATTTATATAGTTGTCATAGGAACTATTTCCTAAGCTGTGTTCTGACTTGTTCCATGAGGCACTTTATTGTGTTACAAAGTGTTGACAGCAAAGCACAGCAATAGATTTTTAAATGTCACCAAGGTAACTACTGGCATTCAATTACAGTTTCAGATAAAGATGAATCCTTTCTGCAAATGTGACTGTGACAGTCGAAAAATGTGCTGGAGGTGAAGGTGTCTTGTGATACAGGAAGATTTCTCTTGCTACTTTGTGGGGTTAACTGTGCCTGTTCTGATTTTTGGAAAGGCAAACGTAGCGTGGCTTGTTGCTCCGTTCTTGAGGAATAGAGACATTGTCTCTACTGTCGATTGTCTACCAGACATTGGATCACTTGATATCCTATTTTTTTAAATTCTCTTCCATAAATGATCTGTCACTGTGTGGATAACAGGCCCAGGGCTTCTCAGACACTCTGTAACACCCAAGGTAACCCTGCTGTAAGTGGCATTTCTCTGGCTCACATGAACATCCCACAGATCAGGGCAGGCATTGGACTTGTCTGCAAATCTCTTGAATTCTTGGATTGATCTTTGCCTCATTCTTCCTAAGCATGCTGTGTGCTAAGGCTTGTGGGGACGACGGAGAGTGAAAGCTTGGTTGTGGACAGTCTGACTGAAAGTCCGCATCTTAGCGGATGGCTTGTAGAGAACTGGAGTGAGTGAAAGTACTTCGGGGGGAGGGGGGTGGTGGTGAGTGTGGGATCTGAGGGGTCGTGGGGAGAGAAAACATACTGGTAAGGGTCTAGCAGGAAAGAAAGGGGTGGGGGGGGGAGCATGTGGATGGGTGTAATCTGGTATTTGAGATTGTGCTCTTAAAGCTGGGCTTGGCAGTGTGCGAGAGCTGCTCTGAGGCTGTGGGCAGGCCATAGGCCCTGAAGGCAGAAGGCTTCCTGCAGGCAGCTGGCTGCTGAAGACACGACCCTTAAGTCAGCTGAAGCTCTTGTGTGGCTTTGAGGTGCTGTAGCCACAATGAGGGCATCTTCCAAGACTGGCTGCCTCAAAAATACTGAGTGGCAGGCAGTGCTGCCCTGATAATTGCTCCTGACTGATTTGGTTCCCCCTGTTATTTAACATCCATTAGGACTCAACACCTTTCCACAAAGAGCAGTGATAATCACTTGGTATCATTAAACTAAAACTTAAGCACACATTCGTCTTTCCTCTATGACCAAGAACCATCTTTACTCTCACAATAAGCCACCTTATCTAGTTTCTTTATTTGAAATTTCACATTAAAGGTGAAAAGTACAGAGCATGACTATGTCATCTGAGGAAAGCAATCATATTTTGAGGTGAAGTGGTTTATGAACAGCATCCTGATTGCTTGGCAGAGCTAAAAATAGCTGACTGGTTAAATAGCTTATCAGCATGTGGAGACCTGGGAGCAATGCGTTCTTACTGTTGCCTAAGAATTGCATGCCAAACGCTGCCCTGGCATCGGAATTATAGTGCAGGGGGAGCAGGTGGCTCCTGCAAGAGAAAGTGCCCATAATTAAGTGGGTGAAGTAATATATTCCTGTCCAAAGCAGTGTAAACCCTTTTACAACTTAATTTACTAGGGTAAGTTAGTAGGGGTCAAACTTCAGACACATTTGTGTTCACGAAGCAAACCCAGAGTCCTCTGGTGTGGGCATAACTGTGAGTCTGGGCAACCCAACAGCTGAGTGACAGCTGCCACTATCACCCACAGGTAGCAATGTACCTGCACGTGTGCTCCTGCACTGTGCACGTTCCTCCTGGCAGCTTGTTTTCAGGAGGGTGAAAGGTTCCCTGAGCAGGTTTGGTCTGGGCTCGGCCCTGTCCTGCCCTCAGGGCAGGGGGACTCCAAGAGCATCCTCACACTGTCGGTCTCTGGCTTGTCTCAAGGTCAGAGCTGCTGTTGGGCACAACTCAGAGGGGGCAGAGCCTGCTGGTTAAGAGGAATTTTGGTTCTCTGAATAAATTGAGATTTGTTAGCGTAGTCTAAAACATCTTGTTATAAACTGTTTCATGTTTTAGGCAGCTGAACAATGTTTTCTGGGCCTGTTCCACTGCAAAGCACACGTCTACCTGCTGCTCTGTAGGGAACAGTTTCATCTCTAACGCTTTATTTTGTCGAATACAAGGAAGACTGGTTGTCAGTGTCAGGCATGCTGCCTGCTTGGCTAAGTCATTGGGACAAGCTGTGCTCCACCCCTCCAAAAATAAAAACAAAATAAATGCGAAACTCCCTAACGTAAAAGGGTAAGATGGGCAAACCACAAAGACGTACAGAGCAGTTGTTCTCACTTGCCACGTAACATGAAATCCAAACAAAGGACTTGGATTTCTGAGGGCTTTGCCATGTAAGGGGCCAAGTGCAGATGCAGTGCTTCCTGCCAGGACAGTTTTGTTTATTTTCCTTTCTTGTAACATGAATTTTTCTCCTTGTTTTCAAGGTGGCTTTTTGAAATCGTCATAATTCCCTCTCCCTTTCATCATCAGTCTGTATGCAAAGAGAATATTTCTTCCTTTTAATGCATCTGTTTCTATCTTCCCTCTTTTATTTTCTCTCCCATGCACACTCTTGTTTGGCTTTCAGCCCTTCAGAGAATACTGTACTGGGGGTACTGCCCTCCTTAGAGGAGAAGTCTCTGCATCACTGGATTCTTTCCCTGGAAAAAAACAATTACTAAATAATTTTTGCTGCTTTTTTTTAGGACATAATAGGGGACGTGTCATTGGAAGAATCCTTTCTGAAAGGGTACTGTCGCTGTACATCTCATACGTGTGTGTGATTGCACTTCTTGGCTGGTACAAGATCCAGCAACTATGCAAAGAACTTACGCATATACATACAGCAATTTACTCTCTCCTTTTGCCGTGTTGTTAGAGGAAACAAAGTCTAATATGTTGTTATTAAGAGTTTAACGGCAGGAACCCCGTATTTCTAAGTGAATTGCTGTGTGGCAAACACCTGGTTAGCTCACATGGACGTGGTGTCTTATGAGCTCTATCTTTGGAAGGTCAGTTGAGTTTTATTTTTTTTCCTACTGAGAAGTGACTAGGTGACTAAGCTGCTGGTACTTTCGGTAACAGTATGAGGTCATTGCTTGATTACAGTAAATTGATGATTGTGAGTTTTAATTTGGTCCATAGAAGGGACTGATTACACTGTATATCAGCATAAGTTCTCAGAGGCAACCCCATTACACTTACTTAGATTGTCTTGTTCCTGACAGTGTTTAGCCTTAAGGGAAACAATATTATAGAAAAGGCATTAAAGGAGGACTGAGATGAATTAAGGACTGAAACTATGTATCCATGTGAAGCCAGAGTGTTTGTATTGTTTAAATGCATTTCTTTTAGTTTTAATATATTCACATCTAGGTATTTTTCTAATATTGTGAAATATTTCTAGTGAGAAAGGATGGAAATGGTTTTATTTGCGATCTCTCTCACTTCTGCCTCTAGGTAAATTCTCATGAGGTTGTATCTGACAATTTCTGAAACTTAGTTCAACAGCGCTTTGGGGTAGTTGCTGTTCTGAACTTGTTCAGAAGCTGTTAGTTTTGAAGCAATCCAAGCAGGGACACAGCAGAGAAGAAAGCAGATGGGAGGATCTTCTGAGTGTGTTTTTTCTTCTTTTTAAGAAATGCAGTGATATAGTAGAAATGGTTTGCATTTTGCTTTTGGACATAAACATCTAAACTAGTGATTCACTGATTTATTCTGTAACTTTACACTTCATGAAACAGAAGTCTTGAACACTGAAGCACTCCAGTCCTCTGAGAATTTGTTCTCAAAATATGTAATTCTTAAACTCGGCAGACAAAGCTTTGCAGGCTGCTGGTGAACTGAGGCCTGTAGTTTCAGAGGCACCAGGTCATGCAAAATTATTGTCCTTTTGGGTCTAGTGTCCATGCAGTCATGTTTAATCTTTACTTGACTCTTAGGCTGTGCATACACTTCAGAATGATTACCATCTTTCTACACTGCTCAACACAGATGAATTTCTTCTATTAAAGCATCCTCTGGGTTATGCATGTTTACTGTATAATTATTTACAGTGCTGAGATTAGATGATCTCAAATGGATTGAGAGAAACCAGTTTGGCCAAACAGCTGTCTACACTGACAGTTGCTCAAATGACAACTTAAAGTGAAAAGGAGCTGTCATGTACTTAACCTGTATTAAGATAGGCTGTCTTTTTTAGGGTCACATGCTGCCAGAGTGCTAGTGTTCCTGATGAGTAGAAACTGTCATTCAGCTTTATAGGAAGCCTGTAATGTGGCTGTGTAATAACTACCCAGGAAAAGCTGGTTAGGATATAAGCACCTGCCTTTTTTTTTTTTTTTTTTTTTTTTGTAGCTGAATATTGAGAAACTCTGTATACAAGGAGGTAAGAATAGGTATTTTAACTACTACTCTTTCTGGCTTCTTGGTTAGTTTAATCTCTGAATTGACACAAGCCAGATGCTGTTCAGCAGTTAGAGAACCTCTAGAGGAGGTCCTGATGTGACTCTTGCAGTGCTATTGTCATCAGTTTTCCTCTTCTCTTCTGATCATCATGCATGGTGCATGTTCCCAGCTGGGAGATTCAGAAGGAGCAGCAGAAATGGCTACAAAAGACCTGATGGCTGGATCCTGTGGCTGGGAGGACACTTGCAAACTCCAGTACTTGTAGAGGAGAGCTTAATTTTCTCATAGAAAATGACCATTGTGCACAAATGAGGTCTGAACCAGGACCTCTCATTTGAGAGGTGAACTTGGGCCAATGCCTGCAAGCAAACAGAACTTCGTAGAAATAACTCCTACACAGATGGGACTCTGTGTGCATGCTTTTCCTTGTCTTTGTCTCCCATTCACATCCTAATTTGGAAACCAGATTGAGCTGGAAGCTAAAACACTGAGTTTATCACCACAAACATGAATGGAATGGCTCTATTTTTCTTTTCGTATAGTCTTTGCCTGGTTTTTGTTCTGAATAAGAAAAACGAGAGTAGGTAAAAATATGAATCAAGTCTTAAACAAGCAAATGTAGTCATTAAAATGAATGCTGAGGGTCTTAATTAGTAGCATATTAGCATGCTCTGAGCACTAGAAGTTCTGCAGAGCTGTTTGTCTGGCTGATTTACCTGTATTTACTACTAATTAATGAAACATTACAATCATTAATGCTCTTTGCAATGTCTTTATAGGGAAGTTAATTCTGTAAGGACCATTACTGTTGAACTAAACTGTGATGCTTGAATAAGAGCTCTTGCATGGGGGGCCTTTGGAATTATTTCACTGGTGATGATAGGAACTGAGCTTTCTGTCCCGTTGGTAGGATGGGATGGCTATGTACTACACCTTGTTTTGTTGTAACTTTTTCATAAATGTCTTCATTGTTTGGAAAGCATCTGCCATACAGAACACCTGTATTAAACAGAGCAGAGTTTGTCAGAAGGAAAGCAGAAGCTTGTGTCTAACATGAGATGAAATCATATCCATTTTGATCTGTCTAGACAAGAGCTTGGTTGTATTTAAAAATGGATTTGACAGTTAAAACTTTCATCCTCAAACTCTTTAAAACCAAGAAGCCATTCTTGAGAGCACTTTTTTTGTACCAAATTTGTTAGCTGAACTTCTAATGAACTGGGTGAGTTATAGTATAAATGAAGTTTGTATGGGTTCTCATTCGTCTGGGGTTTGAAGTATTTTTTATAGTGGCATGAGTGTCCATTAAAGACTAATATTGGAGCTTATTTGGTCTGGTTTAGTCTTATTGGGTCTCTGGAGAAGATTGTGTAGTTTTAGTTCCTTGATCCTTTCCTCCAGGCAAAACCAGTCTCTAAAGGGTCTGCGAAGCTTCAAAAATGAAACTGTTGGTTGTAATTAAGATCAGCATGAAAGGAAGATGCATTAACAGTATTTGGAATAACTATGTAATAGTGAAGAATTGGGCTACTGCTGGTAAAAGTTGGCATTTTCTCTGTCTTCTCCATCAGAATTAGAGGTAGAAAAAAAAAACGTCCCACTGTCTTAATTTTTCCATTAAGCTCATAAAGTTTCTCTTCTGAATCTTAAATGATCTGGACAGTATCAGTCTGCAACTCAGTCTCATGTGTGCATTAAGATGTCACAATAATGCAGAAGAGATCTTATTATCGCTGGAAGTGTTTTACTTCTGAAAGCTCACTGCATCCGTGCTGCTACGATACAGCCTTTGTGTTACCTCCAGGTGCCCAAAGCACAGCATCCAACTCTGTGGCTGAGGGAACAGCACCTCCCTCTGTCCTGATCTCTGCACTCCTAGTCAGTGGCTCAGCAGGTGTCTTATTTAAGAAATAAAATAGAATATGAAAAGAATCCCATCTATTACTTTATCACATCTCCCACATATCACACTGAAGATGTGCTGCTTATCTTAGTCTAGTTGGCTTTGAATGGCAGGTAATAAAAGTTTGCTTTCACCTGGAGGAAATGATTAAAAACAATACTTCTGGTGGAGTTTGCAGAAAGGGACAGGTTGTCCACTGTGTTGCTTTTAAAACATTTGTGAATCAACATTGGTGAGTAAATAGATGGGAATGAAACCCCTGAGTATTCATAGTTGGCTGCCACCTGTTCTAGTTGTGCGTTGGCAGTATGATAAAGTGGGCAGAGTCGAGGGGAGGACACCACTGGTGTGCAGGGACGAGGGGGTTCCGGCTTCCAGTGTAGTCTGCACCTGGTACCAGCACTGCACTGGTCATCTCATCAACTCTGTCATAGTGAAAACTTGGGCTGTGACTTGTGATTTCTGTCCCAAGTGATCAGTGCTCCTTCATGGTGAGTGTGCTGTCTTGCTGGAAGCACATTGGGCAGAGCCCACGATGCCATCCTGTTCACGTCTGTGCTGAGCTGGAGCGTGTTGTGAGCCTGTAAGAGAAGCCCTTTTAAGTTTCCCCGTCGTGAAGATCTGTATGTGCACGGTGCACAGCAAACACTTTGGTCTGAGAGCTTGGCTGCCTTGTAAATGACTTCAAATTCTAAGAAACTGCAGGCGGCCTCAAGTGAGTGCCCAGCTGGGCTGATGTGAAGGGTGCACTTGTAATAGCTGGGCCCTGCAACTTGCCCCAGGCTACCCACAGGGCTAATGATGGGCATTAGAAAGGAGGAGTCTGTGCTCCGGGTGCTGGTGAACAGTACAGCTCCGGCCAAGAAAAAGGGGCAATCAGCAACAATTACATGTCGGAGTCCGTGTGCTCTTTGCTCTGCATGTCTAGCGATGTTTTTCTTGTGTTTGCCACCACCACGCTGAGCGAGGTGGCGAGCTGGAGGGCTGCGTGGTGCTGCTGACCCAAGGGTGCTGCAGGACCCCTGCCTGTCACCAGCCCTGCTGCCGGGAGGGCCTGGACCACAGGGCGTGCTGTGAAAAAGCAGCTGCTTTAAAGGAGATGGGGAGGGAGAAGAATGTGTTTTCTAAAGGTCAGCGAAACCTACGGAGCACTTAGAAGCTGAGGAAATTATAGCTTTGGTCTCTCAGTAGTGGGCTTTGCAAAGGGAGGGAAAGAACAAAGGCGTGTTACAATGTGCTCAAACGAGAAGTCTTTTAAACATTGCTATTAGAAGCTATTAGGAGGATTTCTTTGGCGATAAATGAGAGGCAGCACTTTGGCGTGGAATGTTCCTTACTTTTAACATGTTAAATGGTCTCCTTGATTATATGGGCTCGCTTGGCAGTTACTGGAACTGCACATTAACTCCTCCAGTAACCGGTGCTGCCTGCAGGTTAGATAACATGAAGGCTGCATCTGTGAGCCTGCCGAGAACTTGCATTTCTCATTTTCATCCACCTGCAAAAAGCTGATGTGATTGCATGTTAGGTGCTGGATACAGAGTTAACATCGGTGGTTAGATTTACGGTGTAAAGATATTGTCCTCCTCTTAGGATTTACACAACTGTAAGAGTTTTTCCCCCAGGTATTCAATACAATGGGTTACTGATTCTTACTTCAATGGTAAGAATGAAAATTATTCAGAATTATGTTAAAAGTAAATTTCCTATCTGTGAGTTGCACAATATTATTAGACTTGATTCTGGAAACATAATAGCACCAAAGAGATCAAACTTTTACTACAGGGAACTCTAGCTAAAACATTTGTAAACCTCAAAACCAATAATGTGAATAAAAGCTTGTTTTCTTCAGCAGCAAGTATATTTGCAAGTGGAGAATAATGCTCCATTTCAGGGCAGAAGCTCTTCACAGCAGCATCTGTGCTTTCACTCTAATCCATTTTCTTAAGGTTCTGTCACTGGTTTCAAAATCTCCCATTTCTTTAGGGTCTTCAGGTCCTTCCTGCCATTTGTACAGGCTTAACCTTGACAGCACTGAGACATGAAATCTTTAAGATACACAATAAACATGGAAGCATAAAATACATTGCAGGTTCCTCCTTCCTTGCAGGGAATGGTTTCTACAGCATCTTCTGCATAGGATCTCAGGGGTGCAGTTCTGTGCTAAAACCCCTGCAATGCTGCTGCCGTGCATCGATTCTTTGGATGTTCCAGTCCATGGCTCCCGGCTGTAAATATGATTCACAATAAAAGTAATGACCATAAGGTGGAATATAACTTAGTACTCTTGTTATTAGTTTTCAAGGTGAATGTAAAGGCATTAAAAGGAACTCTTAACTTCCATTTTTTTCTCTTACGTAAGGAGCTTCTACTGAATTGGCAATGTTTCTGTATTTGTACGTGGGCTGTTATGGTCTAATATCTGCTCAGAGTTTCATCAGTGGCATTGCAAATGACTGCTTACAAGATTCCATTACTTGAGTCTTCTCTCTTTTTAGGTTAAAAGAGAAAAAATACAAATTAAGGATTTCTCAGAGATGATTTGGAGAGTTAAGTTTTCTGGATCTAGTCTTTAACGGCTGGGTAATGGTCATATTCCTGACCTATATTCTTTAAGTATATTCTACAAACCTAATGCAAGTGACACTCTGTCAGATTTGTATCCTCAGGTATATTAGGAGAGCATCATCTTTGGGAAGGTCATGTATGTACCTTGTAGCTTGGCTGAGAAAGTCATACAAGATAAGTGCTTTGGCTCTAGGTTCCAGCTTTACTTAAAAGCTGTTTTTCAAAAGTGAGTACTGTCATATGAGTGACAGTTCTTAATGGTCTTTGGCCAGCTTAATCCCTAATCTGTGGCCTATTAGCATTGGGCATGAATGTTTTCCATAGGCACAGGAGAAACCGAGCACCTCTAATATGGCCCCTGCCATTAGGTTGAGCAGAACTCACCCATCTGTTGAAATAGTTGATTCCATTTCCATTCCTCCTCAGTTTGTTTGTGGTTGGCAACACAGCTCACCACTTGGTCACCCTATTTTTGTGTGTGTGCTTGAATATAATTTGTGAAGAAAGTCAGATTACAAGTTAAATTCTTTCCTTAAAAAGCAACTTAAAGACTAGGTCCTGCTCTCACCCAAGACACAAGGGTATTAGTGGGCTTTCCCTAGAGAATGCATTCTTTAATGGGAAACTGATTCATGAATTCAAATTATAGTCTGTGGTTGTAGTACAGACTGTGGTGGTTGTTTAACTGCCGTTTGGTTGATGGGGATATATTGTTGAATATATTGTTGAACTATGGATGTTCTAGAGCTTCTGGGATAGAAGCTGTGGAGTCCATATGCATGTTCTGGAAGGTGCCTTATTTATTTTTATGTGCTTTTTGATTATGTGGTAGAAACAATATCATTCAACTTGTACAGCTGATTGCATGCTGTGAAGTTTTTACAAAATAAATAGAGAGAACAGCTGGATGCCGAGGACAAATGTAGAATGCAATAAACCTTATTAATCTATGGTAATTTGAAGGATGGGACCTATTGTGCAAGCTGAGTTCACAGTGCAGCAGACACTCTGACAGCAGTTTTTAGGACACAAACTGTTAATTATACATTAATCATGCTTTCCTGAGATGACTGTTTTAGAACAGATTGTCTTTAGTCCACTGAGGACAGCAAGACAGCACAGACTAGCTGAAAATATTATGATTATCTAATAATCCTTATTAAGACAGATTTTAAAGAATGTGGTAACTATGCAGGCTTTTCATTAGAGAAAATGATTATGGGTGGAGATCACAAAGTTTAACAAATTATATTGTACTGGAAGGGCAACACTGAAAGTTTGATGTGCAGGCAGGGAGATCTGTCACTCATCTGTTGTAATGACTGGCTGCTGTAGCACATAGTGAAAAGTACCATCACACCACCACCTTGTACTGAGAGCTAATATTTTGAGGGACCAAAACACTCAGATATGGCTATTGCATGCCTGAAGAGCATGAGAATTCCTCCAGGTAGGAAACGAGTGAGGGAGGGACTCCAGTTTTCATGGGGGTTTTCATTGTTGAGTTTAGTGTCCACTGAAGTGAAGTCATATATGTCTTAAAGAAGCAACTCAGGTTCAGTGTAACAAAACAAATTGTGCACCTTCAGTGGAGAAAAACAAAGTAACAAGCAACTTAATGTGTGTCCTGTATAAATGGGAAAATAACATTTATCTTCATTCTGAAGGAATAATCTTGTAAAGCTGACAGCCGTTTATGACGAAATGACAAGCTCAGTAGATGAGAGGAGAGTAGCATTGTCATTTATCTTGACTTAAGCAAAGCTTTTTTCAGCCATTATTGCCTCATAGACAAGCTGATGAAGAGTTGGTTGCATAAATGAACATTATGGATTGAAAACTGAATGAGGTTTTTGGGCACAAAGGGTTGTGGTCACTGGCGGCACAAAGACCAACTGGAGGCAACTTACCAGAGGCGCACCCAGGGGTTGCCACTGGGGCCAATACAGTTTGATGTCTTCATAAGTGACCTGGATGATGACACGATGCATCATCAGCAAGTTTACAGCTGATGCAAAATCGGAAGGAATGGCTGATACACCAGATGGTTGTGCTGCATCAGGGGGAGTGACAGCAGGTTGGGTGAGGTGATCTTGTCCCTCTACTCAGCACCAGTGTGAGTGTTGGGTTTGGCTCTAGGCTTCCCAGTACAAGAAAGACAAGGACGTGCTTAAGAGACTCCAGCCAAAGACCATGAAAGTTACAAAAGGGCTTGGAGCACCTGTTGTTCATGAGGAGGTTGAGAAGAGGAGCTCTTCATCCTCAAAAGAACGATCAGGGAGACCTAAATGTGTACCAATATCTGATGGGAGTGGGGTTGAGGGAGTAAAGGAGATGGAGCCAAATGCTTCTCAGTGGTATCAAGTGAAAGGACGAGACACAGGGCACAAGCTGAAATACAGGAATCATTTAAACATGAAAGGCTTTTACTGTGCAGCTAGTCTTGTGCTGGAGCAGGCTGCACATGGGAGTCTCCATCCTGGAAGGTTTTAACCCAACTGGATGAGGTTCTGCGCAGCTCCTCCCTAGCTGAGGTGTTAGACTGGACAATCCCCTTTCAACAGCAACTGTTTTGTTATTCTGTGAAATACTCAGAGGTGGCTTTGAGCAAATAGTGCTTAAAACACTACTGCTATTTCCATTTTCCAAGTGAATTATAATTGGAGGAGGAGCAACTAAAGACATTTGTTTTAGAGACTGGAAAAAGAAACTCTAATGCATTTTTAGCAGGGGAAAGAATTAATTACTAGACTTATTACTTAGCACCTTTGTTTCTTGACTAAGAGGCTACTATTTTGCCCCTGCTTGTTTTGGCTTTGTTCACTTTAGTCACAATGTCACTTAAAACCCTTCGCAAAGCCAGGATCTGAGACACCTGCAAATTCAGAGCATGGCAGTGATGGCAGAATGTCCTGAGGTGGCAGATCAGGCTCTATGGAGTTCTCTCATTTGTGCATCCAAAGCCACTATTATGCCCAGCTAGAAAATGCATCTACTCCATATGTTGTTTGGAGTGCTCTTATACATGGAAGCAATAGGGTCTCCAACTGTGTGAAGGAAAACCATATGTTCTTTAGGATGGCAGGCTTTTCTTATATAGGCAAGTCTTTGAGGAAAAGTTGGGCTATCTTGAAACCAGGAATATGATCTGTCAGTCTCGCGCATTGCACCTCAGAGGGACTCGTGCAGTTGAGTAAGATGTGAGCAACGAGACTAACTCTGTTCTGTGCAACTCTGACTGGGCAAGGACTGGAGAAATAGGCTGCTTAACCTGAACAACAATTTTGACACAAGATCAAAGTCAAATCAGGTGAATGTGTATAAGTCTAGCTAGGCTTCTAGCAACCCAAGCTAACTCATAAAGGCATCATCAGTGACTGCTTCCAGCTGAATACCTGGGACTTCGCACAGCACTGAAATACTGATCTTAAAGACCACAGTGCCAGCCTTTCTGCAAAAGATCAGTGAGAACCTTTTCCCTGAAGTTCATTGAGGGAAGTTCAATTTGGAGGCCTGTAAATATTCAGAGTATCATTTGAAGTATTTAGCATGTGAGGAGCACTCCGTTTTCCTTGGAGCATCCAACTTTTTGTTTATCAGAATTGTCAATTTTTGTCTTGCTCGGGAATAATAAAGGCATGCATTCAGTAACAACTTGTCTGGGCCAAGCGCCAGCAAAGAAGTTCTAGGAACTGTGACAGCAAAGTGTTGGGGCTCCTCAAGGGAAAAATATCTCCTGAAAATGAACAAGCTGCATCAAATTTTAAATGGTGAAGAAATCCAATTGAATGCTAAGGAGTATCCATTATTGATGAGAACTGTACCTCAGCAGACAGAATGGAGTATTTCTTGTTGCAACACCTGCTTTAGCTTTTCCAAGGGAGCATGTCAGGCTTGTTTCCATTTGAAAGACTTTCAGATCTGACTCTTGCGCTTGACACATTTTGCCCTCTGGTATTCCCTTTCACTTAGCTGTGTTTTCTCCAAACATGTTTCCGGACCTGATGTTACATAGAAATGGGTGACTTTTGTTGGGTGAATAATGGCTGGTTTTATTAAGGAATCTACAGGTAGATTCAAGTTTTTGGAGCTAAAAATTAAAAAGAAAAAGAAATAATTCTACATGCAAAGTGAGCAGGGAAAAGGCTTACTGCTAAAGGCTTATGGTGTCATACTGTGAGTTGTGAGACTGTTTTCCAGAGTTGAATTTCATATCTGGGGTCCCTCAAGCCCCGACGAAACTTGGTGCTAATGGTACCAAGTCAAACCAAGTGGAAGGTCTGTGTAGTTTCCTACTAGAATAAATTGGTGTGTGTAAGAAATATAAAACTATAAGAACTATTGTAAATAATATAGAACATAAGTGAACACAGTCTTGGATACTACGAACAACTGAAAACTAAAGCCATTCAACAAGTTGCTGTTAATATATTAGATAAAAGGTGCCAGCAGACTACATCTAAGTAGTGGTTTAGCGCACACATGCACCAACTATCTCCCTTTGATCTTAGTTCACAGAGGGTTTCTCAGATAGCTATCTGAATTTGATGTGAATCGTCTGCCTTGCCTGGACCCTTTCTCCTCTGGGAAGAGTGCCAGTGGTTCGCGCTGATCTGAACACTGCAGCAAACCAGCTGGAGACCTCTATAGCTAGCAGTGCTCCAGCGGCTGGATTAGTATCAGAGGGATGTGGAGATGTCATTAACGCAGGAATCTGCAATATTAACACAGTGGTTTGGAGGTGCTGACAACACCTTTTTGCTTCTGAGCTTGTTTAGGGTATGAGCAGAGATCTGTGGTAACTCTGTCCTTCTTTTGAACCTCTTTTGTATGAGGGGAAGCAACAAAGAAAAATCCTACTCGTTTTAATATGGAAATGTATAGCTTGTCCTTGACTGAATGTGAAGATAAATCAAGGCCAGGTGTATGCTTAAAATAGGCACTGTTCTGATATAATATTTTTCTGGTAAACTTCTCGTGGCTAATGTTTTATATCTAGGTACATTGTACAATATTTGAAGAGGTGATAAATTGCAATGCAAATCCAGTGCTGCTGAAAGCCGAAGTAAATATTAAGATTCCACTTTCATGGGCATCTCCTGGCAAGGTTATTATTTCTGATTTAAGAAACCACCCCTTCCTTCTCCTACTTAAACACTTCTTATATTTGGAACAAGGCTGTTTTACTACATACTGCACAAACATTTAAGATAGTTTCTTCCCTGAACTTACAGTTATCTTCTAATAAATACAGTATTGCTAGTTTTATAGAAAAATATAATATATTAAATAGAACTTCCAGTTGATCCACAGATCACTAGTGTAGACAGCATCAATAATACCCTTTGTTTTAATAACCCAGAAAATTCTTGTCAAATATAGAAGACAAGAAAAAAATCTGAATCCTCTTGAAGCTTAAGGGTGAAGGCAGTGATTCAAGTCACTGGAGGAAATCACTGCAGGTTGTAATTCCCATAAAGGTTCTGTCCATTGTCAGTATTTTCCCTGTCTGTGATTAGCAGGTCACCAATATTTCCTTTTGATTCATGAGAATGGAGTTTCTGTTAGCTGGTAAACAAAGTCTGCTTGTGGGTTATTATAAAATGCAGAAGTACAGCAAATGTAATTGTTTTTTCCCCTAACACCTTTATTGACTATATTGATCTAAAAGAGAAAATTAGGTTTTCTAAAGTTCAAATGTAGTTTAATGTCACTGGAGTGATACGGAACTTCTCCCAGCATCCGAAGAGCTCAGTGACTGTTCTGTGCAGATCTACCCTCCAGCAAGAACAATCTCGCTGGTTCAGTCAGAGGTAAAGTGACCACCAAGCATGAGCTGCATGATGCTATTTATATTGCTGTCCGCCGTATGTTCAAAGCAAAGGTTCTGGCAGGGAAAAAAGATGTAATGAACTTAGGTAGATGATTGAAAACAAATAATCTAAGACAAGCTAGCAGTGTTCAGATGTTTAGATTTGTATATTTACTGCATTCACTTTGAAGTGTTTGCATTTCTGTCCTAGTGCAGGGCATCTAAGGAGTGTTCTTCTCTCCGGTTGGCAACCCGAGGTAGGTGGCAGGCATAGTTCATACAAAATACAGTTGAGCTGTAATTTAAAACGTAAATTCACTTCTAAATTCCCACTTAAAACCCACATTTGTCACAACAATGATTAAAGTCAAATAAAGTTCCAAGGTTAATAAATCCACTGTTACCTATTTCCTTCTGCTATAGATATGCCTGGAGAGATCATAACATATCACATCTTTCATCTCCAGTCCAAAGTTCCTAAGCACTTTGTAAACATCAATAATGCATCATTCACAACACTCCTGGAAAAACAGGAATGAACATTTAATGAAGCAGGAATTCATTCATGCAGGCTAGGTGCCATGCCAACAGTTCAAGTTAAAGTAGTGGAATGAGGATGTGGCAAAGCCTGGCCTGACTGCAGAACCGGGGGAGGTTTGGGGCAGTTACTGCCGTCTCACATGAAAGAATACCTCACATCTGTACAGGGAGTGATAAAAGAGAAGAGTTGGACCTATCACCCAGGCTTAAAAACCCACTTTATTTGCAGGCTTGAGAACAACCCATAATGGCATGTTTATCCAGGAATATGAGATGATCTCATTCTTGTGCAGAATAAGTCATCAGTGGATACAACGGTATGGAAGGAGCAGGAGTAGCATTACTGTTCGGTCATCTCATCTAGTTCAGCTTCTCTGTAATAATCTTTCACATATCCTCTTCTTATGCTAGGGGATCAAAGAATGCAATAAAGCTATGATCAGAAGTCTTACAGGCGGAGAGTGACATACAATCTCTTCATAAAAGGCTCTTTTACCAGATATTACTTCTTGTTTTCACCCGATGTAAAGTATCTTCACCTCTCTGGTGCTTTAACTATGCAGTTCTGTTCATTTTTCAATTTTGAGTGAAAGACGCTTCTGGCAAATTTACTTCTCTTGTTCTGTTGCAAAATAGAAAAGCAATGCAGGATCTAGAGGGACTTTTTTTTTGATTAGGATTCCAAAATTGCCATTTGAAAAAGTCACAAAAATCTGGAAACTTCTCCAGGTTCCTCTAGCAGCAAATGAAGCAAAGCATCTTCAGAGTTTCCAGCCCTCTTTGCTGTGCTTCTCTGACAGGCCGCTGAGAGCATTTCTTGCATTTGTTTCTGTGCCAGCCCTGGAACCGCATGTCATGTGTCACATGGAAAAACACTTAACTGGAAGTGTTTTGAATCCTTGGCAGGATTTGGGGTTGGACTCAGTTAAAGGGACAAGTTAAATCTCTTCTTACTTCACCCACACGGGTTCACCAGTCTCCAGCCTTAATTCCAACTGGAGCAGATGTGCTCCGAGCTAGCTTGGGAGGCGCTCACGCTTGGCCGTTGCCTCTTTTGGACTTTTTTAACACAAAGGTTGTTGCAGCTTTCTGTGGTGCAGCCGGGCCCCTGGCAGCTGCCGTCCTGCTGTGGGGCTGCTCCTGGGTGCACAGAGCCCCCATGGGACCCAGGGTCCCCAACTGGGCTCACCGCTTTGGGAGTAGCCCAGGAAGTTTTCCAGAGCTGTGGCGGTGCAGCTGGCCTGCAGCAGGTATTGCTGCCTTTGTTTCTTCTTGGAACAGAGTTTTGCTCTTCCCGAAATGTGTCCTTTAGTAGGTTTTGGTGGAAAATTTCTAAAAGTTCAGGTTTTGTTCAGAACCAGAGTTAAAACTTTCCAAAATGTCCCAGTTTCCTATGAACTATAGGGTGTTTCAGATTGATCAGCTCTCCAGACTCAGACCGCACCACTCTTTTTGGCATATGACAGGATCTGGGACAGTCTCTGCTCACCTTTAAGCAGGAATGGGCTCAGTACAGAGCGTCTCCTGATCCTGAAAGCTCTGCTCTTTTTCTGCCCTCTGTTCCAGGAGGTTGTGCACATCTTAAAGGGAAAAAGTCTTTTTCCACTGGATATGGAGAAATAGGCATATATTATTCTTTTCTGAAGATTGTTCTTCAATGTTCATTTGTATAATTATAAACTTGCCGTTCCCTTGAACTACTGTGCTCAGCAGCTTCTTCCTATTACTTTCCTGTTGGAAGGGGGAAGAAAATGTGTATCAAGTGTCACAAAGCATGACACATCATTTTGCAAATTCTGTTTTTGTTCCTTTTAATATATTGAATCTATCTGCACACTTTACCTCCAGAGTGCAACTTTTTAGTTAACTAATTTTCATCCTATTCCATGTTCTGGGGCTTTTCCCCCTTGAGAAGAATGTACCTGAAGTTTCCAAGAAAATTGTGACTTAGATGAGTCACATTTAATTAAAGCGGTGAGGAGATCTATGCTTATATGGTTAACTGCCCATTTTATTGGGCACTTAATTTAAGTCCCTAGAGAATCGTAAGAGACTTGATTTATTTTTTTCCTCCAAAGCTTTGTAATAATTTTGACTTGGGACTTCTTGTTCTTGTTTTTCTTTCTTTTAATTAAGGGCTGAAAATATATACTGCCATGAAACATCTGGCATTGCCTGCCTCTGTTGCAAAGTAATATGGTCTGGTATTTTGCACTTTTTGCCGGCCATAAATAACTTCTGTCTCTCTAATATTCAGAGCTCTGTGGGTTTATTTGCCAAATATCACCAACTATTTTAACAGAAACTTGAATAAAACTTTTGCATTGGTCTCCAGAACACTTCTTGCCTTTATTCACTGCAAGTTTCAAACTGCAGTGCACAGCAACTTCAGCCTGATTTTTTTCTGAACTTTATTCATTACAGTATTTCTTATCCTATGAGTAAATTACTTAATTCTTTTTTTTTTTTGTTCTTACTATCTGCTGTTCTCTACAATAGTTGTGAAATCTGAACATCTTACATACTAATTCCTGATACCTCTTTCCTTTGTTTCATGCAAAAGGTCTCACAGTATCCTGTGCTTAAAAGCAGGAACATTACTATTAAATGCTAACACTTACAATTTGGGCTTGATACTATAGAAGCAAGACTCAGGAGGTATGTTTTCTGTGTTGGAGCCACAATCTACAGACAGGCAGGAGTAATTTCGATAGTAAAAGGATCCTCCTGAACCTCAGGCAAAGCTCAGATTAGTTCCAGCTGGGACTGGCTAGGACTGCAGCCATTTGCTAAACTGGTGAGTTATTCATGAAAAAATGCTTGTACCTTCCAGCAATAATTTTTTTTCCTCTAAACATTAATAAAGAGGTGGGAAGGGATAGAGTTTAAACTCTAGTTTCTTTCATTTTCCAGCTGGATTTGGATTCAAGTACAGTACGCTAGCAAACAGCAATGTAAACACAAGTGGTTTAATTCAGGAGAGAGCAGGGCAACAGTTACCTGGTTTGATTTGAGGTGAGGAGGATTTAGATGAGATTTGAGAATACCAGCCATCGGCCAGGGCAGTGAAGCATTGCAAAGAGCTGGGAAGAGTCTTTGGAGATCTGCAACAATCTCCTGGACAGATATTTGGTCGTTACTGTCTAGACATAACTTACCTTGACTCAACAGAGAGGGAACAGAACAGGGACTTCATAAGTGGATGCTGTTTCAAGCCCGAGATTGGAATCAGTCACAGAGCTTTCACAAAACTTTGATGTTCTCTTACCCATTGGTTACAACCTCATGAAGCTTCAGCCTGTGAGGGGAAGGAATTTGTACTCAGGGTTTTTTTGTACTGCCTTAGCATGTAATGGTTTGTCAGAATGACCTAGATGAAAAAGATGGGAATAGGGAAGTAGAGAATTGAATTCAAATCATGTGATAACTTAAATTTTTATCTGAATTTCCACGTTTGTCTTAAGCAGCTCCATTGCAATGATCACGGTCTAATGAATGACCCCAAACTTGGAATAGGCAAGTACAAGTCTGTGTCCAGGAAAAAGTCTCTGTAAGGAAGTGAATTTAGGCCAAGGAAAAATGTATTTTCATCATGCAAGAAATAATTCTGCATTTTGTTCTGAAAAGTTTTTTCAAAACATTGAGAACATCAGGTAATCAATCCTCTTTATTAAACCTTTTTAAACTTGGAAATACAGTTTAGTTTTTTCATTTTTTAGGTTAATGAATTAAAATGTTAATTGCAAGTGATAATGAATGCTCATTTCTTTGCTTCAGGTATTAATGTGTGCCTCTGTAGGCATCTTCTGTTAACATTTATGACATATGACTATTATCTACCAATTCCTAGAGGGCATAAAAGTCTATAAGTACCTGAAGAGCCTTTTGGTTTTGTGGTATTTTCATTTATTGTCATAATATGCTTCCATTCTTCTCTCAGAAATCCCTTCTGAAAGCAGACAAGTTTAACTATTTTCATTTTACTGGTAGAAGTTAAATAGGTTCAGCAAAGAGCATTAGAGGAGCTGGGATCAGACTGTCCCTAGAGCTGTGAGACTAACACAGAACCAATGATACTGAAGATACAAAAATGTTCATGGTGAGGTTTTGGGGTCTGAATTGTAGAGAATGAATACTTGTAATGATGGCGGGGGCAGTTATGAGACTATTATAAATTATACAGCATACTGTATAATGTCATATTGTAAAGGAAGCATTGCAAACTCTACAGTGAGAAGTTTGCATGCATAATCTTCCCAAGGGATCAGCCTTGACTCAGTTGCATCCCCATGAAGTTGCAGAAACTTCTGCATTTATCATCACAGACAACAGAGGCTAAACTCTTAAACCTGTTCTGTTAAGGTCTGTGGACAGAATATAATTGTACTTAAAGCAAATCATCTTTTTCTTAGATGACTACATTAAATTAGTTGAGATAGCAAAGCACCCCCAAACTAACAGGTATGTGAAGTTGTTTGCCTTTCTGAATGTCTGTTCAGACAGAAATGCTAATGTGAATGTGGCTACTTGTTTTTTTTTGTTGTTGTTATACTATTAAGTAGTGGGTATTTTTAGTAAGAACACTATTCTCCCACAATGCAAGTCACAATATCTGGAGATGGCTGAATTTATATCACTCATTACTCTTGCCATCAGTGTCTGTCTGCTTTCCTCTCTCTGTCTGAAGAGCTTCTCTTCTGAAACAATAGTAGTAATCTTCGGTATTCGAAGTGGCCAGGCACAAAGCACTGGAACAAATAACATTTGTAAATAAGCCAGAAGAGAAACCAGGGTAAGTACTACCTTATAGTCAATTTACCGAAAATGGAACAATTGGCAGAAAGGCTCACAAATGAACAAAAGATTCATCAGACAAAGGTATCTGCAAACTATTCTGTCATGTTCTGCTTTTAGTCTGTTTCTATGCAGCCCCCTGCATGCATCCTTCAGTCCCCCAACTCCCCAAACCATCAGTGTGCTTCCATTCTCTTCTATAAGCGGAGTTAGAAAGAAACTATATTAAAGGAGAGGCAATAAGAGAGGGTGTGGGAATACTTAATGTTCCCACATCTTAAAGAAAAAAACAAAACAAACAAACAAACAACAAAAAAACTTAAAGTAAATGCTCGTGTGTGCTTAGTAATTTCTTTCGTGGAATGGACTGCTGAAAGCTAAGATATAAAATTAGGCTTTGAAAAGTTGCTGGTCATTATATAACACTTTGGGTTAAATAAAACACACCTATCTTATACTGCATGCAATGTTGGGTATAATGATGCAAGTCTGAGATTACAAAAAAATGCCAAAACGACTGCTTAACAGCAGCTAAGCAGTTTCCAGGCAGTGTGTTTTATTTTTTTTGTGGTCATTCTTGTCAGTAGAAGGCTATGTGCTCGTGAAGGTAATATGGAACCGCATCTTACTAATGGTTACCTGCAGAAATGGAAATCTGCTCAGTTTCCAAACATATTGGAAATGGGAATTAAATTCCAGCACTTGACATATTATTCTGGCATCAGGAAAACCTTGTCTCTAAGCGTTATTTATTTCTGTGATTGGTGGGCTGCTTTGTAAGAACGTCTGCTTCGCAGCAGAGGGGCTGTACCTAAATTGAAATTGATTTTAAGTGTAATGCTTTTGCCTGTTTTAATTTCTCCCTTTTTCTCATTCTCTATAAATAGGTCATTTGCCAAATAGACAAAAAGACAAATTTGAACTGGAAACAAACATTGCAATGTGCTTATCTGTCTGCACTAGTGTTTGTAGTGCAGCAGATAATCAGAATCCCCACAGCAAAGGGAGTAAGTGTGGCTAATGTATCAGAAACTTTGCTCTCCAAGAGTTACCCTACGTAGTAATAAATCTAGTACTCTGAGACACATTGCAATTGAACTGAAGTCCAGTTAATACACGTGGCAAATGTATTTGAACCGTCCTTTTAAGTTTTGATCATCAGTTACAGGTTCTTTGTGAAAGGTACATGAGACAACTTTAAAAACATACAAAGGAAGCCTTGTTTCTTCAAATGGTTGCAATGCCTTTTTAGTCTAAGCAAGATGGCTTTTGTGAAATTCAGAGAGAATTAAGTCTCCTGCATTTCTGAAGTTACAGCACGTCAGGGTGCAGGGGCAGCGTGCTGAGTTCTCCAGGAGCAGAAGCCACTTCTCTGGAGGTTAACGTGCTGTAAATTGATGTCTGTGCACAGAATATATCTTCAGCTGCTCTCATTCATGTTTTGATGTATTCCATTTCAAGTTCAAAGCAGCATTTAGTGTTGGTTCCCACTTCTGATGGCATCTTACATTTTAGCATGGAAATACCTGCGTTTCTTCAGACCTTGAAGGGATTCTTCCAGTGTTTGCTGTTCAAGTATTTGCTTTTGCGTAGGCAGAGAGACAAGAAAGGCTGATTTGAAAAATTTTAAAGAGGAAAAAAAAATGAAATTGTACATAACAAGTCATCATTTCACCCATTTAATGGGCAACTAAAATATATATATATTGCATAATATGAAGTTTAAAAAACCAAAAACCCCATACAAACAGCCCTCTACTTCAGCACTGTCAGAACACCAGTGAATGTCACCATGGTGAATTACAGGTTTCATCACTTTCTGTGGTTCCATGTATGTCCATGGAAAGGAGAAGAGTGCTCAGCAGCTGAACAGAATCACTTTATATAAATAGGATTAACACTAATTTTACAGCAGTGCATTTAAAATACAGGCTAGGCAAATGTCACAGCAGCTAAGCAGTCTCAGATATATGTTCCTGTCACGTTGTCTGTATAAACAGCCTTGCTATATGCTCAGGGCTTGTTGCTGCTGTTTTGTTTATTGGCATCTTTGGCAAGGAGCTCGCATGCTGCAGCCAGAGGAGCTTGCGTGGAAGAACGACTGAACTGCATGGGGAAATATCAAACTCAGCGAACAGCACAAACTTCAGTAGCTACAGTTGAGTTAAACTAACAGAAGTGATTACAGCAGGATTTATGATCTCAAACACTTTTAGTTTAAGGGGGTATGCAGGATGGACAAAGGACTGGTTTGTTTTTATCTGAATTGGTAACTTTAAGCTAGCACGCTTTCAAATTCACTTTGGCAGTTCAAAACAGCACCCATGCCAAAAGGCCTGATTTTTCTCTTACTAATTGAACGTGAGCCCATCTTTACTGGTACAGTGATAGGGGGTTATCCAAATGGGCTCATCTCTTTGAACTTGGAGGGAGTTCAAGGCTGCTGGCTCTGATCTCGATAATGAGGTGTGCGGTGCGAGGAAGGTCAGAGTCAGGGCTGCAGCTAACAGGCACTGGCATTTTCCGTGCCTCAGGATTATGACCGCTATTAAGGCTCAGTGGTGGATTTGGTCATGTTCACAGCTGCAGTCCTCTGCGATCCTTGTGATGATGTCACATGAATATGGGAGTCTAAGCAAGCTCAATAAATTAAAAAAAAAAAATCCAAAGCAAACACCAGCTACAAACCTGCATAAATTAAAAAATAGAACAAAGGCAACCAGAGAAGTATAACAGCTGCTCAAATGACTTGAAGGGGAGACCATAAAAATGGCCTGACTATAAAAATGACCACCAGAGTTGTCTCGATTAAAAAGGAATAAATCCAGGACATTGTCCTCGGTGGCAGGCCTGGTGTGCTCTGGGTGCGGGGCTTCAGAGGCAGAACGGGCTTTGGGGCAGGGGTCTCTTCTGGTAACTTTATTGTGTGGAGCTGCTTTGTGTTGTGTCTTGTCATGAGAATGTGAGTGAAAAGGGGCAGTTACAGTAGAGCTTGTTGATCAGAGAAATATCATGCCAGCGCTGCAGTGGAAATGCGTTAGTTCCTGAAAAAATCAAGCCACTGGTACCGGCGACCAGCTGGCTCGCACAAGTGGAGTACGTTTCTCTACATTTCTGCACTGTTTACTCTGTACACTAAGTCAGAACTGTGGGAAGTGATGGCTTTGACATTGCCCTTCAGTCAAGAGTTGTGCCTAGCTGTGGGATCTGGTTTCTACATCCTGGAAGGCATTGAAGCAATGCTCTGACTTCTCAGCACGGCTGTGTCCTAGCCAAGACCCAGCTGCTGTAATTGGAGTCCTTCACATTTTAAAATTCCTTTCTGACTTTGAGTGGCAGCAGACTGCCTTTTCCCCTCCTGACAAGCTGAAGCACGCGGTTACGCAGCTCCTGACCTCTCCCACTGGTGTCTGCTAGCAGCGGGTCTGCACAGCGCCCATGGCAGCACACCCGGGGGGCTCGGTGCTGCTTGCTGCCCTTCCTCCCTGTGTGCCCTGAGCTCAGCGGCGCTGCCGGCCTGGGCCAGGAGACAGCCAGCTGAACAATAATTCATTTAGTTCTGCCAGGTTGCTCCTCAGACGCACTTACTCCTTAAGCAGCTGTACGAATGTCTGTGCTGGTACCGAGCTGCGGTGGGAGTGGGCAGCTGGGGCGGGCTGGGACTGTTGCTTTCAGTGGCAGCGTTTAGGTTGGCTTGATGTTCGTAAGCATGGCCTTTTTCTGGATGATGTTCTGCCATGTCTGCATACAGAGCTGGCAGAATCATAAATGAGTGTCTGTGGTAGCAACAGTCAAGGTACAGCAGAAGCTAGAGAGATTTTTTTCTTCTTAAAGTGATTAAAAATTGCTACAAGAAATCTGCCCATGTAAGCACAGTTCTTTAGAAAATGCAGGACCAGAAAATGAAGATAACAAAAATGGCAAATCTTCCTCCTCAAATATTATTTTTTGCTTATCTTAATAAAGAAATTGATTTTACTTTTCCATAAGTTCTTGTGCAAGGAGAGTGGAGACCCTAAAACGGGAGGGCAAGGTAGAGGGGAGATCAAGGATCAGGGAGCCCTGGGCACAACCCACATTACTGCTGGGCAGTGGGGATTTGGGGCAGTGAATAGGAGCTGCCCTGGCCTCCTGAGTGGGTTGAAAGCCCCACCTGCCAGCAAGCAATATCCTGTAAATGTGTATGGATTACCCGTTTCCCTTATTTCATCTGGGAAATGTGTGAAGAATAATTGAGTAGACTTCTCCGATGCTGCTAAACCGGAGTGACAGTGTTTAGAAAGATGTGTGCGGTCTGCCTGGTCTGGGACTCTCTTCACTGTTACTGCAGATTTCAGACCTCTGGAAGTCTCCTGTTTAGAAAATCTGCTGTCTTGAAAAGAGCTGTTAAAAACCAAAGCTTTTGGGTGGGGAGCTTTTTTGTCAGTTCAGTGGAATATTTTGGTGCAGGGAGCTATAATTTATTCATAAGACTTGAAGGATGTAAGCTGCAGGACTCTAAACAGCTTTGTCCAGGAATTGCAAAGTTACACGACACCGGTGATGTTCGGCTGATCAGAATAATTTCACAAAACAGGAAAGATGCTCAGCTAGAAATACAGTCAGATTGAAGGAGGGCTGCAGAGTCTCATGGGAATTGCAGCTCAGTGGTAGAGTAACTGCTACTTAGGCGGCGAAATAATTGAAAATTGGGGGTGGAGGGGAGCTCTGCAGATGGCTGCGTGCTCTGAGAATCCTGGAAGAAGATGCTAAAAGCAGGAGCATTTGGCGTTGAGGAGTAGGCAAATGATGCAGGCTTTGTGCCAGGCAACTTTTTAATACAGGCCTCTATATATCTGGAATTGCAGAAACAAGCAAAATCAAGAAGCCTGAATTATGAGCACAAAAGCAAAATAAGTCCCCTAGTGTTAGCTGAATTTCTTTTCCCGATAAATGCCTCCTGCTCAGGGATTAGGCTGTCCTCTGGCACCAGCAGGAAGCGTTTGTGTGTCTGTTGGCTGCGAGAGCCACGAGGGCAGGGGACAAACAAGTGAGCACAGGCAGCAAACGCGGCGCGTTACATACCTGCAGGATTGTTTGGGTCAGCTGGCGATTTGCACTTCTTTATTTGGCTTTCCGGTCCTAACCAGATGAAATGTGATGAGAACTGGCTGTCTCTCTGCAGGAAAACTGTCTTGTTGTGAATCTCTTGTTCCAGAGGGCAATCTGACCTACAGCAAGCTTTCAGGGCGGGGAGGAGAACTTTTCCAACGTTCTCCTTGGCATACAGGAAATTTCTGCTCTGGTTACATAATAATGTCTTAAACTAGAATCCTTGATGAAATGGACATAAAAGCTGGCTAAATATCTGTGGGTTTTTTTGTTTGTTTGTTTGTTTGTTTGAAAAAGCTGTTTGTGCCTTATGGACGTGTTGCTTTTACAGCACTAAAACCCCCCAGAGGTCAATGCCAGGTGCAGTTCGTGTGTCCCTGATGCCCTTTGCAGGTATGTACCCACAAGCAAAGGGCATTGAAAAAGAGACTAAATCAGCAAAAAATATCTTTTTTAGTGAAAGGTATGCTGAAGGAAGCATGAATATGGCAGTGAATGCCTGCAATAAAGGACTGGTCCCTGGGCTGTCTGGAATATTTTGGATAACAAAGAGAACTAAAACTCGCATATTCTTTTGCATGCGATATCCAGTTCCTACAGCTATGTCTAGGACGAGCCTCCTTTTTTTTTGTTAGACTTGGGGTACTTGATCCAATAGCCATGAATTCATTTTGCATGGATGATTAAATGAGTCCTCAGGGAAGGGGAAGGAAAAAGTAGGGATGAATCACTGCAGGTGGCAAAAGGTGAAAAGGAATTTGAGAATGTACTAGTTTTTAACATTGTGAATAAGTTGCTACAACTAAAGAACAAGATGATGCTTATATTTTTCAAAATCCGGTTGAAGTTATGCAGGGCTGCAGATGGGATAAAGTATAAGGACTGTTAAAATTGAATACTAATTGTTTTTTGAAAAATGTTAGACTTCCTAGGTAATTTTTCCCACTTAAGCTTTCTCTAGGTCATGTTGATTTTTTTGATAGGAAATGAAAAATATTTTGGCTCTGAGTTGAACCAGTTTATTTTGTATATGTTGCTGCATTTGCCCATTTGATGCTTCAGTTGACTTCTTTACGTATTGCTCCCTATGGAAAGGACGTTCTTCTGGGATCATACTGATGGGACTCTGAAGTGTTGCAGTCCAGCATCTACCCTCGAAGAGGAAGATCCATAGCGGAGTAAATGGTCCGCTCAGGAAGTTCAATGTGCCAAAGTAAATGGGAGCACAGAATTCCTGAATCAAAGCATGTGTTTCTTACCCCAAATATTGAAGTATTTTAACCTTTTATTGAAAATTAAATCTTCCTATGTGAAGCGATAAATTCTTTAAATTTAGGTAAGAATGTATAAGTTCTTAAATCTGGATGTGGATGCAATTCTGTGCTGCTTCCACCTAATAAGGTGATTTCCTGCTACATGGCAGAAGAAACCCATGCAGCAGAGGTGGCATTATGCAGTTGTACAGCCTGATATAAGATGCAAAAATGTGAGGTATCAGACCCAGTGTGTCAGTCGTTCAATGAAAACGACCTTCTCCTGATGCAGTGCCTGCTCCCATTGCAAGGACTTCCTGTCCTGTTGGAAATTTATTGTGACAAAAATGAGACAAGCTCCTTCTATGAGGCGTGTTTGGGGAACTGCTAGGCACACGCACCTTAATGACTGAGTTATGCTTCCTCTCCAGAGAGCAGTGCTGAAGAAGGCCAACCATCTCCCAGTAGTGCTGGTTTTGATAGGCCTTTGAAGTGTAGTCTTGTTCCTCATCATAATCCAGCACCAAAAGGTCACAGCAAGTACGTGGTCCTTGTGATATTTTAGAGAGTGGCTGTCAGGTTTTTCAAAACAGCGACCGCGTCCTGTTTTCGAGCTGTTGTTGTACGTGCTAAATTAAGCAGCTGTCTTAAAGGGAAAAGCGTTTCTGGAATAAGGATGCAGGAATTAATGATACTTTGACACAAACCCTGTTCTTGGGGATTCTTGCTAAATAATTTTATGATAACTGGCTGACTAACCAGGAGTTCCTCCTGCAGAGTTGGGGAAGGCAAAGGAGAAGGAAAAGGGGGATTAATCATTGCTCTACAAGTGGCAGAGAATGAAGAGATCTCATCTTTCTTCGCTTTGCCCTATTGAGGTTCTTACTAAAGGAGCTCTGTAGGGACTGTGCATGCAAACTTTTGATAAAGAAATTGGTTTTCTATTCAACCAAATACATCATCACTGTTCCAGGTAGGAAATTAATACCATTTTCAGCTATCCATGGGAAAGCTACCCTGATTTTTTTCCTGTGGTCGTGCCATTTCGTTACACTATTTTGCTGCTTCTCTGTCTTGGTTTACCGGAAGATGGAGGATTGTTCACTAATTAAGTTAGCAAGAGCTGGTAGCTCTATTTTGTAAATCCTTTGCATTAATTCAGTAATCACAGCAGCCAAGCAGAATGGTAATACTTGAAAGACTGCTCCCCATGAGAGGAATTATGCTGAGTTGTGGGTTGCCAGTGACGGGGAACCAGTATGTATAGGTCAAGGCACCTGAGCATGGCTCCCGTGGGGACGCTGCCTCCAGAACTTGTGATTCCAGGCTTGTGCCTGACCCCTGAGCACATCCACAGCACTTGTCGCTGCTTCCCCTGAGAGCAGCGTGGTCGGGAGCTGCAGTCCTGCGATGACCTTCACTACGTTCTTCTTGAGGACTGAGGCCTCCTGGGAATATGGTGTTGCTGCTGCCTAGGCTTTGTCTGCTTTTCACTGCAGTGTCTGTAATGCAGCACCAGATTGTGTGCAAAAGGGAACTTTGTGAAGGAAAATCTACTGCAATTCCAAGTGAAAACTGTGCTTCTGTGCTTCCTGCTCTAGTACATTCTGCTCTTTGCCGAAGGCCGACTCCATCGTCAGCGCAGCGGTCAGCTGGTGGGTGCCCTGGGGGCATTGATCTATGCCACGCTTCCACGGGGAAATCTGGTGCTGGAATGCTTACAGGACCTCTGTAGTATATTAGATTGGTCCTTCTTTTTCTTGTATATAGCTTTGCTTTTTGTTTGTGCTCCAAGGCACAGAATGCCTCACAATGGGCTAACCTAGGCAATTTGATAAATGCATTTGAACAACAATAAAAATCCCACCCCGCTAAGATTTGTTTGCAAAATATTCATGTGATAATAAATCTGGGTATGACAGATACAGCTATTCACTTTTGGTTAACATGGCACAAACAGTTGCAAAATGTAAGGAAATGAGCACTCTGGTAAAATGTTGAAGCTTCTGAAAAAGAAAAGGCTCCTACTCTGTGTGGGTGAGTAAATATTTCCGTTCCAATCCATGTTTAATCCAGTAATACCTAAGGGCTGTGTGTGACTGGGGCCAGAAAAACAAACTGGGAAGGACAAATGGTCTTCTGTTATTTTTTACTTTAGTAAGTGTCTTTTCTAAAAGTGGTCTCTAATGCTCTTTCTGTAATATTTTAAGACCTACTCAGACGAATAACTGCTATATAGAAGAGACTTAATTACTGAAAGATGATTCAGTAATGACTAAATGACCTGCTCCATGTGAGGACAAAGTTCAACATGGTAAAGGTGTTAGATTTTTATGAATACAAAGTACCTAGGGTTTGTGTTTCATGCAAATGAAAAATTGCAAACAAATTCATGCCAGAGGGGCCTATTTTTTTTCAAGTGCTAAGCTAGCTATACGTTTATTAAAAGCACAATTATAAAACGCTCAGAGCTAAGAAAGCACCGAGCAGAAAGCACACACAAAGCCCTAACCCATTTATTTGTGAGGTGCACGCAGCTCTTCCCAATGAAATCCCAGCCTGTCTCAGACCATGCACTTTCTCTTGGAGGCGTATTGTCAGACTTTGTGTCCTTTCTTTTGCAGAACTTTCTGTCCCCAGGTGCTTGGATGATTAATATCCTTGGATTATAAACCATTTTTCTCAGTTTTTGACAAACACTTTTACCAGTAGTATTAAAAGTAATAGTAAATCTCACAGGACTCTTGTTAGTTGTAAAAAGTTGTGAAACCTGATACTGCTAAATACTGCTCGTAACCTGGGACAAACCCTATCAGGCAGTAAATCCTTCTTCCTTCCCATCCACGCGATTCTTGAAGACACCGGCCCCTACTCCATAGGAGGCTGTGGTGGGGATGTCTAGAAATAAAGCTGGCCCTTCTCAAACACATCAGCTTGGTCAGAAGTGTGAAGTCTCTATTTAGGACATTCTCAGCCTCCCCTTTATGCTGTACTGGTCACCAGAAATTACTGTTTCAGACCCCTATCCTTTGTGTGCTTTCCTCTTCATTCATTCATAATTGCATCTTTTTCTCACTTTCAGCTGTATGTTATTCACCACTTTGAATACATTTAGTACCCTCCATGTTCACTCTTAAGAGTGAACCTTTTCAGAATAATTACTCCCACTCATCTCCAAAGCAATCAATACAGTGAATAAACCTAGAGACAGCCACTGTTTTAATTCACTCCCATTTTCTAGAAAACATTTTAAAAGTGAAATGAATGGACATAAGTGCAGGACTGAGTATGCTGAAGAGTTGGTAAAGTGCTGGTGTAGCAAAGCAACAGAGGCTTTCCTTTTGAAGCTGTGCGTGGCTCATATCAGAACAAAAAAAAAAAAAAGTGGGATGTTTTGCATGCAAGTTATGTCCCCAGTTTTGTCTGGCTTTAAGACTGAATGGAAAAAGAGCCTGGTCTTAGATGTAGTGTAAAGGTACAGCTGGCAGACAAAGGTCTTTGTTATTCTTGCCACGCCAGGGATAACTTCTCAAAATGACTATCAAAGAGCACAGAATAATCTGCCTTTCACCAGAAATAGATTGGATTGGAGGTTTGTTGTTGACATGGAAATCTTTTCTTACTAGTGTCTCTGCTTTTCCCACTCCAGTGCTATGCGGAGACCTTTTTTTTTTCTCCAAGACTGCCTGTGAAGGCTTTTCATCACCAATAAGTACATGGGAAAATGGGAAAGAAAGAAATAACAAAAAACACACTGTGAGAGAGGAGAGCTTGTTCTGAAATATCCTCTCCCTTTCCATGGAGGAGAATTTGGTGCAGTTTGGTTGCTGAAATATGCCAGCTAAACTAAATCGGATGAATTATTAATGCTTTGCAGGCTGCTTCTCTCAATTGGCTGCAGCGAGGCAGCTTCGATGGGGCGTATGTAACTTCAGTTCTCCATGTTAAAAATAGATGTCAGCCCTCAGAGGAATGGGAAGCTTAACAGACTATTTTTTTCAGCCCAGTTTTAGTTCTATTATGTGTTATTTTGTCAGAGTGGATAGGGTGGATTGTTATTTTGGACGTAGTGGGTGATCTGACTGAAAAATCACTTCTGTTTCCTTTCTATATGTCACAAGCTGCTTCAGATTCAAAGCCCTATATTTCCCTTGCTGCATCCTCAGTCAGAATAAAATAAACAGGACCTATACGGCAGTTACCGAGATGCAACTGCAGACTCTCAGGCTTCCACCAAGCAGGCACATTTCCTGCTAAGGGCATTTGTGCTTCATTAACAAATCAAGGTCAAAAAGGTGGAAAATCAGTCTTACTCTTCTTTTATTAACTTTTTAGTGTTGATGTTTAATTTGATTAATTTGATCATAACAACTTTTACCCTAACATTTTGAAGTCACTCTGCTGCACTCCCAGCCAAAGGCTCTGCTGTTAGCAAGCATCCTGCTGCATCACAGTCCGAGCACCCTATTTTGGCATTGCAGCGCAGGCACCCTATTTTGGTTGCAATGCTTCCCAGAGCTCCTGGGTCGCTGCAAACCAACCCTGTAAATTGAAAGAGTCCAACGGAGTGGTGCTCTTCTTTGCAGAACACTTAAGTGTTCAAAAGTCTTTAATACAGTTTTTTTGCTCGAGCTCCTTCCTGCATAGGTTAAATGCTTGTTTTCATGCTTTGCTGCCTTACTTTTGACTAAATTAGCTGTGGTCACTTGCACCTTCTGCGGCTCGCATCTCCTAGCTAATGAGAGCACAGAAAGCATGACCTGGCGTCGTCCATGTCACTTGTGCTACCCAAGTACTAGTAACTAAAGGGCCATTTATGCACTGTGTGTGGGGCAGTGTTTAAGGCTTCAGCCCTGATTGTTGTGAATTTAAATCCCAACCCTCTTGCCTGTAGGTTTCAGAATTTGGTAATCCTGTAGGATCACTGTATTTACCTTAGGTTCACGTCTGCATGCATTAGAGAAAACATTCGCTTAATTGAATCTAAGATTTTGGTGCTGCTGGAGTAAGCAATTCCAGTTCCTTCCTCCTGGCTTTGTTCTCCAGTTGAATCTCTTGAATCACCTTCAGGGCCACTGTGAAGAGCCAGAGCTATAAAGGAACTCTGGGATTTCGCATACCTGCTGCGCTGACCTGGGTGTGCCGCAGCCCTTGGCTCTGACCCAGGTCAGACCTGTGAACATACAGGTAACGTAGTGAAGGTGCAGGACACCCCTCTTCCTCCTAAACTAGGGAGCTCGTAATGATCTGTGTCTTCTGATTTGCTCAGAGTACTTTATTCTGTAAGGTTGGGGTTTAGATTAGTAGCAAAGATAGGTATCCTTGTCTGGGTTACCACAGTGCAAAACACATTAAGCCTCTATATAGTTTTCAGATAGATAAAACAAATTACTCTGTTCATCTTTTATTAATTTCCAAGCACTTCATACAACAACAGCATCCTGCAGTGGGCTTAGGCGACAGCAGAGACCGATGATTAATGGGCTGTGCAATACAGCAGTATAAATACTGACCTTTCACATCTGACATACCATATACAAGGTTTTGGCACAGGCACCAGATAGCTCTATAGTCCAGCATTTAATTTTTAAAATAGAAAAGTAGTAAATAAAAGCAATCAAGTGTAGGAAGCGTTATCAGAGGTTATAAACTGCTACTTCCTTGAGCAAATTCGTTCATTTTTTTTCATATTGTTGCAGCTCTTGGAGATTGCTGTAGTCACACAACACCAATAGGAGCTTATATTAACAAAAGTGAAGTTATTTATTGCTCTGAATGAATTTTTCTTTGGATCGCAGAATGTTAGTAATCACTATTTTCTTTCTACTTCATACCTATTGACATCTTTTTCTCAGTAGATATTCTTGATTTACAGTGCTATTTCGGTTGGGGAAATGCACATTCTTTTTACAGAGTGTGAAACAGAACTATTATGGTATAGGGTAAGATTTAACCTTTACTTCAGTTTAAGATTTCAAATGCTTTTTGTGGAACTAGTATTAAGAATCAGGCTTTGTCAAGTTCTTTACTGAGTATCATTTCTTTAGACTCTTTTGCTATTAGCATCAGAACATGATGGAAATTGGTTTGTACATATTTTGTGTGATTCCATAAGTATCTGATAATGGATCTGGCAAGGCCAGCAGAAAGATTCCTTTCTAGTTAGACTAAATTGTGGCTTTCACATAGGTATTCAAATGTTGCGTGAAGGCTACAGTGAGCTTACAGATGACCATCTTTCTCTCTCTGTATGTGTGAATAAAAATAAATGCTTGGGAATTTGTGTTGCTAGCAGTTTAAGTAACTGCTTGTGTCTGTGAAAATTTGTGAGTGATGGTAAGCATTTGACCTTGTCTGTGCTTATGGAAGATCAGATTGGCCCTATATATATTTAAATGCTCCTTTTAGTGTACAGGTGGCCTGTATTTTGTCTGGTGCTCTGGATGCTGCTTTTGAACACATTACTTCCGCTTTGAGGTAGATGACTGCAGAGAAAATCTGTTTGTTTTGTCTTAAGTGTGTTTTATTCCGTTTGTTCCAAGACTCTGAGATTTATGGAGGTTTATAGGAAAATTTTCCTGCCGCGCTCTGCATTTGGGTGCTATTGCCAGAGCCTTGCCCTTCTCTTGCTTCAGTGCATCATCGCTTGCAGGCTTCGTGACATCTGGTGGCTGGCATATTTTGAGATATTTCTAAATTCCCCATGAATCATTTTATTTCCTTCTTTATTGTTTTGAATTTACCATCTTGTCAGATATGCTAACATTTAAGCTCTCATTCCATTTACACTATTAAACCATAAAGCAAACAATCAGATGCAGCAGCAGTAAGTGGACTGTCTTTGGCTTCTGTGCTTTGCTGGTATATTACTTCCCATGCTATTCCAGTCAAGACAGAACCATTTTCTTTCTCTGTGTTGATTAGATGCAACAAATAAAAGTTCATGACCCAGTAAAAGGCAATTCTGCTACCAGTGTGTGTGTGTGGTTTTGTTTTGTTTTTTAATGAGTAAGCAACTTTGCTGTAAATAGAGGGACACTGAGAGCAAGAATTATGTTCAGCAGCTGAGCAAGCTATGGCCCAACTTTAGGCACTTACCTGCTTACAGCAGTAACGTGTCTTGCCCCAAGCAAGGAGAATTGTAATTAAAAGTTAGAAAACTTATTTGTTTCCAGTTCCTGCATCTGTCTTTTCATGTCTACTTCCCACCTTCATTCTCTCTGAATTTCAAGGCTTCAAATCTGGTATTGTGTTAATTGGTCCTAAAAATCTCTCTCTAGTGAAGGAATCACAAATATTCTAATCTTCAATAGCTGCTAATTAAATTACAGCTGACTTTTGCTGTTATAGATTTGTGTTACAGAAATAAGTGTTTCCTTTTTAATCTGATTCTTTCTCTTAGACAAAGTATGGATCAGTTCTTGCAGAAACACATTTCGGCTGCAGAATGCTATTTTACATTAAAAATGATTTTTTTTTTTAGGGGAAAAATGTCTTCAAAGAAAATCATTAGAGATGAAATCACTAGAGATGATTTAGAAAGGGATATAAAATCTGAGTCACAGCAGGCCGTGTACAAAGAGCCACTTACTGCATAGTACACGTCTTGCATGCAGGTTTGCGATAGCTATACTGGGGATGGCTGTGAGGGTTGGAGCCTGGTTATCCTTGCACAGTCTCTGTGTAAGTGCATTGCTCACACCTCCATATATATCCATTTCAGCATGTGCCTATATTCAACATTTCAGTCAAATGTTAGCCTGGGCAAGTGGCACTTCCACTAGGTATTTTGTATGTACAAAACATGCATGGGATGCAGTAGCATTCACCCAAGCTGATGCTTGGCCCTGCTGAGATGCCAGGGCAATTGCTTATCAAAGCAGGCCTGGAAGGCTGATGTGAAGACTACGGGCAAATGGCACGTGGGTGGGTTTAAAGTCTAGGGTCAGAGTAGGAGGCAGCTGAAGCCACGTGCCCTAAAATTACTTGATATAACAAGACTTTAAATTGTTGTGTTAATTTTGGTCTCAAAGAGCAATTATTTGTGTTTTTGTTGTTTTCATTTTGGTAAGAGTTAATTTTTTTCATTAAAGAATTTCCTTCATTCCATGGCATCGTGTGCTCATCTCTCTTCTGTTGGAGTTTTTGTTCCAAGTCAGATATTTAGAGTCAAATCAATGTTAGAATATTTATTTGAACTTTGGTCTTAGATGAAAAGAATTTTTGGTCTGATTTAGTAATAGTTTTGCAAAATCAAAACCTGACATGGCTTTTACTTGCTACTAATATTGATCTGTGGAAGCTTTTGATTCGTTCCAAGCTGTGCCTTGTAGTTTGTGAGCTGCCTGTGGTCCAATAGTGGTTACCCACACTGTTTTCTATTTGTTGTTACTCAGGGAAAATTTATCCCACTTTTATAGCAAATTTTGACAATGATATTTATTTCTCTAAAAGGACTTTTGTTGATAAAGATTTTCTTTAACACACTTATTTGATATATATAACACAAACTCCTTAAGTAGCTGCTTTGCAGTTTTCCTTCCATCTCTACTGATGGATATGGAATGAGAGCTAAGCTTCCCAAGTGAGCCCAAAGGTGCATGAAGGAAGAATCCCTGGTAAAGGATCGATCACTGGAGTATAACACAAATTCATTTCCCACATGGGACAGGCACTGCTGAGGTCGGTTACAAAGGAATTTGTTGCAGCACATTTACTGCAGAGGGCAAGTTTGTCCCATACAAAGGAGGCCTCTTAAGGCTGCTTATTTTTCGCTAGGGGATCAGCAGAAGATTTGTTTAGTTAAAATGGTCACCAGCAAGTAGCCTGTAATTTTGCTACTTGTGCCCCTGAAATGTTGTGGAATCACTTCAGCCCTCAAATAACAAATTCTTTTTGCAAGAATCAAAATTTCCATCAAAAAAAAAGTTCTTGTATGAAATGAGATGGTGCTTCTTTCTGCTCTTTTACCACTCTTTCCCCCAGGAGCCAGTTGCCACCTCAGTTTTGCCCTTTGCCTACCCCCTAATGATGAAAAGCTGTTGATTAGGAGTAAAGAAGGATCAGGGCAGGATTCTGCAGCCCCACCACACAGAGAAGCATAGGTTGCACACAAGTCAATGCTGAACCATGCAACAAGGAGCTGGTTTGGTTCTGGTTGAAAGCTGAGGTTCTAAACACACAGGGTCTCATGGCAATGCACGTGTCTTTTGGCAGAACTGTGATATTAATCCATGTCTGAGCAATATGTTTGATTGCAATGCTAATGTACAGCATGTTCTACCCATACATTCCAAGTGTCTTTTATAAAAGTTTATCACATTTCACCTTCGAGATGGTCTCATTTCAGAGATGAATTGAATTATTTCACGTTATGTATCTTGGAAAAGCTCTTCTGCAACCTTTGGGACGAAAATCTCTGAGTATATAGAAAGAAGATTTTGCTGTTGCTTTACATCCTTTCAACTCCATTGACTTCAGTTGGCTTTACAGGTGAGGCAGAGGTTTATCAGAAACCTCTGTGCAACTTGCAAGTGCTTGAATTATGAGGGTTTCGATTTTTCATGTCCATTAGTCTTCATTCCTTACATACATGAATTCTGATTTTTCATGCAATTTGTCAGTAAAGCATTGCTTAATTGACAGGCAGAGTTAATGGGAGTGCATACACAAATGGTGTGGCTGTGGGTAAAAAAAATAAGTCATTTGTATGCATCCAGAGGAACTGGACACAGTACCTCATCATATGCCAATATTGTGCCCTCATTTGGATGCCTTACAGGTTCAAAAACAGATGCACAAAGTCTGGGAATCAGCTCTTTTGCAGGTTGGACTTGAGGATCTGCTGCCCTGTAGTCACAGGTGTTTGTCATGATACACGTTTATTGAGACTCAGGTTAAAGTAAACAAGATGACTCTGTGCTGAAAACGTAATTTGAAAAATATTTAAATGGGAAATGAGATATTAAAAACCTGTTTGCGTCAACTTCTCAGACAACTGGAATATGAAATGGTGTAACAGCTACATTTATTAGCTGAGATTAAGAGCACAGTTTGAAATGAAATCAATATAGATAAAAAGATTACAATGAATGAAAAACAAAGTCAAAGATGCCAAGTAAACAAAATGCTTTGAAAAATTGAGCAAAAATTCACATTGCTATGGACTTTCTGCTAGGGGATTTTGTCTTTGACTATCTGGATCCATTAATTACATTTAATGGTGGTGGAAAAAGCACCATGTTATTTATTTTGAAGTTTAGTCCAAAATCAGTGGGATTAAAACAGCTGCAGGAGTGAATAATAGGGATGTGATCAGATACTTGGGAAGCTTTATCTTTATCTTCCTTTATCTCAGTGTGTTGTCCGGTGCAGATGAGACCTGAGGACTCTGAAGGGGGAGTTATTAATCTTAGCTGGGATTATGATGATCTCTACTAGGATATGGGTTTTGCTGGTAAACAATATGATCTTGTATGTAAAACATAGTGTTGCAGTCAGTAGGCCTGGGAGTTATTCATGATTTGTCACTGGGTGACCTTAGTTCAGATATGCCATGTGCCTGTGCCTCAGTTTCCCCATCCCTATTATGGAGAGGGTTGCCTCCATAATAAACCACAGATGTATTACGTGCCTCAGACGAATTATCCTGTCTGCGTTCCCTGTGTCTAAAACTGAACACATAATTTTCTTACACTACTCAGAAGGATGTGGAGGTCTCTGCAGAGATGTTCTTGTTGGGGAACTCCAGCGGAGTTGGACAGGGGGCAGGCAGTGGGGTCTGTTGCACATAAAGGGCCTGAGGACAGTGTGGGTTTCACTGCCTCTGGAGTGTGCATGGCACAAGGGAAGGGGCTGCGGGGAGCGCTAGTGGGAGTTATGGACGGTGGAATGCAGAGGTATTATTATCGCTGGCAATGTCTAGTATTTGAAAACAACGACTGACATTTATGTTGGAAGGGGCTTGAAGCATGGCATTCACTTCCTCTCAGGGTGCCCTGACAGCGATGGCTGGATGCAACTATTATGATTGCTGGGGGAGTGCAGTTTAAATGTGCCTTGCTGCTGTGACAAGTGAAGTGTAAAAGTTTACTTTTATTTTTAATGTGACTGCTGTAATAAATGTCTCTTTGTCTAAAACCCCCAGTTGGCAGAGAAGGTTTAAGATGCTGATATTCAATGAAAGGATGTGGTAAGGGTTCCTTGCATCATCCAGTAATCTGAGCAAGAACCATTGTGTCTGTGCCAGGGAGCTGCCCGCACCACAGAGTCTCCTGCTGCTTTCTTGCTTGGGGAACTTTCTCACCTGAGTGATCTGAATTATTTTTGTGTTCTTTCCAAAGCAGTAGGACAGCCCTTCCTCTCTGTCCGTTCTGATGCTCAAAGGAGGGGGAGCAAGAATTCTTGGTGTATTTTCTCTAGACAGAGTAGAAAAGATTTATGCAGGGCTCCAAGGCCATATCACCACCAAAAATGTCTTCCTTGGGACAGAGGAGGAGCAAAGGACCTGAGCTCTTCCCTTGGTTGCCACAAAGCTCCAAGTGGCCACCCTCACAGCTTGGCTGAAGCCACACACTTGTATGTGCCGCTGACTGTAGTCCTTGTATGGATGCATAGGTATTATTTACACATATTCTGTACATCATGCATATGCGTATTCATTTATATGCACGCATGTGTTATATATAGGCATACACATGTATGCGTATCTGTATATTTAAGGAGCAGGCGCACTGTAAGAAGCTGGGGCGAAATCTCTGCCGATATGATCTCCTGCTGGCAGAAGATGTTCTATTTATGGGCCTTTCTTATGGTTGTTATAGCAACAACCACAGCGAGTGGTCCCTTTTGTGGGGCCGTGCAGGGAGGGTGCTGTGCGCCCCGAGCCGGCCTCCTGCTGCCAGTAGCACTCGTGGCCAAGGGGACGTCAGGGTCCTGCCCTTGAACCTAGCACTGAGAGCAGCTTTGCGCGTCAGGGCAGGGCTCCTGCTGAATAGCTGGCATGAGCCATGTTTGAGTGGGATTAGTTTATATTTACACCTGAGAAACAGGAATTTTCACTTTGGGTGCTCTTCTGAGATCCTTCTTGAGCTTGTTATCGTGGACTGTCCTTCCACTGACAGTTCTAGCATCTGAAACGCTGCTTTGCTCCTTCAGCTTGTCACTGGCCTTCTTGACATGGTGCTTGCTCCACTCAGATATTTCCTTCCTGACAGTCCTTTCTTAATTTTCTCTTCCTTTGTACAGTTTTATAGCTTTTTACCACCCATCCTTCTGGAGGACACTGTCCCAAAATGCTCTGCAAGCATGCCTCGGCTGAGCTGCTGACCCTTCATGTGGTCCCCCAGGCAGAAAGGGAACCAGAGGCACCCTTTACGCTACCTGTTGTGCAGTAGAGCATCCCTGAGGGCACTCCAGCCCTGGAAGAATCGGTCTCCATAGAAAGCAAATGCTGAATAGAGACATGCTTTGGCACTCAGACAAGAAAAACATTGCAGATCTGTAAAGGGTTGTGGAAGGGGACTTGCTGGCTTCCACATAGGCACAAGGAGGGGACTGAGTGGCAGGTGTGAAAGAAAAGAGCCAAACTACAAACCTTTGTGCTGTGTTCCTACCACCGTCTGTAATCCTAGAAAACTCCAGAAGGAAATCACTGTGCCTGCTGCAGGGATTTTGAGGAGCAGACAGTTTCGTGGCTGCCTTCCTTTTGGGATGGATTCTCCTTTCAATACTTCATTTTTGATCATGTGCTTATTATGGATATTTTCTGGTTCATTTCTCTTGCTAATAGCTACCAGATTACACCCAGTCAGCCAGCCAGCTCACAGCAGTCCCAGCTTTTAATGCTGACTGACTGCAAAGCTGGGCACTGCCATTTTCTTATACAAATGCCTCCGAGGGCGGGAGGATTTACTCTTGTAATGTGCTCAGAGGGAGCGAGGAAAGAGCAAATCATCACATAAGCACTGCAATGTCCCTCCCCTGTTAAACAAACATAGACTGGGGCGTTTTTATGGTCAAATTTTCCCCTTTAGATCTTTCGCTATGCCCACCACAAGGATTTCTGATCATCCTCTTCATGGGCGGTGGCTGTGCATGCTACATATATATAAAATGTAGTTATTCAGTGTTTACACATGCATGCCAAATTAATGCCGTGCCCATTCTTTCTGCTTCACTGTTATCCCAAGACTTGTGCAACAGTTGAATTTCATGGGGAAGATTAAAAATGGGATACTCGTTCTGTTTGGATTTGCTGACATCCGAGCTTCCTTTTGCTATTATTTCCAAAAGCACAGAAACTGCCAGCTCCTCCCTTTCCTCCTCCTCCTCCTTTCCTTGACTTGGCTGCTTTCCCTTTCCCTATTTTGGAACGGCGATCAGCTTGAGTCAGAGTAAAGTTTGTCAGATTTGGAGGAAAACAACTCAATTGCCTGGGTCTGCTGTTGATCACTGCTGGCTAAATTGGGTTAGGGAATAGCTGGGACAGTGCAGGGAGTAGATAGATTGTACAAGAGCTGTCAGCATTCAGATATACATCAGCTTTTGCTTCACATCCGAGGTTGAATCAGAGTTCAAATTCAATAGCATTAAAATCTCATAAATCATCTTGCACAATTTCAGTATAAGCTGGCCTGAAATCTTTTAGTGCCACCTGTCTTAATAAGATTCCTTTGGCTGTACAGATTCTGAAGATAAATCCCATCCGTGTTTTGGATTGAAGGTGGGATTAGATCACAGCGTGCTTGTTTGTATCCAAGGTTGCAAATAGAAATTTCCTGAGATATTCAACAGGTTTTGAAGGTTTCAGCCTTGGTCCTTACCCAGAACTGAAAACAGACTTTTGGGTTTCTGTCCAGCATGAGAGTGCCTTTGGCTGCCAGAGGAGATCTAGATGCTGTTCTGGACTAACCCTGCACCTGGCGAATAGGCATGGCTGGAACAGAACTGCAAGTATTCTGCATGGAGTCAGCAAAAATTTGTTCAATGCTAACAGACAATTCTTCTTATCTGTCCTCTGGAGAAGCAGTTGAACCTCTTTTGTTCAACACTTCAGTTGAAGTGCACTGTGACCTTCAACTTTCTACAGATGACCTGAGGATCTGTAACAATTCTTAGTCCAAAAAATTCTGTATTATATAGACCAATGGCATTGGCAGAGGTAGCTGTAAGAAATATAATTTGATTTTTAATCTACAGCCGTATAGAGTTTCTGGTTTTTCATTTGAGCCAAACATATAGCTTGTTGTCATGACAATCATTAAATGCTGCTATTCCGTTGGCTTTGCGCTGGTTTTCATTTTTGTGCATGCTAACTGTACAAGAGAGTTCGTTATCATTCTTTATCAGTAACCGTGATCCAAAATGTCAGTTTGTTACAGCCCTTTATTTACCAAGGCCTCCCAAGTTGTACGTATTTGTTCAAAGACCTATAACAAAGTCCTGTAAAACAAGCAGTGACACGAAAGCAATGAAGATCTATAGTCTAAAACTCACTGAATGTGATGACGTTACCCAGGATGTCTGATAAATCCAGCATGAAAGACACTGCCTTCCTTATGTCCTGCAGGAAGCTTTAAAAGTCCTGAAATGCTTGAATTCCCCAGGCTGTTTCTGTCACTGCTGTGAGTGGACACCCTCTCATTACAGTGTTTTGAAAGCAGCTGGTGAAACACAGGGAAAACCTTCTAGCAAAGCTTCATCCAATTAGAGGTCTGACACTATGCCTATGTTTGGCACCACAAGCACGGGCTGCTGCACGGAGATCTGCCTCGGGCTTGCCTCGGGGGTCTCTTGGTCATTGAGGTGACAGTTGCCCAACTTTCTGCTGTGCTAAGCTGATGTGAGCCTCCCTAACTGCTCAGTTGTTCATGGACGTAAGCTCCTTGCAGTTACCTGCAAGCTCTCTGCCTACCCTAGTACTCAGCCGTTGGAGAAGTGGCCTTTATCTCAGCCCAGGTGGATGCTGCCAGTACTGGTTGGTGTGCTAGTACCCTGCTGAGCAGAAATGGCAGACTTTACTAGAGAGAGACGCCTTTTTTGTAGATCTAATTCTATGTCTACTAAATTCTATACCTACTGTATCCTTTTTCTTGAAAGATTATGACATTTTCAAGTAATAGCATAAACTCCAACACTGAGATGTATTTCTATTCATTGTATCCCCAGTATGGAATTTCAAAGAACAGCTCTACTTATAACTACTGAACCTCTAGATATTCATTAAAAACATATATATATCACTTCATCAATAGTGGATTGAGCTGCAACCTTCAGTACACTTTGTATGTGATGGTAATCTAGAAATAAATTGATAGAAATTAGGTAATTACCACTGGTGATATTCATGAGAATTTCAAAGCAGATAAATAATGAATAGGAATGTCATTTATTCATTCAGCTTCAAAACCAAAGAACAGTCTCCTCATTATTCTGTTGACTCAGTAAGAGGGAAGAAAAGGGAAAACTAAAGACAATCAAACCATTTTGGAAGCATCATAGGTTCCACAGTCAAACCAATTTAGGGATGGAGAGCCTGGAAGAGGACGAGAATGATTAAGAGGTGATTTAGCAATGTTATCACAGCACATGGATTTATCTGGTTTAAGACCAGATAAAAGCAGCCACGTCTGCTGCTGTGCTTTCCCTTAGCCCTGAAGACATCTCTGGGCCTTCTGGACAAGGAGGGGATCTCAGGAAGGCACAGCCCTACTGGGATTGTCCCCTGAGGTTGTCCCCTTTGTGTTGTTACGCTACATAGAAAAGGAGCAGTCACTTAATAACCATAAGCACTGTCTGCTCCTGGAGATAAGACTAAAATGTGCATGTACTTTTTGTATCTTGAAGCACAACACAAGGTTTTATATGAATTTTGAATGTGAACTGGGTGGAGGGTGACTCCAAGATGCAGTGTGTATCGGTTCAGTCATTTCTCTGTGGCTGTGTGCCCAGAGCTGTGCCTGCTCCCTGGCAGCTCAGTGGTTTTCATGGGCATGCTCTTCACTGTTGGTGTTTGGCCTTGACCTGTTTCTCTTCCTGTTTTGCCCAATTTTGAAGTTCCATTAGTCAAACGCTGATAAAAATGCTGAGCTATCTTCCATCAGGTAATGGCTTTTCACTATCTCCCTTTCCACTGTTCATTTCTGTCTCTTGTTTGTTCAGCTATTTACGCTACATCCTAGCATCAGTAGGAGAACCTCGGGGACAAAATCAGGACAATAAGTGCATTGCCATTACTCGTCTAAAATCCATTTTAAAACAGTAAAAAAAACCCTAGGTATTTTACTGTGAAGTATGTTTGTACATTGAAAAGAACATTTCTGAAGGCATGTGTACTCCCTGGTAGTCCGTGCCTGAGTCAGTGAGGAGGAACAGTGCTGAGTGCTGTTACTCATGTTGCTTGTGCTCAGCTACCAGCAAGTTGGAGTTAAAGGCTCTGCTTAAAATTTTGCTGAACTCTCGTTGCAGCTGCGTGTGTTCATTTTCAGTCAAATGACATTAATAATTTTCTTCTATTTATGTAATCAGCTTGCCGTTATGAAGAAAAAATATTTCCTTTTGGAAAAAAAAGAAAAAAAAAAAACAACTCTTGTTTTGGTGGTCAGTGGACTTTTTTCTCTTTCAGTCAATGCTGACATGTGTCATTGCTGTCAGGGACTGGGTGAGATTTAATACTAGGGTTCAGTTTGGTTATGTCCATTTCTGAAAACAAGCAAAGAGAAAATGAGTCCTGTCACTCTGTGGACGGGTTTACAGCAAGTGACAAAACTACTGGAAATTCAATGTGTGAAAGGGTTTTATTTTGTTTGTTTTGGTCTTTCATTATAAATTAAATGTGAGCATACTTGTACAATTATTTCAGTGTAGCCAGATTCTCAAAAAGCTGCTGGGCTTGTTTATGAATAAAGGTTGAATAAAAGTTCCCATCATATTGAAAACGTAACACTCAAAATGTGCCATTTCAAAAATAAATACATCCATTATCTCTGCGTAGGAAATCCAGTGTGGCCCTTCCACATGAAATATCTGCGTGGGGATGGTTGGTTTGTTGCTTTTGTGCAGGGCATCAGCCTTACAGTCTTAACGTGGTAAAATTCCAGTGCGAACCAATTCTGATTAATATTCTTTGTTTTCTTGCAGAAAAAAAATGTTATTCTCGTTGTTCTAGCATTTCAATTCTAACAGCAATGCTATTTTAGCACCTGGGATTTGAGTAGGGGATTTGAGTAGTATTCTTTTCAATACTTCATAAAAAATTTGCCACGCTTGCCTGTCTTTTAAGTGTAGAAACTACCAGATCCAGGAGAGCAGAAGCATATGTAAGCGTTTAGAGAGGATCCCTTTATTTGAAAGAAAAAAGCTTAGGCAGGACTAATTGTACAAAATTAAAACTATAATACCTATCATTTTGGCTTAGAGATTTTTGCTGGTTTGTCCCCTGAAGGAACAGGTGTTCTACAAGAAATGAAGAGCAAATAGGATGGGCCATCCCTTTGGTCAGTACCTAGCCTGTATCTGGCTTCCTTGTAACAAAAAGTCTCAGGCTCAGACTGGGCCCAGTAATTCTGCCCAGGCAGCATTGCTGCTTTCTTGTCTTTTTTTTTTTTTTTTGCATTTTTACCCGAGCTTTCTTGTATTTCTCCTCACATCCCAGAATAATGGTCCATAACGCTCCCCAACACAGATTGCTTGAAGCTCAGGAAAGCCTCATATCTGCTGGCGATATTGAGAGGAGAAATTTAATTGTCTTAATAGCTCTCTTCCAGGTGAGATGCACAGGTATTTTACTTTGCCAGCACCAGTGAATGCTGGAACAGAAAGCCTGGTTGTCAGGACCCATGGTATGTTCATGGTGCTTCCTCCTTTTTTTTTAAATGTGTTTTACATGAAGCAAACACAACACCTGTGAGCGTGTCCCAGCAGGCATGACTGCTCAGTTACAGATAAACTTGCCCTAGCTCAGAGAAGTTTCCCAAATATTCTGAGATCTTCTGGCTGGAAAGCAATTCATAAAAACAAGCACCATGCTAGGATTCAAGATTAGCAACCCATAATCGCAGAACAGAGGACAGCGCCCAACATTGCTGCCTGTCTCCTAACAGGTCCTTGGATGCAGTTTCCAGCAAGTGAGCTTTTTTTTAATAATTTGTTTTGCTGTGCAGCATGAATTTAGACACGTTCAATTCTTTAAGGTACGAAGCATATTACTTTTCCCCTTGACTGAAATGATTCATCACTCAGATCATGCTTGGATTCAGACATGGACATAGCAGAAATATTTGCAGTGATGTTCTCAACTCTTCCATTGCTCTGAACTGAAAGGAACTTAACTCAAATTGTGTTTTCCAACTTGTTTTTAGGAAAGACACTCTTAGGCACTCTGGCGAGAGCAATTACTTCAAACACGCATTATTTGCAGTAAATTTATTTCACAGATATGAAGCTGCCCTTTTTCTTTCCAAATAGCTGCTGTCTCTCTGTTCCAGAACTTTTTGATGGCTTGAGCTGAGAAATAATTAAAAAACAAACAAACCTGACATTTGCTTATCAATTAAACTCCATGAACAAATAGGCAGCCTGTGTGGGAGCGCTGTGGGCTGCAGTTACAAACTGTGCTCTCAGACACGTTTATGAGGATGACATCCTTCCCTCCAGGGTCTCGTGGTGGTGGGGAGAATGCCAGCAAAGACCATAGACTAGACCAACTGGGCGATAAAACTTTCCCAGCTTCTCCCTTCTTGGGGCAAAGACACCAAACCTGGGCTCACGTTAACCCAGGTATCATTTTTACAGTTACATTTGGCATTTTCTGTGGATTTGATATTTCTGTTAGAAAATTGGCAGCACAGGATGAAGTGCATTAACTGGGGAGGAAACAGAGTTGGAAATTGATCCCATTTCCTCCTAGGTTATTTCCTAGCTTGTTTTTGATATGCAGGCTGCGTAAATGGCAACATACGCTAAGGATGTGCCCAGCAGTGCCTGCAAACGTGAAATTTTGCGAAGGTAGCTTAAAACATACCGTTTCCCCATTTCTTGGAATGGTATATTTGAGCTCTAGAAAGGATTTTCCATGTTTTCAAGGTGAGGTGCTGATTTGCAAATGTGGAGTATAACTTGAGTAATTCGTAGGAGTGGATGAAGGTACAAGTTTTGGAGAACTGGCTTTAGAAATTTACGCTGCAGGTGGCTGTAACTGTAACCCCTTAAACTTCACCCCTTTAATTTAGCAGGAGCCATTTTGATTTGGCCTTTTCTGCTTGTCTGGGTACAGTATTAAAGTAAATATCACTGCACAGCCATGATTACACAGTGTTGCATGCATTCCCCTTGTGCAATGGGCAGAGGCTTTCAATTCAGATGTCATTCACAACTTGTGGCAGCAATTTGATGGCAGTGAGATGATATCCCTGCAGTGAGAAAAAGATGAAAGGGAAAGATTTATTTTGTTCTTCTTTTGGAAGCAAGGGACACAGGATGCACACATCCTTTTTCTTCTTACAGAAACAGCTGTTCTGACAGCCAAGAAATTTCTCCATCTCATCCAGTTGAACAAGATATATATATATTTACCATCTTGAAAGTTCCATTTAAGAGCAGCCAGCACAATTCTGCTTCCACTTATAACTGTCTAGCTGAGCTGGTAGCAAATGCACAGATCCTTAATGCACACTGGGAGGATATAGAATAAGATACATGTAATGGGTTCTTTATATCTATTAACCCAAAGGATACCTCGTTGATAAATACTGACTTCGTGTAAGTTAGAGGAGAGAAGCGCGTTGCTTGTCAGTGGAAGTGGCAGAAAATCAAAGCTGCTTGCTGCAGAAGTTCAGAGCATACATCTTAAATAGGATCTCATATTGCAGTTTTTACTCACACACGTGATCATCTTTATTCCCATGGAGCATGTGATGGAAGTAAGAGCTGCTGTAATTGGATCCTCATACCCTTCCTGTTACTGGTCATGAATTTAATTGAAATTCTGGTCTTTTTAATAATTATTGAGAAATTATTCTTTCTTTCCCTATTGCTGCTCCTAATGTGAACACGATGTTCTTAATTTAAAAATTAAATTAGAGGAAAGTCTTTCTGGAGCATGTCTGAGTTAATCAATTAAAACTGCGCCCTTTAAGCTGAGCAGAAGAAAATACACTGCTGTCAAAGGGTAAAGCAAGGTCCAGCACTGAAGACTTAAGTAACTTAAAGATTCTCAGCTGAGTGGCAGGAAAAACAAAGAGAAGCTATATGACCTCAAAAATAGTGGCTGTCTAATGGTGGTTAGCTGTTTGGAACTTTATAAAAATTAAATTAAAAAAAAAATTAATTTGTTTTACTGTGCGTTGCCTTCAAACCGAACAGTCGTAGGCATGACTGTTTCTGCCAGATGATGCTGTGAATGGCAACTGGGGTTATGGAAGACATCACGGAAATTAGTCTAAAGCAGATCTTATCTATAGGAAATAGCTTGTGTATTTAGTGGGTATTTGTTATTTTTTAATGAAGTCTGCGCGAAATACAGAAAAAATTTCAGTGTCTGATATCCAGATGCCTGGCTGCGGAGTCTGACAAGTAAGCAGAAAAAAACAGTCAGAGATGTGCTTACATACTTTATGGGCAAGGCCAGCTTGTAGATATACGGCTGGGAATGTCAAAGGGCCCCAAGGATCATGGCTGCTTGGTACCCCTATTTGACGATCCGTGGAGGTTTGGTTCTCTAAAGATAAATCTGCACCACGGTGTGACTCAGTGCAGAGACAACTAAGCTGTAAAGTTGTAAGTAATCTAGCACATACCAGAATTTATGTAAAGGCAGTGGCATAAAGTTAACTTACCTTCAGAAGGAGAAAGCATCTTTCCCTATAGAGCTCAGTGCTGAGGTGGCTCACCTGCCTCCTGTACCTGCCTGAGAGCAGGCGGATATTTATCTGCACCAGCCAGAACCTGAGCTTCTTTCTATTCAGTGAAAGACTTTCAGTATAGCAACTGCATAACTCGCAGAACAGCACTCCACTAAGAATCTGAATTTTGAAAGCAAACCACAAAGTATCAATTATTTTCTTTCAACCAAAAAAATAAATGAAGGCATTCAATCACATGGTCATATCTTTGAGGGTCCCTGTATTTATATGCATATGTTCAAAAAAAAAATTAAATCAGTTAAATGCCCCTCTTTGGACTGGGTTTATTATGTTCTTGTATTACGCTTCTGTGGTTAAGAACTTTCCACTCTCTTGTTGAACTGCTGCAGCAAACCCCAGGAGATGCCATCCAGCCAGGGAGCCTGGTTCAGCGATGGATGTGAATGGGAGCTGGAGGTGCACTGCAGGCTTTCTAGGGCTTGGCAAGCTGACAGTTTCTGTGAAAATACTGTGAAACCCAAACTAATACAATCTTATCTTTTGCATTTTGGGGGGAAAGACAGCTTTTGAGAGCAGCTTCATTGCCTGAAGCATGAGTGGTAGTGTCATGCTGATTGAGTGATGACATACAGGAGAAAGTGGAGGTTAAGTTAGGCTTGGCCGAGGAAAATGTACTGACTCCTGCTGAGCGCAAAGCTGGAGAAGTACACGAGGCAGCAATTCATCCGTACGGGCTACTCAGTCCCAACAGATTGCAGGGTGCAGGGAGAGGGAAGAATCAGATTTCCTACTAAACCTGCCAGAGACTGCAAATGTCAGTACGTGCACTCGCAGCTGGTATGGACAAAAGGTAACGATGTTGGTGCGTGCTGGTCCAGTCTCCTTGGCTTTCTGGCTTTGTTCCTTAAGCTGCAAAATGGGCGTGTGGAGGCTTCTCTCACCATTAACTCTTTGGGCTAGAGCTGCAAGAAAGCATAAGGAAATGTTCATTATTTTGGTGGGTTTATGCACAGAAGTCTTGAAAGCCTGTTAAGAGAAAGACTCTTCACTAGCATTCAGTGTTTTTTATTCCTATTTTGTGTATACTATTTTGCTGTAAGCACTCTTGGAAGGAAGAGGGAACGTGTGTTTTGAGGGGAAATGCGGGGAAGAGAGAACAAGGGAGAAAGAAACAAGTTTATTTTTAGAGACCCTAAGATCTTAGCTGTGTAATGTGCTGCTGGAAAGAGGCATGGCACAGGGCAACCAAAGTAATCTGTCACTGGCCTGACGTGAAGGGCCATGCTGCACCTGAATTACAGCATCGTGATCAATGAAAAGCAATACCCCCATCTCTGCAATTGAACAGGGGAATTACACGGTCCCCTGGTGATGGAACAAAGTGTGTAATCAAGTTAGGCCCAATGCAAATGCAAATCAAGAGCATTAATTAACAGGAGCTGCACGGTAGTTAAGCGCCGCAGGAACACACACGCGATTCCTAGGCCCCTGCAGTTCTCTTTCGATAATTAGGTTTCTTAGGGAAGAGGAGGAATTTGGGGAGGCAGTGGGGGCTGCGGGGAGGGCATAGCCTTGGCCTGCCCATCTTCGTCCCTTATTGCAGGATGCTGAGCGTGGCCACCGCGGGGAGCCAGGCCCTGGGGCCTTCCCTTCAGCAGCCCTCGTCCCTACCGAGATCTGGAGATGTGGCCTGGCAGGAGCAGAGCCTCTGAAGCAGCACCTCATTTCAGAGCAGCAAGGAGGCTGAGGTGTTATTAAACTATACGTGTGATTCTTTTTATTTTTTTTTAAAGGCTTTTTATGTTGCCTGCAGCTGTGTAATTGCCAGCTTTCATGTAGGCTGGAGAGGGCTGTACCTCTGCTATGTAGCGTTTACAATTCTTATTCAACAACAAGCTTCAAAAGGCCCAGAAACACAACTGCGAGGCCCTACCAAATGCCACAGCAAATTGTTCTTCAAAGTGGCTAGTTTCTTGTAATTGTTATAGCTGTCCTCTTATCTTTGTTTTAAAAACCATTTAGGAATCTCATCCGTGGGTGCCATGTGAAAGAACAATGCCGCGAGATCAGCTCTTGAGCTTTTAATGCGATGATATATAATTGGAGCCCAAATGTCACCCGATTGATGCTCTGGGCTGTCCCTGCTGCTGAGTTAGAAGGGATGACTGATGAGGTACTGCTGGAATTCACTCCTCTTCGTGCAGCACAGCCATCATCTGCAGTCAAGCAGGAGTGGTGATATTTGCTTTTAAGAAGGCCAGGGATTAGGACACGTGGAAGCCAGCTGCTTTCTAAACTGAGAAATAAGAGCCACAATCAAGGTGTGAGACTTCCCCCTCCCTCCCCCCCATATATTCATTCTTTCACAGCCTCTTGTTCCCATTTTTTCCTGCTTCTTCTAAATTGATTAAATGATGGGATTAAACAGGCCATCATTTTTAAAGCCTGTGTTTTATTCTGAGGATTCTCTGGTGTTATGGTATTTGGGACTTCTGTGCAGAATAAATAAATAAATAAATATATCTATATACACACATACTGGCTTGTTAGGAAAAGGAATTACAGTATTAATAACAAAAGAGAATTGAATACTGTTACTTTTATTCCTGTGGAGCTCCTTGTATGTTACCCTCTGTGATGTGCTTTGAAAGTATGGGCAGTATTCCTCAACGCAAGCCTCATTTTACTGAGATGAAGCAACTTAGCCAAGTCACTCAGTCAGCCAGGCAAAGGACCACTGCAATCTTTTTTTTCTCAGCCTGTATGTTTAACCCCTCTGTTCATGTGGTCTGCCTGCCTTGCTATTCTCAACAGCATAATTAAACATCTCTGCCTCTAAAAGGCAGCTTCTTGTGGCTTTTTGTAGCTATATTTTAATTAATACATTTTTCTTCTGAGTTAGAGGGCTAGAGTAGAACTCAGACTCAGGAATTTCTAGCTGTCCTTTTTCATGGTTGACTACTTGTGAATTCATGAGGCTGTTGGGAAACAGAGGCAGTTTTACTGTGTTAACCTTCTCTCATCCTCCTGCGTGATCTGCGATCTTTTCTGCCAAAAAATAAGGCTCCCGTCTCCTTGGCTCGCGCCTGTGTGTATTTGTATGCAGTTGGGTCAGTCAGCTGCAGTAATCAGAGCTGAGTACTCTAGAAAGCACTGACACCTAGTGCTTTAGATAAAACAAGTTAATTCTTTCTCACCTTAGGCTTTGGAAAATCTGTTGTCTGAAGTGGTGTTTTGAGTAGCTCACTCACTAAAACCTCCCTGATCTCGGGGATGGTTGTATGGAGGTGAGCAAGGAAGAGCAGCAGGGATGAGTTGAGAAGAACTATGTGAACTCTGAGTCTGGAAAAAGCAAATGATCCAAAATGAGATGCTGCCCTACTCCATGTATTACTGCAGGCTGTGGTGATCCTATTAGCATATAAGTGAGGTGGCTGTTATTGTAGGATTGCTTTCTACTACTGTTTCGTTTTTTGTTCTTATCTGGGACATACCTGGGCTTTAGATTGAAACTCTAATTAGCCCTGTCTCTTTGTATCATTGGTATAGTTTTTTCTTCCCTCATTCAATTTGAAGATGAAACCCCAAACTTGCTTTTAAGGGCAATCATTGTGAGAACTTGTGAAGCAGCTAAAAGCTGAAGTTTTATGGTGTTGGAAACTTGCCTTCCTTTCATACATTCATTCTAGTCAAAGAATACTTCACTGTTTCTCTTAAAAGGCATCCTTTTACTTCTTGCACTTTTTCCCACTTCCTGATGATCTGAAAGAGGAGCTTGGAGTCCCTTCTAATGGTGCTTGTCCTATTTTTGCAATTGTGTCCATCCAGCCTGTTCTTCAGTGTGCATCCCAGCTGAACTTTAGCCAGTGAACACGAGTAAGCCATGGCTCCAGAGCTGCACTGGTTAGCTCAAGGTAAAGATTCTCTTACCTCTAGCTTGAAATATCATGAGATCAGTCTTTGCTGTGAGCAGGATTAAAAAAAAAAATCACATCTGAGTAAGTGCAGTGCCTGAATGCTGGGTAGAATCAACTCCAGTGAATTTAACCTGTGCTGCAGACACGTGGGCTGAAGCTGCTTCTCTGTTTTCTTGAGGGCCCAGTTCTTGATACATTGAACCCAAGCTGTAACTGGCCTTGCACCAGTCTGTACTGGGGATGAGAGCAAACCAGGAAACTGAAATTCTCAATCTATATTTAATGCTAATTCCTAACTAGGTTATGGCCTTTATTCATTTTTTGCTTTTTAAGCAGCTCTGCAGATAAGCTAATTCCTTCACCGCCTTTAATGTCATGTGGCACTGGTAGAGAAACTGAGGCAAAGACTGCTCAAGTGGCTGGTCAAAAGCCAAAGAACGAGGCAGCACGACAAATGTTAGTGATCAGAGCTTCCCATTAGGCATCAATGCTAGTTCACATTGCTTGTTGCTGAATTTATCCTAAGATATGGAGAAGAATTTTTTGTAGGATCGTATGATGGAAAGTGTTACTAGTGAATTGCATTAATCACAGAATGCTCATGCATATCATTAAAGGTCAGATAATGAAGTTCTTAGTCAGGAAAAGCTTCCAGTGGCATTTACTGGGATTTTGTCTGAAGAAAAGACTAAGAGGACCACAGGGTAGGGTTTGGCAGCATATATAATCTTTGTTGGAGAAATAAATGTGGCTCAGTGGGAACTGAACTGGATCCTTCTGCAGCATGCAAATGTCATTAATCATAGTAACAAAAAGCCATAGCATTGACTAATTTGAAATATCCTGCCCACTGGCCCTGTGGTACACCATGTAATGGGTCTAGTGCTATTGGATAATGACTGTGATCAACATAGTATTTAATATTTTATTTGCTGAGCTTTTTAAATTTGTAATGAATTCACTCCCTGCCCCAGGAGTTAACAATCTATATGATTATACAGACAAAGCATCATCAAATCTATACTGATTTATCCAATTCTATTGGGCAGAAGCAATGGTATAGTTCTAGGAGAGCTGAACTGTTTCTGAAACAGATCACTTTGAATTAATAAGAAATGTATTATCACCCTTTGTTTTTTAGGTTTATAGACAATCTTTGAATATTTGTCAGTTGTAGAAATTGTTTGTAATTCTGGAGATGCTGAAATCAGCATGCTGAATTTCTTCCTACATCCTCCCTACATTGGAGTCTTGACATATGACTCATTCAGCAGCACTCAACATGCAATCTCTCTCTTTTAAAAAATCTTCTAATTGCAATTCCAGCTTCCTACTCTGAAATATGTGGTTGCTTGTTCTTCTTCGTCTTATTCAAGTGAAAAATGCTGTTCGTGAATCTGGGCTACCAAGGGAGTGATCTCACCTGGAGGGTGGTTCAGATATCTGTCACTTGTAGACTTCATTATATTGACAGCAAACTGAATGTGCTGTTTTATTCCTGTAATGCTACTTATTGATGCTGCCTGTTTTTAGATTACAGGAAACATTTACATTTTAAAACTAAGAAAAGTGGATGTGGGCAGCTGATTTTAAAAATAAATAAATCCAATCTTTTAAATAAACACCAAAACTCTTCATAAGACCCAAAGCCTCAGGGGCTTCACATACGTTTCCTGGGTGCTCTGTGTGTCTTCACTTGCTTCGGTCTCTTTTTTGAAATATCTTTTTGGGATTGTAGGTGCAGAATTATTTACCCAATTATTACATGTAAGCTGATGTATTTCATTCCATTCAATTGCCAACACGAATGACTAGTTAGATCCTTGACTAGCAGGTAGCACATGTAATCCTCTCTTTTGACTCTTGCCAGAGGGAGGTTGATTTTCAAAAGCATTTTTAGACTGTGCGTCAGGCACCATATCGTCAAGAAAGTTATAATTATTTCCAGAAATATGCATGTACATTCATGTGATTGTATTTTGGGGGAATACAGGCTTCAGTGAATGTACAGCTTGATTTGTGCACAGTGAGCGGAGCTGTGTGTGTGCAAACCAGTACACAAACCGTGGTAGAAATAAGTGGCTGCTTACTCCACTCCTCCCAGCCACCATCCAGGCACAAGACCCCTCAGCTAAACTAGGTTCTGGGTTCCCTCAGTAGGCAACAACAAGAAGTAAGTCTTCACAAGGTGATGAATTACCCATACAATGCACTTGTTTTTCTTTTTTAAATGTAGGGGAAGCTTAGGCTCACTGCCAGTGCTGGATGAGATGTCTAACTTTTAGATGGCTGAAGATATGGACAATGCAGCCAGGCCTTGATTCTTTGAAGATGAAGCCCTTGTAAAAAAGTGCCCCAAACACTTTTCTCTCAACTCTGCTGGAGGAAGAGAGTGGAAAAAAAAATGTTTGTGGGTCAAATAAGGCTTGTGCTTCACTGCCGAGGTCTAATGGTCCGAAGATGAAAAGCCTTTCAGAGGCTGGCAGTGAAATGAGTGCTGATGGGTATGAAGCTCATAAATTCTATGAAGTGGTCTGGGCAAGCTGACGAAAAAGTTTCTAATGATGAATTAAAATGTTTCCCATTTTGGAAATTGTTTTTCACTGCTAAATCTGATGATTTGCTGTGTGCTGGCACATACAGGGTAGAGTTCAGAGGAGATTTTTGAGGCCTGTAGATCTGAATGAAAAAGGAACCTCACTCTTCCTGCTTTTGAGATGCTTCTCATAGATGAGAATTTATCTTGGTGTAATTCCTTCTGTCTTATTTTCTGTGGAGTTTTTATTTCAGCTGGGACTGCATGTATTTGACTAGAAGGGAATGCCAATGAAGTGGTGACCAGACTATCCTAGTTCTCAGCAGAGCGTGTCCCCTTGCTTTCAGGTACGTGCTGTGTGCTGGGCAGAGGCAGAAGCCCAGCAGCAGTCCCCACTGATCAGTCATTCTCCTGTCGCAGCAGCCTGAGGGAAGGTTGGAAAGAACAAGCCTAACGTGTGCTGGTGCTATAGTAATAAACCAAGACACAATAATAAATAACCAGACTCACAACGTATTGAGGCACTGGCAGACCTGAGTTTAGCATTTGTTTGTTTAGGGCTGTCTTGTGGAAGATAACAGTGTGTAATGGATGGCAGGGCTCAGATCCTTCCTTTTTAACCAAAAATAGATACATATCAAGCATACATTCTATGCAAAGTATTATTAAAAATAATACTAGAACATAGTGAAATAGGATTATTAAATCATAATGTAAAAGTCTATGAAAGCCTCTGATGACCTCAGACAGGTACAAGGTACAGCCCACCATCAGGAATGTTTCTGTTGAGGGCAATTGTTTAACATCACAGTCACATTCTTAAAGAATAAAATGTATGCTGTATGAAAGGTAATGAAAGCTTAGACAGAATGGAGCATGAAGGTATAAGTGAAGTGATTTGTTATGAAGTATGACGATTAAGTCCAAATTATTCATGAAGCTTTAACTTTATTGGGTTCCCATTCCTGTTAAAACAACTAATTGAAAGGCACCGGAGCTGTTTGAGGAAACAGAAATCTGATCATTAACAACTGAATCCTCTTTGTTATTACTCATGTACATGTGCAAAAATGAGATGTAGGCAAATAAGAAAAAATATATCAGCCCCACGTCTCATATGTTGCATTTATTGAAACCCCATCTCTGTGGATATAGCAAGCAGCTCCATCTTTCAAATGAAAGATGCTTCTGTGGCTGTGCAGCTGATCAGTATTCATCACATAGTGAGGAAATCTAGTCCATATACAGAAAAGTGCACCCAGGCTCTTTAGATCATCTCAGACAACTGTTGGGCTGAGCTAACTCTTTAAATTCATGTTTGCTTGGGAGTTTCTGTTTTATGGGTGCCACCGGACACCCAGGACAGAATCACAGTCTCACCATCTCGTTTGTCTTGAGTTGGAGCTGTAGTCATATCCTGTGTGACCAAGAGGTCTCTGTGACTTTTGTGCTCTTGCTGTATGATTATACTGTGAAGTGACATGATGCATTTCAGGAATTTAGGAAAATGTCATTCTGTCTTCTCTAGCTAAAGCCATAATATATGTCTTTTTGCAGGGGGCTGAGCTGGGAGGAGGATTTTGGCTCTATGCTGAAATGGGCTCTCTCTTGCTTTCTTTCTTGTTGATACCAAATTGCACTACATTAAATTTTTTTTTTTGAAGGAGCATATGAAAGGAAAAGCGCTGAGACTGTGCAGAGAATTCTGTGAATAGCAGTGCTCATTCTCATTCAGAATTACAATGAGGAAATGTCTTCGATACAAATAATGATGTACAGCAAAGAAAAATCCCATGTCTCTTCCTACCAGAACCTTTAAATACAGACAAGCCCCTTCTAATTTACAAGTACTTTTGTCAGAAAATCATGTGCTTTAGGACAGGGCATTGTCTGAACTTCAGAAGCTGTGGTTAATCCTTGGTTGTATGTGACATCCAACAGTTTTCTCTGCACCCTAAGGCATTAGCGTTGCGAAGGGAAGGGGTGCTGGGGAGACAGATGAGCAGCTCTTCTCTTTACTTCACGCCTTTGTGGATGTGCTTCCTGTAAGTTGTTGGAGCCAATAACCCTAAAGCCTCAGCTCTTGTGATAAGCTGTGCACAGTCCTTCACGTCCTTGAAAGTGTTCAGAGCCTCTCAGTGGCCTTCGGCCCCAGGTTAATAGAGATGAAGCCCCGAGGTTCCAGCAGCCCGGGGACAGCGTGGCCATTCTGTTTGGAGGCTGCACTGTGCACTTGGGCACTGCTTTTTGGCTCCTGCAATTTAGGCTACTTCTCTGGTATGAAGGATCAGAAAAATGGCAGCCAATAAACAAACCTGGTTAATTGCCAGAGTACAGAGTGTAACTTGGTGTAATCTAACACTCCCCAGGGGCCTGGTTTGAATAAAATAAGAACTGATGACACATGCCTTCATTTCAAACTGTGAATGAACCTAAGCATGAAATTTAAACATGAGTAGTTTTTTCCCCTAGTTTAATTATTTCCACATTTCTCTGTAAGTCCAGATTTCTACCCAGTCTGGAAGTGAAGGTTCTCTTAACACAGAAAAACCAGTGCTCCTAATCAAGCTGGATCCATGTTCATAAGATAAGATGATAAGAACATTGGTTATACATGCTGTGGCAGTGGAAATAGAGATGGAGGGAATTGAAGCAGTGCAATACATGGACAGCATGGCTAATTGTGCGTGTCTCAGAACAAAGAACTAGCATCATAGCTCCACTGAATAACTTCAGCTTGTAGTGAGTCTAACCAAATTCTGGGTCCTGCCTGAAAAAGCTGACTATTTGAAATCTCAGATTTTCAGACATGAGATTTCAAACCTGTTGAGATTTCTATCTTCATGGTACAATGAGTCTGTCTCTAGGTTGAGTTTAATGAAATTAAAACAAAACAAAACAAAGCCTATTCTATCTCACTGCAAATTATTGTTGCTTTGATAAACACGATCATCCAGTACTCAGAAAGACTGGATGAAAACTCCAGGCATTGAGAAACTTTTTGGAAGTGTTTTTTATGATATATGGTAGGAGTACACTGTATTTTGCACAGAAATAGATCTGTCTAATAAAAGAGTGAGATCTTTCACAGTAGGTTACCAGAAATGTAATTGACATTGTGAATTTGATTTATGAAAGCAATAAAATGTTGCATTAGGGGTATTTTATCATTGCAAATCATGAGCACAATGCATCAGAGCCAACATATAATGGATTTATCATAATATTTCTTGCAGTGTTTTGTTAGAAATAGGTCCTGACATACCCAAAAAAGATTTAGACAGCAGGAAGCTGCAGTGGATTTTGTAAATCCACTGTCAAATCTTCAGTAAGTAGACAAAATTTTTAAACTTTGACTACAACACGTTTAATCTAGGTGCTATTCTATTTACTTGGAAGTCTAGTGAAGGTCTTGTCGATAATGCTTGTCACTTTGGGTCAAATTAAGCATCTAGCATTTCAAATCATACGCTCTACTTTGCAGTTGTTTTTGTCTTATAAAACATGGGTGAGAGCTAGTAAAAAATGTTTTCCTACTGTTTTCTCATGATACTTTGAAAACTTAAATTCAATGGTTTCTGTTTCAATGGGGTTTCCAAACCTGCTAGAGATTGACAGCTTACTGTTATCAATGATTTTGCAGTTAAACTGGATAAAGGCAGCTACTAAAAACATGCAGATTACTATACTTGATGTTATTAGAAAATGATCAGTACTTGTCCATCATTTTTAATAATGTAGTACTGCAAAAATCTCCAATCTTGTCTCAAGAGTTACTCAAGTAATATTTCTCCTGATTTCATTGACAGTGTTTTCTTTTGATGAGTTTTGATTAAGGAACTTGGGGATTAACTGCGGTGATTGCAAATGTGGAAGTAATGCAGAAGTGCTATCTGCTTTTGTGGCCTCCTCCCTCTTATACCTTAATAGAATACGCATGTGTTAGTACAGCAGCTGTAATCTGTCTTTGATAATTATTTGGAATGAAATGAAGTTTGCTGTGAGTGGAAGCTATCCATGCTGTTACTGAGTACGGTGCAATCTCCTTCAGAGAGTGATTAGACTAAAAGCAAAGTTTTATCGCCTGCCCATTTCTTTTTTGACTTCATTTCTTTTGCCAACACTGCTCATAGTCTTAATGTCTTACTGTCTTAAATTCCTCTCTTGTCTTGTCCTGGGTAGAGATTTAGTTGTGTTTGGAGTTTACCAGTGCCTAACTGAGAACTCATGCCTTTCTCCATGTGCTTCATGTTATCCCTGCCATTCTGAGCATGCTGTAGATGTAGATGCTGTAGATGTAGACATGCAGCCATGTCCTTCACTAGGCTCTCCTCTCATCCCAGAATTACCCTGGCCGTAGTGATTTTCCATATAGACTGTGATTTTTGCCTGTACTCCTACTCTACTGTAAGACTTATACAAGAGCCTTCTCCTCTGCTGTCTCTAATAGGCATGGTAGTTCCTTTCCTTTGAGATACGTTCTTGGCACTGCTTTTGATTCCAAATCTCATTTAAAAATCTCTTTTATTACCTGTTTCATTTCCTTTTTTTTTTCTTCCTTTCTTTCACCCTCTTTTGCTACTATTATGCTGACTTGGTAGGTCTATTTAAATGTAAAGTGCATTTTAGGAAGAATTTTATGAAAGTAATTCCTTGACATGCCTATAAAAATGCAACTTCCAAACAAGATTTGTAATCTTTGTTATGCCGTATCATAAACAGTGTATCTAGATTTAAATTAAGACTATGAATATCAAAATGAGCAGGAGCCAGAAAGTGCTGGAGGAAAAGAATAGAAGCCCAGAAACTAGTGGAAAATGTGGAAGTTCAGATAATAAGACCAAAACTTCTTTCCTGTGAAAATGCTTGTTATTCCTCCTCCAGCTTTGCCCAACTTAATAAAATCTTGGAGAACTTTCAACCCTGCACTACTGATTTTTAATGAAAACTGATGAAAGAGATTAGGTATCTATGTGCTTGTAATCTCTTTTATAGAGTGAATATTTTTCTACACATAAAAACTGCTTCTGCATAAAAATGCCCATGAAAGGAGATTTTTAAAGAAATCGATAAAGTTTACTCTTGTTTTATTGGATGTGAAATTGCTATATCTAATACTTTCTGGATGTTCTTGGATTTATGGAAAACAGCTTGTCAAGGCATTTCCATTTTCTGGCTGCCATGGACTTGCTGGGGCAGGTTATTGCCATGCCCCTGCTACAAGAGCAGCACAACCTCTGCGTGTCGTTCAGTTTGTGCCTGTAACACCAAGTCCCTACTCAGCTACCCCACAGCACATGGCAGCCAGGGGTGCTGAGGTCTGTGAAGTGCTTTGAGCTCCACAGACCCCTCACTGCTCAAGGCTAGGGAGCACCAGAGCCACCTCCCCATGCTGCAGCGGCCATGGCTGTCCCTGTGCAGCGAGTCTTTGTGCATGGACACACGTCACAGCTACCTGCAGTGAAGCTTTGGCTCAGCTGTTGCACAGGAAATCTCAATGCACATGCCAAAAAGCACCAGAAAGGCTGCTTCTGCAGCAGCTTGGGGTTAGAAGTGGGTCCTACGCAGTGTTTCCAGCCTCCCCATTTCCAGTTCTGTTACTTCCGACAGCTCCAACGTACCAAAGGCAGCTGCAACGTGAAGGTGGCTGTTTCTTGACAGTTTCCAAATATGTATTCTGTCTTTTGTGAAATCCCACTGTGGTTGTAGGCTTAAAAATATATGTTGAGTCAACTGATCGCAGCGTAGGCTGAGCTCCTGTGATGTCTTCAGGAGGTACTGCTCCATATGGGCATTCCAGCCTGGCTATTTGGGGAGGACTTTCTCAGCACCTGAAGGCTACTGCACAGAGGCAAGGCTTTATCTGGAAATATGACCTCCCAGATGAACCATCTTCAGTAACACGTCTCTACTCGCTGCTGCTGTCCATGCCTGAAGTACTCAGAAGCTTGGAGGTAAATTCCTGTCCCTGTTGGAACCAATGGGGGGCTGTCATTGAGCCCATCACCTTTTGTGGAGAAGGACACTTAGCTGTTGTAGTTACCACAAAATACATATCACAGACCCCGTTTCACCTCCTTCAGTAAGCCAGAGGATGTATGCAGCCCCATCAGCATGATGACTGCTGGAACAGGATATAATTCAGAGTGAGGTTGGCAGGCTGAAACCTTACATCACTTCACACTGTTTGATATCAGTGCTCGTGGCTGGCCATCAAGTATAATTGAAAGCACTTGGCACGCTCCTAAATAAAATATTAAAGCTTAAGGCTGAGAGGCAGAAGCACGTAAGTGATGTATGAAAATGTTGATTGCCAATTTCCATGTTCCAGGTGTGATTCATGGGGATGCTGCCTGGGAAGCATTTATATCCAACCGTAACAAACATAAACAGAATGACAGAGTTTATTAAGCCAGAAGCAAATGTAAATGATGAAAGGTTGCTCTGTAAAACCACATTAAACATGTCCCATTACATGATGTAAACCACATTTTGTAGCTGCTTAAACATAATGCTCCTTTCATTCCTCTAATTCCTTGGTGATTTAAATTTCTATATTTTATGAGGTATGAAAATAATAAAATATGTGCATGCTAATGCTCTGTTATCAATATAAAACTAAGAGATAAACTAATGTCACCGGGAAGAGAGGTAGGTCTCAAAATATCTGTCTGCAGAAAGGGAGAAATATTTTGCACCCACAGCTGAACGAGGGAAACCAATCCCACTTACGTGCTGGTAGGTGGCAGTCACACAGACCTCAGGGCTGATGCACATACGTGGACGCAGAGGGTAAAACTGCAACAGCAGAGGATTGGGATGCTGGAGGATTGAAAATACACCTCTGAGACTATATCCTTACTAGCACATTTCAGGTTTTTGTATTCTGAGGTAGTTCCATTGCTTTCAGGAAGAGGAGTGGAAAGGAGGCTGTTACTAACGACAGTTCACCCGACAAGAATGATTGTGCAGTTGTTTTCCAAGAAGTGCACAAGAAATGTCTTTGAACCTCTACAGATGCATGTCGTTTTGATAAGATAAAGCATGGATCACCTATAATGGGCACAGCTATTAGTTTCCTGGGGTGGCCTGGGCGGTCCATCAGAGTTCACTGTCTCAGTTCGATGCTTAAGGGCTTCTTTCTAAGAGCTCTTGCTGTTGAAGGTCCCTGGAGCTGTTTTGATATGCTCCAGCTGACTACTTCTTGGCGCACACTTGCGTTACTGAACGCAGAGCATTATCTTGCGCTGCTCTGTGGGCTGCTGCGGCAGCCCTACCTGGCAGCTTAACACCATAAACATAAAAATGTGAGAAAAACTCCGAGTGCCTTAGATTTTAGCAGAGTAATTTCACTCTTTTGCCATTTCAGGGTTATTGGAAATCTTTTGTGGAGAGGATTCATCTTCCTGATGCAATGGAATTTAAATGCATTTAACAATTCACTGAGCTTTCACTGATGTTGTGTGAAGGGCATGCGTTAGCTTTGTTATGCAAGCCTGGCTACCTTAAAGAAATGTTTTTTTCAGTTTATGAAGATCTGATAATTTGGGGTCAGACTTTTTCAAAATTTAACGCACGATTCTGAATGCAGAAGTTGGCCTTGTAGTGTGCGTGTGCCACGGCCGTGCACCTGCCCTATGCGCCAGTAGGCCTGATTTGGGTGAGACTGAAAGCCTTTGGGGTTCATCCACACAAGAAAGTGAGGGGTGGTCTAACTTTGTCTTCTGCCTTTCTCCCTTCTTGTAGGCAGCTGGCTGTACTGTTGTAGGAAGGAGAACAATCCTGTGCCATTAGCTTCTTATTTGTCACTTTTTATACGCCTCTGAATTGCTGTTATTACAAGGTGCAGAGAAAGAGAAACCTCTTAAAAGCATGAAGGAAGTAGATAGCTTTGTTCTGACTTGCTGTTTAAAAATGGAGTTGAGAAGGAAACTGATTTCTCATCCTCAAAAGATATTTTCATTGTGGAAAAAAAAAACGCCAAACACTTGAGCTGTCCTCTAGGGTGAGGCTAAAAGCCTCAAAACTTCAAAGGCTACCTACCTGCTTGGCAAAAGGTAGCTAACCAACCCATTTAGGCTGATTTAGAGAGAAAAGGAATTTAAACCTGGATTTCAGACACCCTTGGCCAGCAGAGCAAACATTTCCCTCTCTTCTTTGAAAAATTGGCATTTTCTGATTTACTTTTTTTCCAGATAGGTTGAAGACAATCAAATTCTGTTGTCAAGATAAGGAGGAGAGAGACTCAGGAAAAATACATTACTTCTGCAGTGAAAAGTTTTCCCATTTATTCAACAGTATTTATTGTACTCTCATATCACGGTTCTTGTTAGTGTGCATTTGGTAGAAACCATGAGCCAGCCTCAGTCATAAACTACTGATTTCAAAACATGTGCAGTGCACAGTACAAGCAGCATAAACCAAATGTAATTCATAGTACCAATTAAAAATATTTACGGTGCTATATTTCTTATTTAAATTCTAAACATTGCCTTTTCATCTTTTTAGGATTGTGTTTTGCATGAATTGGATTATAATAATTTTCAGTTCACAAACACAGAACAGAAATGTTATCTAGAATGTGATATAAGGGATTTGGGGCATTGCAGGTTACTGCTCACTGGCCCAAATCTGTTCTTACCATGAGCTTTTTTTTGGGGGGGGCATCTGCGCTATTTTTGTAAGTGCGTGCTGGTAGAGGTGGTGGAAAGGACCTGTGACACCGAACCGTGTGCATGCTGAATCAGAGGGGCCTGCCTGCTTTTCCGTGCACGAGGAAGAACACGACTGGAATTGCAAACAGGGGAGTGAAGAGAATGGGGTGTACCCATCTCTGCTTTCTGTAGGAAGCCCCACAGGGCCTCTTGGCAAAGTGTTAGAGATGATGGATCATCTGGGGATGGAGGAGAAACAGAAATTTCCTAGGATTTTTAGCAACAGCTAAACAAACTTAACAGCAATCCTTTTACAGTATTTTGGCTGCATCTAGATTGGACTTGGAAAATAAAATTCCTTCTGATTTAATCCCCTAAAGTTTTATGGTTGCAAATCCGTCTTAGGTTCTTTAAAGGATAAGGGATCTCCCTCTCAGAAAAGCAACCGCTCTTTAGCACAGTGTAAAACACGGGCTCACACTGGCCTTTCCGCAGGCAGTCCCTCTCACTTCGGTATTTCATTCACAGTTGTGCAGTGCTGCTCCTGGCAGCTGCCTCGCTTGGCTGTGCAGGACCCGGGAGCATCCAGAAAGAGAGGCAGTGATGCCAGCTGTAGGATTATTTTGCTGCCTCTGTGACTTCTTTGCTGTCTTTGCCCACTAGATGTAACAAGGGGGCTGGAAGATGTTACACACAGATTTTCAGAAGCTCATTTTGCTCGACTTCTTTTTCAGGCAGTATTTTTATGCACCTACCATTACAGTCATTAGGCCCGTGTGGCTGTTCAACCCCTACATGCTCCACGCTTGTGTTTTCCTCCTACCTTTTTTAAAACCAGACGTTTCGGCATTCTGCAGCATCACATCGGTTGCTGTGGAGACGACTGTGATGTTGCCAATAGAGATATGACTTCACTAACAACCTCTGAAGAAGGACAGAAACATGAAGACACAGTGTGGCTTTATTTTCCTCCTGCTGCCCACTTCCTAATAACCCTGTTCTGCCATTCCCTGCGCTCTGTGCTGCATCCTGACCTTCAACCGATGCACAAATCTCTCTTCTTTCTTAAACTGGGCTGCATGGCCACGTATCAACAGCCTTTGGGCTGTATTTCTGCAGGAAGGATTGACCAAAAGTATGTGCATGAAGAAATTTATTTCTAATATTCAGGGAAAACTAAAGTAATTTCCTATCCTTCCAAACCCAAAGAAAAGTGACATATTTTTAAAGAGGGAGGAGAGGAGAAACCGTTGGGCAGGGTGGCAAGCCATTATTGCTCATGCTGCTTATGTGGAACGTCTGGCAAAAGAGTAAACGTTGCTCCCCACCCTGCTGCTAACCGTGATGTTGTGAACGAAAATTGGTGGACCTGTCAGAATGGGTTTGACATGAAAGAGCAGGATTTCGATCAGCAGGGCACAGGTAGGCTGTGGGGAGTGGGTTCTGCTGTTGCAGGAGGCCAAGGACAAACTCCCTCCTGCAGGGAAAAGATTATGGTTTGGTGTTGCTGTAATACAGGGCCATGGCTGGAGTCAAAGCTTGGAAAGGAAAAATCCATCTCCGTGTAGTAGTATCCGGACACTGTATAATTGTCAGTGTAGTATTTAGTTGTACAAAGTTTTGTAGAAAATTCCCAAACTGTGTAAAAACAAATGAGTTATATTTGCCACTGGGGGAAAGGAGTGCTTTAGAAATACAGCAGTTATTTCTTCCTGGTGGTCTGAGAGTCCGTATCAGAAGTGGTTCGTGCTGTGATGGTAATTGGGTTTCAGCTGATTGCAGCAAAACTATGAATCAACTGCAGTCCATTTTTAATAATGAAGAACTGAAACATAATCAGAAATATATTCACAGTGCTACAGCTTTCAATGATTATGTGCAGCAACTGGTGCCCACAGCCTCTCTTTGGACTCAGATTCTCTCTTTTGCCTTTTTTTTCTTTTTTTTCTTCTTTTTTTAGTTTAAGCATTAGAAAAAAAATCAATATTTAGAGCAGTTGATTTGGCATGAGATGGAACAGAATGCAGGAATTAATATTGCTCTTTTCTGTGCTCCAGTGCAGGCTTCTTTCTGAAGCCCTGCTGGAGGACAGCTTCCTCTCCCTGCTCCTGTCCCAGGCCAAAGTAATCAGCAGGCATCACCGGCAGTGCAGAATTTGGCAGGCTATGATGTGCTCTTGGAATCACTTGTCAAAATGGTGTGGTAACCTTGAGGGCTGATAGTGGAAAACTGTATTTTATCTCTCTTGAATAAAGGAAGAGATCGTGTAGTATTAACAGATGGATAAGTTACTATGGTGATGGAGGCTATATAAATAGAAATAAATATATGTATAGTACCTGTTAGATATGATCTGACAAGAAGATTGTGACCCGTTTCCATGGGACTTTATGCGGGAATGGAGTGTGTTCGTATTAATACTTTATGGAAGTTTGAAGTGACACGAGAGACCTTATGTTGTATCAGCAAAGCACTGCAGGAAGTTTGTGAGCTAGATCAACACCTCCTGAATCCCAAATTCCTCCCATATTTGCTGCAGTCCTTGCACCCTCTCACCTCCAATTCTGAGGGCTGTGGCTATGGTATTAAAACTCCCTCATCCTTGTTTTTGTCTTTCGCCTCTGGATACTGGGTTTCGCTCAGGTCAGTTCAGCTTAATAGGGTTCTCTGCTCTGTGACCTTCTTCCTGAGTTATTGCAAACAAAGCTCCAAAAGTGATAAATTTCTGGCCTTTGCCCACCTTGGTTCCTATAATTTCTTTTGTTTTGACTCTGCTGGGCAATGTTCCTCCACTCGGGGTGCAAAGTTGTCCAGACCGCAGGCAGGACGCTCCGAGAGGCTGCCGCCAAGGGATGGACAGGCAGTGGGTGTTTGGGTACAGCGGCTCCTGCAGAAGAGAGAGGCTGTGCCAAAGCCCTGCACATACCCACGTCCTGGCTGTGGCTGGGTCTGTTACCACAGCTTTGCAGGGGTTCTGGACATAGCTTACTTGAACAAGCCTAATAAATGTGATGAAAATAGAAGGGGATGGGGGGGGGAAGCATTTTTTAATGCAAAAAGACGCAACCCTGAATTTTTCTGTTCAGATTTTTTTCCTTTTCTGGATGCTTAGGTTTCAAACTAGGCAAACATTCTAGGGGGAAAAAAAACATAGAATTTAGTTGCTTCCCCTTCTTTCTCTACCTCTCCCTTCCCCCAGGTTACTAGCTCATTTTCAGCTAACCCTCAATATTATTCTGCTTTTCTCCTCCCATATCTCTGCCTGCAGGCTAAGGTAGCTGGCCAGTTGGACTCTGTAATGTCCCTTATCTTTATTTGTAAAATGTCAAAGTGAGTTGTAGGAAGGGTTTAGGCAGCACTGATGGTAATGTGATGATTACTGAGATTAATTTTAAAGCCTTCTTGGCTTTCAGAATTTTGCTCATGACTCACGTCTTCACAAGATATGATTAGAGAAGTTTTTGGAGCAATGGCATGTGTGCAGCTTTGGAAGGCCTCTTGTATTGATTTAAAGGAATGTCTCAAATGAGAAGGTAAAAAATGAAGCCCCAGATGAGACTTCAGGACTCGATTTTTCTACCAGCTGGTATTTGTTTGTCTGCATCTGCCATTCCTCTGAAAAAGCTACTGGCAGCAAGAGCTGTGCTGTGTCTTCGTGATGCATGCAGGGGAGTCTGCTCCCTGTGTTGGTTCTGCAGTGCCGAGAAGGTAGAAAGCTTGATTTTGTCAATAAAATAAAAAGTTATGACTTAAGGAGCAAAACAGGAGCTGAGTAAAGCTGTTCTGCTCTACTGGTCTCAGAGCAAGATTTAATGTGGGCTGTGAGAGGGCAGAAAGTGCCGTGCATTCGCAGCACCCTGTGCACCCCGCTCCTCTGCAACACACCATGCTTGCCCTCTTGGTTTTCCACTGCTCCCCATCAGAAAAACAACCATGGGTCAATTTTCCAAAGAGTGAATGGTTGAAGGGGGACACATCAGCTCCCAAACCGGCTGAACTCCAGCCCTGCTGATCCATGTCCAACACGCCATCTAAGGGCACGTATTTATCTTTGGATGTAATCCACATTTTATTTCTCCATTCAGACTTTTTTTGTTCTCTCAGAACAGTTCCTGGTGTGCTGTGCAACCAACTTTTTATTTGTGTGCTTCAGCCTCAGCATCACTGAAGAGACCTTCTGCCTTAGCTGCGTAACTGGTGCCATCAGCTATCTTTACAGCTACTCACACCCAGCTATTCTGGGACTGTGAGCAGAGCCTGATTTTCACATCTTGCTTCCTGACGGTGTCTGACTCGTGGTAGACGCACTATTTGCACCCAGTTCCACGCAAGAATCCCGAATGCCAGATGGGCTCCTACCAGCCCCATGCTGAACCTTGGCAAACTGTTCAGTGAACCCAAGGTAAGATTTTATTTAACGTAAGACAGAAGATGTCCCCAGGCATTCAGCCTTCTTTTCCAGTGGTACAGAGCCCAATTTCCTGAAAGGTGTTTATTCAATTTTGTGTACAGCTGTTGTGATTACGTACCTGGACTGGTCAGCAGTCAGTGTTTTGGCTACCTTATCGCTGCTTTGGCCTTAGCCAATTAACTGATTTATTTCTGCACTGGCAGTCGTTGGGCATGTGAATCAGATATAAATTTGCATATCCTAAATTTAGTGTATGCATCTATGTATCCAGTCTGTGTGCACGATTTGGGCATGTTTTCATTTGCATTTTATCACATTTAACTGAGGCAGGTTTAGAAAAGCATGTTTAGATCATTCTGAGTTGAGCAGGACCTCTAGTGGACCGCTGTGTCAAAACACCAGTATTTCTATACCCTTCAACCATCCTTGAGGGCTTGCCTGGAAAGGAAATTTTTTCCAGTTATACAAATAAAGTTATGTAAGTTGACAAAATACCTCTGTTACATGGAGTTTGATACATCATATACCCCATGGAAAGCTACTCTAGTGTATCAATATCAGCTTGAATTCACAAACCAACTTAAACAGTATATTTTCCCCTTTTAGTAGCTTTTAAAAATCTCTAATATTGTCTTTCCAAAATATCTACTAGTAGGTTTGTTCCCAGATATTCCATTAAATGTACTTATTCGATATTAAATTACATATTATATATCCCTCACGTGTCCTCCCATAGGATATCTGTTCCCAGAGTATGTTGAGAGGCCTGGACCAATGCAGTGCTGTACCTGTCCTGACCAACCCTGCCACATGCCCATTGCTTTTTATTGCTGTGCAGCTTTGGTGTTGCCACCCCTGCTCAGGTCCCCAGGGCCATAACCCCACAGTTCGTTGCTGTGCTTCCACGTTGTGGAGGAATTTGATCTCCTTACTGTAACTGCGAGGGGCACCCAGGGGAAAAGCAGGGTGGGAGCAGTCAAATCCTGGAGCTCTTATTTCATATTTCCATGTTTAAAAACTTTTTTTTTTCTCACTTTTTTCCATTTGCACGCCTGAAAGTAAAAGAAAGCTTGTAGGGGTGTGGGTTGGTTCTGAGGAAATCAATACACGAGTTCATCCACATTTACTTTTCTGGAGGCTCTTTGAGCAAAGGCAGAGTACATGGCAATGTTAAGAGTTCATCAAGAATTTACTCTACTAAAATGAAAACTAGCCTTTGGGGTTTAGTTCTAAATTGGAGCAAAGCAATGTATGTTATCACCATTGGCTTTTGATCCTCGTTGTGTTCCTCTGTTATCTTCCTTGATCTAAGGAGCTAAGAAGTGGGCAGGGTGTTTGGCACATGTCTGAGAGTTACGGAAGCATCACTCCATCCAAGTACTGAGGCACTAGACCTTAAAGAAAATGCTAATGAAGCTTGAAATCACATTTGCATTGCAAATGACACAATTTGTTCTGCCTTTATACAGAATTAATTTGGACTGTTTGTTGTTTTGTTCCAGTTGTGCAGCTGAATAATGCTGCCTCTTTAGGTGGCTCAGCACCGTAAAGATCTTATTCATAACCAAGGCAAGGTAAATTAAAAATTTGCTAAGTTGGACAGATCATCTATTCAATTTTCTGACATTCATTTGTCAGCCATCTTCAAATTATAACATAACAGGCGGAGTCCTGTTCTCCCTCCAAGTCTGAAGTATTACTGCAGATTTGGTCAGTTACAGGCAGATTTTTATCTGCAGTTGCTTTAGGTGACTGCCTAAAGGGTTAAGCTACCTCCTGAAGTGGTTTCATTAGCTCTTTTGAGTAAACAGAATGTAGGAAAGTGTGGGTTTTATTTAGTAACTGATTAAACAAGAAGTAAAGTGGCAGGCCTTAGAGGAAACAAGTGCGGTGTCCATAGCAGTCCCTTTCAAGCCTGCCTGATTGCTTTGTACATCCCAGCAAGAGCTTTTGAAGACCTTTGTGTAGCAACAGCAGGCAGGCAGGACTGCACTGAGGCAGTCTGGAGGGAACAACAGAGTCCACCCTCACCCCGTGACCTCGTTACATGCTCAGTCTGATTGAGGATCGCACAGCATCCCCGACACCTTGCTGAACCTATGAATCTGAGAGCAAAGCTCGTGGGTGCTGGAGAGCCACGGGATGTGTGTGTGGTGTGTGGGGGAGCTGGGAGATGACAGCATCTCTCCGGGGCCCCATACTGGGGTAGGCCGAGGCTGACTGGGTCAGAAGGAGCGTGGGTAAATGGGTGGGTTTACCCTGGCAGCTGTGTGCATTGTGAATGTGTTTCCTTGCATGGCTCGGGACTGGTGAACAGTCCCTGCGTCAGCATCACCTGGCTGCTGAGTCCACATCGATTTCACCCAGGAGCACCCCATGAGAGCCGCCGTGGCTCAGAAGCGCAGGCTGAGTGTCACGCTTGTGCTACCTTACTGCCTCCCATCCTGCCATAGTCTGGTTCGTCTGAAGGAAGGGCTGCTGTAATTAGAATGTAATTTCTTTAAACAGGAGCCCAAAAGAAGGGAAAGCCCTGGAAATTGGCCTCTTGGTCTCTAACCACTACATGCTGGTATCTGACAGGAGGCGAGTGTTGCAAGGCAGAGGCGTTTGGGCAGGTTTTCTCTTGCGCAGTGCATAAACAAAGCAGCTCCCGTCTGGTTCTTCTCAAAGATCATAACTTTGTGACAAATATTCTAGGAGCGTAGAAAAACTAAGGATGTTTTTTGTGTCATTTCAATAAGCATTGCTGAAAAGTTATGAAGTCTTGAAAACAAGACTGCTGTTCTGCACTGTAAAATCTTACGTGCATGTGGGTGACAAGACAGGTTAGAAACCCAAGATCAGGTCCAGATCCTGTTACTTTTCTTTCAGAACATATTTGAAATTCAAAGATACAATTTCCTAGGCCTGCAGTGTCTGTATGTCTGTTTGGATGTGTTTGTGAGGCAGTGATGAAATGTGTGGCTGATGTCCCTTACGGGTAGCTGCAGCAGCAATCTCTGCTGTTTGCTGCCTATACAGCAGTAAGTGTTGGGTCAGAAGAAGAGAAAAAAGAGAACAAAGAGACTTGAAGAGAACAAAAGAGAGAGCAAAACAGACACTTGATGCATTATGGGTGCTTGAAGATCTTCTGGATCAAGGAGATGAGTCCTCCCATTGGTAAACCTAGGAGGCACATTTTAATCAGGATTAGTTGCCTGTAACTTTGTCTTATGCAGACTAGACATCTCTTAAACAATAGTCTTGATCCTTTGATCAAAGTCAGATGAGCTCCAGGAGGACAAGGCATACACAGCTTGTTACCAGGTTGGGTGTAACATCCACAAATCCAGGTTTAGTCTGAGTACATATTCCTTGGCCAGGGCAGCCTTACTCTGGAACAGTCAGAAAAACTGGAGCTGATTCTTATCAGCTGGGGAAACACTTAAGTCTCGTTAGTGTAGATACTTGTAGGTCACCTTTACCAAAAGGCTTTAGTCTCAGAGCCACATTTTAAAAGCTTACTCATGGTGATTTAGGATCTAGTTCCCATTTTTACAGGCAATGAATGCAACTATGTGAGGAATATTCCATGAACTTTCTTAAAAAGGCATGTAAGTTTAGATCTGTTTAAATTTTAAAGTTAACCGTTTAAATTCTAAAGTTCTCAGAAGTGTGGAAAGAAAATAAGTATTATGTTTACTTCTGCAGTACACAGATCATAGAATCTTAGACTGGTTTGAGTTGGAAGGGATCTTAAAGAGCACCTCCTTCCAACCCCACTGCCATGGGCAGGGATACCTTCCACTAGAGGCAGGGATGCAGAAAATTTGACTTTTTCACACAAATGAAGTTTTGCACTTATTCAAAGGGAGCTATTTCAAGTTCCCAGTGATTGATTGCAGCTTCCCCCAGCAAAAAACACTAAATAACAAAATAGAAAACTATACAACTGCATTACTCTGAAATGTTCCTTTGATTCATTTTCAAAGAAAGATCATTGGGCTGTTGTTTTTGACAAGGAATCATCTGTTTTTTGTTGTATATTTTCCACCTTTTAAATGCTAATTTATACGGTCATAGTTTTGCATATCTTCATTCATTCATACGTGCAACAACAGGATATCCTTAGGCAGTGACCTTCCTAAACATGTTGCGTGTCTGTCTTGATTGGCAGTTCCTGTACTTTCTGAAGACATTTTTGGATAAGTGTTTAGTAGTTCAGCTTCATCTGCGTACAGAGATATAGCTTTTTTTTTTTGGCTCTCTGCAGAGGCTTCAGAACAGTCACATCTACAAATTATTTAACTTTAAAATGCTCATTAAATCTTTGGCTCCTTCTGCAGGCTGTGCAAGTGCCACATACAAAATTCTGGAAGCATGGCAGGAGGAGGAACAGGATAAAAATTGCTTACCCTTCACACTGGTATACCCTGTGATGCATTGCTGTCTGGTCACGCACTGTCACTCATGTGAAGTAGCCTGTGCAACACCCTGGGAGCCTTGTAGCATGTAGTGGCACCAGATAATTAATTAAGTTCATAACAAAGCTCGACTGGCAGAAAGGCTGGACAATGCTAATGAAGAATTCACATTTGACTTCATAAGTTTTGTTTGCATCAGAGCAGTCTGAAAGGAGACGGATACCTGAATGTGTTTGTGTGCCTCACATGGCAAAAGCAATGAGCAATAGGTGGTGTCTGACTTAAACCACAATTTTCACCATCTAAATCTTTTTTTTTATTCCCGCTGCATAGTTTTAGCAAGAAAAACGAGTGAAAAATTGCAGTCATAAAAGACTCATCTGCTTTCCATTATGCTGACATTTAAGGATTGCACACATTGAAATGCTCCTATGTGCTACAGAGAGTGACAGAAAAAACAGAAGGCTGAAATTCACAACAAACGGGAGATTTTGTAATTCGGCCACCCTGGGGGTGGGTGAGGAACCATCCACTGGGAAACTATAAAGCTTTCCCTGCACCTCAGCCTTTTCATCTCCGTACAGCTGCATGCCAAGGAATTAAATTGCCAGTGCATAGGAAAATTGTTTCTGAAAACACCCTTTGCCCTCTGTCTCCTCCAGATATGGGAAAAAAAAAAAGAGAGAGAGAAGAAAAAGAAAAGGAAAAGGAAAAGAAAAAAGAAAAAAAAAGAAAGGAATTATCAATATTTTTGGCCAAAAGTCAGAGTGCTGTGCTCCCTGTAGGCATAACTCTAAAGTCAGTGATTTAACGTGATCTGCTTGGTCAGTGGCTTTTGGTCTTTACAGGAATGCAATTGTTAAGAAGCTTTTTCTTTGAAGCAGGAAAGTCAATTCCTCTTTTCCTTCTGGGCAGCTTCCAGCCAACTGGTATCTTTCCTCACAAGTTGAGGAGCAGCATTTTTTGTAAGTGAGATTTCTAAAAATACTGGTTGTTTTACAAGCGAGTGGCAGACAAACAGTTCTGTGTTCCTCTACATGGGGGAGCTGGGACTTGTCTCTTTGGATGCAGGAATATTAGTATGGAGGAAAACGAGGTCTTACAAACCTTGGCTTTCCAGGTATCTTCAGAAGACCCCACGAAACCACAAAGAAAGATTGAAAATCACGTTTCTATAACAGTATCTCATACCTATCTTTGCATTTGAACCAAGTAGCACAGGTCTAGGCCTGGGGTTTTTGACTGCTATTGAGTGTCTTTCCTTCAGATCTTTTTTTCTCAAAGTTTTAGATGTTCATAAAATATCTAAAATCTATTTTTTAAACAGGTTACTATTTTCAAAACTTAAAGTTGTAAAGGCACAAACATGAAGCTTCTGTCTCTTATTCTCCAGCTACCACTTCTGTATCAAATATATTCAGTTTACAAGTCAAAAACAGTGGTTTGTTTTTTTTTGTTTTGTTTTTTTTCTATCTCTGTGGCTTTCTGCTCAGCCTGTTTCGTGTAATTCAGGCTCTGTTTGCTCTGTTTCATACAGCACTCCTGCCAGCAATGAACCTGGACTGGGACTGTGCCTGGCTTGGTGCTGCTGCTGCCTTGAGAGCAAAGCGCTTGCTCTCCTACTATTATATCCCTCATCTTTCCAAACAGTAAAACTTAGCTTTGATACTAAACTGTATGTTTTATCTTAAGAGGAAAGCTGTAAAAAGAGATGCCAACAGGTTTTATCGGATTCAGCTTGCATTGTTTTTCACGCTCCTTAGAAATCTTTAGCATTTTTTCTAGCTTTGTGTCAAAACCTGGACGTTGTGTTTGGCAGCTACCTATCCTCAGGCTGCAAAAGGAATGTGTTTATTGCTGTGTAGAAAAGAATAAAATAACTAAATACCCGCATTTGAATGAAAACATTCAGCTTCTCTTAGAAATAGAGCTGTGTAATTTGGATTTCCAGCATTCATCTCCTTTTCAGAGCTGGAAATCCCTGGGCTGAGGCACATTGCAGTAAAGAAGTGAATTGTCTTACACTCTCTGAAGACAGTCACTGAGCCATAAAATTCTCAGGTCTGAAAGCTGAGGGGAGCTATTCACCCTCAAGTAACTTCAAGTAATGTGCAATATAAAGTGGAAGCTAGACGCAGTGCTCTGCAGCAGGATCACATACCAAATCCCAGCCGACATTTCTGTGGGTGATCTTTTGCATCTGCAAATGATGATGCTCCAATTTTCACCCCATATAAACGATGGGTTCAAACACATTCCGCTGCATTTATGGCTCTGAAAGCCCAAGCAGTGGGTACCAGGAGCAAGCGGAGGAGGGGAAGGGAAGGTGCTCACAGGGAGTAAAGGTGAAGGAAAAGGAACACTTTCACTGAACCACAAATTGTTGGCCCTCTGTGTCTTGTTGATGCGTTAACGATCAATAACTGCTTCCTTCTCCTAGCACGTATTGTTGTATGCTGTCGCCTATTGCTCTGCTTGCCCTGTTTTCTGAGACTGCACAAGAGCCCCTAACAGGGACACGGGGACCTGGAACCAAAACGCAGCTGCAGGATGAGTTATGGCAGTATAGAAGAGGGTGAATGGCAAGCTGTAACTATCTTTTGTAATCGTAAAACAAACAAACAACAAAGCATACAACTGGAACTTTAAAGATTTAAACATTTTAATTATTGCAGCTGTATGGACTTTGGAAAAAAAATAATGCTTCTCTCTTGGTGCAGCATTTTTAGCAGCAAGGTGGGAAAAAGAATCAAAACTTACAGAATGAAAACATTCATCTTCAAAACCCTTGAACATCTCATGATCTATTTCAGGGTGTGTGATTCAAAGAAATGCCTTGGGAACTTTGGTATGATGATAGCAGGGGCTTAGCAGAAGTCAAAAGAAAGTTAAAATACCAGTCTGGGATGCTGCAAAAAGCTAAGCTCATGGCCTGGTTCTGCTACAAACCTACACCTGTCACATCGGTCAAATCATTTAGGTCTTATTTCAGCAGCACTTTCTTTGTGCCTCTCATTACACATGTAGACAGGTTAGTTGGCTTCAGTGAATCCCTGTGCTTAGTATTTTAAGCACATGCCTAGCTTGGACGTACCTAGGCCTAAAGAGACAAACAGTGAAAATATCCTTGGAGGATCTTTATTTTCACTAATCTTTATAAACTACAGAACAAGACCTCATACTTCCTGAGATAGATGAAGAAAATTAGATAGGAAAAAAAGCGCATTGCAAAGTATGCTGCCAAACAAAAAAAACATTGTTTTTCTAGTTTGGGGTGAGAGCAGGTAAAATGTGGTAATGTAGGTTAGTGTTTAAACTGCATAAGAGATCAAGATGCCTAATTCTAAGTTTGGAAGAAACATCAATGAATTAATGCAGTGTAAACCTGATGTGGGATGAGAGGTATAGATTTAGATTATTTCATGCTTGAAGAGGTATTCAGTGAAGGAAGTGCTACGTTAAGCATTTGACAGAGACTGTCCTAGCAGGTTTTTGCAGGTTTAATGTGTTTTTTTTCCAAAGAGAATATGCTCAAAACCCCCCCCCCCCTTTTTTTTTTTTTTTTCTTCCCTGTATTCTGACTTTGGCTTTCTGGAATCCTTCCCTCCTGGGACTATCACCGGAAAATTAGGAGCTGTCCTGGCATTTGTTAACAAAAGGCCATGGCACTTTCGTGATCGGGGTCACTTGCATGTCCCCTGGTTTACAGGTTGCATGTGTTGCCCAGAAGTTGCCCAGAACATCAGTTCTGGAGCTCTGAACAGGTTTGCTTTCCAGCAAAGCAGGATGATTTGTAAACTGTTTATCTTCTTCAGATTATTCTCTTTCCCTACCACCAATGCGTGCTGCATAATTTCAGTGGATATTGCTATGTGGGAAAGGAATTTTTATAGAGGCAGGATAGACTCTTTTCTGGTCTTTTTTTGCTATAACAGGTTCATTGTGTCCCACCACCACAGGGCTCAGCATTGGCAACTTCAAGCACCTGATTGGTGCTTGAAGTAGTTTAAACTGTGGACGAAACCCCTTGTATATGAGCAGTGAGGTGGTACTATTTTTTATGATTAATTTCATGCCAGAGTGATAATTTTCCATCAGTTATTACTAACAGCAGCTTGGACCAGAAGTCCTTTTCCATGTGACTCGCTGCCCCACGAGGTTCTGTTCTAAAGAAGCGAATCTTGGAGACTTGCTGCATGTTCATGCCAAACTCCAGCTCGTGGGCAGGAGGCACCAACAGGGAGAAAGCCTCAAAGATTCAGTTCTGCAATGAAGTTCTGCAACTCCCCAGCCTCGTGCATCCAATGAACAGTGTTCAAGCATTTGGCCTGGAAAAACCCCTGGATTCGATGGAA